>NW_025964383.1:1200000-1897500 GCF_023055435.1 Haliotis rufescens
TCCACTGTTGCCGCATCATATTATTATAGCTAATATGCGGACCGCCTCCGCGGTCTAGTGCACAGAGGGTCTGCCAGGTGAGGTTAAGGTTGTGGTCTGTTCCCGGTCCGCATCATAGCAAAATACATTAGAATATGGTACTTGTTGTTACCCTGCCTGGTGCTCGGTATTAGAGGATAAAAGGACTGGTCACTTGGGAGTCAAAACACTGTGTCGAAGTGGGGTATCCATATCAGGATGCAACATGGTATCTCAGTAGGCTAGCACAATAAAACCATCATTAGACAGACGTACAAACCCCGCACACACACACGTGCATGCACGTTACTATGTAAGTGAAATATTCTTGAACGCGATGTTAAAAGACATGTCACCTCACCTGGAAGATATCCTTCCGTGGACTGCGATATAATTTAAAAGCACAAAATAATGTCGACGGAAACAGGTTTATGACTAGTTTGTCCTTTGTTTCCATAGTGAAACGAATAAACTACTTTAACACATATTCAAAGCCAAAAGTTACTGTGACATACAAAACACTTTTAAAACACTTCCGTCAAAACATTTTACTGCCGTGGATGGAATTATATCACATATGCAAATGTCCGTAGCGACCGTCACCTATTCCGGGTTAGACTAGGTACTCAGCAACCTACATTGTATGCTGGTCGTAAGAGGCAGTCAAATGGATCGGGTGTTCAGGCTCGGTGATCTTGGTTGATACTGTGTCGTCGTACCGGACAAAGTGGATTGTTACTCGCAATATCGATTGATTGTCTGGTCCAGACTCGATTATCTACAGTTTGAGTGCAAAATACAAACTACTACTGCGTGGGTCTCTGCCTAAACGTTACATAGCACGTTGTATTGGTGAAAATTGGTCATACCATTTATAGTAAAGAAACATCATTATTAAAGAAAACTGTTGAGTGTTTCACTTGAATCGCCAATATATCGCAAGAACGTGCATCTATAATGTAATTTCCCTTGTGCAGTGAACTGGTATCAGTCTTAAATAAAGCCAGCATATATGTGTACCGCACATTTACTTTGAAACAGGAATTGGTGTTTCCCTCGTCTACACCGCGGCCATGGTGCATGTCAACAAACAGTTTTCAAAATGGCGGCCGTTAGCCGTTGGGGCATCAGTAACAGGGATAGCTGTGGGAATACTCACTTGGCCCCCACTCTCTGCTGCTGTTGCCGACAATATGGGATGGCGGGGGACATTTCTCATCAATGGTGCACTGGCGCTGCACTTCCTACCATGTGCTCTCTCGATAACCCCGCGCAGCAGCTCAGGTGACACTGCAATATGTCCATTCCTTTGCTATTTTTTCAGTTATCATCAATGTCATAAATGTCCCCCTCTAATGAGTGAGTTTGGGGCAGTGACTAAGATATGACATGGAGTACAGTATCCGATGTGAGAACACTGTATATATACTCTTCAAAAAAAGAAACTTGACAACTTGAAACTGACTTTCAAAATGTAATATAATGCGATTCTTTCAAAATAGGACACAGAAACCATAATTGAAACACTGTTTGAAGATCAATGTACACAATGTTCAAACCATCGTGTCACCTAGACAGACACACGTACACGATACAGTTAATGTCACAGGGGTACAGAAAATGTCAGTATCGGTTGTGCCCACCACGTGCATAGGCGTCCTACCACCGTGATGAATTCCGGTCCATACCATGACACTCCCGCCGCCAAATGGGACAACCTGCTGCACACAGTTGGGGGCGTAACGTTCGCCCCTACGTCTGTAGACACGTGCGCGCCCATCAGTACGTGTGAGTAGGAAACGGGACTCGTCAGTAAACAGTACATTTCTTCACCTTGCACGTGCCCATCTAACCCTCTGTTGGCACCAAAGCAGACGGTCCGCCAGATGACGTGGGGTCAATACATGACGTCGAACAGGTCTTCGTGCAAAAAGCCCAGCCACCCTCAGTCTGACATTCTGCGTACCCCAGGGATCTGTGTGGTTGTAGACGTGGCTGTGGTAGTGCGGTCTCGGAGGTGTCGCAGCCGGATGTATCGATCTTGTGCTTGGGTTGTCACCCTTGGTCTTCCTGACCTTGGTCTGTCGTCAACCCTGTTGGTGTTGTTGTATCGGGTCCACAGTGCGGAGATTGTCTGTCTGGATACGCCAAAGTGCCTAGCCACTTCTTGCTGAGTTGCTTCAGCTTGTAATCTCCCAATGGCGTTGTTCCGTTGAGCTGCATTCAGACTTGGCATTCTGTCACCGCCTCTACTGCCGTTATAAGGACTCTACGAACAGCCGTTGATGTAGATTTTTATACCCATTCAGCAGGGGGGCCTGCATGCCTAAATGCAGGATCCTGTGCT
Source organism: Haliotis rufescens (assembly GCF_023055435.1). Lineage (NCBI taxonomy): Eukaryota > Metazoa > Mollusca > Gastropoda > Lepetellida > Haliotidae > Haliotis > Haliotis rufescens. The sequence goes on from NW_025964383.1 coordinate 1,202,366, forward strand.
GCACGTTTTTTACAGGCGGTTGCGTTTGGATGAAGCTGTAAAATTGATCCCAAAACGCTACGTTTATGTGCTTTGCATTTGTTTTCGCGAATTATAGACACATCATCTTTCTGTTTGACTTATTTGGTTCTCATTGAATGTAATTATTTTAGATTTTTGGCAAAAAGTGGTTTTACATCTTTTCTTTAAGAGTATATAATCATTTTATCACTTGCTGTAATCGGTTTTTTTATTTCTTTTCAGAGGATTCTGTTCATTGCCCAAGGGTCTCCTTGAGAAACACAATAATCAACTGTTTCAAAATATACCGGCTGCCCGGAGCATTTGCATTCTCCATTGCTCAAGTGACATTCGGCTTTTGCTATTACACTTTCACAACTTTTCTTCCTGACTACGTATCAACCCCACCATTCAACATGGCGGCATCAGAAGCTGCGCTCATTGTTTCATCTTCGGGATATGGCAGCATATTTGGTCGTCTAATATTCTCTGGAATAGTCATGGTGAATACCAAGGGAACTAGCTTCATATTTGTATTTTCGTCCTGCATGTGTGGCATCACCAGCCTGCTTGTGCCACTCTGTACAAGCTCCACTACACTGCATATTAACAGCGCTGTAAATGGACTAGCTATAGGTGAGAAGGTTTAGGAGAAAGTTATTATGGATTGTAGTTCAACTAGCTGATACCAATGTTCTCAATTTAATCATCATTTTACGTCCGTGTTTCAGGAGGTTGGATGGGCGTTTTTACACTTGTGGTTGTGGAACTGTTTGGTCTTAATAATTTGTCACAAACATTTGGCATGAACATGGTTTGCCAAGGATTTGGGTCATTCGTCGGACCGCCGTTACAAAGTAAGTTTTAATTATATAGATCCTTGTAAGAATGTTTCGATCTCATTTAAGTTGAGTGAGGGATTAAATGTTGTCTAACGCCGCAGTAAATAATATTCCAGCGATGTTATAGCGGCCTCACCACAATCGAGTCTGAATATTTACCATGAACCTGACTATAAGATGACACGCCTCATCCTAGTAGTACAATTTAAAGTACCTATCTGTAGTTATGTTCACTAAAGAAAGACAATTCATGCCGAATATTGGTCTGAATAATGTTTTTTTTCAGGTTACCTAGCAACTCGACTTGGGAAGGAAGTTACGTTCTACAGCTCTGGAACTTCTTTTCTCGTGACATCGATTTTGGTTATGGTATCTTTAATGCAAAAGCAGAAAACATTTTGTTCTGCAAGTCGGCTTTCGGTAGAGACCGTGGTTGTTGGTGTCGATAACAAAGGTTTCAATCCAAGCAAATCTAAGTACTAAACTGACGATGCAGTGGTTGTGTGTTGAGTCCCGTGCGGTTGCATATTGATGGTATGGCTACTGGTGGCTTGTGATCTGTGCGGCAACATCCGTGCATGGTGCCATGTTATCTGCGTGATTCGTCCTCTGTAGTGGCTCCGTGTCTGCTGCCAATCTGTATGATTCCTTTATGTGCAGTGACACGTGTTCGGTTTGATGTCTTTCTGTGTGTTCTGTGATCTGTGTGATTACCTCCTTTTCAGTGGTGTGTAGACTGTGTGATAGCTTCCTGTGATGGTACTTCCCAGCAAACACTCAGCGTTGTGGATTAGTTGTGGGAATGTCACGTTGTCACATCACGTTTTGTAACGTTGTGACACAGTTGCATGGCAACCATGAGGATCCTATATGGTTGTATGTAATATTTAAAAGAAAAAACTAAATTAAGATCATTATTGCCATTTAAAAACCAGACCTTGGTATGAAGTTCCATATTTACAAACCTTTTTGAAAAATAAAACTATTCGGATATTCGAAACAGCCCTGCCTCATGATCGCCATTTTCAAACTACAGAGAGTCCGCCCAGGGAAAAGTATTTAAATGGAAATTAGGACAAACGTCATTTAAACATCAACCCTGTCAAGAAGTGATGAGAATATATGACAGGCCTGCCAATCATGCATACAAGTATATGATAATACAATGGGGTAGAAAAGTTGCAGGAAAGTGTTTTGGTTAAATTACGTTGTAGCAACATTATGAAAACAATACAATGTTATTTCCAACGTTGCCACAAGAAAATGAAACGTTCCAGCAACGTTCTTTTCTGTCTGCAAGGCTTGGACTAGCGGATGAGTCAATATGCTGTCCCAAGTGGAGATACAGATCGTGGTGGAGTGTTTTATGTTAATATTCAAAGAATAAAGTGAGTGTAAGAATGACATTTTGAGTGTCTGTTATATATGTTTCTTCAACTACAGCCTATACGTGTCTAAGCATAAGGGAGTTACGTATCCAGGTAAACTGCACATTCGTCCAAAAAATACTTTAAATCTAACTCCTATCTTGCTGAAAAACACAAGCTTAATTATTTACATCATACATATTGTCTTGACTACGTTGTCATAATTATTTCTTATAACATTATATTAAACCTGAACTGAAGAAAGATCCAAACTTTGTGTTGCTATAGGGACCAAAACAGTAAAATACAACATTTTACGACCTCGATATAGTGCACCGTAACTTGATTTAAATTCATTATGTTTTCACATCACAACCAGGAACACAACTGCCCTATAGTCACATGTATATTATTCCATTTTTTAATTTCCGTTAATGTATGAAAACATGAATACTCTAATGTGGTGATTTAAAGAAACTGGGTCTGTAAGGTAGCCATACAATTTTGTCTTTGCAATATGTTTCAAATCTTTGGTTTTACGTAGCAAGAAGCTTTTGTAGGAACTATCCTGGCCGTTGCGGTACACATATACATAATAAGCCAGACCACACCGTGTTTCCTCCAGCACCAAGTTTGAGGTGGTTGTTATAGGGTGGCCCATGGGTGTGGGAACTTTTCAGTTCACAGTCTCTTAACCTATGGAATACTGTAAGGGACATTCTCGCGATGTCGCATTCTCGCGATCTCGACCTTTGGAAACGAGCTAGATTTGCCAAAAACACGAGAATGTGAGATCGCGAGAACGCGAGATTTGGAAGCATTTGTAAAATGTCGCAGTCTCGCAATCTCGACATGTCAAATTATGCCACAAAAACACGAAATCGCGATACCGCGAGAATGTGACATTTCATTTGCTCGCGATCTGTCGTTCTCGCGTTTTAGACGCTGTCCATGCGCATGCGTAATATCATAATATCAAGGCCCAGTCATGCTTCTTTCATGCTCTTCATTCTCCAAGTAGCATTTACCAAACTTATGACTTGAGCTTGAAAATGCTGTGTAATTTACATACACAAAGTCCTATGTAGAGTAGGGTCCTTTCCCGTTGCTATAGTTTCCTGTGAACATTAAATGAAGACCCTCAACATGCTCAATATAAATTAACAAAAGAAATATTCTGTACCCGAATGTCTAATGGTAGTTAATACATTAAAGTATCCGGAAGGGCTGAAAACAAAATATCAACGTCAGTGAGAGAGAGTAAATATTGCTTAAAACCACATCAGCAGTATTGCTACACTGTTTGTTACAGAAATAATCACAGGCCAGTGAGTTTCACCATGAGGCAATATTATACACGGCTAGACTATTCATTTAAGAAAAATTCTCACAGGCCAATTTGAAGCATTCGGCTTAAATGATATTGTCCGATGTTTATATTCGACACCACATTCGCTACTTTAGGTCATACAAAATTTATTAATATATTTTCTTCCGCTCCCCTCTGACAACAAAACATCCTGCCTTACATTATTCTTATGCCTAGAAATATCTCTAAAATGAGTGTTCCTACTTTCTTTACTTGATGAAATACTCCAAACACGTAGCCCTAGTGAAAACGCATGATGCATGTGAATCGCACCCTTCGAAATTCGACATCAATTGTACACAGATAAGCCTGAATAGTTCGATAGGAACTAAATAAATTGTTAAAAATAAAATGCCTCCCGTCTTCCATGTGTTTTTATAAAATCATTTGCTCTCTAACTGTAAATTTATTGCGGCCTTAACATCCATGTGATAGGCATGCTTATACTGGAAAAGTACCCCCAATATCCAGCCTGAGGGACCGGCATGGCTCTGAATACGTCAGTGAGTTTGGCTTAACACCGCTTTGAACAGTATTTATATTTCAGTTATATCCCGGCTTGTCAGACTATATGGGACGAAAGTGTCGTGATCTCGCGTTTGTCGCGTTCTTGAAAATAGTTACATGTAACTGTATGCGAAATTGACACAAAAGCACGAGAACACGAGATCGCGACATTGGTCAAGTGTCGCGTTCTCGTGCTTGTGTGGTAATTGCCTATACAGTTATATGCAACTATTTTCAAATACGCGAGATCGCGACACTTGACCAATGTCGCGATCTCGCATATCGTGCTTTTGTGTCCATAAGCCAAACTCACTCACTTGTTCAGGTCCATGCCAGTCCCTCATAAACAGGCTGTATATTCGGGTACATTTCCAGTATAAGCATGCCTAGCATGTACATGTTAAGGCCGCAATGAATTAATGGATAGAGTTTGACTATTTTTTTTAAAAAACATGGTGGACGGGAGACATTTTGTTTTTAACAATTCTTTTCTTATAGAACTATTTAAGGCACATGTGTACAATTACTGTCGAAGGGTTCGGCGGGGCTACGTGTTTGGAGTATTTCATCAAGTAAAGAGAGTAGGAACATATTTATGTATATCTATATTTATTTCCAGGAACTTTGAATCAGTAGTATCAGGGTAACACTATTTTTCTGGGCATTATCACTTGCCGAATCCCACGGCTCAGCCACACATGGGGTGCATTCCCCTCGTGCAAAGCCTGCAATTCAGAACGTACTAAAGTGATCGGTACTTATGGAAAAAGCAATGATAGGCTGACCAGAAAGTGTAAACGTAATCAATCATGATCAGTCATTCTTGATTGTAGAACATCCCAAAACAAGTCACTGCTGAGTTATTTAATTCTGAAATATCAAGAACATTATAGTTTGTTTTGTCAACTGAATGTTAAAGTAAAAGATATGAAGTGATATGAATGTATATTTACTTTGTTGATTTGTAATTAGTCCAGCTATATATATCTGTATTGTCATCGGATGCTTAACTTTACCTTAGGAAACTGTCCCTCATTCCACCTCTTGGAATAAGAATAAAACTTGAAATTTCTACTTTGAAATTGTACTCAAAAACATACAGCCTTGTCTCCTCTGTGGCAACTGGAAAAAACAAAGATAGATCTTTTATAAACAAAACTAAAGAAATCTTATACTAATCAACTAATATATCATCAAGAATAACATCATTTCAGGAGCATAGATGATGACGCAGTCGCTGGACCCAGAGCCACATCACCATGGTTACCAAACTACAGCATATCCGATGCAATTCCATATTTTGAGTTTTTGAATAACTGTAAACAACTGACATGCGTTTGTATACAGAACCAAATTAAAAACTTCACAATCCTAAAATTTTAACATTTTGACCAGTTATCATTGTGGGCCCTTATTGTGTATTTAAACAGTAATGACCAGGTATTGTCTTCAGATAACACCCGTTTTTGTGCAGGTGAATCGATCACAATCATGTGCACATCGCTATAGTGGCAAAAGTGTTTTTTCACGTGCAACTGGTCACGTGGCCATAATACCGCACGTGTTTTCAGCCATACTTGTTAGCAGTCATTAACAAAAAAAAAGAAAAACACAAGAAAACAAAAGTCTTTACGGCCATTTGTCACGCCACGGCTTTCAAATGTGCAACGTGAACGTGCCATCGGCATGTTGCAGACGGGAACGTCCGTAGCTGAAGTCGAAATGACGATGGGTTGTAGTCGACGGACTGTTTATGATTTACAGACACGTCTACAGCAAACGGGTCCCACCGCTGATCGCCCTCGGCCAGGTCGACCACGTGTGACGTCACATTGCAGAGGATCGTCAGATTGTCTACGTCACCATCGTAACCGATTTTTGACGGCTAGATCAACCAGAAATGAACTATTTAGGGGTAGACTGACTGCGCAAACTGTTGGAAACCGTCTGAGAACTGCTCACCTTCAAGCACGACGGCCATACTGCTGGCCGATTCTGACTCAATTACACAGACGTCAACGTCAATTGTGGGCACAGCGACACTTACGATGGACTCAGAGGAATTGGAATCAAGTCTTCTTCAGTGATGAATCCCGATTTAATCTTCGATTTGCTGATGGTAGGGCGATGGTGTGGAGGCGCCGTCATGAACGTTACGCCCAGTGCTGTGTACATGAAGTTGACAGATTTCGAGGCGGAAGTGTCATGGTGTGGGGTGCTTTCTGTGGCAATGCACGCTCCAGGCTTCTTGTCATCCGTGGCAACTTCAACGCTGCTGCTTACCGCGACCAGGTACTGGCACCAGAACTTCTGCCTTTTATGGCAGCACATGGACACGCTTTGATCTTCCAACACGACACTGCCAGACTCCACACAGCAATTGTGACAAGGAATTTCCTTCAGAATGCGGGAGTCAGCGTCATGGAGTGGCCGTCAAGGTCTCCTGACCTCAATCCCATCGAACACGTCTGGGATGCTCTTGGCAGAAGTCTGCGCACTCTCCAGAACCAACCACAGAATTTGCAAGATCTTGGCACCATTTTGCAGCAACAATGGCGTCGTCTTCCAAATCATGTGTTCACAAGCATCACAAGGTCCATGCGGAGGCGTTGTGTGGCAGTTGTCAACAGCACATGGTGGCCATACACGCTACTGAACTTGTGTGCCATAAGATTCTCGTGCGTGGGACTTTAAACTGTTGATGTTATTACCGAATACCGTAGGTGCTTGGAACAAATTATGGTTACCACCGTTAATCAAAATCCTTTTTTGAACATTAATGATTAAAAATTAACTTCTCTGATATATTTGTCCGTTGTATATCATATATGGGATTACTTTTAAACATGTGAAGTGTTTAATTTGACTCAGTATATTTGTTTGTGATGGGTGCCACCGACAGGGGCAGTATACACTCCCTTTTGTTCCTGGTACAATCACTATTCGATAGTAAAACAAAATAAAAATAGGATCAATAAGGTATCTGACACCAAACAAAAATAAATTATGGGGTAAAATAGATTTGTGCAAAAGTATGATGAAGTAAGTAAAAGAGGGGGTAAATAAATAAGTTAAAGTAGAATATAGATATAATAGACCTAATACTATGAAATAAAAAAAGGTAAACAAAGGCTAATTAGGAGATAAACATACTGTGTTTTCAATGTAGAGCTGGGTTACCTGTAGATTTAACCGCGTTAAATTGAATTTGGAACCGAGAGGAGAGGAGATTTACTAGAGAGTTGTTTCGTAAAAAATAATACATTTGGATGTTTAAACACAGGAGAAGACTAGAAGAGATGATCAGTTTCTTAATTGAACAAACAATTAGTTACTTAGTTGATATTGGTTATTATACCGATGAGTTTAGAGGAGAGTCGTTTCTTAAGAATACATACAGTATGTATTTGAACGCACAAGTTCGAGCGACTGTGGTTGATTTTAGAGTTGATCATGGCTAGGTTTCGCTCTTCCGGCCCAGAACCACTCAATCAGATGACAATGTGTTTAGAGCAATTGACCAGGAGAGATCAAGACTGAGTTAGATGCATCCCCTAAAAGAAAACTGCATGTACATTCATGAAATAAATATGTTTAAATAAAACAGGGCTGCAGTAGATTCTTGGAGCTCCTAGATTATAGCTATAACCCGGGGTAGATTCTGGGAGCTCCCAGGTTATACCCCGGGGTAAATTCTGGAAGCTCCCAGAGTATACCCCCGGGGGTTGATTCTGGGAAAAGGGGTAGATTCTTGAAGGTCCAAGAATCTACCCGGGTATACTTTGAAGGGGGCGGGGGGTATACTTTCAGACTTTACACAGGGTTCGGTTCCCGACCTGGGTAACTTATTGACTTTGGGATTGAACAAAGACAAAATGTAAACAGACAGGTATTTGTTTTAAGGCCATGAATTAACTTGAGTTGTAACTGATTCTTCATCAGAGGAGGAAATGATGTCTAAATCAACATGCCTTCTGTTTGTTTTTGAACGAGAAGCAGTTTGTTGTTGGGTAGCCATAATGAAAGCACGGAGCTTCAACACGAATGGTGCCCACGGGGCTCGAATAACAGATGATTGGATGGAGTGTGTAGTTGTTGTTTTTTGTAAAAATATTTTATTACATTTTCCATCATATGTTACATTTCAAATTCATACATACAGTGGGCATGGAGTAGCTGTCATATTTAGCATAATTATTATAGAGAGATATAAACTAAGCGGCGAAAGAAAGAATAAGTTGGCAATTTGTTATTTGTAAGTGGAAAGTTGCTATTGGGAATATGACTGCCCAGGAACAGGTACCAAAAAACACCCGAACACGCCACCTTTGACGGCGCTCGTGCGGTGACAAAAAAATGGTGAAACAGATTTCCCGCCTATGGCATAAACTGCACGTGCATGTTAGCTGTATAAATGCGTTCGTCTGGAGGGTATAACCACACGTGATGAAAGCACACAAAAGAAATGCGACGACGGTCACAAGAGCAGAGAGAGAGAGCCATCGGTATGGCCGAAATGAGGGCAACACAGGTCGTAATTGCCAGAAGGTTTGGTTGTACACCATTGACAGTAGCCGAGCTTGTACAGGCAGACAGGGAGGACACAGGACAGGCCTAGAGCCGGACGACCCCGAGTGACAACACCACTGGAAGACGGTCAGATACGGCTCATTCACCTGCGAAACCGATTCGTAACGGCGACGGCGACGGCAGCAACAGCGTTGGGACATCCCATTAGCCAACGTACAGTACTACGACGACTTCGTGCTGCTGGAATCCAAGCGTATCGTCCTTTCCGAAGAATGGTACTGACTTCACAACATCGACGCCTGAGACTGCGATGGGCGATGCAGGTTCGACGCTCGCAAGTGAGAAATTGGCGTCGAGTGCTGTTTACTGATGAAAGTCGGTTTAACTTGTTTCGAAATGACGGCAGAGAACGAGTTTATCGACGTAGAGGGGAACGTTTGGCTCCAGCGTGTATTCGAGACGTACAACCATTCGGCGGGGGAGGTGTCATGGTGTGGGGCGGTATTTGTGGAGATCAGAAGACTGATTTGGTGAATATACAAGGAAACCTGAACGCTGTGCAGTACAGAGACCAAGTGTTGCAGCCAGTTGTGCTTCCGTTCTTACAAAACCAACAGCAGGACATTGTTTCAACACGACAATGCCATGCCCCATACTGCAAGACTGACTCGGAACTTTCTAAACCAGCAGAACGTTGACGTTTTGCCTTGGCCTGCCCACTCACTTGAAATGAATCCTATTGAACATCTGTGGGACCATCTTGACAGACAGATTAGAGCACGCGATCAGCCACCCGTCAACAGACAAGAATTGCAGCAGGCCCTGAGAGACGTGTGGCAAGAATTCCAGTCCACGTCATCAGAAGACTGACGTCATCGATGAGGCGGCGTATTACAGCATGCATTGAGGCAGCTGGAGGTCATACACGCTATTGAAGGCAACTGTGTCGACAATGAACTTGTAGTGTGTCTGATAATTTTTTGGTGACATTTCAGACAACTTTTGAAAATGAAATTTCTTACCCCACCATTGTTTACCTTGAGTTTACATTACCTGTGATTGCACAATTTCATTCAAACTGTGGTTGATCAATCATTTGTTACCCCCACCCCAACCCCTAGATTATATCATAATTCACAGCAAAACCTCTTCTTTTTTTATCGATCATGGAACTCGACCTATACTTTCTTTTGCCGCCCAGTTTAGATGAAAATATTTGTAGCAAGGACATACTATACAGCATAATTTATATAGGGTTTCAAAATTATAAAATGGAAACTTGCATAATTACAATAATTATAAATATGAAATAAATATACATTTTCATAAAATCTAAATATTTCTTTTTGAATTGGATATTGGATTTACTTTGTTTTCTATTTAATGTGGAAAGCATAGATTTTGTTACCAAATTTATTGCATTAAGTGAAATGTTATTCTCATCTTTGATTCCAAAATATAAGTGTTCATTACTAAAATTACCTGCCTTCTGTATAGTTTCCAAGCCAATCTAAATGTTTCTTCCATGTATCTGCAGCATAGTGACAATTACATAATACATGAGTAATTGTTTCGGATGATTCATTACATAGTGAACACATAGGTGATTTAACATGTCCAATTCTAAATAAATAAGTTAGTTAAGATATAAATAGTATGTATAACTTTAAACTGTTTATCCCCTTTGTATCTGTATACTGTTTTTCAAAACAATCTTCCCATTCACTGTAACACTTACGTTTTATAACTATAGGGTTTAACAGTGCTTAATAAAATACCTTGCTTCCCCTTTTATTATTTATTTTTGATATATTATATGGAAGTAATAGCTTTTGGCAAATTTCAGCACAATTGTTTATATTGTTATTCTGTAAATAACAGGCAATTCAAAGTTTTACTCCATGATGGGTCAAAAAGTCTGTCTTCAACTGTATTTTTGCACTAATTCATCAAAATAATATAACTTCCCTGTTTTACGAATGGACCATTCATGTATGAATGTTAATGCCATTGTGGAAAGTAAATAGACTTACCATCAATTTTGATTTCTTTGTTATACCAGACAGATTTGCTCATCATATCTTCAACAGATGTTTTATCATTATTATCACAACAATCCAAGCACACTGACCACCATAACAAAACTTCCTCCAAAAGTAATGATTAATGTTAATGAAGTACACAGCAGTGTGAATGGAAGGAGTGTGCAGTTACATGTGTTGATACAGTGTGGTATTAGTTGATGAGAGAGAATGGAGCCTAGGATACACAACAAGGGTACATGTGTTAATGAGAGCGTTGATGAGAGGCGGCAGGGCAATATGGCTGGTCCACTGGATCTAACGATTGGCGTGTTGCTGAATGTAATCAGGGATGGCGAATTGTGTGTAAATACGTACCAAACTTATAAATAGCTGAGATTATTTTTCTGCCGACTAACTTGCATGTATATAATCATCATCATTTGTTTGCGTGAAGAAGGACGAAACCAAAGATTTGTTCGGATTCTACTTACTTTGCGTGATATGTTGTATCAGAACACAAGCTTGTCATGCCCGGAATCTATGTCCTATGTCTGATTCAGAAAACATTTAAGACAGAGGAACTTGTCACACTCCGAACTAGTACCTGGCATTATAAACGGCATTATAAACGGCCAGTTACTGTTACAGATCGGGAAGAGATATGGTTCATTATGTCACAACAGTATGAAGTTGGGACACAATTGTTTTTCGTTTGTTTGTTGTTTAACGCCGCACTTATCACTATTCCAGCTATATGACGGCACTTTGTAAATCTTCACCATTGGGATACGATACCAAGCATCAACCAAGTCACCGAGCCTGACCACCCGATCCCGTTAGTCGCCTTTTGCGACAAGTATAGTCACCATTTACGACAAGCATGGGTTGCTGAAGACCTTTTCTACCCCGGTCCAGAATTACAGTAGGGCCGGTGGGGTAACGAAATACCATACAACTAATATCCAAGGCATTGTGGTCGGCGCGGACAACATGTCACACTGATTTTGAAAAATGTAAAGGCTTGGAGCTCCCTTTCTTCTACCCTCATAATCTGCTCCAGAAGTAACACTTGCTCAATGTACGCCCAGATATGCACCCTCTGGAATGTAACTGGAAACACACACATATACACCACAAACGATACATATTTGTTCCCGGCCCTTTTGCCGAATGAAATAACTTTGTCCTTAGTCATAGACAATACATTATTTTCAGGCCCAATCAACCGAGTTACACACAATCTTGCTAAAGCAATACGACAAAAATAACCTATTACCTATAACCTATACCCTAAAACAGCATTTACGTGGGTGCTGAAGCAATGTCATTTCCTACTTGGCAATGTCTTAAGTATAAACGTTGGTTTTGTTTGACAATACCAAACAATTGACGTTGTTGTCACGTAGAAACGCTTGTAAACATGTTATAGAAAATGTTAGTGGCAGTAAATTATTGAACTAATAGTACTAAAATTGCCAAGACCTGTCGTGGACCCATTTAAACCACAGTCGTCAGCGTCGAGTGGATGTTTTGTACTTATTTAGTTGCCATATTTTTTTTATAGAAAACAGTTTTATTTGAATCATGAAAATACAAGTTGGGGACAAGTGATACTTGTACAACTATTTGCTTCCCTCCCCCCGCTGTCAAAACAAGTTAACTATACGGCCTTGCACTTAGTTGGCCTATTGTATTTTTTAAATTATGTAAAGCAGAACAAGTGTACTTTAACATTATAACTATTACACACACACACCCCACACACACTTTTGAAGTAAGGACTATGAATAATACTCTTCAGTTAGTTACACCTTCCTGATTGATAGTCACGCGTTCAGGAGATGAGGCTGATATAAACTGAAAGCACTGGTGAGGACCAGATCGAGCTGGATACATCAGCATTTTGCAGCATTAATACAGGAACACTGTCCTCATCGTCACGACTAGGTTGAACTCCTGTATAAAGACGCCTAAACTTTTACTTGCTTATTGAACGCCGAATTCGTGGTCAGGTGTAATTATACATCTACATACAAACGTATACGTTTCACCACCCGTGAATGAGCGAGTGAGTGGGTGAGTTGGGTTTAACGCCGCTTTTAACAGTATTCCAGTCATATCACGGCGTGTCAGCTTAATGTGCCCGAAGTGATGCAGGTCTCAGACGTTTACCACTTCGGTGAAACCCACGAGCACGGGTATGGTGCTGACAAACCTAGAAATCATGGTCGATACTGGAAAACTGTAGCTCTCATAAGAAGTTTCATGTCCATTATGGCTGTCCTTGACACAGTAGGGTTCTCGGTGGCATGGTGTCCAATGTTGATGAAGTTGTTCTGCCTTGAGAATCCACCCAAGCTCTTTGGGGGTCAAGTTCTGATTTTGCAATGCCAAAAGCTATGTTTGAGTGAGTGAGTGAGTGAGTGAGTGAGTGAGTTTGAACTACATTTTAGTCCTATCACGGCGTATCAACCTTACGCGGGAGAAAATCTCGAACTGAAGCGACCTTAAACAAGCTCAACACTAAAATGATTCCAGATATTTTAGTATCGAAATCAAATACAATACACAATAAAATGAGACCATGATTTCGATTTTCCAAGTTGAAAAAACAATGTGCTTACCCAGTGTTAGATCTGGGAAGTGGCCTCCCTGGTTCACCACTTTCAATTTTAGCACATCAGCCTTTACTGTCCGCAGATTAGCAAAGCTTAAGCATTCCTTTCTCTTCTGTCCATTTACCCAACTGTGCTGTGGAAGGATACCTTTTGTCTTAAATGTACATACATTACTACAAGCTAGTGGAGATCTATGTGCATGTATACAGTTAATAAAGTGGGACATACTCGGACTTAATTTAACTTAAAATTTCCAAAATTGTAAAGGATATTAGTTTCTAGTAATGATGATAATAATAAACGAATTGGGAACATATTACAGCTGGTACTGAAGTATGATAGTAGATGTTATGAACACCAACGATCTTGAAGGACGACAGGGGTAAGATGGGAAATTTCAGCTTGGATGGATCAGCAGTGCGTAAAACCGCCCTGATTTGTCAAACATTCATTCACTCGACGAGGTACACTGCCTGTGAGTTTCCCTCTGGCGATTTGAGGGAATCTGTCCCACTCCTCTTGCTGCCCTTGTTCAAGTACAGCCAACGTAGTCGGCGGCCTATGACGTTGACGCACATGTCTCCATATCATGTCCTAGACGTGTTCAAAGGTCTGGCCTCGTTACTGACCGTTACATTGTATGGATGTTGTGCTGCTGGTTGTCAGCATTGACGATTCGTGCACGGTGAGCACTGCCCTTGTCGTCCTGGAAGAGTTCATTTTATTTAATGACGTTAATGAAAGTCAAGTACCGTCGTGTGTCATAAACCTATTCTCATCTCTTCTAATGGCGATTACTCAGACATTTATTTTTCAAAATGGAATGAAATGCAGTATCATGCACGTGCTGTTTGTTGTGGGTCTCAACATATGTGTTTCGGATGTGTTTTGGCGATACTTTGATCTTGTGTTACTATGCTCTTAAATTCATTCGAAAGAATATTAGCTTGATAAAATTCTCATCTACTGAAATTGAGGTAGCTGAATTTGGGCACGTATGCTTCTCCTTGTGATTGCATCATATTTTGTTCAAATCAGATTTCGAGAAAGCTTTTGATACGATAAATAGAACTTTTATCATTAATGCATTAAAATTCTTTCAATTTGGACCATAAATTCAAAAATGGACGTCAGCATTTTTTAATGGCATGGAATCTAGTGTAGTAGTTTATGGATTTGCTAGTCCCTTTTTAAGATATTAAGAAGCTGTCGTCAAGGTGACCAAGTGTCGCCATATATTTTCATAAATTTGTGCGGAAATTTTGACAAATAAGATAAGAAAAAATCCTAAACTTAAAAGGAATTTAGATAGGAAAAATTGAACACTTACTGTCACAATTTGAAGATGATACATCTTTAAGTTTGGATGGAACAGAAAAAGGCCTTTATGCTGTATTGCACACATTGCAGATTTTTGCGAGATTTTCCGGTCTTAAGGTTAATGCGGTGAAAACCAAAATAATTTGGATTGGTTTAAAAAAAAGATCAAGATATAAACTATGGAAGGATTGGTATGTTAATGTTGATTTAGATAATATTGTAGTGGACAATTCTAAAATATAGTTTGAAAAATGAAAAGAGAAATGAACCTATGGACGGTAAGAAATTTGACTCTAATAGGTAGAAATATGGTCCTAAATAGCTTCTTGTTGTCAAAATTGAATCATGTTTTTTTCTTCCACACCCAACCCTCCAAAGGATGTGATTGATACTTTTCAGAAAAGACTTTTTTTAATTTGTATGGAAGGAAAATCCGGATAAAGTGAAAAGACAAATAATGTCTCAACACCCAAAACATGGCGGAATTAAAATGCCAATTATAAAGGATGTGATTGCATGGATCAGAAGATTTTATTGTTTTCACTCAAAATGGACTGATGGACTGAGTTAGTTGCTTGCTGTATTCCAAATAAAAGAGATTATGGCTGGCAGATGTCTCCTATGTTGATGTATGTATTGCGCCAAATACCATGAATGGATTTTGGAAGCTTGGGCAACATACTTGTCCAAAAAGAAACTGTCTATATGGTTTAACAGCAGAATACAAATAGGAATTAGCCCAATCTTTTATAAACATTGGTCAAGCAGAGGTAACACCTTCATTGGGGATTTAGTGGATAAATTTAATTTATTTGATGCTTTTTGTGCATATGTATGGAATCCAAACAAATTATATAGAATATTATGGAGTTTTGTAAGGTAAAGGAACACAATGTTTCCAATTCTATATCTCCTCGACCAACGATGTCACTCAATATATCAGATCTTCTAAACCAAAATATAGGTAGTAAAACATTTTACAAGACTTCATCAGCAGAGGAGTTTGTTAAATTTCATGGCATTGAAAAATGGGAAAGTATACTAAATAAGACATTTAGTGAAACACATTGGCAGGAACATATATTGATGGCAAAAGATGCACTCAGTTTAAGATTATTCACTTCATTCTTACAACTAACAAATATTTATATAAAATTGGATATGTTGATTCTCCTATGTGTACTTTCTGTACAAATCAACCTGAAACTATAATCCATATGTTGTATGATTGTGAACATGTAAGAAAGATTTGGGAGAAACTGTACATTTGGATAAAATCCGTTGTGGAAGGAACCATTGATTTAAACAGAGAAAATGTTTTGTTTGGATTTCAAGGCAAACACAACAACCCATAGAATATTGTCACTTTTAATAACAAAACAAGTAATATCGGACAATGTAGTAAGGGATTAATGCCACATTTTGAACACATACAGCATGAGATAATTAGTTACAAATTGTAACTATGCACACTATTTCAGTTTCTGGTCTTCTTTCCACACTTTGTTTAAAAACTAAATTGTAAGACACACTGATACAGTGCGTTGACTTTACAGGCAAGAATTTATATGTATGAAAAGACGTACATTTCTTGAATACCATGACATTTATATATAAATGATGTACCTGCTGAGATGAATAAAAAAGGAAAATAAAATAAAAATAAAAAATCACTAAAGATTTTTGCCATTCCGTCTGACAATGCTTCTGACGAAGCTGAGGACCAGTTAGGAACTATTTCAAATTTTTGTTGTCTCTAGTACATATACTTTTTTATATATTACATATCAGTTTTTACATAATCTAAGTCTGTGTTAATGTTACCAAAAAAACCAAGTTCTCGATCTCAAGAAAATAATCCTGAAGTAATCCATATGGTATGAAAATAAAATAGTTACAATAATGAATTTTGGTTAGATTATGACCAACCTACCCACCTTAATGATTGGAAAAGTAAATTACTTGTCACGGACGCACTATGGGTAGCACACATTGGGGCTACAATATCTAGACCAAAGCAGAACAAACAAGTGTGATACGTGTGGTCATGCACTTGCATTATTAAGGTATGTCCTGACATTCAAGACGCATATTCTTCTCTATAGGGTCGAGAGAACCGACACCATCACATTTATCAATAGATGTTCCCAGTGGGAGCATTACTGGTCCTGTGTAGTTTAGTTTAGATTGGTACAATGTCTGCCGGCGATGTGGCGGATGTTACTGGTGACTTCAGAATGGGTACATGGATGTGTCGAGATGGCAACAAGGGTCCCCGTGGTCCACTAGATGATGACAATGTTAAGAGCATTCGTCACAGCCACAGGCAATGTGTCGAAGACAGCAAATCTGTGGCAAGCACTCATGAGGGTACCCGTGAGGTTACTACAAGTAAATACCGGCAGATTGGATCGGTGGTCAGTTGTTTCGTTGCCAACATGTTCTATGGCGGTTTAGCAACGTCGTATGGTGTCATGTACACATACATGAAGGAATCTCTTGGTGTCTCAGAGGAGGAAGTGACTTGGATAGGAGCTCTTTTTGGTGGATTTTCTGGGATTGCATGTAAGTTAAACCAATTTCAGGATTCAGAATCTGATCCCATTAGGGTTGGCAGATATATTTCGTTGTATACGTTCAAGTTATAATTGCAAAAACTAGTAATGTGGTCTTTCATTTCATTTACGCAGGCAGCAAAAGTCCCAGCACATTTGACTCAAGTGGTTCAAGCATCACTCATTTAACATTGTGAAATTTGTTCCAGTTTCAGTTCCAAATGTATTAATTACAATTTATGGACACCAGAGTTAGGAGCTTTTTAATTACAATTTTTTTACTACTCATAAAAGATATATTTACTCGTGTGGTTAACCCTGAAATATTATATTAAATTAAACGCTCGAAAACCAACCATGTACAAATTACACATATAATCTGTTGTCCTGTTTTTGAGCTTGTGTTGTTAAACTCAAAATAGTTTATCAGTCATAATAAGCTGGAAATTATTGTACACAACAACCATATTCAACTCCATAAACCTTTATTCAAGCAATTATTGGAGTGGTGTGTGTGGATCGCCTCGGGAGTCGACTTACCACGTTATTTGGAGGTTTGCTGGCTGTCACTGGCTTTATCATCGGCAGTCAGGTGAACGACCTGAATGTGTTGTACTTCGCACTCGGTGTTTTGCCAGGTCTGTATCGCATCACTTCCTATTAATCAATGAATGGGGTGGTGAGTAACTAGTACTAACTACCAAACCCTAGTAACTCTTCTTAAAGGACAAATATAATACGCCAGCAGTTGGGTATTGCAAATACAATATGTTATCATAAAATTGTATCCAAATGTTTGGGGCCAGGAGTGTCGAATAATAAAGAAGCTTGGAAAATCATTTACTGGTTTTTAATGTGAATAAAGCAAAAATGACATTGAACCCATTAATCTTTGGAAAGTATTATATTTCTCGTTATTTTACTCAGGTACTGGTGCGTGCTTGACTTATACATCGACCATGGTACATGTCACCAAACAGTTTTCAAAATGGCGACCTGTAGCCGTTGGAATATCTGTAACGGGGATAGCTATTGGTATGTTGATGTGGCCACCATTATCAGCCGTAACTGCTGACACGACCGGGTGGCGGGGTACATGTCTCATCAATGGCGCACTGACGCTACACTTCATACCTTGCGCCATGCTGATTACTCCAAGAAACAGTACAAGTAAGTATACATTAAAAGTTTCTGATCTCAGCTCATTTCGAAAGATTTGTCGTGGAAAACTTTGCTATTTCAGTATCATATTGAAACCAATTTCACAATGTCCTTTCCCCATTCTTTAAGATTCTTCTGATGGTCCAGTTGTCTCCTTGAGTCAGACGTTGGTCAATTGTCTCCAGATATTCAGGATTCCAGGAGCAATAACGGTCTCAGTCGCTCACATCACCCTCGGCTTCAGTTACTACACTTTCTCCACCTTCCTGCCTGCCTACGTAACTGCCTCACTATCTACCATAACGACTTCAGAGGCTGCTCTCATAGTTTCTACTTCGGGATATGGAAGCATGGTTGGTCGTGTCATCTTTTCTGGAATCTCTATGGCGAGCAAGAAGGCTGCAAACTACATATTTATCTTTTCATTGTGCATGTGCGGTGTCACAGATCTCCTTGTACCGCTCTGTGAAAGATCTCTTGCTTTCTACATAAACGGGGCAGCATATGGGCTAGCTCTAGGTGAGATTTTCTTCCGTCGATTTCTACATTATTTCCTCTCCAAAACTACTGACGCAGTTCATTTATATCAAGTAAACTTTCTCCAGTTTTAGTAATCATATCTTTCAATCGTGAATTTTATCTGTGTTATAAAATTTGACGTTCGTATGTGAAAATAGCGAACTTTTAGGAACATCTCACTATTTCAGGTGGTTGGAACGGTGTGTATACACTAGTTTTAGTCAAGTTGTTCGGACTCACTAATCTGTCCAAAATATTCGGCATATGTGTGATGTGTCAAGGGATTGGAGCTTTCGGTGGAGGGCCTTTACAAAGTAAGCTTTTATTGGTAATTAACTCATATAGAGTAATACTTAAAGAATCCGACAGAGGTATAAACGTGCATCGCCTTGATTGATATACTAAGGTAGTACAAATATGATCAGTTTTTATCATATAATGGTTAGTTTAATCGATGCGATAAACAAATCTGATAAACTAGGTATAATGTTTCGATAAATATGCAAATGACGTTGCCTATCAGGAACAACTTTCATGCTACATACATCAATGTATTGACTTCTTTTCTCAATATACTATTGCCTAACGTTCCCAATATGCTTAGTTAGAGGTTTCCCAATGTGTAACCCAACAATGGATGCAAGTCATTTGAAACAAGGTAAATAACGGAACGGTATAATCAAAAAGCATGTTCCAGTTCACATCATGGCTAATTGGAGGTATCGGATGTACATGCTATACCTTCCCAACTTACATAGGCAAAACGTCTTCGATGAAACTAGCAAGGAAACTGCATGTTTTTTTCAGGTTATCTGTCAAGGTTACTTGACAAGGATATGACGTTCGTCTGTGCAGGGGGTTCTTTTATTGCCACAATGATGTTAATGCTGACAGTGGTTATGAGACAACAGATATCTTGCCCAGGCAAGCGGCAGTCATTCAAGGTTGGGATGCTTGGCATCAAGAACGACGGCTTTACTCCAAGCAGCTCAGACACACCACAGTCTAACGAACACCACTCCCACTAATATGATTCCTTGCTGTTGCTGTTGACAACGCAACCGGACACGGTTTGACAGGGACAATGTAACTGTACTGTTGGTAAACGTCTCATGCGGTATTCAGGATGCAATAAAACAGTATTTGTCAGGATTTTTTGGATTGTCCTTCCGTTTTTAAGTAGCACAGAACAGGATAATGGCACTGACAAATCCATGATGATCATTGGTTGGAATCAGAATTCGACCCCAGACACAACGGATCATATATACAAGAACTATTAAGGTTGAACCAGATACGCCAAGGGGATTTTCATAGAAAACACAAGACGATTGCACAACTTGGTCGGTTTCCAATCCAGAATTTCTATTATTTAAATTATTTCCATTCAAATATCTAATCTCATTTTTATTATACCTAACGCTAATGCTTGGGGTATTCTCATGAACTATATCTGTTTCCATTCGATTTTCGCGATATCACTGTGCTGTATATTGCACTTATGTTACGTACAACCTACATAAATTCGTTACTTGAGATTCTGCACGAAATCCTAATGTTCTTCCTCTACCCAGGTACCAGGCTTCAAGTTTGCTCGAAACCTACCACCGTGCGTTGGAACTTCCAGGTTCGCCCTGATAATGATTCTTGGTTTGTGGATGGTTTCACATGGGTTGCTAACTTGATGTTACACAATTGAAGCTTTGTTCCTCTGCCTAAAGGTAACAGACCCTTGGATCATTTGAAATGAAGGAATAAAATGGCAGTCGTCCTGGGATTATCATTATTTTCTTTGTTCAAGAAACATAATTGTCAGTTTTTATGGTCAGAAAGTAATAGTTCATTGTTTGTTCTAAACGGTAGAAATTCATTGTCTATTCGATTTTTTCGTGGTCTGAACCATTATTGATCTGCCGCACGTACTTTGAATATTGTAGAACCGCAACTCACACCGGAACTGTAATGTACACTTGTACTTATCATTATTTCGAAAGTCCTACCGACAAGGACTCTGGGGGAACAGATTGGATGCACATCTGGGATATCAGCCTGACAGAAACAATGGTGTGCATCATGGTGGTAAAAACTTGGGAATGATCCACAACAAGAGTGTGCTATCTTTCTCTTCATGATGAGAACAAGTATGATTGCCAACGTTACCAAATCCAGACGGAAAATCTAAATACCATTAACTTCTTTAATTACTGTAAATGCGGCGTTTCGGTGTAGATCCGTATACCGTTGTCAAGCAAGACATAAAAAGACAAAAAAAACATGAATCAAGTTGCAGTGTTGCTGCACGGACTCGAACTTCTGATAAACCATGACTGTCTGGGTTTCACTAAGAGTCAAACTCTTTCCACTGAATGAATAGGTTTTGTATTCACATGTGTATGATATTTTATAAGAATGATTTCTTGTAAGTAGATGCCTCTTTAAGGTTTATTATGCATAGACCAGTGTCAGGACATTATAAGTAGTTCCTATATTTATAAAGATAGAATACTGTTATAAAAAAAATGTCTGAATAGCTTCATAGTTACTTGGAGAATTCTTATTGCAATTTGTTTCGGTTTTCAAAACACGTTCACGTGACACGTTCTTTTCATAGATTCAGTTAAATAAGATGCATTTTTATGAACAAGGGAGACGTTTGGGCTTAATTGTCTAACCTTGGGTATATACCGTATAAACAGCCGACGTGACCAAGTATGGAGTTTATTGTATTTACTATTGTATTGTATGGTACTTAAGATTGCACTGCGGATTTCTTTTATTACTTTCTAAAAAAATGTGTTTTCCCCCTTTCTGACCTAGCAACCAAGCCCCATGAGCGCGTTCATTGCTGCTTACAACTGTCAAGAACTTTGCAAGTTCGCTTGTCTTCAGTATGAGCAACAAAACATTTTCATGTGACGCTTAACTTGACGGAGAGTTGTTCGAGATGATCAGAGAGCCTTTGGTTATTTCGATTATGACATTGGTGACTTTATCGTGGAGAAAGTTCCAGTTCAAGATGAAATAATTACAATCGTCTACTCGAATCGACAAGATGGCGCCTCTCTTCCCGCCCTTGCAAACTTTGACAAATTCAGTGCCGATTCCTGGGATTAGTGAATCAGTGTCACAGCGATATTTCATTGTGGAACCAGATGAAGCCGAATATGTATGTTCAAACCTCTTTTGTCAAACATGCGTGACACAGCACAAGGCAGTCGCAGTTAGGGAATGGTGCGGCCGCCATCCTGCAGAAGTTTGTCGAATCGAAAACAATGTTGCCAAAACTTCTGGACTGAGCTGGATAAACGAAGTGTTTGGAGAGATCGTAGATACTTGGACTGGAAGAAACGGATATTAAACGTTGCAGCAGATGAAGGATTGGTGAGGACAAAACGGGAAAGGGATCCAAGATTGTATTTTAAAACTTGTGCGCGATGTATATCCAAATCCCCCGAACGAAATATAGATCTAATGATCAAACTTCTGTGAAAAATGCGAGTTAGAAATGAAACCCGAAGACACGAAGTTTGTGGAACTGAGATTGTGCCATGCCGGGTTTTCTGCAGTGAGTGTGGAAGACGGCGGTGTTGTATCTAACTGTGATGTCATGCAGTGCTTGTGCGGGACGGGTTTGTTGAGTGACAATGGCCGATAAGGTCTCGCTAATTCTGTGTTTCTGTGAAGTTGTTTTGCGACTGTAACTACGCACAGAACTCTCGTTTCAGTGTCCACTCATGAATATAATGTGACGAAGTTGGGCGGTGTTGGACTTGCTACATTTGGTAGTTCGACTAATGTCTGACATGAAGCGAGAGAACTGGTAACTTTTGACAGAAGCTGTGGTATACCAAGTGTTGTGTGTGTCCGGGGAACTAAGTGCATTTTTGTTGCATTGAGATTGTGCATTCGGGGCACTTTTTCAAAGAGTTGGCGAAGTGAATTGACGGGACATGTGTCAATTATAGCCTTTGAATCGCCATCAAAACTTCCGTAGTTGTAGTCGGCCATATTGTTGTTCTCTAGACATCTCAGACGATTGTTTCTGGACTGCGCGTGATACATACGGTAACTACGGGAAACAAGACAAGACATAAATACCTGTAAAACTCTTTATTTCGTCAGTAAACTCTTTTTATCATGTGCTTTTTGTTTTTGTTGTTGGTTGGTTTGATACCCTAAAATATCACTAAAATGTTACTAGGCCTGATAACTTCATGATGATACAGGTGAGCAAAAAGGGAATTCAGTCCACTGTTCACTGGCATTCCCCGACATTCCGTAGGCATAAACGTAGTGGGCCTTAATTAATTACATTCATTGGGAAATGAATGCAATAACACGTGACCAATTCAGCTACTCTGAATGCAGGTATTACAATGAACACAACGAAAAATTAATTATAAAATACTGAACGTATCTTTGGTCGTTCCTCACTGACGTGGAAGCTTTACACCAAGTTGCATCAGTATCCGTATGTGTTTCTAGTAAAGCTTAACACACAAAACCTGTTCTCGGGGTTACCTGGGAATGCTATTTGGCACGAAAGCACCTTTCAGCTGTGCATGGACTTGGAAGGTGGTTATTAAACGCCACATGACTACTCCAGCAAAGAGACAACGTGTGAAGGGTGACGTGGAAGGTGTTAGCAATCGTGGCTACAATCAAGGCAGCCCTGATGCCACGGCTTGACCTCACAAAAGCATACCCTAAAATATAGTCATGGCATTTACATACTGTTAGGATGTTCTAATGAAATAGGATGTCTACCATACATTTTATACCAACGGAAAAAATAACTGAGCTTCATATAAAGTGGTGTAAATGTTAGGTTATTAATAATAACAACATCATTTTTGGTCATTCTTCTGATCAATATTTAATCAGGAGCAATAAGAGAGGGATGTTACAAAAACGCAATTAACAATGTTAATATCGGGTGTGACCACCATTTGCGTTGATACAGAAGTTTAGTTCAACTTAGCTAGTGTTACCGGTTGGTTCTGTCGTATATGTTTTTCCATCTCATCCCAAACATGTCCTGTGAGGGAAGAGGTCTGAAGAAACTGCTGGTCAGTGTTATGCTGCCTTATGAAATTAGTTGTGAAGCCACCCCACACCATAATGAGTATAACCTACTCATCTGCTGGGCCATCTGGTATAATGAGTATAACCTACTAATCTGCTGAGACATCTGGTACACATCTTCCCGAGGCATGAGAGTTACCTGACTTTAAAAGTCCAGTTTCAACCCTTGCCGAACTAGGCTGGAATTCCTGGGCTCGATCGTAGCGCCACCAGTGGCTATTACCAGTTATGTCCCTTCTAAACCTCTCCTATGGACCAATCAGATTCCACCTCTCGTATCACTTGCGTTTGCTTCACACAAAATGGTGGCGCCCAGTCAGGACGATCAGATCGATAATCAAGATCTGTATCGTGATAAAACGGGTCTTACATCGTGAAGTGCATCAAATCAAGGGAGCACCTTGATTAAAAACATGAAAAGATTTGGAAAATATCTGCTGACAACGAATTGGCGGTGCACATGCTTTGCAAATCCTGCAATCGATCGAAATCTGCACGACAGTTTACGAACCGGATTTCGATTTCGGTGCGCGATTTTGATTGGACTATGCATAGACTCGTTAGTCCAGCCAAAATGTAACTCCATAATACCAGCCTAGTTCGGCAAGTGTGGAAACTGGACTTGTATAGTCAGTTTACTCTCTTGCCTCGGGAAGATGTCTGGTACAATGTGTTTAACGTACTCATCTACTGAGACATATGGTATAATGAGTATAACCTACTCATCTGCTGGGCCATCTGATATAATGAGTATAACGAACTCATCTGCTGAGACATCTGGTATAATGGGTATAACCTACTCATCTATTGAGACATATGGTATAATGAGTATAACGTACTCGTGTGCTGAGACATCTGGTATAATGAGTATAACGTACTCATATGCTGAGACATCTGGTATAATGAGTATAACGTACTCATGTGCTGAGACATATGGTATAATGAGTATAACGTACTCATGTGCTGAGACATCTGGTATAATGAGTATAACCTACAATGCTAAGACATCTGGTATAATGAGTATAACCTACTTTTCTGCCGGGCCATCTGGTATAATGAGTATAACATACTCATCTGCTGAGACATCTGGTATAATGAGTATAACATACTCATCTGCTGGGCCTTCTGGTATAGTGAGTATAACGAACTCATCTGCTGGGCCTTCTGGTATAATGAGTATAACCTACTCATCTGCTGAGACATCTGGTATAATGGGTATAACCTACTCATCTACTGAGACATATGGTATAATGAGTATAACGTACTCATGTGCTGAGACATCTGGTATAATGAGTATAACGTACTCATATGCTGATACATCTGGTATAATGAGTATAACGTACTCATATGCTGAGACATATGGTATAATGAGTATAACGTACTCATATGCTGAGACATCTGGTATAATGAGTATAACGTACTCATGTGCTGAGACATCTGGTATAATGAGTATAACGTACTCATGTGCTGAGACATCTGGTATAATGGGTATAACCTACTCATCTATTGAGACATATGGTATAATGAGTATAACGTACTCATGTGCTGAGACATCTGGTATAATGAGTATAACGTACTCATATGCTGAGACATCTGGTCTAATGAGTATAACGTACTCATGTGCTGAGACATATGGTATAATGAGTATAACGTACTCATGTGCTGAGACATATGGTATAATGAGTATAACCTACAATGCTAAGACATCTGGTATAATGAGCATAACCTACTCATCTGCTGGGCCATCTGGTATAATGAGTATAACCTACTTTTCTGCCGGGCCATCTGGTATAATGAGTATAACATACTCATCTGCTGAGACATCTGGTATAATGAGTATAACATACTCATCTGCTGGGCCTTCTGGTATAGTGAGTATAACGAACTCATCTGCTGGGCCTTCTGGTATAATGAGTATAACCTACTCATCTGCTGAGACATCTGGTATAATGGGTATAACCTACTCATCTACTGAGACATATGGTATAATGAGTATAACGTACTAATGTGCTGAGACATCTGGTATAATGAGTATAACGTACTCATATGCTGAGACATCTGGTATAATGAGTATAACGTACTCATATGCTGAGACATATGGTATAATGAGTATAACGTACTCATATGCTGAGACATCTGGTATAATGAGTATAACGTACTCATGTGCTGAGACATCTGGTATAATGAGTATAACCTACAATGCTAAGACATCTGGTATAATGAGTATAACCTACTCATATGCTGGGCCATCTGGTATAATGAGTATAACCTACTCATATGCTGGGCCTTCTTGTATAATGAGTATAACCTACTCATCTGCTGGGCCATCCTGTATTATCAATTTAATTTAATCATCTGTTAGATCATCTGGTACAAACACTGTAGCCTTCTCATCTGCTGGGCCATTTGGTCGTGTATGTAGATTATTGAATGCTTTATAGTATGAATATGATATTGAATATTTAAACAGCAGCAATTGTTAGCTGTAAACTGACAATGTATAGACTTGTGGTGTGTTTTATTGGACAGTTTTATGTTTTATGTTCAAGCAATATACTGCCTATTATGGTACAACATTATTACATATAGAATGACTTTTGTTTTGTATTTACAGGTACATATAAACTGGTATGTAATTATCTACAAATAAACAGCTAAGTAGAGCTAACTCTGCAATGCTTACACTATAAATGCTTTGACTATAAAGACCATCATTCAGACCATAATATGCACATGAAGTAAGGAAAACCTCCTTGTGAAACAATGAAGAAAGGGAAGATCGAAAAGTGCCTGCTCTGCTTACATGTACCTTGTTATGTTGTTATTTTGAACGTTCCGCCCCGTAATGAGTGAAGTTTGTCTAATAAAATATAAGTTCAATTATGTCAAAACATTTATTTTTTCAATTTTGTATACCACTATCCTACACGCTAAACCTCCATTTCTTAAAACCTTGTTTCATGGGGCATTTGTCATTATATATGGTGACCATAGATATAGTTATATCTCTATCCTCAAAGGTTCAGGACAATTTGGAAACATGAAAGCAAATGCCATGTGAAGTTTACCAAGAAAACAATTTATACAAATGTGGACTTCCCAACAGATAACATGCATGTGAAATTTGGGGATAGAACATTTGGACAAGAAGTAGGCATCCAGATAAGGCCATTGGCGCCATCTTGAGCTCCCTTTCTTGGTGACCTGCTTCTGTAGGCATTTCACAAGTTCTGCTCACATTGGCAAAATATATATTGGGACTTTTGCCGAGAAGTTTAACATAAGCTTCAGGTATATCGATTATCTGATATCATTCAATAATGGTCAAATAGCCAATTCCCTTCCACTGATTTACCCACCTGGGCCTCCGACTCACCTGTTTCATATTTAGATGCATGCAAACAGATTCAGAGTCATTCAAAACTATCCACCAGACTGTATGGATAGAAGTGAGACTTCTCCAGTCTTTGGTGTGCACATTTCACAACTTGTATAATGATTTCAAAGAGCGTCATATGACTCTTGCTCAAAAGTTGTTTGATCAGGGTTACACCATTCAGTGAAGCTTTAATGGTAGACATGTGGAGGATATTTCCCAATTTGACGCATCAGTGACACAATTATGTCTAATGCAGTTCCACCATCATGACTTGTACCATATGTTCCCGCATTTGTTCAGGTGAACAGTGGACATGCCTTTGCATGTCGTAGCCACCGGTGAGGCAGGCAGGATATGCTCACCGCTTTGCGAACACCTAGAATCATCATTATTTGATAATGGTTCAGATATACATGCTTATGAAAGATAGTCGGAATCGTACGATGAACTCTAATTTTAGTTCTTATGATTAATTCTTTAATTTCTTATGATTATGGACATGATTATGTCGCTTGTACTAAGATGGTAGTGACCGAGTGAACATAATCGTGTCGTTAGCATTGTCTCTTCAGAGGAATCTTCAATGGCGTTCACACTGAAATTGTTCTCGCCCCACATGTGTGGTGAAATAAGAGCTGTATTTGATAAAACATAAAGTGCTAATCTATGGGATTGACGACAAAGAAGAACCCGAGGAAGCATCCTGTTGCGTCGCAAACGTACAATCAATGGAATTTGTAAATATACATCGAAAACCTAAATATACACCGAAACCTAAACATACACAGATAACCGAAATCTTAAATGAAATTCACAAAAATGCTGGAAAGAGAGTGAATCATCAGAGTATTGTGTACAAACACAAATTGGTGCAACTGCAAAGTGAGTGGTACGGCAATCGTCGCTAAAGGAACCACAAACCAGGAAAAGGACACATAGGTGCAACGTCACCATACCTTCGAAATCCATGGGTAGTTGACGATGTCCAGGACCATAAGGCTGAATCATCAATGGCTGTTACCACTAGTTAGTTAACGACACCCTGGACCATAAGGCTGAATCATCAATGGCTGTTACCACTAGTTAGTTAACGACACCCTGGACCATAAGGCTGAATCATCAATGGCTGTTACCACTAGTTAGTTAACGACACCCTGGACCATGGGGCTGAATCATCAATGGCTGTTACCACTAATTAGTTAAAGACACCCTGGACCATAAGGCTGAATCATCAATGGCTGTTACCACTAATTAGTTAACGACACCCTGGACCATTGGGCTGAATCATCAATGGCTGTTACCACTAATTAGTTGACGACACCCTGGACCATAAGGCTGAATCATCAATGACTGTTACCACTGATTACTTAACGTTATTCTGAACCATTAGACTGAATCATCAATGGCTGTTACCACTAATTAATTATCGACACCCTGGACCATTAGGCTGAATCATCAATGGCTGTTACCACTGATTACTTAACGTTATTCTGAACCATTAGACTGAATCATCAATGGCTGTTACCACTAATTAGTTAACGACACCCTGAACCATAAGGCTGAATCATCAATGGCTGTTACCACTGATTACTTAACGTTATTCTAAACCATTAGACTGAATCATCAATGGCTGTTACCACTGATTACTTAACGTTATTCATAACCATTAGACTGAATCATCAATGGCTGTTACCACTATGGAATTATGGGTATCGAATTTACAATGCCTTTCATAGAAATTGTTGAATATAACAAATGTTGGTTTATTAGGGCTTACACTTTCTTAGTAAAGTAAAAATTGCAATTGAGTGTTTTGGTTTGAATTCCGAACGGGAATGTACTTTACTGAGAAAGTGTAATCCCATATTTACTGAACAGCAATCCTAAAATTTTAACATTTTGACCAGTTATCATTGTGGGCCCTTATTGTGTATTTAAACAGTAATGGCCACGTATTGTCTTCAGATAACACCCGTTTTTGTGCAGGTGAATCGATCACAATCATGTGCACAGCACTATAGTGGCAAAAGTGGTTTTTCACGTGCAACTGGTCACGTGGCCATAATACTGCACATGTTTTCAGCCATACTTGTTAGCAGTCATTAACAAAAAAAGAGGGTAACGTCGCAAGGACGATGGGTTGTAGTCGACGGACTGTTTATGATTTACAGACGTGTCTACAGCAAACGGGTACCACCGCTGATCGCCTCTGCCAGGTCGACCACGTGTGACGTCACATGCAGAGGATCGTCAGATTGTCTTGCGTCACCTCCGTAACCGATTTTTGACGGCTACATCAACCAGAAATGAACTGTTTAGGGGTAGACTGAGTGCGCAAACTGTTCGAAACCGTCTGAGAACTGCTCACCTTCAAGCACGACGGCCATACTGCGGGCCGATTCTGAATCAATT
Source organism: Haliotis rufescens (assembly GCF_023055435.1). NCBI lineage: Eukaryota > Metazoa > Mollusca > Gastropoda > Lepetellida > Haliotidae > Haliotis > Haliotis rufescens. The sequence continues at coordinate 1,232,054 of NW_025964383.1, forward strand.
ACACAGACGTCAACGTCAATTGTTGGCACAGCGACACTTACGATGGACTCAGAGGAATTGGAATCAAGTCGTCTTCAGTGATGAATTCCGATTTAATCTTCGATTTGCTGATGGTAGGGCGATGGTGTGGAGGCGCCGTCATGAACGTTACGCCCAGTGTTGTGAACAGGTAGTTGACAGATTTCGAGGCGGAAGTGGCATGGTGTGGGGTGCTTTATGTGGCAATGCACGTTCCAGGCTTCTTGTCATCCGTGGCAACCTCAACGCTGCTGCTTACCGCGACCAGGTACTGGCACCAGAACTTCTGCCTTTTATGGCAGCATATGGACCCGGTTTGATCTTCCAACACGGCAATGCCAGACCCCACACAGCAATTTTGACAAGGAATTTCCTTCAGAATGCGGGAGTCAACGTCATGGACTGGCCGTCAAGGTCACCCGACCTCAATCCCATCGAACACGTCTGGGGTGCTCGTGGCAGAAGTCTGCGCACGCTCCAGAACCAACCACAGAATGTGCAAGATCTTGGCACCATTTTGCAGCAACAATGGCGTCGTCTTCCCAATCATGTGTTCACAAGCATCACAAGGTCCATGCGGAGGCGTTGTGTGGCAGTTGTCGACGCACATGATGGCAATACACGCTACTGAACTTGTGTGCCATCAGGATCTCGTGCTTGGGACTTATGATTTAAACTGTTGATGTTATTACCGAATACCGTAGGTGCTTGGAACAAATTATGGTTACCACAGTTTATTAAAATCCTTCTTTGGACATTAATGATTAAAAAATACCTTCTCTGATACATTTGTCCGTTGTATATCATATATGGGATTACTTTTAAAAATGTGAAGTTTTTAATTTGACTCAGTATATATACTGAACAGCAAAAGAAACGTCACAATGGATAGATATATGAGAAACCTTATTTGTCCAAACACTCTAAATATAATGTAGACATATTAAAAAGATTAAACTTAGCAAAACTGATCATCAAGGTTGAAATTAAAGTGTCAAATGTTCTAAAAGTGAAACACACCACTAGCTTCTGAGAAAATGGCATCACAAGTCAGTATCTCGTGTGTCCGCCATGTGCATTGATGACTGCCGTGCAACGTCGATACATGGAATGGATGAGGCGGTTGATGAAGGCTATTGACACTTGAGCCCACACTCTGATGGACGCCTGACGCAGTTCAGCTGCCGTCTTTGAATCTCGTCCCACAGGGGATCAATGGGATTAAAGTTGGGAGTGAGGGCAGGCCGCTGCATGGTTCTGATGCCATTCTCTTGTTGCTCTCGCAGAGAGGTCACGGGCGTTATCATGCTGAAACTCGTTGTTGCGGCGACGTGCCAAATGAGGTATGGCTTGTGGTCTCAAGACTTGATCAATGTACCGAGCAGCTGACACCATTGCCTCTCCCTGGACCGATGTTCTGGGAGACCACAGGGCCGACCCTCTGTGCAATTCCACCCCACACCATGATGCTCGGACCAACCCACGAGTCTGAGAGAGTAACGGCTCTCGTCTGAGAAGAGGACTCTTCTCCACTGCTGATGGCGCCAATGCTGGTGCTATGTTACCCACTGAAGACGGTCCCGGCGATGACGTGGTGTCATAATGGGTCCTCGGTGTGGCCTGTGACAGTTGAGGTGTCTGCTCGTCAATCGTCGATGCACGGTGTCCGAACTAATGTGTCGCAGGTGTGTCCTCATGGTCTGTCGTGCAGTAACAAAGCGATCTTGAAGATTCTGTCCCACAATCTGACGATCCTGACGTCGGGTGTTGACCCTTGGTCTTCCAGTACGTAGTCGGTCATCTGTTGTGTTGACGGTCTGGTACCGTTGCTGGAGCCTGTATATGGTCCTGACGTGGATTTGAAATGCATTGCTACTTGCCGGGCGGTTTGTCCAGCTTGCAATCGTCCAACGGCTTGGTGTCGCTGATTTCTTGTCAATCTTGGCATGTGGTAGCAATTCCATAACGAATGAATGTTTTCCGATCTGGGTGGATTTTTTTAGGGCAAGAAATGGGGGCATTTCAATTTACACGGAACTCACGTGCATCGGGTTACCATGGCGGTTGCCGTGATGCGTTTGGGCGATCGGTTTTGTTGTCATCTGCTTTGTTTTTTTATCATCAACTTTCATTTTTCCAGACAAGGTAATGTTAAATTTTAGAAAAAATACCCAGATATTCAAATGACAACTTTTCATGCAATGTTGCTTGGGGTGACGTTTCTTTTGCGGTTCAGTTTATTATTTTTTATACGAATCTATCCGAGTTCTCAATCATGAAATAACGAACTATGTAAACAACACGACTACTATATGTACCTTCAGTCTTTGAACCTATGGGACGTATGACTGTTTGCCCGCGAACTTTGTTTTATTTTTCTTCCTTTTTTTAATAGAAGAATATTAATATTGTGAATGGTACCTATAATAACTAATATAACATTTAAAGGCATTAGGATCTGCTAATATATACGGTCACAACACAGACAGAACAGTATTCAATGACAATCTATTTGCTAATATAGACGATTTTGAGAGAAACAGTTGTAAAGTGTGGAGACTGGAATCTTGTTTTTGTTTGTTTGTTTATTTGTTGTTTAACGCCCCATTCAGCAGTATCCCAGCTACATGACGGCGGTCTGTAAGTAATCGAGTCTGGACCAGACAATCCAGTGAATCTTGTCCTAGATCCGGCTATAAAAAAAACCATTCATGTACATATAGTAACAACTGACACTTGGTTGTGTAATGAAAAGAGAATTTAGAAATGTATTGACAATTTGGAACAAAACGAAACATAAAAAGAATTTACGCGGTGAGAAAAACAGCCCAGATTTGATATATTTTAACTTCTTGATATATATTTAACTGAACATTAGAGAGCACAATACTTCCAGAATAATAATTATTCAGCCCTGAAACGGACATTGTCGAATACTCCTACGAAACAGGTAAGTGATGTTGGAAGTTTAATTCGTCATTATTGCATAATGAACACTTCTTTCCACTTTCTAAATAAAAGATACATTTTGGAAAAGATAAAAAAAAATTCAACAAAGGTTCATTACTGTCGAATTATTAAAGCCAATTATAAAATACAAAGAAGACGAAATCCAAGGAATCTAAAAAGAAATAGAATCAAATTGATTTCAAACTGATTTCAATAAGTTAAAAGATAGTTTACAAACACTGCTCGAAGCGAGGAGTGAAACACACGAGTGTGCTGTAAAACTAAAAAACATCTCTACATAGCGGAGAGTGTAACACACGAGTGTGCTGTGAAACCAACAAACACCTCTACATAGCGAGGAGTGAAACACATGAGTGTGCTATGCAACTAACAAACACTTCTACACACCAAGGGGTGAAACATACGAGTCTGCTGTGAAAATATGAAACACCTCTACATAGGGAGAGATAAAACACACGAGTGGCTGTGAGACTAACAAACACCTCTACATAGCGAAAGATAAAACACACGAGTGTGCTGTGAAACCAACAAACACCTCTACATAGCGAGGAGTGAAACACATGAGTGTGCTATGCAACTAACAAACACTTCTACACACCAAGGGGTGAAACATACGAGTGTGCTGTGAAATTAACAAACACCTCTACACACCAAGGGGTGAGACACACGAGTGTGCTGTGAAACCAACAAACACCTCGACATAGCGAAGGATAAAAGACACAAGTGTGCTGTGAAACCAACAAATACCTCTACATAGCGAGGGATAAAATTCACGAGAGTGCTGTGAGACTAACAAACACCTCGACAGAGCGAAGGATAAAACACACGAGTGTGCTGTGAAACCAACAAACACCTCTACATAGCGAGGAGTGAAACACATGAGTGTGCTATGCAACTAACAAACACTTCTACACACCAAGGGGTGAAACATACGAGTCTGCTGTGAAAATATGAAACACCTCTACATCAGGAGGGATAAAACACAGGAGTGGCTGTGAGACTAACAAACACCTCTACATAGCGAAAGATAAAACACACGAGTGTGCTGTGAAACCAACAAACACCTCTACACACCAAGGGGTGAGACACACGAGTGTGCTGTGAAACCAACAAACACCTCTACACACCAAGGGGTGAGACACACGAGTGTGCTGTGAAACCAACAAACACCTCGACATAGCGAGGGATAAAATTCACGAGAGTGCTGTGAGACTAACAAACATCTCTACACATCGAGAAGTGAAACACACGAGTGTCCTGTGAAATTTACAAACATCTCTACATAGCGAGGGGTGAAACATACGAGTGTGCTGTGAAACCAACAGACACCTCTACATAGCAAGGAGTGAAACACACGAGTGTGCTGTGAGGCTAACAAACACCTATACACATCAAGGGGTGAAACACTCGAGCGTGCTTCGAAACTCACAAACATCTCTACATATCGAGAAGTGAAACACACGAGTGTTCTGTGAACATAAGAAATACGTCTACACGGCGAGGGGTGAAACACACGAGTGTGCAATGAAATTAACAGATTTGCGTTTGAATTGTGTGGCTTGTCACATACGGCCGTGACAAGAATTCGGCATTGCAAGAAAATTCTAGTTTTAGCTAGTTGATATGGTCAGTGTACGTGCCTGATCAACGGAATATTGGCTATAAACTTAAACGCTTTGGGTATATTGCCCTTTTGGATGGTATTTGCGAAGTGGCCATTTCAAATTGTTATCAGCGTGAATTCACACGATGCCCCTCGGTGATGATGGCAACTACAAACATGAGAACTGCGGCATCAGCCATGTTGGTGTTGACGGCGGCGTGTGTCACTGCATAAACCTAGAAGATGAAAGCGTCCCTCAATGCAACAATGAAAATGGCAACGGCATTTGTCACGACAACAGCACTGAGGAGGATTGTCCCAACAGCACGACTGAGAAATCAACTAGGAAACTAAGCACAAGATACTGGCAAATTGGATCCGTCTTCAGTTGTTTTATAGCCAATTTATTTGTTGGTGGCCTTCCAAACTCGTACGGTGTAATGTACACATACATGAAGGAACCTCTGGGTACCACGGAATGGGAACTGTCTTTGATAGGATCTCTCATGGGTGGATTCATTGGGTTTGCCTGTACGAAAATATACATATGTTGTTGAATCATATGTTTTGTTTATGTCAAACGTTTCGGGGAGACTGGAGTTTACATTTAAATTTTACACACATATATCAGTCCTCTGGATAATGCGTACCATTCATACAAATGATCGTCTTTTGTTCCAGGTATTCTTGGAACGGTATGTGTTGATTGTCTCGGGAGTCGGTTCACCACTTTATTTGGAGGGGTACTTACTGTAATTGGTTTTACTGTCGGCAGTCAGATGGACAACATATACGTCTTGTATTTCACACTCGGCGTTCTTCCAGGTAAATATGTAGAATGTCGTGATGTTTAACGCCGCACTAAGCATTATATCAGCCGAACGATGGCTGTCTGTAAATAATCCAGTGTGAACCAGACAATCCAGTGATTGATATCATGAGCATCGATCCACGCAACTGAGATACTATGACATGCATCATCCAAGTCATTTACGAAAAAGATAATTATGCTTCAGTCTGTTGAAAAAAATCAATTTGCCTGCCACAAAAATGGCATTGCTGCAAGGTGTTTTTTCTGTAAAAAAAATTCAGGCTCTTACTTTTAAATATAAATATCTGGCTTTAAGCTGTAGCTGAATAAATACCTAATCTCGACACAAAATCCAAATTTCGTGATGAATTTTGCAAGATCTTTGTTCCGTCGAAATGATGGGACGGTAAAATGGCAACTGTCATGTTACATCGCAGCACGTCATGCACGTGCAGCATGCCACGCATGCATGTTTCAAAATGCAGTATCTGTACACCGCAATTGTTGGTATTTAAAGTCACTGTCCTTCATTGTTGAATCATTATTTGTGAACATGGCACGAAGAAGGTTATCAGAGTCGCAAAGTTGGCGTACAATTCAACTGGGGTATCATTATACCGCAATCAGCAGACACGGTGAAACCAATGCTGTACAGGATCCCCCACGGTCAGAAAGACAAGGTGTGAGCAATGACATTGTAGCGACATTTCCTGTTATACCCAAATAGGCGGATGTCTACACATCCAGAAATATAAACCCTACGACCTCGTTTATGGGGGGTTCGGTAATGGTTTGGAGTTATCTATTACACGATTGTAAGCTGGATCGTGTAATAAATTCAACTAAGTGGTGTTCGGTACATTCGTAACGCTCAGCAACCATCTGTTGTTCCGTATTTGGGCAACACCTGGCCTGTGTTCATGGATGACAATGCTACGCCACATCGTTCTCGAGCAGTAGCAGCTTTTTCTCCAGAATGAGGCTACGGCGACACTGCCGTGGCCTGCCATGAGTCCTGACCTGAACCCACTGAAACATATTTTGATCACCTTGGGGACACGAGTACAGGCACTGTACTCACCGGTACAGATTCTGGCCCAATTGCTCAAGGGATGAGTCGAAGTCTGGAATCTGTTATCTGGACACGTGGCGGGCTTACCCGCTATTGATAATTTGTGTCATGAATGTCATCTTTGGACTGAAAATGACATTTTTCATCATCAGTCATGATGTGGAATTGTGTTCCTGACTCTGTAACGCCATACTTAGTTAGGCTACTGTTCTGGCACAAGTACAGTGCCACTGTGTTTTTAGAAATTTGATTAAATCAGGATAAACTTTTCATGTTTTCTTATTGTCAGAGGTTTCTTCTCGCAAACCACATTCGTTTTTCCGAGGTTATGTTTTCAGAGTTTCAATGCCAACGCTCGTACGACCAGTCATTGTAAAATATACAGGAGGTGCTTAACTATTTGCTGTGTGGGGATTTCGGGTAAGACTAGGTACTCAGCAACCTTTGCTGGTCGTAAGAGGCAGTCGAATAGATCGGGTGTTCAGGCTGTTGATTCCGTGTCATCGTACCGGACGGAGGGGCGGTCGGGTAGCCTAGTGGTTTAAGCGTTCGCTCGTCACGCCGAAGACCCGGGTTCGATTCCTGACATGGGTACAATGTCTGAAGCCCATTTCCGGTGTCCCTCGCAAAGACATTGCTGGAATATTGCTAAAAGCGGCGTAAAACCATACTTAATCACCCACTCACTCACTCGTACCAGAAGGAGTGGATCGTTGATTGCAATATCTATTACTGGATTGTCTGGTCTTGCCCCGATTATCTACAGGCTGCCGTCATGTAGCTGGGCTATTGCTGAGTGCAACAAACACACTACCACTGCGTGGGTTTGTTCGTAGACGTTGCATTGTACGTTGTATTGGTGAAAAATGGTCATACCATTTACAGTAAAGAGATATCATTTGTAAAGAAAGTTGTTGAGTGTTTCACTTCATCACGAGAACATGCAGCTATCATGTAATTTCCCTTGTGCAGTGAACTGCGATCAATCTTAAATAAAGCCAGCAAATATGTGTATCGGAAATTTACTTTCAAACAGGAATTGGCGTTTCCCTCGCCTACACCGCAACCATGGTGCATGTCAACAAACAGTTTTCAAAATGGCGGCCGTTAGCCGTTGGGGCATCAGTAACAGGGGTAGCTGTGGGAATACTCACTTGGCCCCCACTCTCTGCTGCTGTTGCCGACAATATGGGATGGCGGGGGACATTTCTCATCAATGGTGCACTGACGCTGCACTTCCTACCATGTGCTCTCTGGATAACTCCGAGCAACAACGCAGGTGAAACAACGACTTCTTCATTTCTTTGCTATTTATCATCAATATCATAAACATCATCCCCAAATGGGAAAGAAAAGATCAGTGTTGAGGCAATGACTAAATAGCTAATTGATTTTTGCTCAGCATGGAAGGTGGCCATGAACCTATGATACATAGAACAACATAATGTCTTAATGAAAAATATGAACGTGTTTTGAGCCATGAGTACTGTTCATATATAGATTTTAATCTAAATATCGATTTCTTTCAGAATTATATCAACATTATTGATAAACTGTAGCTCCCAAACAAACCCAAAGCCCAAACTGCATAATACAGAATGTAATTTTGAAACCCAATTTACCCTGCCATTACTGACACCCAAGAGTAAAAGATGTTACGATTTCTGTTGGATGACGGGTAACGGGCATACATAATTATGCCACTATTTTATACTACTTTTATAGTCAAATGTACACAGAGGGCATCTTCCACACTCTCGACACTGATTTTAGTTTTAACCATTTTTTAACAAAAATTATGCAAAATGAAAATTTCAGTATTATTTACAATTGCTGTTTACTAAAAACACTAAGTACTGTAATTTCTCTGTAATTGGAGGCATAATGTAAATCACCCTTTGTATGAACCTGAGGGATAGTTCCTTAAACATATACTCAACAATAAAAGTTCCCGTGACACCAATATTTTAGTGTATTTTTCAAACAAGAAAAGTTTGGTTTTCAATATTGTAGTACATGTATGGAATCAAGTCACAAAAACGCAACTGCTACAGAAAAGCATACATTCCATGCAAAATTGACTTTTATGCAAGCCCCATGCATTTCACAACCCAAGAATGGGTATAAAAACATGGGCGTTAACGGGATTCCATATGCATTGTTTAGCATCGTGCTGTCAACAACCACTCAGAAAAACGACAAAATTACGCAATTATTCAACATTACGAAATCCCACGCCTGGCCGAAAATGAGCGTCTGCGTGCCATTGGAATGCTTGAAGCAGCATCGAGTCAACGTGATGTTGCAAGATAATTTAACGTCCACAGAAACACCATTTGATGTTTATGGCAACGTTGGCAACAGACGAATGCAGTCAGAGACCATCCTCGGAGTGGCAGGCCATGCGTAACCAATAATCGACAAGACAACTGGATTCGAACAACACACCTAGGAAATCGATTCCAGCCAGCAACAGTGACTGCAAGAAGCATCCCTGGCCTTCGACGAATATCTTCACAAACCGTACGTCGTCGCCTCAGATGTGTAGGGATTGTCGCGAGAAGACCCGCCAGACGTCCCATTTTGACAGGAAAACACCGTCAAGCACGTCCACGGTGGTGCAGACAGCGTCCATGCAGTTCTTTTCACTGACGAGTCTCGTTTTCACCTCAGCCACAGCGATGGACGGATTCGAGTGTACCGACGTCGAGTTGAACGTTACGTCAATCATTGGGTCATGGAAAAAGATCGGTTTTGGGGTGGCAGCGTTATGGTATGTGGTGGGATTACAGCAAGACAAAGGACCCGCTTGATAGTTGTAGAGGGAAATCTCAATGGACAGCGCTACCGCGATGAGATCATCGGCCCTGTTGTTCTACCGTTTTTGCGTCGTCAGGGCCCAGGCATTACCTTTCAACATGACAACGCCCGGCCTCATATTGCTCGACTTGTTCAGGATTCTCTTCAACAAAATAACGTGAATGTCATCCCCTGGCCGGCTTGCTCCCCTTATCTCTCACCAATCGAGCACATGTGGGATGAGACGGATCGGCGCCTTCGACGTCAACCACGTGTTCCACAGACACTCCAGGAACTTCGAAACATGCTCCAGCAGATATGGACAGATATCCCACAGGACTTTGTGCGACGCCTGGTCCATTCGATGAGACAAAGATGTGTTGCTTGCATCGCAACCAGAGGTGGACACACACGCTACTGATTTGTAAATTGTCATTTTGGCATGTTCATGTTTGTCTTTTATGAAATCACGTTTTTTCTTAAGTCAGTATGGCAAATTAAACCATTTGAACACTTACAGGAGTCTTTTATCTGTCGCAAACCGAATATGTTTCAGATTTGGTAAAAACAACAACTTTGCATTAAATCTTATTCAATGTCACAGGAACTTTTGTTGTTCAGTATATTACTGACTTGGTCATACCACTCGAAGATTGATATATTTAATGTTGGGAGATGAACCTGAAAATGGTTTTCACCAAAAAGTTTTACTATCACGTTAGTTAATTTATCCATCATTTTGTCCTTTTTTATATGTTTTTAACTACAGAGATAATCATACCCCAACATGGAGGCTACACTACATTCGATGCTATCATCCACTTCACCATGATCTACACATCACCAATATTTTCGACAATTGACAATGAAGATTTAATAAAACGTTATTCCATATTTATGGATCATACCATGTAGATTCCACATGATTAATGTAAACACATGCTGACCAAGTTTGAGTTCAATACCTAACGTCAGAGCACTATATTGATAATCAGTTTATGATTATGTAATTCTTTACGATCTTTTTTCAGAATATTCCTGTGATTGCCCTAGGGTTTCCTTCAGTAAGACTATAATCAACTGTTTCAAAATATACCGGCTGCCCGGAGCAATTGCTTTCTCCATTGCTCAAGTGACCTTCGGGATTAGCTACTACACCTTCTCAGCTTTCCTTCCTGACTACGTAACAAGCACGCCTTTCAGCATGACGGCATCAGAAGCTGCACTCATTGTTTCATCGTCAGGATATGGTAGCATCGTTGGTCGTCTGATTTTCTCTGGAATAGCCATGGTGAATACCAAGGGAACTAGCTTCATATTGTTCTTTTCGTCCTGCATGTGTGCCATCACCAACCTGCTTGTGCCACTCTGTACGAGCTCCACGGCACTGCATATTAACAGTGCTGTAAATGGACTAGCTATAGGTGAGTTGGTTTCCAACACATTACGAGAAAGTAATTATATATTGTTGTTCAACAAGCTATTACCGATGTTCTCAATTTAATTATCTGATGCATTTACTTACTTATTTCAGGAGGTTGGATGGGCGTTTTTACACTTGTGCTTGTGGAACTGTTTGGCCTTAATAATTTGTCACAAACATTTGGCATGAACATGGTGTGTGAAGGAATAGGGACATTCGTCGGACCACCGTTACAAAGTAAGTTTTGAATGAATTTGAATAAACCCTTGTAAAATGTTATAATGTCAATCAAGTGAGTTAGTGATTACGTGTTGTTTAACGCCGCAGTCAACAATATTCCAGCTGTATTATAGTAGCCTGTCAATAATCGAGTTTGAACCATGCAACATGAGCCATGCCCTGAGGATAGGATGACACGACATCAGTCTCAGAGAATGACAAGCCTGATACTCGTTCACAATGAAAAGTATGTGTCTGTAGCTATGATAACTAAACTCGAGTTTTGTTGATGTTTCAGGCTACCTTGCAACGTTATTTGGGAAGAAAATTACGTTTTACAGCGCTGGAACTTCGTTTTTTGGGACAACAATTTTATTTATTGTATCGTTAATGCAAAATTATAAAACATCTTGTTCTGCATGTGTGCAATCTGCCAAGTCCAAGGATCTTGGTGTCGACAACACGGGTTTTAGTTGAGGTAAATCTAAGCACTAAAGTGACGATACTGTAGTGTACATTGGTGTATGTCCCTGTGTGGTTGCATATGAATAATGTAACTACTGCCGGCATGGTCCGCGGTATGACTTCCTGTGATGGAACATGACATGTACAATGACTTAAGTTCCTGTAGTGGTACGTGTTCTTTGTGATGTCTTCCTGTTGCTTCCAGTGTGGTGTGTGACATGGGTGGTTGTTTCCTGTGTGGTGGTGTTAGGCATTGGTGGTTGTGTCCTGTGTGGTGGTGTATGGCATGAGTGGTTGTTTCCTGTGTGGTGATGTGTGACATGGGTGGTTGTTTCCTGTGTTATGGTGTGTGACATGGGTGGTTGTTTCCTGTGTGGTGGTGTTAGGCATTGGTGGTTGTGTCCTGTGTGGTGGTGTATGGCATGAGTGGTTGTGCCCTGTCTGTTGGTGTGTGACATGAGTGGTTGTGTCCTGTGTGGTGGTGTATGGCATGAGTGGTTGTGCTCTGTCTGGTGGTGTGTGACATGAGTGGTTGTTTCCTGTGTGGCGGTGTATGGCATGAGTGGTTGTGCCCTGTCTGTTGGTGTGTGACATGAGTGGTTGTGTCCTGTGTGGTGGTGTATGGCATGAGTGGTTGTGCCCTGTCTGGTGGTGTGTGACATGAGTGGTTACTTCCTGTGTGGTGGTGTGAGACATGAGTGGTTGTTTCCTGTGTGGTGGTGTGTGACATGAGTGGTTGTTTCCTGTGTGGTGGTGTGTGACATGAGTAGTTGCTTCCTGTGTGTTGGTGTGTGACATGGGTGACTGCTTCCTGTGTGGTGGTGTGTGACATGAGTGGTTGTTTCCTGTGTGGTGGTGTGTGACATGAGTGGTTGTGTCCTGTGTGGCGGTATCTGGCATGAGTGGTTGTTTCCTGTGTGTCTGTGTGGTCGCAAAGACCACGTACCACTACAGGAACTTACTTCACAGTCCACTTGCCACAACATGAGTGATTGCTTCTTTTGTGGTGGTGTGTGACATGAGTGGTTGTTTCCTGTGTGGTGGTGTGTGACATAAACATAAGTGGTTGCTTCCTGTGTGTTGGTGTGTGACATGGGTGGTTGTTTCCTGTGTGGTGGTGTGTGACATGGGTGGTTGTTTCCTGTGTGGTGGTGTGTGACATGAGTGGTTGTTTCCTGTGTGGTGGTGTGAGGCATTGGTGGTTGTGCTCTGTCTGGTGGTGTGTGACATGAGGTGTTGTTTCCTGTGTGGCGGTGTATGGCATGAGTGGTTGTTTCCTGTGTGGTGGTGTGAGACGGGTGGTTGTTTCCTGTGTGGTGGTGTGTGACATGAGTGGTTGTTTCCTGTGTGGTGGTGTGTGACATGAGTGGTTGTTTCCTGTGTGGTGGTGTGAGACATGGGTGGTTGTTTCCTGTGTGGTGGTGTGAGACATGGGTGGTTGTTTCCTGTGTGGTGGTGTGAGACGGGTGGTTGTTTCCTGTGTGGTGGTGTGTGACATGAGTGGTTGTTTCCTGTGTGGTGGTGTGTGACATGAGTGGTTGTTTCCTGTGTGGTGGTGTGAGACATGGGTGGTTGTTTCCTGTGTGGTGGTGTGTAACATGGGTGGCTGTTTCCTGTGTGGTGGTGTGTGACATAAACATAAGTGGTTGTTTCCTGTGTGGTGGTGTGAGACATGGGTGGTTGTTTCCTGTGTGGTGGTGTGAGACATGGGTGGTTGTTTCCTGTGTGGTGGTGTGAGACATGGTTGGTTGTTTCCTGTGTGGTGGTGTGAGACATGGGTGGTTGTTTCCTGTGTTATGCTCTGTGGCATGAGTGGTTGTTTCCTCTGTGGTGGTGTGTGACATGAGTGGTTGTTTCCTCTGTGGTGGTGTGAGACATGGGTGGTTGTTTCCTGTGTGGTGGTGTGTGACATAAACATAAGTGGTTGTTTCCTGTGTGGTGGTGTGAGACATGGGTCGTTGTTTCCTGTGTGGTGGTGTGTGACATGGGTGGCTGTTTCCTGTGTGGTGGTGTGTGACATAAACATAAGTGGTTGTTTCCTGTGTGGTGGTGTGAGACATGGGTGGTTGTTTCCTGTGTGGTGTTGTGAGACATGGGTGGCTGTTTCCTGTGTGGTGGTGTGTGACATGAGTGGTTGTTTCCTGTGTTGGTGGTGTGTGACATGGGTGGGTGTTTCCTGTGTGGTGGTGTGTGACATGGGTGGTTGTTTCCTGTGTTGGTGTGTGACATGAGTGGTTGTTTCCTGTGTGTTGGTGTGTGACATGGGTGGTTGTTTCCTCTGTGGTGGTGTGTGACATGAGTGGTTGTTTCCTTTGTGGTGGTGTGTGACATGATTGGTTGTTTCCTGTGTGTTGGTGTGTGACATGGGTGGTTGTTTCCTGTGTGGTGGTGTGAGACATGGGTGGTTGTTTCCTGTGTGGTGGTGTGAGACATGGGTGGTTGTTTCCTGTGTTATGCTCTGTGGCATGAGTGGTTGTTTCCTCTGTGGTGGTGTGTGACATGAGTGGTTGTTTCCTCTGTGGTGGTGTGAGACATGGGTGGTTGTTTCCTGTGTGGTGGTGTGTGACATAAACATAAGTGGTTGTTTCCTGTGTGGTGGTGTGAGACATGGGTCGTTGTTTCCTGTGTGGTGGTGTGTGACATGGGTGGCTGTTTCCTGTGTGGTGGTGTGTGACATAAACATGAGTGGTTGTTTCCTGTGTGGTGGTGTGAGACATGGGTGGTTGTTTCCTGTGTGGTGTTGTGAGACATGGGTGGCTGTTTCCTGTGTGGTGGTGTGTGACATGAGTGGTTGTTTCCTGTGTTGGTGGTGTGTGACATGGGTGGTTGTTTCCTGTGTGGTGGTGTGAGACATGGGTGGTTGTTTCCTGTGTTGGTGTGTGACATGAGTGGTTGTTTCCTGTGTGTTGGTGTGTGACATGGGTGGTTGTTTCCTCTGTGGTGGTGTGTGACAGAGTGGTTGTTTCCTTTGTGGTGGTGTGTGACATGATTGGTTGTTTCCTGTGTGGTGGTGTGAGACATGGGTGGTTGTTTCCTGTGTGGTGGTGTGAGACATGGGTGGTTGTTTCCTGTGTTATGCTGTGTGGCATGAGTGGTTGTTTCCTCTGTGGTGGTGTGTGACATGAGTGGTTGTTTCCTCTGTGGTGGTGTGAGACATGAGTGGTTGTTTCCTGTGTGGTGGTGTGTGACATAAACATAAGTGGTTGTTTCCTGTGTGGTGGTGTGAGACATAGGTGGTTGTTTCCTGTGTGGTGGTGTGAGACATGGGTGGTTGTTTCCTGTGTGGTGGTGTGAGACATGGGTGGTTGTTTCCTTTGTGGTGGTGTGAGACATGGGTGGTTGTTTCCTGTGTGGTGGTGTGAGACATGGGCGATTGTTTCCTGTGTGATGGTGTGTGACATGGGTGGTTGTTTCCTGTGTTATGGTGTGTGACATGAGTAGTTGTTTCCTCTGTGGTGGCGTGAGACATCGGTGGTTGTTTCCTGTGTGGTGGTGTGTGACATGGGTGGTTGTTTCCTGTGTGAGACATGGGTGGTTGTTTCCTTTGTGGTGGTGTGTGACATGGGTGGTTGTTTCCTGTGTGGTGGTGTGTGACATGGGTGGTTGTTTCCTGTGTGGTGGTGTGTGACATGGGTGGTTGTTTCCTGTGTTATGGTGTGTGACATGAGTGGTTGTTTCCTCTGTGGTGGCGTGAGACATCGGTGGTTGTTTCCTGTGTGGTGGTGTGTGACATGGGTGGTTGTTTCCTGTGTGAGACATGGGTGGTTGTTTCCTGTGTGGTGGTGTGTGACTTGGGTGGTTGTTTCTTGTGTGGTGGTGTGTGACATGGGTGGTTGTTTCCTGTGTGGTGGTGTGTGACATGGGTGGTTGTTTCCTCTGTGGTGGTGTGAGACATGGGTGGTTGTTTCCTGTGTGGTGGTGTGAGACATGGGTGGTTGTTTCCTGTGTGGTGGTGTGAGACATGGGCGATTGTTTCCTGTGTGATGGTGTGTGACATGGGTGGTTGTTTCCTGTGTTATGGTGTGTGACATGAGTGGTTGTTTCCTCTGTGGTGGCGTGAGACATCGGTGGTTGTTTCCTGTGTGGTGGTGTGTGACATGGGTGGTTGTTTCCTGTGTGAGACATGGGTGGTTGTTTCCTGTGTGTTGGTGTGTGACTTGGGTGGTTGTTTCCTGTGTGGTGGTGTGTGGCATGAGTGGTTGTTTCCTGTGTGGTGGTGTGTGACATGGGTGGTTGTTTCCTCTGTGGTGTTGTGAGACATGGGTGGTTGTTTCCTGTGTGGTGGTGTGAGACATGGGCGGTTGTTTCCTGTGTGGTGGTGTGTGACATGAGTGGTTGTTTCCTGTGTGGTGGTGTGTGACATGGGTGGTTGTTTCCTGTGTGGTGGTATGTGACATGAGTGGTTGTTTCCTGTGTTGTGGTGTGAGACATGGGTGGTTGTTTCCTGTGTGGTGGTGTGAGACATGGGCGGTTGTTTCCTGTGTTATGGTGTGTGACATGAGTGGTTGTTTCCTGTGTGGTGGTGTGAGCCATGGGTGGTTGTTTCCTTTGTTATGGTATGTGACATGGGCGGTTGTTTCCTGTGTTATGGTGTGTGACGTGAGTGGTTGTTTCCTGTGTGGTGGTGTGAGACATGGGTGGTTGTTTCCTGTGTGGTGGTGTGAGACATGGGTGGTTGTTTCCTTTGTTATGGTATGTGACATGGGCGGTTGTTTCCTGTGTTATGGTGTGTGACGTGAGTGGTTGTTTCCTGTGTTATGGTATGTGACATGGGTGGTTGTTTCCTGTGTTATGGTATGTGACATGAGTGGCTGTTTCCTGTGTGGTGGTGTGAGACATGGGTTGTTTCCTGTGTGGTGGTGTGAGACATGGGTGGTTGTTTCCTGTGTGGTGGTGTGTGACATGAGTGGCTGTTTCCTGTGTGGTGGTGTGAGACATCGGTTGTTTCCTGTGTGGTGGTGTGTGACATGAGTGGCTGTTTCCTGTGTGGTGGTGTGAGACATGGGTTGTTTCCTGTGTGGTGGTGTGAGACATGGGTGGTTGTTTCCTGTGTGGTGGTGTGTGACATGAGTGGCTGTTTCCTGTGTGGTGGTGTGAGACATGGGTTGTTGTTTCCTGTGTGGTGGTGTGAGACATTGGTGGTTGTTTCCTGTGTGGTGGTGTGTGACATGAGTGGCTGTTTCCTGTGTGGTGGTGTGAGACATGGGTTGTTTCCTGTGTGGTGGTGTGAGACATGGGTGGTTGTTTCCTGTGTGGTGGTGTGTGACATGAGTGGCTGTTTCCTGTGTGGTGGTGTGAGACATGGGTTGTTTCCTGTGTGGTGGTGTGTGATATGGGTGGTGGTTTCCTGTATGGTGGTGTGTGACATGGCTGGTGGTTTCCTGTGTGTTGGTGTGTGACATAAGTGGCTGTTTCATGTGTTGTATTGTGTGACATGAGAGGTTGCTTCTTGTGTGGTGGTATGTGAGATAAGTGGTTCTTTCCTGTGTGGCGGTGTATGATATGAGTGGTTCCTTCCCTTGTTTTGGCGTGTGACATGAGTGGTTGTTTCCTATGTAGCGTTGTGTGTCATGACCAGTTTCTTCAAATGTGGTAGCTTCATGTATGCTTCTTTGTAATATACGTGACCTCTTCCTTTTTAGTGGTCTGTTTGGGTATTTCGTCGTTTCCTAATTGCGTGGATCGATGTTCCTGATGTCAATCACTGGAATGTCTGTCTCCTTTGTACTCCAAGAATAGACTGCTGAAGACACTCCCCATCTGTGACATGTGTGTTGAATAATTGATTAAAATTAATATATTTTATAAAAAATGGTTATTTTTGGTCTAATTTGTTTCGAGACACAAGAATAATATATTCAGACAGACATGTTTATTCAGTAAAAGGCCAATGGCCCAAAATATAGACATGCGAGCATGACATTTACAGGGCACAGAATTTATCATTAATTATTTTGTGAGCATAATATAAGAATTTACAAACTAGAAATAATGTTTGCTCATTATAATTACTAAGAATATTTATTACATGAGAATTACTGTAATGAGTAGGCATAGGAAGATTAACAAGGTATTTTTGTCTTAGGGCAGAATATAAATTACAATTAAAGAGTACATGGAATTCATCCTCAATGACATTAACACCCTTACTGACTGACTGACTGAGTATGGTTTTACGCCCCTTTTAGCAATATTCCAGCAATGTCACGGCGGGGGACACCAGAAATGGGCTTCATACATTGTACCCATGTCGGGAATCGAACCCGGGTCTTCGGCGTGACGAGCGAACGTTTAAACCACTAGGCTACCCAACCGCCCCAACTCCCTTACTACTACAATAGTTACAGAATCTGAGTGAACGGTCTGTTTTACTGTATCTGCCAGTTTCTAGAGCTATTTTAAAATTTGAACATCTGAATTTAGTAAAAACAATTCTTAAATGGGTAGGGAGTGGACATGACAAGTACCTTTCAACATTTAACATGGATTTAAAATGCTTATAAAGATCACATTTTGGAGAAGAGTTTACAGAAGCATTCCAGAATTGCTGTAAATTATCTGAGCCTTTGCTTAAAATGGAGAATAAAAGCTTTAGAGTCACCAACCTCTTGATTGAGCCATACAAAACCAAACCCAAATTGGAATAAAATATTTCTAACTTTAGTCGCCCAAGTTACCCGCCCAACATCATCTAAAGATTTAAGCATTAAATAGCATTGGGAAGGTAATCTGTGGGGTTGAAGATGTAAGAG
This sequence comes from Haliotis rufescens, assembly GCF_023055435.1. Taxonomy (NCBI): domain Eukaryota; kingdom Metazoa; phylum Mollusca; class Gastropoda; order Lepetellida; family Haliotidae; genus Haliotis; species Haliotis rufescens. The sequence goes on from NW_025964383.1 coordinate 1,250,186, forward strand.
CCTGCACCAATAATTAATTACTTTAGTCATGTAAGTGAGTTGTACAGGAAACCTTCCACATTCCCCTAAAACCATATTTGAGCAGGTTGATTTGTTTACTTTTAAATAATGCTAACAAGAGGCGATTTGGACAGATTCGATTTTTTTACAATAGCAAGTACCCCAAATTTCAGAGCCATGGGTTAAGATGGGGGTGACCATAGAGTCAAAAACCTTAAACAGATCTGTATAAGTGATATTACCAATTTTCCTTTGAAAAGAGATAATGGCTAAAATTGCTTTGGTGGCTTGGGATGCTAGAGTAGTTTGTGCCTTACTCCATACAAGCTTAGGTGTAAACATTAAGCCAAGATATCTATAGCTTGAAACAGTTTCAAACTGCGAAGATGGCCACCTTGCCTAAATACAATTACTTTTGGGTTTTTTAAGTTAATTTGCATGCCTGTTTTATTACAAAATATTTCCAAAGCATTAATTTTCTTTTGAAGCTGGGCACAACTATCTGAGAGAGCAGAAACATCATCAGCTAAAAGAAGAACACATAAATTATCTATATCAGGAGAAATATGAATACCTTTACCACCTCATTCTTCAAATACTGTGGACAAATTATTACTAAAAATTAAGAACATTTGTGGGCTTAAGATACAACCTTGGCGAGTACCTACATTACATGGAAACACTTGAGATAAACCTTTGGCTGATCTTACACAGGATGATAAACCACTGTACATGGAAACTAGGACAGTATAAATGGGACCCGATATACCTACTTTCTTTATTCAATCTAACAGAACATCGTGTTTTACAGTGTCGTTTCGAAAAATCAATAAAGAGGCAGTAAAATCTTCCCTTCTTTTTGCCAGAATATTTTGTTGTAATAGCTTGTAATGTAAACATATGGTCAATAGTAGAATAGTCCGTTCTAAAACCAGCCTGAGCTTCACCGAGGATGTTATTGGTGTCACACCATTGCTGTAATCTGCTGTTTAGGATAGATGTAAAAACCTTGCATAAAGTATCTATGAGATATTCCTCTGTAGTTGTCTGTATTTGATTTATCACCAGAATTATGTTATGGACAGATTATACTCTTACCCCATGAAGATGGGAAGGAACCAGTAGAGAATATTTGATTAAAAATCTTGGTGAGAATAGGTGCAAGAAGGTTACTGCAGGATTTAATAAATTCATTTGGTATGCCATCTGGACCTGGGGATTTGTTGTTAGGTAGATTTTTTTATGTGGGATAATACTTCTTGTTCAGAGATGGGATGGTTTAAACTATCGGAGGCAGAGGGGGCAGAATCATCATAGAGTGGATACTGGGTGTTATTGTCAGTGGATAAAAGTGATCTAAAATGGTCAAACCATTGCTGACATGAAATATTTTCAGAAATTGTGTTACCAAATTTGTTTTCTTTAATGGTTTTCCAGAAAAGACTTGGGTCAGATCTAGCTGCGACTAATTTGTCCCTCTGAGTTTGTAGATACTGCTGTTTTTTGGAATTGAAACTTTTCTTAAACAAGCGTCTAAAGCGGTCTAGATCAGCATTGTGGTCTCTATGGGCTCTGAGAGCAGCATACTTATCATGTTTCAAGTTTTCAAGATCTTGGTCCCACCATGGCGGCTGACATAATTTTAATGGTTTGCGGAATTGTGTATAAAGCTTTTTGGTATGGTCAGCAGCACATTGAATAATATTAACTATATAAACTAGGGGACTCTCTACATTTGTATCAATCATATCACATAGTTCAGATTTAATATCATAAAAGCCAGCTTTAAAATTATCAAAGAAAGTGTTACCAGAGTCTCTACTCCAGACATACTTATACCATTTACATGGCTCAGTACTGACATCTTGCGGAAGATCATTTTGTGGCAATTTACAATCAGGTTCATATAAACAGTTAAAATCTAGATTAAGACTGCAGTATAATGGAAAGTGGCATGAATTATCTCGTGTACCAATACCAAAGTCAGTTACATTGGCAAACAGGGATGATGAAGCTAACATATAATCAACAACACTTGCTCCATTGTGTGTTACACAAGTGAACTATCATGTTCTGACTAAAGGGGTAACTCAGCCAGGTAAAACAAGAGACGACTAGTACAATATACACAGATTTATTTACATGAACATCATATATATAAGTAGCTAACAAATATATATAACAATGGTGAGCACACATGGACTTCCCAGGGACCGAGCATGTACCTAGGAAGGCGAGAGCAAGTCTGAAGACACTTACTTACTTACTTACTTACTTACTTACTTACTTACTTACTTACTTACTTTGGAGATTTAACGTGCGCTTTCCGACTGATGTGTAGGTTCTGTTGACCAACCATATTAAGGATTAACATTTATGTCAATGTTATTATAAGGTTTGGAACTATTTGGATGTGTATCCTTTGACGCTAACTAGTTGGCAGGTGACATCTATTGTTTTAGATAATTAGCACTAGGTAATTAGGGTAGTGTCTAGACTTATTGAATACAGAGGTAATTAAGTGGTAGAGACAATGTTATTTTAGGGTTATGTTTACTTAGTTGGATTATGGGGATTAAGGTTTGTTTACATTGATACTTAGACACCCAAATTAAGTCATAGCTTACATGGCATGTAGATTAACAATATTTCAATAGAGATAATTATTGAATGTTTTGGTTTATGTGACAAGTATTTATGGTTTAATATTAAGGTGATTTATAACATTGCAATGATATCATATTTTGATATTTTGTGCTTTAAAGTATATTTTATGAACAACTACCACTAAAGTTTTTCTAACAGTTGTTTTTAGTAAATAGCATCATTACAAAACTTATGTACATATTTAATGCCCATGATATCACCCTCCGGTCCGAGAAGTTTGGTCTCCAAACTTAAAAAGTTTACAATAGTATAATTATTTAATCTATGGATGTACAATCATCAACATTTTTAACATAATATATACTTGTACATAATGGTACAATTGATACTGGTCATTTGATGGTATGCAGCATAGCATGATTGGAGTCCATAAACCGAGCCTTTTAAAAAAAGTCACAACTGCAGGCTGACACTGTGGGAATGGATTGTTGTTGGTTTCCAAGGGGAAGAATGTGATCTTGTCCATTCCACTTGGGTGTTGGCCTGTAAGAAGTGTTCATCCCTCTTGTCAGTGTGTGAAGGGGGCCAAGGCTACGGGTATGGACTTAGCACTGTACATGGATAGGGTAGCTGCATACAACCTGGATAATTGGAAAAAAAAGGTGTAAATTTTTGTCACATTAGCATTGTGATTTTGAATCATTGTGCCAGTGCAAAGTTTGTGTTGTGAGTTTGACTTGTGCAAGTGCTTTTCGTAGCATGTTAGTTAGAATTAGTATGTGCTCCTAAATGCATGTCACAGACATTGATTGATCAGTCCACTTTCAATGAAAGGGCGCAGATGACATAGTTTCTGTGAGGAAAATTTCATAAATCAATAAACATGATTAAAGAATTGCTTGTATACATACCTCTCTTCATTCATGGCTTGTATTCTTCTCAGGAAGTCACCCACCTGTCTTGTTGAAACATGTTTTGTGCTAATCGAAACAATAAGGTGCGAATGGGTGGGTATCGTCATGTGTTTGGTACACTATGATGTGACATTCTAGTTGTGGTTCATATCCCTTCTTGGAAGCATATGTGGGTGGTTGTGGTCTAGGGTATGGTTCAAAAAGCTCTGGCATTAATCCATCTGTGACTTCAAGGAGATTATCCCAACTTTCAGCTAGGTAATTTGCTATATGGCATGGGCTGACAGATTCAAAATAAACCGTCCAAAGTCCAGATGTGGGATCCGAAGGACGTACCTTCACAAAGCAGTCGTTATCAGGGGTTATTTCGATTCCCATAACTTCTTCCACATCATGAAATATTTGTCTTAAATGTTTAGGGTATGGTTGGGAACGGGGTGTTTGTGGGCCAGGTTGAACTGAGTTAACATTGGAGCCTTGATTAGGCTGATTGAAAAACTTATGCTTTTCGAGGGGCTTTTTCCTACGTTTACCTGACATGCTCTTTTTGATGTGAAAATCCCTTCTAAGACTTTCTGGTATGCTCACATCATACTCCCATGTAGTGCCCTTGGTGAGATCCTTCCATTTTACTCTGTAATATAACTTACCATTGCTTCGCTTTGAAGTGACAATTTTGTCTATGTCTTCTGCACTGAAAGCATGTGGGGGGTTGTGGTTGGTGGACGTTTGTGATCAGCTAGTCTTCGGTGGTTTTGGAGCTCTTGAGGGCTGTGATACTTTTGGTGCTTTGTTTGCTTTGGCATGTTGTTTCTGGGTGTTTGTAGCCATTTGTTTGTTTGTTGGTGGTGGTGTCGGGGACTTCGGAGTTTGTTGTTGACTTGTAGGACTTTTTCCTTTCTTTCCCTTGTTCGTACCCTTGTTCGTATTTTTACCTGTCATCGTCATGTCGTGGTCTGGTGGTGATGGTGTTTGACTGGTAGAACATTTTTCTTTCTTACCCTTTTTCTTACTCTGCTTCTTTTTATTACCCGTTGTAAGGCCTGGTGGTGACGGTGATTGACTGGTAGGACTAGGAGGGGGCCCTGTCTGAAGGTCAGGATCCTCATCAATTTCTTCAGGGTCAATGTCTTGATCATTATTGACAAGCGGCTCAGGTGGATAGGCTGGACGATCAGCAGGGTCAAAGTAGTGTTTCAGTCTGTTTGCATAGACTAAGGCCTTGTGTCGCTTATCATCTGAACATCTTCGTAACTGATAAGTATAGTTGGATCCTAGATATACAATGTAGTAAGGGCCATACCATTTCTTAGGTAACTTGTTTGAAAGACCCTTTTCAACTTTCTGACAGTAAAGCCAAACGCGGTGGCCTGGAGAAAAATCTGGTTCTTTAGCTTTACGATTATACTGCTCTGAGTACACTGCTTTGGCTCTAATGGTATTTTCTGCTGCAACTGCCCTGGTTACTTCTAAATCCTGCAGCAAGTCAGACAAGTAGCTCTTGTGGTTCTTTTCTAAATTTTCCTTTGGAACTAAGGCAACATCTTGTGGTGCTCTCATTTCCCTGCCAAACAACATAAGGTAAGGAGATTTTTGAGTTGAAGAATTTGGAGCCATTCTATAAGCCATCATGATACCTGGGAGGAACTTGGGCCAATTTGTCTGTGACTTGTCACAGTAGGCTTGCAGGGACTGGCCGATGTATGAATTCATCCTCTCGACACAGCTGTTCGTTTGAGGATGATATGGAGATGTGTGGACCTGCTTGATTCTGAATAATTCACAAATGGCTTTAAGTAGGTTAGACATAAAATTTTGACCTCTATCCGAAATCAAGGTACGTGGACTTCCAAAAAGGCATAATATTTCCTTCACCATGACATCTGCTACTTCACTGATTTCCTGAGTTTTGAGAGGAAAAGCCTCATACCATCTGGATGCAGCATCTGTACAAACTAAAATATATTTAAACTTGTCTGGAGTAGTGGGGAGGGGGCCTAAAATGTCCACATGCCATCTTGTGAAAACTTCTTCAACTGGCAATGGTCGTAGTGGAGCTTTCTTACCATGATAGTCTCGCTTTGTCTGTTGACATACTTCACAGGTCTGCACATATGTTGCAACATCTGAATACATGCTGGGCCAAAAGTACTTGGGTCGTATGGTGTTGTGCATCCTTTCTTTTCCATGGTGACAACCGCCAAGCTCGGAATCATTGTTAGCAAACAATAGATCTTTGCGTAGTGTACCTGGAACAGCTAGTTGCTAAGGAAATTTCTGCGAGTGACTTTTGTGGCGCTGTTGGACAAACCTATATAATATGCCATTATCTATTTCAAAAAGGCTAGATTCTGATATTACCTTGTGCCTTTGCTTTTCATCATCTTGAAGAATGCTATCTTCCTTATAATCAAATATTTGGCTAAAATGGGGACAAACTCTTTGTAAGTGGCGCAGATTTGGGTGTGATTGAAGATTAGCTTCAATGAGAGCATCACTTGTAACGTTGGCATCAGAAGCATGTAAAGAAGCAACAACATTTATTGGATGAAATGGATGGTAATCTTCTTCATACTCAAAAGTTGCTGACCAATGCTTGGTTTGTTCCTCTGGTTGTACTGTGAGGATAGATGTGCCTGTTCCTGAGGGTAAATGGTTTTTGTTAGTTGACATGCTGTTGGTATGCTTTGTATTAATGTGGGTACCACCTGAGACTGTGTAGATTGTTTGTTCTCTATCAGGATTTGTCTGACTGCCACTGTTGATGTTGACTTCATACTGGCGACGTGACAAGGCGTCTGCATTACCATGGGACTTGCCACTCTTGTGAATGATATCAAAAGTGACAGTTCAAGTGACCATCTACCTAATCTGCCTGTAGCATTTTTTATTGATTTAATCCATTTCAATGCTAGATGATCTGTGAACACAGTAAATTTTGAATTAGCAAGGTAAGGTCGGAATGTTCTAATAGCCTCAAGTAATGCTAAACCTTCTTTTTCTGTAATACTCCAGATCTTTTAATTTCCCTGTAGAGCTCTGCCACCATATGCTACGGGATAATTGTTATCTTTTTTATCTCTCTGAGAAAGGACAAAACCAATAGATGAATCTGAAGCCTCTGTTGACACAAAAAATTTCTTTTCAAAATTTGGATAAGCAAGTACAGGTGTTGTGCACAGGGCTTCCTTCAGTGCATTGAAAGCCTTGTCACACTCTGGAGTCCAGTGAATTTTGGCCTTAGAAGAACCTACACCATCTGGATTTGCACTACTTTGTAGAAGCGAGTTAAGAGGCAGGGATAATTTGGCATAATCTTTGACATACCTGCGATAGAAATTGCATAGGCCGAGAAATGAACGAACATCTTTTTGTGATCTAGGTACTGGAAAGTTTTTTACTGCCTCTAACTTACAGTTGTCTACTTGCACACCATTCTTGGAGAGAACATGACCTGAATAGAGTACCTTTTCAGTAGCGAAATTGCATTTTGATGGTTTTAGAGTAAGACTGGCCTCTCCTAGAAGCTGGAACAATTGCTGTAGATGTGCAAGGTGGTCATCAAAAGTTTTGCTGAACAAGATAATATCATCAATGTAAACTAGGGCTGTTTTCCAGAGTATTTTGCCAAGGAATTGTGTCATTAGTTGCTGAAAACACATTGGCGAGTTCAATAAACCCTGTGGTAACCGCTTGAACTGGTACAACCCTTGGTGAGAGATGAAAGCAGTCTTGTGCTTAGAATCTTCATGTAAAGGAATTTGAAAAAAAACATTTACTAAATCTAAGGTAGTAAAGATGTTTGCCTTGGCATCCGTGATACTGTCTATTACATCTTCAAGAACTGGTAGAGGCCATGACATCGGGACCGTGACAGAATTTAGTTTGCGATAAACACAAACAAACCTGAAAGGGCCATCACGTTTCTTAATGAGAATAATTGGTGCAGCGTACTGAGACTTGGATTCTTCAATCAAATCATTGTCTAAGAACTCTTGAATTAACTGTTTGGTTGCCTTTCTATTAATAGGTGACTGACGATATGGCCGACATTTGACTGGTGGTGCATCACCTGTTTCAATGTGATGATAATGAAGAGTCGTCTTACCTAGTTCAGTCATATCTTTGGCAAACACATCGCAGTGTTGACCGAGGAACTGCAACAATCTTTGTTTTTGGTCTGGTGTGAGATCTGCTTGGGATAGGTCAATACCAAGGTCTAGGGCAGTCCTGACATAATCAGTAGTGTCATCTGTGTCATCTGTGGTGACTGTGTTTACTGTTGCATTTTCCATGGGATCAATATCATAAACACAATCAGAGTCAATGTAACTATACTTACCAACAACTGTGTTTTTGGCGATGACTTTTTCCATGTGTGAGGGATTAATAAGTCTAAAGATACCATGGGTGTTTTTTGCTATGCATAGGGTTCTGCCTCCTGCTACTTCATTGTATTGGGTTAAAGACACTATCGGTTTGATAAGGATCAAGGAGCCATATCTGACATGGGGAAGGATGATTGGGACCTGCATCTCACTGTTGGGGGGTACAATAACTTTGTCAGTTGTACGTTCTAAACCAGAGACATTTTGACTTGAACTGTTGATAAAATTCACATACATCCTATCTGAACTGCTGTTGAGAATTAGGGCGCTACAAGAGAAGTCTATCACAGCATCATTTTCCTGAAGGAAGTCTGTACCTAGGATGACAGAGGGATGTAACCTAGAGAGTACATAGAATTTTTGTGAGAAATCCTTACGTTCAATGCAAAACGGTAACACAAGACACCCTAGAACTGAGTGGATCTCACCCCCTACTCCTGTCACATTAGAGATGTTTGAACTCTCATATTTATGGTTAGGGTAGACTAGTTTAACAAACTTTTGTGAAACACATGAGATTGATGCACCTGTATCGACCAAACAATTTGTATGATATGTAATCATGTTGGCCTTGACAAGGTTTTTTGTCAAAGGTGCAATTAAAGAGACACTAGGGATTTCACTCTGTTTGGAGTTACTATTCAAAGCAAACCTTACCTCCTGTTAAGCCATATTCAAGATGTAGCGATATATTTTGAAATAACCAAAAGTATAGAACAAAGTTATCAACAATGTAAGCGATACTTACAATCTTTGATGAACTTGAATCTCCTGGAGGAAGCTGTGTCTTTCCATTGTTCAGTCTTGGTGTTGATGCTGGTTCACCATAACATCAGTAAACTGATGTGTTCATATAGCAAATCTATGATGCACTAGGTCTCTTGGTCGAAATCGTAAGGATTCTCCGCCAACTATACGCCACTCGTTTCAACCTAGCGACTTCCATTTCAGACTACCTTGAAAAATATGTTGACACAGTTCTCGATCAACAGTCCGGAATGTCTAATATATGGTTGAGATTGTATGGCACTGCTTCCCACATACGGTGCAACGCCTCCTCTATTCAAATGTGTGTCCCACGGAAGCGAGAGATAGGCGATAATTTTGACGGATCAGTTGTACGGGCTGTAACTGTCGTTCGGAATACCCCCGTGTTAACGTTTTCGAAGTTGCATGATTAGAAATCACATTCCAACTGTCACTTTCATGATCTGGTAAGCTTAATTTACTGATAACCATTTACTAAAATGTTGGCCCACATTGTTTCCATCATATACTCACACGTAAAAGAAACGCCAGTCGAGTATGCAGTATATATGTTATTTATTTTTCAACAGTAAAGACAAGGCATAGGGCAAGATTGACAAAAATTTGACTGCAGACAGTTTAATGGATTAAAAGGCAGATGACATAATTGTTGTTTTTTTCAAATGTTAAGGGCTTACACAGTTTCGGGTCAATACCCAAAATGTCAGTCAATACCTGGTGTGACCACCATAAGCATTGATCGCTGCCACACATCTCCTGTACATTGAGTGGATCAGACGATTTGTGAAGGCCCTAGGGATCCTCCTGCATACATCCAGAGCAGCTGTGCATAGTTCATCGGCAGTTGTAGGGACTGGGCGCACATTGTGCAGACGCCTTTGAACCTCATCCCACAAGTGTTCGATGGGGTTCAGATCAGGGCTGAGGGCTGGCAACGCTAGAACACAGATGTTGTGTTGTTGCAGAAAGGCCATGGTACCTCTGGCAACGTGTCATCAGAGAAGATGACACGCCTCTACTCACGATGACGCCAATTGTGATGACCCTGTACCCACTGAAGTCGTGCTTGTCGATGCTGTGGTTGGAGAACAGGACGACATGCTGGTCGGCGACATTTGAGGTTGTTGGAACGGAGACGTCAGATCACAGTGTCCCGGCTAATGTGTCGATTATGTGTTCCTATGGTCTCTCGAGCAGTTTCACTTGCAGTTAGGAACGGGTGTTGACGGGTAATCTGCCGATCTTGTCGAGGTGTGGTGACCCTATAGACGACCGCTCCAATGAAGGTCATCTGTGGTCTGTGTTGCATTGTATCGATGCAGGAGACAGTAAATTGTGGTTATGTTAACGTTGAAATGACAGGCAACATCTTGGACAGACTCTCCATCTTCAAAACGTCCGATAGCCTGGTTTCTCTGAATTTGAGTTAGGCATGGCATTGTTGACCAAGGAGTGGTAGGTCCAAGAATCGGCCACAGTTTTATACCCACTACAGTTCGTGACAGTTCGTGCATTTTCGATTTCGCGAGAAATGGGTGCTTGATACCCACATATTCATTGTAATGGTGTGTTTTGGCGATTCGTTGAATTAGTTCTGATAATCAATTTCTAAGATGTGGGCCCACTTCTTACATCATATATATAGTGATGGAAACAGGTGTGCCCACATTTGTAAATCGCTAGGCTTCATTGGTTTGACAAAGTCATTTAGTGGGCTCACAAAAAATATTTTGTATGGATATGTAGCAATATATTTTATTCTCATTTTGTTATATTGATTGGAAATGCCTTTATAAATTATTGAGTGTGACGTTACCTCCACGATAGGTACACAAAGTCTAAACCTGTACATAATGTCTACATTTAAATCAAACTCGGACATGATAGAAGCCTATGACCTCAAACTTTTCCATGAACTCGTTCAATAAAAGGAATAACTCATAAATATTAATGACCCCACCTAGTTTTGCGATGTTCGTAGAAGTGAGTTCTGCTGTTCTTTTCTACGAATTTGTACTTTCTAATCTAATTATAAGTCATAGGGGTTTATATGCGAAGTACTAAGTCTCTACAACAAGTGCGCTTTTGTTCGAGGGAAGTCCCACCTTGAACTTTCGATAAGTCAAAGCTATATTAGCTCCCTTCTAGCTCGCTTCTCGAACCCCGAGGTAATGTAAGTCCCCATGATCTCAAACAAGGTGGCCTAGCTTTGGTTACTGGTGGCCTGTAGCCCGTGTTTTAAAACTGTTTACATGATGTTGTTAAGCTCAAATATGTTTCATGAATTGTTTTTAAATATAACTTTGCATAAATGACACAATTGTTAATATATTAACTTGGTCTCATCTCTATATGGCTGTAATAATGCCGATGCAACGTTAAATTTTAATTCACTCGCTCACTCACCCTTCTCGAACCACTGATGATGCGGTTTCGCTGGAAATGAGAAAGGAAATCTCAAACTGCGTCGCACTCTCGTTTCCATCTATTACATACATGTCAAAAGTAAAATGCGAGGCAAAAAAATTATACACTTGAAAATTGGATTGCACAAAAGGCAACACACGTTATCGAGTTGTTACTAGGCTAAAAACAGTCGCCAATAACAATGCAAACTTAAGATCCAAATCATAACTCTGATACCATACCAAATACATCTACATCAAATAACCACTTCTTGTTTGTTTCATTATTATTATCCCCAAACATGGGTGTATATTTCCCTTTGAACGGTAGTGTATCACCTGATATGAACCGTCAATGTGACACTGCATTTTAGCCCCGCGTTGATCGTATTTCTCTCTTAGTAAACATGTTTTGTTTAATCGTATTAATTAATCTCTGCTCACACACTAGCATGTCTTCACATACACTATACACTAAGTACATCTACTCGGCAAGCTAAGCATAGTAACTGGTCGTGCCATTTCAGTCAACAACTCATTTTGCAAGCAGTCCTGTCTATATAAAAGGGCAAAGCTTCACTACGACATAGTTAAAACGCGGTTTGAGGTCAAATGAGCGACAGATGCTGTAGAAACTAACAATATTGCAGTTCCTTAAGAACCCACAGAACACATTGGAGAAAACATTGGAGGAACCCATCTTGTTCTCTTCAATCTTCATCCAAACTTTCGAACGTCATCATGACCTCTGTCTACATCATCTCACTCTCATCATCACGCGACTGCTCCTACACTGAGCAAACCTCTCACACCTCAGAAGCCTCCCAGAGCGGTCAACCTCCTGCTGTAAAACATCAGCTCACAGCCAGTTCACAAGAAGAGTTTGATGTTTCTCTGGGTAACGGTTCATTTCTTGACAAAGATACCCACAGTGACAGAGTGGCCCAGGTCGACATATATGAGGCAAATCGGAACAAGTCACCATTTCAAGGTCATGACAAAACTTGTAGCCATAGACTCGAGGATGTTGACGTTTCCTTCTGTGACAACACGTTTGCCGATATTGAGGAGACAATCAGCAGCATGTCCCCCAGGAACCACCCCATTGCTCGTTTCCCCTCCATATCAATTCAGGACGTGGGGCTAGTATTTGTCGGATTTGTGCTCCACCTTTTTCCCCAGGGGCTTGGGAACAGCTACGGCGTGGTTTACACTCACCTGAAGGAAATGGACGGGTACTCAGACTATCAGATGTCCTGGATTGGCTCGCTTATGGCAGGGATGTTGGGCGTCGGAGGTATGATCGTCAGACATGTTGCAGGCTTTCAATTTATGCTTTTATGTTGTGTTTTCTATGTGCTTGAACCAGACACACACTCTCAGATCAACTCTATTTTGCATTATCTGCCACGTTTCTTATGCAAGTCACACCCTTATATCATATGTACAAATAAGACTATTCATCGTATTGCCAAAAGTCGTTACCATAATGCTAACCTTTGTTTATCATTAGCTCATTTATCAGCACTCGTTTCAATAATGCCAGATATTAAATATAGCACACAAATAATGACTGCCTTCTTGTGTTGGGTTTCAAGTGATAGAATGTTCAGTGATAAGAGTTGAACGTAACCCATGTGAAGTCTTTGTGGAGGGTTCTAAGAGTGTGTTCTGGGATTCCATCAGCGTCTGAAACAGGCGTGGAGTTTCTGAACAAAGTTTGATTATCATTTTGTTTTGCTAGAGGATGCTTCTACTTGAAATGGTGGACCACAACAACACACAACGTTTCATCGTCGTTGTAGCTATGGTGACAGTATTGATGAACTAATAACGTGATCATATAATTAGATACTTCGAATGAAAATAGACAAATTTAAATCTCGTTTACTTCTCTCGTTAATAGCTATAAAAAGTTCTTAACAAATTCAACTTCCAATTGATGTAATCATTATCAGCCGTAAGCTTTAAACTACATCTTTTAGATAATGAAACTTGCACAATATAGAACCTTAGAATTGCAAGTTAAATCTTCAATGCGTTCACAATTCACAATCCTTTATGAATCACCTTTATTGTCAGTCTTCTAGAGGTATTGTCAATACAGATTTAGACAAAATATAGATTTTTCGAAAATATATTACCTTGCTTGAAGACTTGCTAAGTTCAAAAATTGTACTAATGGGGTTTAACAGGTTGGCTTGAATACTCGTAAACAGATTAATACGAGACTTCTTACGTAATATGAACATTTGTTTTGTTGATTGTGTATATATTTTTTCGTTGTAAGGATGAGCAATGTGTACGTATTGAAATAGCAGAAAGGAAACCTGTAGGAAAACACAATGTGTTTTATTTATTTGTCACTGTGTGTCTTTTAAGAGAGATTTTTTTTATTTTTAGCTATTCTAGGTTCATACCTTATAGAGGGTGTGGGATGGCGTCTGACAAGCGTCGTTGGAGGCCTTTTTTTAACGCTAGGGATGGTCCTGAGTGCAATGGTTACGAACTTGTATCTCCTCTACCTGTGTCTCGGTGTGATGCCAGGTAAGCTTCATGGTTCTCTGTGTTCCGTCATATTAACCTCTGATGCTAGGTAGGCTTCATGGTATTCTGTGTTCCATCATATTAACCTCTGATGCCAGGTAGGCTTCATGGGACACTGTGTTCCGTCATATTAACCTCTGATGCCAGGTAGGCTTCATGGTACTCTGTGTTCCGCCATATTATAAACCTATTCTTTGGGATCGCTATTAAGTAAGAGACTTCTTTCTATAGGCATTAAAACCTATTGTGAGGTTTTACTTTCCAGTCGGGTTAAATCTCATAAACAGGGACGTTGTAATGTCCCTGGGATTTTATAGGATATTCAAGTCATATTTGCTATAATATCCCAGGGATTTTATATAATGTCCTGGGTATTTTATTAATGTAACTTCCGTTCAGATTGTAGCATGTAATGAAATGTAAAATCAAACGACAAATGTTTTCCTTATATTCCCGAGGATCAAACTCGCAACCTTCATATCTGTAGCCCAGTGAGTGTACCACGAGGCTACAGAGGTGTTGATATGCCCAACTGGTTTTTAGAATGTCCTTTTCAAAGATCCGTACGCCAGCAACAGATATTTTACGCGCGTTTCCTAAGGTTCATGGAAAGTATGTTCGAAACATAAAAATGTTGATAAATGTTGTTTTAAGTTTCTTTTTTTCGGATTATTTTGGTAGACAGAGCATGCCCCCTTGGTTTTTCCCTCTCCCCAGGGCATGCTCTGTCTACCAAAACCTCGTAAGCGTGTTGTCTCCAATACTTAACCTCTGATGCCAGGTAGGCTTCATGGTACTCTGTGTTCCATCATATTAACCTCTGATGCCAGGTAGGCTTCATGGGACTCTTTGTTCCGTCATATTAACCTCTGATGCTAGGTAAGCTTCATGGGACTCTGTGTTCCGTCATATTAACCTCTGATGCCAGGTAGGCTTCATGGTACTCTGTGTCCTGTCATATTAAACTGCGATGCCAGATAGGCCTTATGGTTCTGGGTGTCCCGTCATATTAACCTGCAATATATAGCAAGCTCCTGCGTCCAAATAGATCCATTTTAGATGTCCCTTGTGTTAATGACTATCTTTGTGCAGTCAGCAATTTTGCATGTATTTACTAATGAAACAAATCTATCTCATGGATTCGATTTCAAAATTGTTCGTGTTTTATTTTGTCAATAGGACGGCCACTGTCCATGTACATCTTTTCCTTATGCAGCAAACTTATGTAGTCTTTTGTGTATTAGGAGTCACTCGTTAATGGGTTAGATGATGCTGTTGATAAATGGCACAGTTATATTTCCTGTCTTGATTATTCGCCATATGTTCCCAGGTATTGGTGCAGCTCTGTGCCAGCTCGCAGCTATTGTCTGCATCAGTCATCACTTTGGAAAAGGGTTGCCACTCGCGCTGTGTTTCATGGCGACTGGTGGTGCGGTGGGAATGCTTGCTTTTCCAATTCTTTGGAGCCTCGTTCTTGAAAACTTTGGGTGGCGTCGCGCTCTGCTGATTATAGGCGCCATTGCTCTCAACAGCGTCTGGTGCTCCCTCCTCCTGCAGCCGGATCCCTCCCTCCCTAGTACGTGTGTTCACGTCAGTCACTGCCGTCAGTCTTATGATACATGTACTTAAATTTAAATGTGCAGTATTCACATAACAATTACAATTTCAGTAGTGCATACCCTTGCCTGTTATGAATCATGTTGTAAAGAGAGATTTGATATTTTTGTTTTAGAAAAGAAAGCGATATCGGCAAGCCAAAGGAGTCGTTGCCTCCCTGACCGTGTCATCTTGAAGCAGCGTCCACTCTTCGTCTTGTTTCTCCTGTCAGCCGTGTTCAGTGGCGTTAGTCTCTTCATTTATGGATCTTACATTCCGGAACACGCCATAACAGCTGTACCAGATGTCACGTCCACTGAGATCGCAATATTGGTGTCAGCCATTGGTGGGGGCAGTTTCTTTGGGCGAATCCTTTTTGGCAGCCTTTCCATGACATCGCCTAGAGCTCCACTGATTCTCTTTACTACGGCTTTGGGCTTGTGTGGAGTTTCTGACATACTTGTGCCCATCTGCAGATCCTACATTAGCCTGATGTTAAACAGCACACTGCATGGTCTTTTCCTAGGTAAACCGATGATTATTAGGTCATATTTTAAATCAAGATTGTCTTTCATGTAAGGGGATTTCAACTCGTTTAGGTCGAAAACAATAAAGGAAACTCATTGTTGTACTAGCTCTTTCCCGCGTTGTTTGAAACATTTTTATAGGACTGACAAATCAGTTTAATATCTTATGAGATGCCAATGAAATCTCTTATTTTATGAAAGTTAACAGCAGCCTTGTTGTTGATTATTTTTACCTGCAACAATACAATAATTGAGGCAAATCTTGGTGTCCCCTGATCTGCTACAATATATAATGCTAAAAGTTGTATAAACTCAACTCACACATCACGAAGATAAGCATGAATAGCAATCAAAATTTGTTACCACAGGTGGATGGACAACTATTATCTCCCTTGTGACCGTGAGCTTATATGGCGCAGAGAAGCTGTCTTTAACTCTCGGGCTGATCTTCCTATGTCAAGGCCTCGGGTGTGTGGCAGGACCCCCGCTTGCGAGTGAGTCAGTGTTTCACTTAATCACCCTTAAGTCATGTCATCATAGTGAATCTTCATGCAATTAATTATTATGAATCGAGGCAGAAAATATATTCCATGTGTTCATTGCACAATGTTGTTGCATAAGTTATAACATTTTGACCGCCCCCATGACATTGCTCTGTGTTATTTTTCACCTTTCCTTCCAGACATGCTTGTGCAGATGACGATGAGCACGGAGGTGTTATTCTACTTTGCTGGCTGTGGATTCCTTCTTAGTGTACTTTTTATGTTGCCTTTGTTCACCGTCAAGGCTTACACCAGTAATCACATGACCAAAGATATCAAAGAAGGGGAGACAACTGGAGAAACAAACCTTGCTTTTGTGGAAGGTGGTTAACCTTGGGTCAAACTCTGGCCTGAGTGAATGGATCTCATTACCAATGTACAGACAAATACTAATATATAGTGATATACATCTTTGAATACTTTACATGTTAATAAAGGTTATCCCCTCTATGTTACATTTGTTATTTCAGCTGTCATATTCTGTCAATGTCACATTATATACATCAACAACGTACTACTAACAAGCACTACAGTGATATATGTATTTTATGGATGTTAATGTATCTGTTTATGTGGACGATCACTTACAATGTTTGCTGTAAAATAAACTGAATGACACCAGTGTGTTAGTTGTTCGATCCATGTTCTCTCCAATACTGAGTTTCCTCAACAATTCCTACATAATGTATGTTTTATTAAAGTGTAGGACTCAAGTTAAACGAGAAAAAAGTTGTTCTCCTAATCCAGAATGTAATAAGGCACTGCTACTTGTAATGTTATAGGGTGCCGTGAAATTATTTCTAAGAACGCGATGCGAACAATTTTCGAAGTTGTCAGATTGCGGATAAAGAATTCAGTGGATCTTAATTACTACTTTATTCGAAAAAAAAAATATGATGCTACTGTGAAACCTATAAGTGAACCACAGATACACATTGCAACAGCCACATACAATATAGCTAAACATATTTCTATTTAACAACAGTTTGGGCCTTAAACAAATATAAAACATGAAATTATGTGTCACCTTCCCGCCTTGGTGGTCCTCCTATGGTTTTGACGTTCAGTTCGATTGAAGAGGGCCTCTCAAATTTTGCTTACTATCTGCTATTTGGCAACGGCCTTGTAGTCCCATAAGAACATGCATACATGTATATTGTAACAGAACAACTTAATAGGTGCAGCCATACAACGGATTTTTCATTGTATCTAGGGCATGACATCACATACAAATGAAACATATCTCCATGTAAGTGAATACATCCTCTGCGCATGCCCTATGACCTGCAGACGTTACATGACCTCTGGCAGTGACGTAACATGTAGACTGGATTCGTAATGCAGTGATTGGCTCTACCCCAAACCGAACATAAATACTGCTCGTCTCGACAACCTGTAATTGCAATGAATAACAACATTAGGGAAGCATCAATATATCACAAACAAAATGTCATGTCACCTTTACTTAAAGGTGTGTTGTTTTGCCGCATGGACGGTAGCAGAAGTCAAATGTGTACGATCAGGGGTACATTTGGGATGATATTTTATTTTTGCCTTTTTCCATGGGCTGCTTTTGTCACATTCATAAACAGCTATAGTTCATCCACAACTAAGTCATTTAACGTTTGGCTATACTTTTATGTTCAGTTCGGTTTACAGTAACGACCGACCGAAGCCCAGGAAGTGCAAAAGAATAAATTTAAAGCAAAATGCAATTGTGCCCAGATAACGACAGTACAAACAGGTGGTAACATAGTTATAGTTTGATAGCTTTCATAACAGTGTCTACTGGTTTTGCTAATTTCTTAAATCATGCATTTCCGTGGGCCAGAAAGAGGCCTTATCATTCTTTGAAAGTTTAAGAAAGAAGAATGGCAAGTTTTCCTTGATAAAAAAATAATAATACCAATTTCTCTAATATATTATGAATTATATGTTTCAAAACCGTTCGGCCTAAATAGATTAAAACATCCAACTTCTGTATTTATGATCGAGTGGTGTACCCGACGACACAGTTCGTAAGATCCCATACACTGCGCCAATGACACATGTGAAAGAATTATCATGACTAGTTCACAAAGACAAAGTTCCAAAGAGTTAGGTTTGGTGAAACAGGGTTGTGTTATATCCACCTGTTCGGACTCTCAGAACTGAGTGACGTCACAAGGAGGTGACGTCATGACTTGAATGTCAGCTGACGTGAATGTTTTTTTACAAGACGGAAACAATGATGTAGCTGAGTCTACATATCACTGACCATTGGTCAATACAGTCCCCATGTTCTTTACACCACATGCAATATGACACGACGTGGCTAAGTGTTCAGCGTTGATCTGCTAACCACATTTAAACTGTTACCTTAGCAGATTAAGATAGACAAAACATCCAAAAGCAATGTCCTCACCGTTGCAGTTGTTGCACGATTTCTTGCAGTAGATGAGGTTGTATCCGGGGTTGCTCTCACAGAAGCCGTACTTCGCCCAGTTGGCGCATCCCCCATCTCGGTCGTTGCACTGGGCTGTTGAACATACAGCAGTTAAATGATCAGACTCCGCACACGTCCCATCTATCTGAGCTGAGCATTGCGAGAAACAGTGAGAGAAGCCTCGAGCTATACGGCGGATACACATCAATGGTGGATGGTGTATTTACACGTCTGTGGATGGGGGGGGGGGGGGATATCCTGGGAATAGCGAGGTGTAAGATGAAACATATATGCAATCAGGGAAGAATGTTGTTTGCAATAATTACAGCTGCTCACGTGATTTTCTCATTTGGCCAACATTGACCATACGATATATCGTAGACTTGTCATATAATACATTCATTTACACCTGCATTGATCATAGAATTAGTTATAGACAATAATCTGTGTTATGTAAATGTGGGCCCTTGGTGAAACGTTTGTGTGTTTGTTGTTTAACGCCACACACAGCAATATTCCAGCTGACGGCGGTCTGTAAACAATCGAGTCTGGGACAGACAATCCACTAATTGACATCACAAGCATCAATCTGTGATGCATACTATAGCATAAGACATGTGTCCTCATGTGGTACCCTGTCATGCATACTATAGTATAACACATAGGTGCACTTGTGGTATCCTGAGATGTATACTATAGTATAACACATGAGTGCTCTTGTGGTATCCTGTTATGCATACTATAGTATAACACATGGGTGCTCTTGTGGTATCCTGTGATGCGTACTATACTATAACACATGGGTGCTCTTGTGGTATCCTGTGATGCATACTATAGTATAACACATAGGTTCTCTTGTGGTATCCTGTGATGCATACTATACTATAACACGTGGGTGCTCTTGTGGTATCCTGAGATGCATACTATAGTATAACACATGGGTGCTCTTGTGGTATCCTGTGATGCATACTATAGTGTAACACATGGGTTCTCTTGTGGTATCCTGTGATGCATACTATAGTATAACAAATGGGTTCTCTTGTAGCATCCTGTGATGCAAACTATTGTGTAACACATGGGTTCTCTTGTGGTATCCTGTGATGATTACTATAGTATAACACATGGGGTCTCTGTGGTATCCTGTGATGATTACTATAGTATAACACATGGGGTCTCTGTGGTATCCTGTGATGTATACTATAGTATAACACATGGGGTCTCTGTGGTATCCTGTGATGTATACTATAGTATAAAACATGGGGTCTCTGTGGTATCCTGTGATGATTACTATAGTATAACACATGGGGTCTCTGTGGTATCCTGTGTTGTATACTATAGTATAACACACGGATGCTCTGTGGATCCAACTACCACGCCCGGTTAGTCGAAGCATCACAAATACATATAAAACATCGTCGTGTATTAAAAAAGTATTTATTTGCGAACTGTTAAAATAATTCAATATACATGACATAATTAATTACATAAAGTGTAAAACATACGTCATCGCCCGCGATGAACTTCATGTTAAATAAAAATAGGCAAAAGATAAATATTCAATAACACATCAAGGATAGTTCCCCTAAAGATCGGAAAAGACTGGGTCCAACCCTTTTCAGGTGAGATGAAATGGGCTTAAGGTCGCACTCAAGAATTATTGCACTTATAAGGTTCAAAAGATTTACGACGATTTAACAGTGTTATTCCATTGATAAACCAAGCCGCAGCTTAGCATTGATAGCCCACTCATACACAGTATACCTTGATTTAGCCCCTCAATGCCGAGTGCCAGGCAGGGTAACAATAAGTACCATCTTTTTACCTATTTTGGTGTGACTGAGACAGGGGAGAGAACCGCTCTCCGGGCAGACGCTCTATCCACAAGACTACATGGCGGTCCAACCTATTTCAATAAACATTTATCTACACTATTTGTATTCAAAATAAAATAATTGAAGTTGAAATTTCCTTTTGTGATGGATGTATTGTATTATATTGTTCATATTTAATTGTCACGATAACCAGTACCTAGTCAATAAACAAAATGAATTGAGTTCAGAATAAGGGAGATAATTCATACATGTAGAATGTGCCCAAGGTTTCCTAAAATCCATACTTCTTGTCATCTGTTTAGTTGAGTGTCCCTGGAAACCCACGTCTCTCACTGACGAGTCTATAACGAGTGGTGCATTTGATATGTTCAAGAACTTAGAGACATTTCAAAACGTAATGAGCAATGGCTGGCAGGACAACTGTGAGGGCTGACAGAGTTGCACATCCACTTGTAGGGCGGCCGGTTGTTGTGTCTCCTGTCTCTCCTGCAACATACACAAGTACCGTGTGTAAGTGCTGGTTTAGTGGAAGCAAAGGTAGGTATGTGTTTGTTTTAGTCAATACCTGTAGTGGACAGTGGTGGAGTTTTACGGGTCTTAATGCCTTGAAACAATACAATGTGTACAATGATAACCACTTTGCATTTCATGGATGGTCGGGGAAAATAATAGGTCCTCAGTATAAAAGGCTGCTGAATAAATCGTCTGAAATGATGATCGTGTGGAAACAATGAGTGATGTGCCTGACTATGGTATACAGTATACCGACGACGTGGATTGTCTTCATGCTATCAACACCCGAGTAATCGGGTCTAGACACTTGGTGGTCTGTTGTGATATAGCTGTAACATTGCTGGATGACAACATGCCCCATCTCACAGCTACCCAGGTAACTACGTTAATTCTGTACCTTCGTCCACAGTGCAGACTCTACACGACTTCTGGCAGTTGGCCAGCATGTACCCGGGGTTGATGTCACAGTGGCCGTGTTTAGTCCACGTGCTACACAGGAAGTTCTTGTTCACGCATGGCCCTGAAAGGGAGATAATTCCTGTTCAACTCAATCGTATGTTTACAGTATTTGCACAACGTTTATAACAATAACAACTGTCTCGTTTGGAGGAAGAAATATACATTCACATTGACACATTTCTTTTCTCTTTCTTCTTTCAGAGAAAATAATGTAAAATCGTGAAGAGAATGATAAATATGTGCTTTATTCAAAAGGGAGTTATAGGTTAAACTGCTCGCAATAAAATCATTTTTCATGCAAAAATGTGAACTTAATTCCTGATTACCTTTAAGTGTCTTCGTTCGTTGACAGATGAGGCAGTGAAGCGGTGGTTTGTTAGTAGCGAGATATTATTCTTGAAGCACAGTTCCCGGGAAATCAACCGCTTTTACATAAATTATTAGTATGGCATTTAAATGTTAAACGTTATCAATCTCAAGGAATTAGGAATAGACTTCAATATTGTTTGCATGTATGGGGTATGAACGCAAGAACCGGTGTACACGGTGTAAATCCGCGTAGCCAATTAGGAAACAGTAGTCCGTTTGTGGGCGTGGCCTAATCTCTCTTTTTTCGGAAACATAAATGCAAACAAAACTGCTTGGTTAGCCAATCAAATGCCACGGAATCACTTGCAATTAATTAACTGAGACAAAAATGATAAGTGTGTGATGATTAACTTTACATACTTCTTTACATGCGTCATAAGCATGTGAAGGTAATGAAGACGTGGGATGTTACATGCAAGACAATTCATCATGTATGTTACAGGACAATAAATACAGAAATATAGTAGTAATGCATCAAAAGTGTTACCAGTTATATCAGTTATCCCGTGTAGCATTATTTTGCAGGAAAGACATCAGGTTGTCAAATGTAGCAGTACATACTGACGAGTTAGTCGCTGTACTACTTTTTTTTCTATGTTATGATGTGTTGGCAGCTAGTGAGTCGTGGTGATATTAACGTCCACAGTGTTGACTTACCGTCCGGGACGATTGTCTGCGTATGGCAGACTTTACACGCCTTCCGACAGTTGGTGAGCATCCAGGACGGGTTGATGTCGCAGTGGCCATTCATTGCCCACGTCCTGCACTCCACATCATTATGACTGTTTTTACATGTCTCTGTGGAAAGATGCAACTGACGTCATCGATACTGGTACACAGTCAGTAACATTCCGTGACTTATTCAAATTTTTTTATTGTTCTTATTCTTCGATTATAGTTTTAATCAATTTTCAAATAAAATTAAGTGATGATACCATTGTCGCTTCGTATCAAATATACCAAAGAGCATAGAGTAACTACTTGATAGATAAGCTTTACTCACTGTCTGTTCCATTTGTTCCAGTTCCGGTTCCGGTTCCGGTTCCGGTTCCGGTCCCAGTGCCCGTACCCGTACCGGTTCCAGTTCCAGTTCCAGTTCCAGTTCCAGTTCCAGTTCCAGTTCCGGTCCCGGTGCCTGTTCCCGAACCAGTTCCTGAACACTTGTTACACGATACGGCACAATTGTTTGCCATCCAGTTCGGATTTTTCTTACATTCGCCTTCAGACGACCAGATGTCGCATTGGCGATCCTCATACACATTTTTACACGTTCCTGCAATATAAAGTATTAGATTCGATGTACCTTGTTTACCACATATTTTGATATTTAATGTGTGTGACATGATGACCAATAGATGATGATCCAATCATTTGTGATTTAAAAGTGCGCACGGCCTGCACAAACAGCTTGAACAAATGAGACTTCCTCGACACTTACTTTCTTCCCAGAAACACTCTGTCATAGATACACTGAGGGGCAAAGGAAACTTTAACATCCAGTTGAGTTTATTATATGTTTGATTTTCAATTACAAATATCTTAAGTTAGCGATATTTTATCCCCAAAACGAACTGTACTGGCGCTCAGTCAGCACTAAAAGACTACTTCTACAAGGTTTTAATTTTTAAGATAAAAACTTTAATTTAAAAATAAAATATTTTTTTCGCATAATACACAACTGCTAGTAGGTGTCTTAGATATCTTATCTTTAAAAATCAATACATTTGCTTTTTTTCGGCATAATGTAACAACATTCAAAAAAGGTAGAGGTCATGTAGTTGCAAATTCATTGCTTAACCCCTGTCTTCTTTAAACCAGTTTATGTTGACGGTGCACGTATTGTATTACATTATTGACAGCATTGTGTTTTGACATTGTAAGTATTGTATTACATTATTGAGGGTAATGTGTGTTGACATTGTAAGTATTGTATTACATTATTGAGGGTAATGTGTGTTGACATTGTAAGTATTGTATTACATTATTGAGGGTAATGTGTGTTGACATTGTAAGTATTGTATTACATTATTGAGGGTAATGTGTGTTGACATTGTAAGTATTGTATTACATTATTGAGGGTAATGTGTGTTGACATTGTAAGTATTGTATTACATTATTGAGGGTAATGTGTGTTGACATTGTAAGTATTGTATTACATTATTGAGGGTAATGTGTGTTGACATTGTAAGTATTGTATTACATTATTGAGGGTAATGTGTGTTGACATTGTAAGTATTGTATTACATTATTGAGGGCAATGTGTGTTGACATTGTAAGTATTGTATTACATTATTGAGGGCAATGTGTGTTGACATTGTATGCAATGCATGTTGACTGAGGTTAGTGTGTGTTGCCATTGTATCCAATGCAGGATGATTGAGGGAAGTGTGTGTTGACATTATATGTAATGCATGACTGAGGGCAGCGTGGGTTTAGATTGTATGTAATGTATTATGATTGGGGGCAGTGTACGTTGACATTGTATGTACTGTATTATGATTGGGGGCAGTGTACGTTGACATTGTATGTAATGCATGATTGAGGACAGTGTGTGTGTTGACATTGTATGTCATGCATGATTGAGGACAGTGTGTGTTGACATTGTTTCTACTGTATTTTGACTGAGGGTAGTGTGTGTTGCCATTGTATACAATGCATGATCATTGAGGGCAGTGTGTGTTGACATTATATGTAATGCATGACCAAAGGCAGTGTGTTTTGACATTGTTTCTACTGTATTTTGACTGAGGGCACTGTGTGTTGTCATTATATGTAATGCATGACCGAGGGAAGTGTGTGTTGACATTGTTTTTACTGTATTTTGACTGAGGGTAGTGTGTGTTGTCATTATATGTAATCCATGACTGAGGGTAGTGTGTGTTGACATTGTATGTAATGCATGATTGAGGACAGTGTGTGTGTTGACATTATATGTAATGCATCACTGAGGGTAGTGTGTGTTGACATTATATGTAATGCATGACTGAGGGCAGTGTGTGTTGACATTGTTTCTACTGTATTTTGACTGAGGGTAGTGTGTGTTGCCATTGTATACAATGCATGATGATTGAGGGCAGTGTGTGTTGACATTGTATGTAATGCATGATGATTGACGGTAGAGTGTGTTGACATTGTATACAATGCATGATGATTGACGGCAGTGTACGTTGACATTGTACGTGATTCATCACTGAGGGTAGTGTGTGTTGACATTATATGTAATGCATGACTGAGGGCAGTGTGTGTTGACATTGTTTCTACTGTATTTTGACTGAGAGTAGTGTGTGTTGCCATTGTATACAATGCATGATGACTGAGGTCAGTGTGTGTTGCCATTGTATACAATGCATGATGATTGAGGGTAGTGTGTGTTGCCATTGTATACAATGCATCATGATTGAGGGTAGTGTGTGTTTCCATTGTATACAATGCATCATGATTGAGGGTAGTGTGTGTTGCCATTGTATACAATGCATCATGATTGAGGGTAGTGTGTGTTGCCATTGTATACAATGCATGATGATAGAGCGCAGTGTGTGTTGCCATTGTATACAATGCATGATGATTGAGGATAGTGTGTGTTGCCATTGTATACAATGCATGATGATTGAGGGTAGTGTGTGTTGCCATTGTATACAATGCATGATGATTGAGGGCAGTGTGTGTTGACATTGTATACAATGCATGACGATTGAGGGTAGTGTGTGTTGCCATTGTATACAATGCATGATGATTGAGGGTAGTGTGTGTTGCCATTGTATACAATGCATGATGATTGAGGGTAGTGTGTGTTGACATTGTATACAATGCATGATGATTGAGGGCAGTGTACGTTGACATTGCACGTGATGCATGACTGAGGGTAGTGTGTGTTGCCATTGTATACAATGCATGATGATTGAGGGTAGTGTGTGTTGCCATTGTTTACAATGCATGATGATTGAGGTTAGTGTGTGTTGCCATTGTATACAATGCATGATAATTGAGGGTAGTGTGTGTTGCCATTATATACAATGCATGATGATTGAGGGCAGTGTGTGTTGCCATTGTATACAATGCATGATGATTGAGGGTAGTGTGTGTTGCCATTGTATACAATGCATCATGATTGAGGGTAGTGTGTGTTGCCATTGTATACAATGCATGATGATAGAGCGCAGTGTGTGTTGCCATTGTATACAATGCATGATGATTGAGGATAGTGTGTGTTGCCATTGTATACAATGCATGATGATTGAGGGTAGTGTGTGTTGCAATTGTATACAATGCATGATGATTGAGGGCAGTGTGTGTTGCCATTGTATACAATGCATGATGATTGAGGGTAGTGTGTGTTGACATTGTATACAATGCATGATGATTGAGGGCAGTGTGTGTTGACATTGTATACAATGCATGATGATTGAGGGTAGCGTGTGTTGACATTGTATACAATGCATCATGATTGAGGGTAGTGTATGTTGACATTGTATACAATGCATGATGATTGAGGGCAGTGTTTGTTGACATTATATGTAATGCATGATGATTGAGGGCAGTGTGTGTTGCCATTGTATACAATGCATGATGATTGAGGGTAGGGTGTTGCCATTGTATACAATGCATGATGATTGAGGGTAGTGTGTGTTGCCATTGTATACAATACATGATGATTGAGGGAAGTGTGTGTTGACATTGTATACAATGCATGATGATTGAGGGCAGTGTACGTTGACATTGTACGTGATGCATGACTGATGGCAGTGTATGTTAACATTATATGTAATGCATGACTGAGGGCAGTGTGTGTTGCCATTGCATACAATGCAAGATGATTGAGGGCAGTGTACGTTGCCATTGTATACAATGCATGATGATTGAGGGCAGTGTGTGTTGACATTATATGTAATGCATGATTGAGGGCAGTGTGTATTGACATTATATGTAATGCATGAATGAGGGCAGTGTGTGATGCAAGATGATTGAGGGCAGTGTGTGTTGCCATTGTCTGTGATATGCAAGATGATTGAGGGCAGTGTGTTTTGACATTGTATGTGATGCAAGATGATTTAGGGCAGCGTGTGTTGACATTGTAGGTGATGTATTATGATTAAGGGCAGTGTGTTTTGACATTGTTTGTATTGTATTGGACGATTGAGAGAATCGTGTGTTTGCATCCTCCAGAAGGATGAGTGTTTCAGCTATAACCTGCTGCTGCGACTGTCCTCACCGTCCTCGCACTTGTTGCAGGACTTCCTGCAGTTGGGGATCATCCACACTGGGTTGGCGCTGCACTCCCCCTTGCTGGCCCAGCGCTTACAGGCAGCCTTGTCACTGTGGCGGTCCAAACACACACCTGTACACCATAGTAAACGATTATAGTCGCTGTCGTACATATACCCTGACACATGTACGCACAATACCTTAGTGTCTATTTGATACATCTTTATAATCACCTTTCAGTGATCGGACAACTGATCAATGATGACAAACACATAACCGCCACAGCTTCAACAACTTCGGAAATCTCTCTCGTCACGTTTATCGTGTGGGCCATCTTGACGTCTTGTACTTGATGTACATGTATTAAGACGTGCTGTCACTGTGAGAGACTCACTGAGGTAGTTATTATTGAAATACATTTCTTGGAAACAAACTACAGCAGATGTTCCTCTAAAGTAAGTTGAGCATACATACGCGCATGTCACCTCTCTATTTGGGGAACTATTTCAACCCGCGAAACAGCTGGTTGTTGTATGGCAGTCAATGTAAACATGAACTCATGTAGAACTACATCCCTCAACATATAAAATAGTGAAAAATTAAGAATTGAGTTTCACTTGGTGTGAGTTCATTGGAGTAGGAACCTTGATTGGGTAAGTGTCAAATAGTGTATGATGGTTGACGCAAGCTCCGACGTTCATACAGTGTGGCCCTCTCATTCTATGAAGGTTCCAACTACAACGAACTCACACCAAGTGAAATCAATTCTAAAATAAATAACTTTGATGGTGTTTGTTTGGTAATATATCTCACATGTAGCCTTGAAATGATAGCCGACAAAAGATGGATCTAATCACCTTCGTCTTCGTTCTCCTCCTCGTCGTCGTCGTTGTTGGTTGACGTGTGGCAAACCTGACAAGATCTCTGACAATGTTTGGCCATCCATTTGGGGTTGATCTGACACTCGCCCTCCACCGCCCACTTGTCACACTCCACACTGTTGTGCTTGTTGTTACACTTAGCTGAAGAAACAACGTCATACTTTGTCATTCTATGGATGCACTTATGTCTTATGTCCACCCTGTGTTGTAACAAATGATCCATCATCACATCAAGGCGCTGAACCAAATATGTTTCTAGGCCCGGTTTCACGAAGCCATCGTAGCGATCAAGTCACACCCTGCCGCCCCAGTAGAAACAAGGTACCTACTCTCAGGCCGGGTCTCTTTACTCATCCCCCCACCACTCAAGTCACACCCTGCCGCCCCAGTAGAAACAAGGTAACTACTCTCAGGCCGGGTCTCTTTACTCATCCCAAATCCAATCAAGTCACATCCACCCGCCCTAGTAGAAACAAGGTTCCTATTTTCAGGCCGGGTGTCTTTACTCATCCCTCACCACTCAAGTAACATCCACCCGCCCCAGTAGAAACAAGGTACCTACTCTCAGGCCGGGTCTCTTTACTCATCCCTCACCACTCAAGTCACATCCACCCGCCCTAGTAGAAACAAGGTACCTACTCTCTGGCCGGGTCTCTTTACTCATCCCCCATCCACTCAAGTCACATCCTACCGCCCCAGTAGAAACAAGGTACCTACCCTCAGGCCGGGTCTCTTTACTCATCCCTCACCACTCAAGTCACATCCACCCGCCCCAGTAGAAACAAGGTACCCTCTCTCAGGCCGGGTCTCTTTACTCATCCCCAATCCACTCAAGTCACATCCACCCGCCCCAGTAGAAACAAGGTTCCTACTCTCAGGCCGGGTCTATTTACATTCCCCCATCCACTCAAGTCACATCCACCCGCCCCGGTAGAAACAAGGTACACCAAGGTACCCTCAGGCCGGGTCTCTTTACTCATCCCTCACCACTCAAGTAACATCCACCCGCCCCAGTAGAAACAAGGTACCTACTCTCAGGCCGGGTCTCTTTACTCATCCCCCATCCACTCAATTCACATCCACCCGCCCCAGTAGAAACATGGTACCTACTCTCAGGCCGGGTCTCTTTACTCATCCCTCACCACTCAAGTCACATCCACCCGCCCCAGTAGAAACAAGGTACCTACTCTCAGGCCGGGTCTCTTTACTCATCCCCCACCACTCAAGTCACACTCATCACCCGCCCCAGTAGAAACAAGGTACCTACTCTCAGGCCGGGTCTCTTTACTCATCCCTCCATCACTCAAGTCACTTCCACCCGCCCCAGTAGAAACAAGGTACCTATTCTCAGGCCGGGTCTCTTTACTCATCCCCCATCCACTCAAGTCACATCCACCCGCCCCAGTAGAAACAAGGTACCTACTCTCAGGGCGGGTCTCTTTATTCCCACAGGCGTTGCACGTCTTCTTGCAGTTCCGGGACATCCACCACTCGTTGGTGGCGCAGTCGCCATGTTGCCTCCATTTGGCACACTTCTCGGCAGAGTAGATATCTTTACATATACCTGGTTATGTAAAACATTCTGTTACGTATTTGTACACAGGACATACAAGTGAGATCAGACGAAAAGCATACAGTCCAACCACCACGTGTTCTTAGCCTTCATATGTGAGGGCTATTTACAGACATCATACTTGCATTGATCATAGAATTAGGTTATTGATAATAATCTTATTTATGTAAATGTGGGCCCTTGGTGTAACGTTTGTTTCTTTGTTGTTAAACGCCACACTCAGCAATATTCCAGCTATCTGACCGCGGTCTGTAAATAATCGAGCCTGGACCAGACAATCCAGTGATTAACATCATGAGCATCGATCCACGCAATTGGGATACGATGACATGCCTCAACCAAGTCAGCAGCCTGACCACCCGACCCCGTTAGTCGCCTTTTACGACAAGGCGTGTGGTAACCATCCAGATGTTACTGAAGTCCTGTGTGCAACGCGGTCTTGGTAACAGTAGTCAGGACTTCCCAGTAATTTACTAAACTGTACAGACAGGTATGTGAGCTGCAGGTACTTCGACATAGGCTATCAGCAATGCAAGACATACGTTGATCTGTATCAACTGAAGATAATGACAATTTAAATGCTGATTTATTGCAATGAGTAGGCAATCAAGTTCTATCGTGTATGTAGAGAGGTGCACGGACATGTCACAGACAAACACAGAGGAGAAAGGAATAGTTCAGACCATGCATGTATGTGTACATTCAACACGTGATGGCGGGCTAGGTGACTACAGTGTCGCTACAAGCATGTTCAACAAGGCTACTGGGTTAGCTGCCCAGACAGTTTGCATGCATTGAAAGTGTATAGGGGTCTGTGGCAGACACGTCGTGGCACATACATCAGTCAAGTGCGGATCCAGGATGTGTTCAAAGCGGGACATTATCTTTGAATATACTGTTTGGAGGGGTGAAGATCGGGGTGTTTGTTGTGATTTTAATACCTTCTGTACCTGCATCTATCAGTTACTTTAAACTGTAACTTTCGCATAGCTATCACAGAGACACATGTTCTTCAAACACGGATGCCCCCCTGGATCCGCCATTGTCATATAACAGATTACACACACACAGTGTACCAGGCAAGAGTAAGGATCAATCCAAAGAATGCGGACGGGATTTTCATCATTAAATGTTACAAAAACCCTTCCCGAACCCTGTGGTGGGTATTGTGTGTGCGAACATGCTTGGGACACAAAACCAGGAAGTTCAGGCATAAAACACCTATGATCCAGTCCTTTGGAACAATATTTGTAAAAATCCCAAACCACTGCCACGCCCATGTGGTGAAGTGGTTCTCTGAAATAAACAGTGGGTTTGTTTATTTAACGTCAATGTGTTCTCACGTAATCACTGATTCCAGAAACATGCAAATTCTTCAAATATCAGACTGATAAGGATATATATTCATGTCATAGTTGAATCCGTTTTCTGATCCTACATCATACATGATAAAATAAATGGCATGCTTTATGGATGGATATGACCTTTAAATGCAAATAGCTTCACCTCATTGGTGAAGACTGATTTTATGTAAACATGTTTCCCCTACACTGCATTCTTCTTCAGCGGTGTAACCCAGACTGACACAGCATACATCAACCTACCTTCCTCCGCCCCGTCAGTCCTCGGCCCGCACAGTTCACAGGCTTTCTTGCAGTTCTTGGTCATGAATTTGCTGTTGCGGTCACACTCCCCGGAGTTCGCCCAAATCCAACACTGCCAGTCGTCGTACACGTTGCTGCAGGTCTCTGAAATGTCCACGTTGCCTATGGTTCGTCTTCTTTATACTTATATATGCTCTATTTTTTGCAAGCTTGTAAATTTCTGTTTTTTATATTGTTATTTGCTACAATTTTCTTTCAGGCGTTTTAGATTAAATGCTGGTTGGTAGACATACCATCATTGGCAGCTTGTGTGGTCTTGCCCTCCTGGCAGTCACGTGACCCGTCGGGACAAATACAGCGACATGTCTGGTCCAGGAAGCCGCCATCTTTACACCGGATGTTGGCCGGACACCCGTCTGGAACATAATGCAACTCGTCATAGCAAGGTAAGCCGACACTTTGAGAGACAACAGGGCACAGAGTGCATGAATGCATGTTTAAGAGGTGCCTGCATTCATAACTAAATAAAGTAGTCTGTTTCACGTGTGACTTGAAAGTCACATGCAAACTTGATGTAACTACCTGTATGTCAAGAAGTAGTTATACGTGCCTGGACACGGCTTTTTACAGCTGCCTGATCGGACTGATGCGTCTTCGCAGTTATTGTCAAAATATTCACCAACAAGTAACGAAGATCTACACGCTTTCTGGTAGGCATGTGCATTGTACGTTTAGAAGTTTGAAGACACAAAACATAAGTGAATAAAAGTAGCAAAACCGTTTCCGTAATCACAAGAAATATCTGCTAACAGCACAGTCCTCGGTACGATTCCGACTGTATCATGATCATGTGTTTATGAATCATATTTGTAACGCGTGTTAATGACGTCAATCACGTTGTCTATCACGGTGAATACAATGCACTGCACCGATTTCCTCAGTTTATCATTGCGGCCTGTCAGTTATCGAGCCAGGCACACATGTGGTTGAAAGCATGCGCCACGATCCACGCCGTCGGGACACACACACATTGCATGGTTCCACCCGGTCCTCCCATTGTCAGCACTTACGACAAGTATGGGTACTGCTGATCTGTTGTCTATAAGAAGTAGCATATTGAATACTTCATGCAGTATACGAAGGCCGCTCACCTCCACACTTGTACATGAGATTGACCGTCTTGATGTCAGAGAGGGCCAACTCCTTGAGGAACACCTTGCCAATCTCCTCCTCCCTATCGGCGTCCAGAGCCTGGATAGTTTGGGCCCGCCCGTTGTACGAGAACGCCTAGAAATGCAGGGTAGAGGTGTCAGGTCAGTTGCCTTTGTAAATATACGTCGTGCAGCAACTCGGACATCTGAATGAAAGGCAACTGTGTGTACTCACCGTGATACCGTAGTGCATGATAGAGGAGTATTGGTAGTCGACGCCGTACAGGTTCACCTTGGCTCGAGAGTACGTGTTGAACCATACACGCATGTGCGGAGCAACGTTCTGGAAAAGGATGCGAATGTGGTCGTCTCTGTCTGGGCGCTGGTGCTCGTGGACAAGGCCGATGGCATGACCAATCTCGTGCAGGTACAGTCCTCTCTGTGGGTATAGGGAACATCGAAGTAGAAACCATGGCAACATCCGCCAGGTAATCAACGTAAGGAATCCCCCAGGGGTTATAGTTAGTGAACACTGACCTCTTGATAGATAGTCCTAGTTTGGGCAACATTCATAAATACTTACAAATCTGCATCCTGGCGCTTCTAGATTGAGTGTCTGAACTCCTCCGACCATCCCCAGCTGGGAGCTACACCTGGAGTGGAAGGTTACATCAGATATAGTATATACATACATTATATCACTTTTGTGTTACAGCAAGATTAACTGGAATACGGTCCTCGGGGAAATATCTGAAACTGATTTCAGATTTGGCAAAAAAAGATCTTATGTCAGTGTGTTACAGATGAAGCTACATGTCGAAAGACTGGCCTGTGTGAGCATAGATGTATTTAACCTACTCACAAATACCAGTCACCTGGGGAAAATGTTTAGCAGAATGTACTAGTTGTAACATCTTGTAGATCAGCCTGGTATCTTCCTGAGAGACTCACCCTTCTCCATTCTGGAAGCGGACAACGTTAGGATCTGCGGCCTGAGCGGGTCGAAACTTGAGGCACGTGTACCGCTCCCACTCTGTCATCGCCTGCTTGATCATGAACCTTTCCTTCTTATCTGGCACAGAAGTGACAGGTAATCACCGTGGATCTCATTGCAGGTGTACAAACAACGAGGTCAGGTCTAGACACTAACCTTAAGCGATCGTAGCAGTAATGTTCAATGTCTGAAACGTTGGTGCCGCAATGGAGGTTAATATGAGCATTAAAGTGTATTAATTACAAATTACGACAGCTTACCAGTTTTACTGTGGTACCTTCATATTTTTTCTACTGCAGTTTTTTAGCTCTCGGGTCGCTTTCAACAAACTTCCAGTCATGTCACGACGGCTTGGAGTGCAGCGTATCCGTGGCTGATAGCTTTAAGATGAATCTGCGTCCTCGTGGTATAAAGTTGCACAAATCCAACCAGGCCAGTTAAACGTTAATCAGTTTGACTATGTGAGAAGCGTAGGACGCTATAACATATATTAAATGTTGGTTGAAAAAATATTCTGGCGAGACGAAGGATGACAATTGTCAACATTCCCTAAGTCACTGTAGTCCATGTTCGTTATTGTTCCACATCACTACTCCACAGACGTCCCGAATATGGATGTGTGCAGGACGGGACACATCTGCCCGAGGCAGGCGTGCTGCTAGCCTTTTTCAAAGTCTAGTTTTCACCCTTGACATTATCTGTTCAAACAAGTGAGAGTTCTATCACACATATCTATAGTCCATTCAGAGAAAGTCTTACAAAATCAAGATCCGGGTTCAGAAAACGTGGTCCCCGCTGTTATGGCCACAGCCGTCGCCTGTGGAAACTGCGCTGACATATTTCCCAAAATTAAGCGAAGACAAATATTTTCGAAGTGGTTCACAGATTTTAATCAACTCGCAACTTGCAACTTGTTCGTCAGCGATGAAATCTCGAATCCTTTCGTTATCTTATCGACCGCTATATGGTAGTCGTCTCTGTAAAACCATTCGAAATACGGACAACAATCTGATTGGACGTCGCGTTTTCATCACAAGGGACACTACTCGTGTTCTACAGGGCGTGGTGCCACGATCGAGCCAAGACAGGTTTGAAATGGCACGGGTGGAAAGCGCAGTGTTTGATGTAGTCTAGTGGACACGTTTGCCTCGGGAAGCAGGCCACACATATCCGTTTTGTCAATATAGGTTTAGTTGACTTAGTGTCAGTTACAATACACCATGCTTATGTTTGTTATTTAACAGTTAACCAGACCCTAGTTTTATCCCTGCGGCATCTTAACATTCTAGACTGCAATGATATACCAGTGGCTGATATCATGAGCAACGTCCCTTACTGTCGGGGTACGATGACACGCAATCCACCAAGTCACCGAGCCTCAGCACGAGATCAATAGTCGCAACGTACGACCAGCAGCAGTGTCCTGTGTACCTATACTAACCCAGGTTCTCGTGGGGAATGTTTTATATTTCTCCCGGCTGATTTATTTTTCAATGAATAAATATTCACACGGAGTTTGTTTCTGCTATGTCCATTAGCATCCATTTTTTAGAATACGCAAACTGTTCAGTTACAAGGCGTGACAGTTACAAATGTAACACATCGGAAACAGATATCACATGTCAGCTATGCTATGGCTCCATCTGTTTGGGTGTTATAAGTTTGATATCGGATAGATAAAGCTTCACAGCATATGAGGACGAAATTTTAAAAATGCTTCAAATGTAGAAAATATGTGTATCAGCGACACGGACGGAAATAAGCCTGAGCGCATCGATGTGGGGTGCAGATTTCCATCCACAGATGTGCAAACTCAGTCCATTGCTCGTCCGCCCTGCATACAAAGGGCATTCTATGTGGCACAATGATGAGTACAGTGATACAAGTGTTTGGAACTCGGTATCTGGCCTTACCGAAGTGACCCGGGGCAAATGTATAGGGTATCTCGGAGCTGGTCCATCGCAGTAAGACATCTCTGGCCGCCTTCCGCTTCTCCCGGCCTGATGTAGAGTGCATCTTCTTGTCACTGCAAGACACAACATAATAATCCAATACATACCAGCGTATCAGCCGACCTCGATTCGTTCAAAGATATATAGTGTTGGGTATTTGTGCGTTGGTTTTTTCTAATATTCAAGTTTGTAAATATTCAGAAACTGTTCACTCGTTTAGATGACACACCAAATGCCTCCCACATGTTTAAGAGCGTGGACCAGGGGTTCAAGGGAAAGGAGATACATGAAGAATGGACAATCTGACTCCGTTATAGAAATGATCGGACCTGCTGATATGGACGGACAACAAACCTTTCGAGAAGTTCTAACTGTGACAGAGTCAGTGATCCGGGTTGTATTGCTCTCCATGTTTGTACTTTCGTTACGTTAAAAAATTAGCTTGGGTCAGAGATGTTTTCATGTTCCAATAATGGAGAATTCAGCCTATTTTATGTAGCTGTCTTTTGATGCGGTGATATTTATAAGTCCAAAATCAACAAGTGCTGAAAAAGTCAATCTCTAATTCTCATTCGCACATGATAACCTTCACAACGATTTCAGGTTTTATCTTTTCTTCTGTCCTGTAGTGGATCTGCAGGGTTCCGCATTATGCAGTCTGTTGACCTGTTGCAGTCTGCATTTGTTATTACGTTTTATGTTACAAAAACACGACCTGCAGATTGTTATGTCTTATAACAATCTCTTCTTCTAGATAGTAAATTAACAGAACAAAGAGTATATTCAGTAATGTGGGCCTAATAGTTAATTAGTCCGTGGAACATGTGACGTTGTTAAGGAATATCTTAGCATATCCACACAATAGCAAGTGTTCCCACACTGTCAAATATTTAGTGCTTCAAGTATTTCAAAAAGACCATTATTAGAAACACTATTTCTGACAGCGGTCAAATATATGACACGAATTTTCAAATGGTTAAAACATTTAAACCCTTTGTTTCAGAACGATGTTATGTCGAGGAGAAATAGCATTATAGGGTAGTTACAAATACCCCAACATATTCACCGTCCATTGCCAACAGAAAAACATAGCATTGTAACATTGTAAAGTTTATTTCAAATGTATACCACTGTAAGACTTCATAAAATCTAGGTATTCATTCATGAAATATAGTATCAATATTGATCTACACACACAGCTCTGAATGACACCGGTCGAAATATTAAAATTAATGACCATATATGGAATCGCTATCATCGTCATAGTTTTCCGTAGAAGTGTGCCTTGTGTTGAATGTCTCGCATTCCACCAATCAACTCACCTGAAACGTGTGACCGACGCAGTAAGAAAGGTATTGTAAGCCACTCCTACGCTGATTGGCTGGTAACATCACACGCTCTGTACATACATGTACCTGTCCTCGCGTTACAACGAGGGGTTTATTCGTAGGTAGAGCCCACAAAGAGTGACATTCCTAGTCAGTGGGAAGGTTAGTGCATCCAGGTACTCAATGACTTAACGTTTCCATATAAAAAGTGATGTCCGGCCATACCCATTTCTAGACATGTGTTTACTCACAATTTAATTTAAGGTTGGGTTTC
This sequence comes from Haliotis rufescens, assembly GCF_023055435.1. Lineage (NCBI taxonomy): Eukaryota > Metazoa > Mollusca > Gastropoda > Lepetellida > Haliotidae > Haliotis > Haliotis rufescens. The sequence goes on from NW_025964383.1 coordinate 1,287,037, forward strand.
TACAGGGGTGTCGTCTACCGCCACCAGCAAACACATAGACATAGAAGCTGGTGAAACTTTCTCACATGCAAAGTAAAGGAGTTTCCCTTCATGTACTGGCGAGCGTAGATGACAGAAGTCGTTACTTTAGTCCTTTACAGCTTTATCGTCGTTTACAAAAAGTAAGAAATAGGTTTTGTAGTAGTAGTAGTTTGTTGTTGAGAACGCTGAAGTAAGATGAGCATACTGTAGATCACATGTTCGCAATCAAAGGAAATGTATTGGTTGTTGAAGAGACTTTAACCGTGTGTATATATAACGCGATTTGCCCGTCATTCAAGTCACAACAAATCTGCAGCCTGAAATCACGAAAGCCTGTGAATCGTGATATAAATATTCCATTTGAGTGGAGAGCGAACACTCATTAAATACACATAGAAAGGGGACAATGTTCACATCATCGATGTCGGCCTCTGAGTTGAAGCAACAACCACAAGGCGGTTTGTATAGAAACAGGAAACGTGACTTATCTATCAGGGACAATGCCAGGATGTCAGATGATACTGTAACTAAACCTACGAGCGTATCGTGGTGTCACCATTGTCCCTTCCTCGCAACGGGTAGATCTTTGTTATGCGTCCACATCAGGAAACGCAGGAGACATCGATAGAAAATCGGTTCTCACGAAACATACATTCCCCATTTTCACATCCTGACCCAGTGCGGTCATCTACGTCAAAAAGGTCATCAGGCAAAATCTCAGTTACCTACACTGGCCACCAGTGTACATCCCTCAGTTACCTAAACTGGGCACCAATGTGCATCCCTCCTATACTGGGCACCAATGTACATCCCTCAGTTACATATACTGGGCACCAGTGTACATCCCTCAGTTACCTACACGGGCCACCAGTGTACATCCCTCAGTTACCTAAACTGGGCACCAATGTGCATCCCTCCTATACTGGGCACCAATGTACATCCCTCAGTTACATATACTGGGCACCAGTGTACATCCCTCAGTTACCTACACGGGCCACCAGTGTATATCCCTCAGTTACCTACACGGGCCACCAGAGTACATCCCTCAGTTACCTATACTGGGTACCAGTGTGCATCCCTCCTATACTGGGCACCAATGTACATCCCTCAGTTACATATACTGGGCACCAGTGTACATCCCACAGTTACATATACTGGGCACCAGTGTACATCCCTCAGTTACATATACTGGGCACCAGTGTACATCCCTCAGTTACCTACACGGGGCACCAGTGTACATCCCTCATTTGCCTATACTTGGCACCAGTGTACATCCCTCAGTTGCCTATACTGGGCACCAGTGTGCATCCCTCCTATACTGGGCACCAGTGTACATCCCTCAGTTACATATACTGGGCACCAGTGTACATCCCTCAGTTACCTACAAGGGGCACCAGTGTACATCCCTCATTTGCCTATACTTGGCACAGTGTACATCCCTCAGTTGCCTATACTGGACACCAGTGTACATCCCTCAGTTACCAAACACTGGGCACCAATGTCATCACTCAGTTACCTATACTGGGCACCAGTGTACATCCCTCAGTTACCTACACTGGGCACCATTGTACATCCCTAAGTTACCTATACTGGGGACCAGTGTACATCCCTTAGTTACCTATACTGGGCACCAATGTCATCCCTCATTTGCCTATACTGGGCACCAGTGTACATCCCTCAGTTACCTATACTGGGCACCAGTGTACATCTCTTAGTTACCTACACTGGGCACCAATGTACATCACTCAGCTACATGGGCACCAGTGTACATCCATCAGTTACCTACACGGGGCACCAGTGTACATCCCTCAGTTACCTATACTGGGCACCAGTGTACATCTCTTAGTTACCTACACTGGGCGCCAGGGTACATCCCTCAGTTACCTATACTGGGCACCAGTGTACATCTCTTAGTTACCTACACTGGGCACCAATGTACATCACTCAGCTACATAAGCACCAGTGTACATCCCTCAGTTACCTACACGGGGCACCAGTGTACATCCCTCAGCTACCTATACTGGGCACCAATGTACATCCCTCAGTTACCCACAAGGGCCACCAATGTACATCCCTCATTTGCCTATACTGGGCACCAGTGTACATCCCTCAGTTACCTATACTGGGCACCAGTGTACATCCCTACGTTACCTACACTGGGCACCAGTGTACATCCCTCAGTTACCTACACGGGGCACCAGTGTACATACCTCAGTTACCTACACTGGGCACCAGTGTACATCCCCCAGTTACCTACACTGGGCACCAGTGTACACCCCTTAGTTACCTACACGGGGCACCAGTGTACACCCCTTAGTTACCTGTACTGGGCACCAATGTACATCCCTCAGTTACCTATACTGAGCACCAATGTAAATCCCTCAGTTACCTATACTGTGCACCAGGGTACATCCCTCAGTTACCTATACGGGGCACCAATGTACATCCCTCAGTTACCTATACTGGGCACCAGTGTACATCCCTCAGTAACCTACACTGGGCACCAGTGTACATCCCTCAGTTACCTACACTGGGCACCATTGTACATCCCTAAGTTACCTATACTGGGGACCAGTGTACATCCCTTAGTTACCTATACTGGGCACCAATGTCATCACTCAGTTACCTATACTGAGCACCAGTGTACATCCCTCAGTTACCTATACTGGGCACCAGTGTACATCTCTTAGTTACCTACACTGGGCACCAATGTACATCACTCAGCTACATGGGCACCAGTGTACATCCCTCAGTTACCTACACGGGGCACCAGTGTACATCCTTCAGTTACCTATACTGGGCACCAGTGTACATCTCTTAGTTACCTACACTGGGCGCCAGGGTACATCCCTCAGTTACCTATACTGGGCACCAGTGTACATCTCTTAGTTACCTACACTGGGCACCAATGTACATCACTCAGCTACATAAGCACCAGTGTACATCCCTCAGTTACCTACACGGGGCACCAGTGTACATCCCTCAGCTACCTATACTGGGCACCAATGTACATCCCTCAGTTACCCACAAGGGGCACCAATGTACATCCCTCATTTGCCTATACTGGGCACCAGTGTACATCCCTCAGTTACCTATACTGGGCACCAGTGTACATCCCTACGTTACCTACACTGGGCACCAGTGTACATCCCTCAGTTACCTACACGGGGCACCAGTGTACATACCTCAGTTACCTACACTGGGCACCAGTGTACATCCCCCAGTTACCTACACTGGGCACCAGTGTACACCCCTTAGTTACCTACACGGGGCACCAGTGTACACCCCTTAGTTACCTGTACTGGGAACCAGTGTACATCCCTCAGTTACCTATACTGGGCACCAATGTAAATCCCTCAGTTACCTATACTGTGCACCAGGGTACATCCCTCAGTTACCTATACGGGGCACCAATGTACATCCCTCAGTTACCTATACTGGGCACCAGTGTACATCCCTCAGTAACCTACACTGGGCACCAGTGTACATCCCTCAGTTACCTATACGGGACATCAATGTACATCCCTCAGTTACCTATACTGGGCATCAGTGAACATCCCTCAGTTACCTATACTGGGCACCAGTGTACATCCCTCAGTTGCCTACACTTGGCACCAGTGTACATCCCTCAGTTACCTATACGGGGCACCAATGTACATCCCTCAGTTACCTAGACGGGGCACCAATGTACATCCCTCAGTTGCCTATACTGGGCACCAGTGTACATCCCTCAGTTACCTATACTGGGCATCAGTGAACATCCCTCAGTTACCTATACTGGGCACCAGTGTACATCCCTCAGTTGCCTACACTTGGCACCAGTGTACATCCATCAGTTACCTACACGGGGCACCAGTGTACATCCCTCAGTTACCTATACTGGGCACCAGTGTACATCTCTTAGTTACCTACACTGGGCGCCAGGGTACATCCCTCAGTTACCTATACTGGGCACCAGTGTACATCTCTTAGTTACCTACACTGGGCACCAATGTACATCACTCAGCTACATGGGCACCAGTGTACATCCCTCAGTTACCTACACGGGGCACCAGTGTACATCCCTCAGCTACCTATACTGGGCACCAATGTACATCCCTCAGTTACCTACAAGGGGCACCAATGTACATCCCTCATTTGCCTATACTGGGCACCAGTGTACATCCCTCAGTTACCTATACTGGGCACCAGTGTACATCCCTACGTTACCTACACTGGGCACCAGTGTACATCCCTCAGTTACCTACACTGGGCACCAGTGTACATACCTCAGTTACCTACACTGGGCACCAGTGTACATCCCCCAGTTACCTACACTGGGCACCAGTGTACACCCCTTAGTTACCTACACGGGGCACCAGTGTACACCCCTTAGTTACCTGTACTGGGCACCAATGTACATCCCTCAGTTACCTATACTGGGCACCAATGTAAATCCCTCAGTTACCTATACTGTGCACCAGGGTACATCCCTCAGTTACCTATACGGGGCACCAATGTACATCCCTCAGTTACCTATACTGGGCACCAGTGTACATCCCTCAGTAACCTACACTGGGCACCAGTGTACATCCCTCAGTTACCTATACGGGGCACCAATGTACATCCCTCAGTTACCTATACTGGGCATCAGTGAACATCCCTCAGTTACCTATACTGGGCACCAGTGTACATCCCTCAGTTGCCTACACTTGGCACCAGTGTACATCCCTCAGTTACCTATACGGGGCACCAATGTACATCCCTCAGTTACCTAGACGGGGCACCAATGTACATCCCTCAGTTGCCTATACTGGGCACCAGTGTACATCCCTCAGTTACCTATACTGGGCACCCATGTACATCCCTTAGTTACCTACACTGGGCACCAGTGTACATCCCTCAGTTACCTACACTAGCACCGGTGTACATCCCTCAGTTACCTACACGGGGCACCAATGTACATCCCTCAGTTACCTACACTGGGCACCAGTGTACATCCCTCAGTTACCTATACTGGGCACCAGTGTACATCCCTCAGTTACCTACACTGGGCACCAGTGTACATCCATCAGTTACCTACACGGGGCACCAGTGTACATCCCTCAGTTACCTACACTGGGCACCAGTGTACATCCATCAGTTACCTACACTGGGCACCAGTGTACATCCATCAGTTACCTACACGGGGCACCAGTGTACATCCCTTAGTTACCTATACTGGGCACCAGTGTACATCCCTCAGTTACCTACACTGGGCACCAGTGTACATCCATCAGTTACCTACACGGGGCACCAGTGTACATCCCTCCTCAGTTACCTATACTGGGCACCAGTGTACATCCATCAGTTACCTACACGGGGCACCAGTGTACATCCCTCCTCAGTTACCTATACTGGGCGCCAGTGTACATCCCTCAGTTGCCTACACGGGGCACCAGTGTACATCCCTCAGTTACCTACACTAGCACCGGTGTACATCCCTCAGTTACCTACACTGGGCACCAGTGTACATCCCTCCGTTACCTATACTGGGCACCAGTGTAAATCCCTCAGTTAGTTACACGGGGCACCAGTGTACATCCCTCAGTTACCTACACTGGGCACTAATGTACATCCCTCAGTTAGTTACACGGGGCACCAGTGTACATCCCTCAGTTATCTACACTGGGCACTAATGTACATCCCTCATTTACCTATACTGGGGACCATAGTACATCCCTCAGTTACCTACACTGGGCACCAGTGTACATCCCTCAGTTACCTACACTAGGCACCAGTGTACATCCCTCAGTTACCTACACTGGGCACCAGTGTACATCCCTTAGTTACCTATACTGGGCAACAATGTACATCCCTCAGTTACCTACACGGGGCACCAGTGTACATCCATCAGTTACCTATACTGGGCACCAGTGTACATCCCTCAGTAACCTATACTGGGCACCAGTGTACATCCCTCAGTTACCTACACTGGGCACCAGTGTACATCCCTCAGTTACCTACACTGGGCACCAGTGTACATCCCTCAGTTACCTATACTGGGCACCAGTGTACATCCCTCAGTAACCTATACTGGGCACCAGTGTACATCCCTCAGTTACCTACACTGGGCACCAGTGTACATCCCTCAGTTACCTACACGGGGCACCAGTGTACATCCCTCAGTTACCTACACGGGGCACCAATGTACATCCCTCAGTTACCTACACTGGGCACCAGTGTACATCCCTCAGGTACCTACACTGGACACCAATGTACATCCCTCAGTTGCCTATACTGGGCAACAATGTACATACCTCAGTTACCTACACGGGGCACCAGTGTACATCCATCAGTTACCTACACGGGGCACCAGTGTACATCCCTCAGTTACCTACACGGGGCACCAGTGTACATCCCTCAGTTACCTACACTGGGCACCAGTGTACATCCCTCAGTTACCTATACTGGGCACCAATGTATATCCCTCAGTTACCTATACTGGACACCGGTGTACATCCCTCAGGTACCTATACTGGGCACCTCTCATATACTACTTATCATTGAAGTCGTATGCTTGGCATCTGGCTTGGCCGCTATAAGACCTACCAGCTGTGCATCTGGTAACAGTCGCTATAATGGACCTACCAGCTGGGCAGCTGGTAACAGTCGCTATAAAAGACCTACCCGCTGGGTAACTGGTAATAGTCGCTATAAAGAACCTACCTGCTATGCATCTGGTAACAGTTGTTATAAGACCTTCTTACTTGGAATCTGGTACAAGTCGCTATAAGACCTGCCTGCTGGGAATCTGGCACACGCTGAAATAAGACCAATCTGCTCGGCATCTGGTACACGTCGCTATAAGACCTACCCGCTGGGCATCTGGTAACAGTCACCATAAAGGACCTACCCGCTAGGTAACTGGCACAAGTCGCAAAAAGACCAACCTGCTGAGCATCTGGTAACAGTCACCATAAAGGACCTACCTGCTGGGCATCTGGTAACAGTCGCTATAAGGGACCTACCAGCTGGGCATCTGGTAACAGTCGCTATAATGGACTTACCAGCTGGGCATCTGGTAATAGTCGCTATAAAGGACCTACCCGCTGGGCATCTGGTTACAGTCGCTATAAAGGACCTACCTGCTTGGCATCTGGTACAAGTTGAGGAACTGTTCCTGTGTCAGCATCATGTCTAACTCGGCAAGGATGTGCTCCCCTGGGGCGACCATCCTGTGGGCGGCAACTGTAGTAAACATACAACAATACTTCAATATCTAGCGTCAATGATATCAACGAAACGAATCTTGTAATAATATGCTAGACTTACGATTGCCTTAGAGCTAAGTACTGTTGACAAGATCCACTCGCAGGCCTTTCTTTACATATCTGTCATTGACCTCTAAAGTATGGTAATTTAAGGACAAACGTTCACAACATTGATGTTCGTCAACAATGTAACAATAGCCACACAAACATTGAGAGTACTGTTGTACGTATATTATCGTCTAGGAGCCAGCAACCAGATATGGTCGTTGGATGAGGTTTGGTCAGGCGTTTGGACATGTTTGGCTAGGGTTACTTCAAAACTATATCTGATGAATCCCTAACTATATACATCTGCTCTAAATAATGTTCAACACAAATAGAGTGTAGGGCAGTCACCGCCGTGCACCACTCACCGTCAATGCCACCCAACTGTTTGGTCAGAATCTGGTCTATGGTGAGGTTTGTCGGGGGGTCGAGGGTCTTGAAGCTCCCAGGAGGTGGGTACTTCTTCTTTGGGGGTGTTTCTTGCCGGGGACGGGCGTGTGTTGCGATCCCCAGACACACCTGACAACAGTGTACACGTAATTAGCTCGCGGGATGATGACGGTACGAAATGTAACAAAAAGGTGTTTCCAGTTTTAACAACAAGGAGGGGATCTCTCGACAACATTCTGATACAGCTGTAACTTTTACAAAGAGAGAGTCAGGCAACATGTGCAGGATCGCTGATTGCTGGAGCTTCCTGTCAGCACATAAATACAATACTGTGATCCGATCATCATAAAGTTGCAATTCACATGGTAATACATAAATAAATAATGTATAATAATAAATAAATGACAAACATTATTTGATGACAATCTTTCATTCCACGACTGTTGATGTTACATCATAGTAAAGAAATAAAAGACAAGAGCTTACTCTCAGTGATTTCAGGGAGTCATTGAAAGATCGCAGAGAAGGATTAACGACTGTTGCTATGGTTATCGAGGGAAGGAAGTTGGGATTTTATGAAACGCCTAGACATTTTCGAGGTTTTTTTATAAGACCATGTATATTGTTAACAGAAGCATGACCTGTCTGCCTGCTCGGTACGCTGTGTCAGATACTACAGTTTCAAAGTATTACATAATGGCCTGGACTACTTAATATCATGGAATCGGATAAGAAAGGTCAGCGTTTCTTTCAAGACTGAACGTAACTCTTTAATGAAATATTATACCCCATCATACTTGCATTGTAGGCCGAAGCTAAGCCGTACTTTAACATTTTGCACAATGGCATCGTATTTGATTTCAATTACACACTAGAGTTGAAACCGAGTTCATTATGAGGGGATATTTCCCGGCAGCAGACCTGCTCAGCTCGAAGTATGCCCGACAACGTTATGTATGTCCTTTTTTGTCTCGAGGTCAAGTCTGTGTCCTATTTGTGTGTCTTTGTTGTGCTAGACTTTAATGTGTAATTGATTTACTTCCGAAGCAAAATGTGCCCCAGTTTCACATCCTTCTCGTAAAAGTCGACAGTGACCTGTTTCAGTTTGTCTTATTCTACTCCAACAACACAATTCGTTGCCCATCCTGACTGGATCGTCTCCCCCGTCTTTACATAAGTCAGAACCCACTATCGTATTGATTACAACCTCCAGTCGAGCATGGCTGATATAAACATTCAAATAACTGAAGCGTGTTGATATACATATTACGTATAATATATACAGATGATGTGAATATACAAAACAACCATTTAACAGCCGATATGTCACACGATTAAGGCAATAGTCGAGTGGTAGAGGCTTGTCGTATGGAGGCTTGACGTGAACGGCAGTTTGCTTCCCAACATGGACAGTCAACACCAGGCGTATCTGCTGTCAGCACCTGCAGCGACTACTATCCTATTGGCCGTTACGTCATGAATGTGTACACATGCAGTGCGTTAGTGAAGCTAACTAGTGATACCCGTGTGCCCGTTACCGTATATAACTTCCTATTCACTGTTCCTATTCTGTTGTACACGCGATTCATGCATTGTCTTCAGCATGTCTATTGTTGTTTTAATATTGAAACTGTCGCATTTACGTGGCCGTTCAAGGGAATCGGAGCAACCTTTTTAAGGGGCATTTTGTTTTGAGATGAGCATTTTTGTTAAATGTCTAGGAGCTCGTTTTTTTCGAACGGACACAAGTGCTCTTTTTTTAAATTATCAAAATACCGAACGGTATTCTTTTTAGACCCTTGTCTGAAATAGACGAACACATCATGATGATCTATAACGTTACATAGTAACTCACTTACTTATATACAAACACAACATGTTAACTACGTATGGCTCGATCCTCTTACGTCCAGTGCTACAACCGCAGCATGTGTGGGATAACTGTGTTTGTTTGCAACAGAACCTGCCTAAATATTATTGTAAAACTACATGTCCTACCATGAGGCGAGTTTTACGAAGAAAACATGAATTCTATTACATGAATGAATTTCCCATTGAATCATATTATATATTGGCAGCATTGATCACTGTGGAATTGTAGGCGCGCCATATACCCGTCTCAAGAAACTGTTTCGTATGAAACTGCATGAAATAACAAGAAAACAAGTGAATATTAAATTGAAAACACGGTATGTTGTTCTAAAGCGTGGAGAAAAACAGTCGCCACTTAATACTGTATACTACACGTGACCTCGCCGGCCAGACCATTTCCGTGCTGGCTCTGCTGGCCTCTTAAATACCTCGCGTATAACTGATACAAACCTAGCACGGGCTCCAGTACATAGAATATTCCTACCAATCAGCATTATGTTGTATATCTTAAACCACATCTCAACCTTGTGCCCTTGCCTTGACAATGTTAACATATCAACACATATAAGTTCAAACCAACTTTGACGTCACTCATATATCCATGGACGACACGTGTTTTTATATTGCAGTACCACTGTAGTCAGTTGAATTTGTATAAAAAATTAAAATACAATTTGAAAATACAAGCGGGAAAACTGGTATGCATTGTTTTCTTCCATTTTTCGCACACGGTGACAAGTCTACAATCAATGGCATGCCTAGCATCGTGAGAGTTCTCTTAATAGATAAAGCATAGTTATGACAGAGCTTTGTGATAATTACTAAAACATGCAGATGTCACTGACCACATTTTGAAAAATGAACTCCCCAGTACTTACCACCAGCGCGATCGAGACCAACAACTTGCTCCGCATGTTAAAACTTTTAAAAGCCAATTTCGTCTGTTTCCGTGTTATGTTTTAATGTTTACAGTGTGTGTCGTGGTGTGAATGAAGACTCCGACATAACGCCACCTATTTATCCCAGTGAGGAGGTGCGTCAACAATGACCTGTTTTCCTCAACCCATGGAGCGGAACAACGAGTCATCGTGGGCACATCGCGTTATAACAGGGCAAGCAGTGTGACGTCACTCACGGGGTTTTCATTCATGATCATTTAAGCACAGGACATTGAGAACTAAACCTTCACATCAACCTACATATGTTTTATTTTGGACGACGAAAGAATCTCTTCATTACATGTACATGATACGTCTACAAGCAAACTAGAATTCTTCTTTCTGGCGATGAACTGTGGCTGTATTTTCTGCCCTCTCCATGACAGCACAACTGAAATTTTCGTTTTTAGTAAGAAAGAAAGAAGAAATGGAGTGGCGCGATGATTTTATTACCGTCTTCGCCATACTTGTGGTCCTGCGCAGATACCAATCCATGGTACGACAAAGAATATCGAATAATCGAAAAAAATGATAAATACAAAATTCTTTGGAATAGGCCCGTATACAGCCTTGGCCCTATCCAGGCCAACAAACCTCATCTTGTCCTTTTTTTGATAAATTCAATGAAATCATTTATATCATTGAACTTTCTGTACCTTTGGGCATGTATGTGATTGACAAGATTCAGGAAAAACATGGCAAATGTGCGGACCTCGCTTTCGAATTGTCACGCTTGCATCCCAAGTACCAAGTTGTCCGACTCCCCATTGTTCTCGATGCCTTAGGTTTGGTACCTCCCAATCTGTTGACCGACATTGGCTGGAGGCTGAAGGCTCGAGTCTACATATTCTCCGAAAAGTTATGGGTGGGTTCCATTAGACAGTACTTCCTGGGAGAAGGGCCATTCGCTGTCCGGGTTGTGTGTAATAATCATAATAATAATAATGTGTGTATTTATAATGCGCCAAATCCTCACGTTAGGCATTGCTAGGCTACCATCAAGGGAAGCCTACCAGAGATATTGAAAAACAGTGAAACAAAGTACTGACATCCACTGATACAAGGACGTATGTTCCTGAGATCCATCTCTTCACCCGAGTGTCGGGCTCCATTGCCGTGTGATATGTAGAACAACGTATGCAAAAGAGAACTCAGTACAAACAACTTCATTTTTACGCTAATCAACACGGGAATTAAATGTTAAGCAAAATATACGTATTATCCTGGCATTGTTATTCATATATATATATATATATATATATATATATATATATATACTAAGAACGTTGAGATTAGCTCAAACGTGGTCGAGTACATAAACAACTTAAACTCCATAAACTCCCACAACATTTACTTAGTCACATCGTACGCCCACAATTAATTATCCTCACAGTCTAAATTTATTAACTGTGAAGGATGTTCTTCAACTATTACAACACTTCAACCATCTGCACTTCGGTTGGCAGTGCGCATGACGTAACGCCACGACCTCTGACCCTGACCCTCGACATCAGTCAGTGCACAGACACCGCCAAAGGGGAAGGACAGACACCGCCACAGCAGAAGGACAGACACCGCCACAGCGGAAGGACAGACCACGAGGCCATGCTCTGTAGTCGTTACTGGGACAGTCTGTAGATGTAACTGTAGCCTGTAGATGTAACTGCCAACAACATCTGTGTACAGACATTACGAGGCAGCTGTGTACAGACACCACGAGGCAGCTGTGTACAGACTCTAAGAGGAAGCTGTGTACAGACATTACGAGGCAGCTGTGTACAGACATTACGAGGCAGCAGTGTACAGATACCACGAGGCAGCTGTGTACAGACACTACGAGGAAGCAGTGTACAGACACTACGAGGAAGCTGTGTACAGACACGAGGAGGCAGCTGTGTACAGACATTACGAGGCAGCTGTGCATAGACATTACGAGGCAGCTGTGTACAGACACCACGAGGCAGCTGTGTACAGACTCTACGAGGAAGCTGTGTACAGACATTACGAGGCAGCTGTGTACAGACATTACGAGGCAGCTGTGTACAGACACCACGAGGCAACATCATCGGTAATGAATCAAACATACTCGTAAACTCTCCACATTTCCCCTCAGCAGCGTCTGTGGAGAGTTTACGAGTATATTTGATTCATTACCGATGATGTTGTTGGCAGTGTGTACAGACTACACGAGGCTGCAGTGTGTACAGACACCACGAGGCAGCTGTGTACAGACACCACGAGGCTGCATTGTGTACAGACACCACGAGGCAGCTGTGTACAGACACCACGAGGAAGCTGTGTACACACACGAGGAGGCAGCTGTGTATAGACATTACGAGGCAGCTGTGTACAGACACCACGAGGCAGCTGTGTACAGACACCACGAGGCACCTGTGTACAGACATCACGAGGAAGCTGTGTACAGACACGAGGAGGCAGCTGTGTACAGACATTACGAGGCAGCTGTGTACAGACACCACGAGGAAGCTGTGTACAGACACGAGGAGGCAGCTGTGTACAGACATTACGAGGCAGCTGTGTATAGACATTACGAGGCAGCTGTGTACAGACATTACGAGGCAGCTGTGTACAGACACCACGAGGCAGCTGTGTACAGACACCACGAGGCTGCAGTGTGTACAGACACCACGAGGCAGCTGTGTACAGACACAACGAGGATGCTGTGTACAGACACGAGGAGGCAGCGGTGTACAGACATTACGAGGCAGCTGTGTACAGACACCACGAGGAAGCTGTGTACAGACACGAGGAGGCAGCTGTGTATAGACATAACGAGGCAGCTGTGTACAGACACCACGAGGCAGCTGTGTACAGACACCACGAGGCACCTGTGTACAGACATCACGAGGAAGCTGTGTACAGACACGAGGAGGCAGCTGTGTACAGACATTACGAGGCAGCTGTGTACAGACACCACGAGGAAGCTGTGTACAGACACGAGGAGGCAGCTGTGTACAGACATTACGAGGCAGCTGTGTATAGACATTACGAGGCAGCTGTGTACAGACATTACGAGGCAGCTGTGTACAGACACCAAGAGGCAGCTGTGTATAGACACCACGAGGCTGCATTGTGTACAGACACCACGAGGCAGCTGTGTACAGACACCACGGGGAAGCTGTGTACAGACACGAGGAGGCAGCTGTGTACTGACATTACGAGGCAGCTGTGTACAGACACCACGAGGCAGCTGTGTACAGACACGAGGAGGCAGCTGTTTACAGACATTACGAGGCAGCTGTGTATAGACATTACGAGGCAGCTGTGTACAGACATTACGAGGCAGCTGTGTACAGACACCACGAGGAAGCTGTGTACAGACACGAGTAGGCAGCTGTGTACAGACATTACGAGGCAGCTGTGTACAGACACCACGAGGAAGCTGTGTACAGACACCACGAGGCAGCTGTGTATAGACATTACGAGGAAGCTGTGTACAGACACCACGAGGCAGCTGTGTACAGACACCACGAGGCCGCTGTGTACAGACATCACGAGGAAGCTGTGTACAGACACGAGGAGGCAGCTGTGTACAGACATTACGAGGAAGCTGTGTACAGACACCACGAGGAAGCTGTGTACAGACACGAGGAGGCAGCTGTGTACAGACATTACGAGGCAGCTGTGTACAGACACCACGAGGCAGCTGTGTACAGACTCTACGAGGAAGCTGTGTACAGACATTACGAGGCAGCAGTGTACAGATACCACGAGGCAGCTGTGTACAGACACTACGAGGAAGCAGTGTACAGACACTACGAGGAAGCTGTGTACAGACACGAGGAGGCAGCTGTGTACAGACATTATGAGGCAGCTGTGTATAGACATTACGAGGCAGCTGTGTACAGACACCACGAGGCAGCTGTGTACAGACTCTACGAGGAAGCTGTGTACAGACATTACGAGGCAGCTGTGTACAGACATTACGGGGCAGCTGTGTACAGACACCACGAGGCAACATCATCGGTAATGAATCAAACATACTCGTAAACTCTCCACATTTCCCCTCTACAGCGTCTGTGGAGAGTTTACGAGTATATTTGATTCATTACCGATGATGTTGTTGGCAGTGTGTACAGACACCACGAGGAAGCTGTGTACAGACACGAGGAGGCAGCTGTGTACAGACATTACGAGGCAGCTGTGTACAGACATTACGAGGATGCTGTGTACAGACACGAGGAGGCAGCTGTGTACAGACATTACGAGGCAGCTGTGTATAGACATTACGAGGCAGCTGTGTACAGACACCACGAGGCAGCTGTGTACAGACACCACGAGGCAGCTGTGTATAGACACTACGAGGCAGCTGTGTACAGACATTACGAGGAAGCTGTGTACAGACACCACGAGGCAGCTGTGTATAGACACCACGAGGAAGCTGTGTACAGACACTACGAGGAAGCTGTGTACAGACATCACGAGGCAGCTGTGTACAGACACCACGAGGCAGCTGTGTATAGACACCACGAGGAAGCCGTGTACAGACACTACGAGGAAGCTGTGTACAGACACCACGAGGCAGCTGTGTACAGACACCACGAGGAAGCTGTGTACAGACACTACGAGGAAGCTGTGTACAGACACTACGAGGCAGCTGTGTACAGACATTACGAGGCAGCTGTGTACAGACACCACGAGGCAGCTGTGTACAGACACCACGAGGAAGCTGTGTACAGGCATTACGAAGAAGCTGTGTACAGACATTACGAGGCAGCAGTGTACAGACACTAGGAGGCAGCTGTGTACAGACACAACGAGGCAGCTGTGTACAGACACTACGAGGAAGCTGTGTACAGACACCACGAGGAAGCTGTGTACAGACACTACGAGGAAGCTGTGTACAGACATTACGAGGCAGCAGTGTACAGACACTAGGAGGCAGCTGTGTAAAGACACCACGAGGGAGCTGTGTACAGACACTACAATGAAGCAGTGTACAGACACCACGAGGAAGCTGTGTACAGACACTACGAGGAAGCTGTGTACAGACATTACGAGGCAGCAGTGTACAAACACCACGAGGCACCTGTGTACAGACACTACGAGGAATCTGTGTACAGACACCACGAGGAAGCTGTGTACAGACACTACGAGGAAGCTGTGTACAAACATAACGAGGCAGCTGTGTACAGACATTACGAGGCAGCAGTGTACAAACACCACGAGGCAGCTGTGTACAGACACTACGAGGAAGCTGTGTACAGACATTACGAGGCAGCAGTGTACAAACACCACGAGGCAGCTGTGTACAGACACTACGAGGAATCTGTGTACAGACACCACGAGGAAGCTGTGTACAGACACTACGAGGAAGCTGTGTACAAACATAACGAGACAGCTGTGTACAGACACCACGAGGCAGCTGTGTACAGACACCACGAGGCAGCTGTGTACAGACATCACGCGGCAGTTGTGTACAGACACCACGAGGAAGCTGTGTACAGACACCACGAGGCAGCTGTGTACAGTCACCACGAGGCAGCCGTGTACAGACATCACGAGGCAGCTGTGTACAGACAACACGAGGCAGCTGTGTACAGACACCACGAGGCAGCTGTGTACAGACATCACGCGGTAGTTGTGTACAGACACCACGAGGCAGCTGTGTACAGACACCACGAGGCAGGTGTGTACAGACATCACGATGCAGCTGTGTACAGACACTAGGAGGCAGCTGTGTATAGACACCACGAAGCAGCTGTGTACAGACACCACGAGGCAGGTGTGTACAGACACATCGAGGCATCTGTGTGTACAGACATCACGAGGCATCTGTGTGTACAGACACCACGAGGCAGGTGTGTACAGACATCACAAGGCACCTGTGTGTACAGACATCACGAGGCATCTGTGTACAGACATCACGAGGCATCTGTGTACAGACACCACGAGGCAGGTGTGTACAGACACCACGAGGCAGGTGTGTACAGACATCACGAGGCAGCTGTATGTACAGACACCACGAGGCAACAGTGTACAGAATCACGAGACAGCTGTGTGTACAGACATTACGAGGCAGCTGTGTAGAGACATCACGAGACCGCTGTGTGTACAGACACCACGAGGCAGCAGTGTACAGAATCACGAGACAGCTGTGTGTACAGACACCACGAGGCAGCTGTGTACAGACATCACGAGGCAGGTGTGTACAGACATCACGAGGCAGCTTTGTACAGACATCACGAGGCAGCTGTGTACAGACATCACGAGGCACCTGTGTGTACAGACATCACGAGGCAGCTGTGTACAGACATCACGAGGCAGCTGTGTACAGACATCACGAGGCAGATGTGTGTACAGACATCACGAGGTGTCTTCACGACGCACTCGGTACACCTTACACAGTTGGTCCACTCGCAGAATGCAATTTTATTATTAACACTATCTTAATACTAGGTTCATGAATAACAAAAAAATCTCAATATATCAAAATAATTTATTTTTTGAAATATAGAAAATATTGAACATCCCACATACACATTTTCAATAATTTATATTATCGGTCAAATACATCAAGTTGCAATAAATACAGTTTCCTGGTGGGACAAAAGTATAAAATATCACAGGCATTTTTTTCTCACATTAACAATATAACATCCACCAGGGGTGCACACGTACACACTAAAGGTATATTGACCGTAGTAAAAACACCAACGGTGAACAGACCGACAGACAGAATCTCCCTTCGGTGCCAGTATAAAACTTGTATGTATAAGAACACTTGTATTGGACACTAATATGATAATGACGTTTGGTAAGTCTTGTTACAATTATTCGACCTGTAAATTCTTCGCTTCTTAGTTTCTCAGAGATGACTGGACGCGAGGACGAATAGAAGTGTGAAACACGTCAGTAGCGTGAAGGTCGGTGGTCGCATGACTCCAGATCCACTCTTTTTACATGTGCAATCTAAAATGAAAAATAACTTCAGCTAGTGATTGGAAAATCAACGGTACATGTTTGTGATGTAATAGTATAAAACCCTCAAGCATGGCTGCAGCAACATCTCAAAGTCGATCACAGACGTAGTACAATGCTATGATGTTTGTACCTTGTGCGTCCAGTTTGAATACCCAAAAGGTCTTCATGTTAAAGCCTATCTATATCACTTAAGCGATTAATAAACGTTTATTCTATGCCCACCTGGTGGTGACGGTGTGGCCTTGACCTCAACACACAACCGACATGCTTTGCGGCAGTTATGGTGCATCCAATCTGGGTTTATCTCGCAGTGTCCCGTGCTGGCCCACACTCCACACTCAGAGTCGTCGTGAAGATTAGTGCAGGGAACTGAACAAAAACATGCTTACTCGTACATTTTTCATAACATAATTGTTATACACCATACGTTAAGATGAAATACCGTACAACCCATTAAACATAAGACCATACCAACTGTTTCCAAATCACAACCGAACCTAAAGAACAGCCCGAATGTTTTTAATGAAGTATGTAGCGCATCTTTTTGTTTAACTTCTTGTGCACTTTGGCGTGTATACGTAAAGATATATTGTTATACAACACATTTAATTAATGTACTATATGACATGCGTTAACAAATACATCGACCAGATATATCATTAGTAACAAGCAATTTTTACCTTGCGGGCCAACGGTAGGGTGGGTGATGTCGGGGGTGATGTCGGGGGTGATGTCGGGGGTGAAGGGCGTGGTGACGGAGTCGGGTACACAGACGTCGCAGGACACGGCACAGTTGTCAAGCATCCAGTTGGGGTTCTTCACACATTCGCCAGTGGCAGCCCACGACGAGCAGCGGAGGTCGGTGTCCACACACTTCACAGCTTAAATACCAACACACACACACACCTTATTCACAGAACCCCACTTCACGTCCATTCTTCATTGCAAAAAGGATGAGGAAGGTTTTGTCGACCTTTATCAAAATTAATGTTAGCCAATGTGTAGTTACATTATGGTCGACTGTTTCATTACTTGCAATCGTGATAGGTTCAAGCTAGCACCACGTCACATTGCTATAATAGGTAAAGGCGTGTTGCTTTACACTGCTCGGGTGTGAGGACAGAAGAGCTACTCACGTTTGGTCGTGACGACAGATCCACCACCGCTACAAATGCCACACGACTTCTTACAGTTGACTTGCATCCACGTGGGGTTCGCCTTGCACTCCCCGGCCCTAGCCCAGTCAGCACACGCCTGCTTGTCACTGTGGATGTCCACACAGTTTCCTGGCAATACATAAGTGTGGTTGTGGACTATCTCGTCAGTAGCAGGAACAGCAGCAATATTTCTCAAAGATATTCTCCATATTGTTGGAAATAGAGATCACGTTAGTTATACATTCATCTAGAATGGTGGGATTCTGTAGAGCCAGTTGCTCTCATGTCAGTCAATCATGATGTATCTGTAGGAGACAGTCTTCAATGGATATTTTGGACGTAGCATCGGGTCTTTTCCCATTATAAGAATTGATCTTCAGCAGCTCATACTTGTCGTAAGAGGCGCCTAACGGGATCGGGTGGTTAGGCTCGCTGACTTGGTTGATGCATGTTATCATATCCCAATAGGGTAGATCGATGCTCATGATGCCAATCACTAGAGTGTCTAGTCTAGACTCGATTATTTACAGATCGCCGTTACTTAGCTGAAATATTGCTGAGTGCGGCGTTACACAACAAACAAACAACAATCTCCCATTGTAAACACCCTGACATGTGGCAATTCATTTAATGGGTAATATCCTACCTTTAGTTTCGTCAACGACTGGAGGGGTTTGGTCACATGTCTGACATGACTTGCGGCAGTTGATGAGCATCCATGCAGGGTTGATCTTACACTCGCCGTCAGCCGCCCACTTGTCACACTTGGAGGAATCACTGAACTTATTCTCACACTGAGCTGCAGGGGAAACAAAATAGTGCCATCAGAATCAAACACGTCAGCGACAGGTTGCAGCTCCGCGTGTGATTTGACATATATGATTATGTACCCCAATACTGCCTCTGATATAAACTTTCTATGTACTACTACTACTGCTACTACTACTACTACGTTAAACGTTAAAACAGGTCTGGTTGTGCAAGACGCCGATATAATGGGCGAGTGGAGTTTAAATAATATAAGGATTTGAGATGGATTTGAAGGATTTTAGTAAAGGATGATGAAGAATTTACATTAAGAAGGCGTTTTCTTACTCTCTGATCTCTGGCTTTTGTCAACACAGGCGTTGCACGTCTTTCGGCAGTTCAGGGACATCCACCACTCGTTGGCAACACAGTCGCCATTCTTCTTCCACTTGGCACACTTCTTGGGATACAGATCTTCACAGCCCACTGTAATCAACATGTGTATGTGTGACGAAGTGTACTCACACTAAATACGTCTCTGATGAAGTGTACTTACAATAAATACGTCTTTGACGAAGAATACTCACACTAAATACGTCTCTGATGAAGTGTACTTACAATAAATACGTCTTTCATGAAGTGTACTTACAGTAGATACGTCTTTCATGAAGTGTACTCACAATAAATACGTCTCTGATGAAGTGTACCCACAATAGATACGTCTTTGATGAAGTGTACTTACAATAAATACGTCTCTGATTAAGTGTTTTTACAATAAAAACGTCTCTGATGAAGTGTACTTACAATAAATACGTTTCTGATAAAGTGTATTTACAATAAATACGTCTTTGATGAAGTGCACTCACAATAAATACGTATCTGATGAAGTGTATTCACAATAAATACGTCTCTGATGAAGTGTACTTACAATAAATACGTCTCTGATGAAGTGTATTTACAATAGATACGTCTTTGATGAAGTGTACTTACAATAAAGACGTCTCTGATGAAGTGTACTCACAATAAATACGTCTCTGATGAAGTGTACTTACAATAAAGACGTCTCTGATGAAGTGTACTCACAATAAATACGTCTCTGATGAAGTGTACTTACAATAAATACGTCTCTGATAAGTGTATTTACAATAAATACGTCTCTGATAAAGTGTATTTACAATAGATACGTCTTTGATGAAGTGTACTTACAATAAAGACGTCTCTGATGAAGTGTACTTACAATAAATACGTCTTTGATGAAGTGTACTTACAATAAAGACGTCTCTGATGAAGTGTACTCACAATAAATACGTCTCTGATGAAGTGTACTTACAATAAATACGTCTCTGATAAGTGTATTTACAATAAATACGTCTCTGATGAAGTGTACTCACAATAAATACGTCTCTGATAAAGTGTACTTACAATAAGTACTTCAGTAACGAAGTGTATTTACAATAAGTACGTGTGTGTCGAAGTGTATTTACAATAAGTACGTCAGTGACGAAGTGTGTTTACAATAAGTACGTCAGTGACGAAGTGTATTTACAATAAGTACGTCAATGACGAAGTGTATTTACAATAAGTACGACAGTGACGAAGTGTATTTACAATAAGTACGTCAGTAACGAAGTGAATTTACAATAAGTACGTCTGTGACGAAGTGTATTTACAATAAGTACGTCAGTCGAGAATGTAGATTTACGTCGAATTATTATCCTCAATACCCATGTTGGAATAGGTCTTCAGCAACCCATGCATGCCGTAAAAGGCGACTATGCCTGTCGTAATGCATGTAAGGGTTGATGCATGTCATCGTATACCTATTGCGTAAATCGATGCTCATGATGTCAGTCACAGGATTGACTGGTCCAGCCGTGTCGGTGTTTTTGTTGAGCAAGGTGCCTGTTATATATCTGAAACATTTTCCTTGATTGATTTCCGACTTAGAGTCAGTTAGGAGTATCACTCTGAACTTTTTGCATTACAGCAATCTATGAACTGCTTACCACTTGCAGTCGGCGCCACGGTGTAGGAGCACAACTGGCACGCCCTCATGCAGCCCGTACTCATGAACTTGTTGTTTCTGGTGCACTGGCCGGAGTTGGCCCACACGGCGCATTGCCAGTCGTCATAGGCGTTGCTGCAGTCACCTACAACATGCACTGTGTTGAATTCCCGTCTGAACGTGTTTCTACTCAAATGACAGTCGATGAAATTAGAATAATAGTGATTGATAACCTTGACTGGTGTGTTGACGTAACATAATCTCACACATTTGATAAATTCTGCTTCCCGAGAAATGGAATAAAACCGAATTTACTGCAATACATCAAAGTGATAATCTGACAAAAAACATGTTCTAACCAACACATGTTAAGATGCAAGATACACCTGCTAATTATTTAAAGTATCAGAATGACTCCAATCGCTTCAGTTTAATGATGTGTGGATGCCATGTGTTCTGAGTGGGTGAATGAGTGAGTGAGTGAGTGAGTTGGGTTTAACGTCGCTTTTAACAGGATTCCAGTTATATGATGCAGATGTCAGATTACCACTTCAGTGAGACCCACGAGCACAGGTAAGGTGCTGATAGACCTAGAAACATAATCGGGGCGAACCAGGATTCGAACCCACAAGCATAGGTTTCTGGCGGGCCCAAGGGACACAGCTATGCACAGCAAATCGCGGCGCCTTAGACGACTGGGCCACCCGCGGACATCTCCCATATGGTATAATCCTAGCCTTGTAACAGTTATACTACTCGACTGTGAAAACAAGCGGGAGTTGGGCCCCACCATCAGTCTCGGGTGCCTTGTAGCCCACTTCACAGTCACGTGTTCCGTCCGGGCACACACAGCGGCAGGTCTGGTCAACGAAGCCGCCATCTTCACACTTGACTGTGGCGGGACAATTTCCTGTAATGCACAGTGAGGTCATGTGAGCCAACGTTAAGAATTACTGCACACAGATTTGATTTATTAGGGCTAAATCAAACGAATCCCTATTCAGTGACACCTGTTATGATGGTTTTGTTCAGGCGATACTTTTTAACATCGAAGCAATTTCTTTGAGAAGACTTCATTGATGATCTTGCAGTTTAATCAGTAACCCCTGTGAGAGTTGCACCCCGCTGAATGATCCGACACGCCAATTAAGGATCCATTGATTAAGATCTGGTCGTGAAGTAAATGGTATGATGCTTTAACAGAAATTACACCGTTTTACCTGCACAGTTATACATGTTGTTGACGGCCAGCACATCATTGAAGGAGAGCTCCTTCAGATATACTTTCCCAATCTCCTCCTCTCGAGCTGGATCCTTGGGACGAAGCGTCTTCAGTTTACCATCTCTAGAGAACGCCTGAGGATTGAAAAAAACCATCATAATTGGAAATGGAATATAAGAAGAAGTGAGGCTTTATGAAAAATAGTACAGAGCGTGTTTATGTATGTTTACAATCGGAATATGGAAGGTTCATGGAAACCTTCATTAGGATTGACAATAAACAAGTAGTCCAGAAAGATGTTGCATAGATAAGCGGCACTGTCCAATTGGAATTTCTAGCAAGTTTAGGTCAACTCCGTAAATCCACTGTGATAGTCTACGAACTCAAAATGTATTGTATAGATCAATTTAGGAGAGACATAATCTCAGATTCATACCTGGTACTTATAACAATATCTAAATTTGTTTGTTTGTTGTTTAACGCCGCACTGAGCAATATTCCAGCTTTAGGACGGCGGTCTGTAAATAATCGAGTATGGACCAGATAATCCAGGGATTGACATCATGAGCATCGATCCACGCAATTGGAATACGATGACATGCATCAACCAAGTCAGTGAGACTGACCACCCGATCCCGTTAGTAGCCTCATACGACAAGCATAGTCGCCATTTACGGCAAGCATGGGTTGCTTAAGACCTCTTCTACCCCGGATCTCCTCGTGTAACAATGTCTAGGCATTGAATGGCAATGGGCACGACACTGATCGTAGTGTCCCGCTTGTTCCCGGGAGCCCCTGTCTGTGTGCTCACCGTGACACCGTAGTGCATGATGGAGGAGTACTCGTACTCGGTGTTGACAAGGTCAACCTTATCCCTGGGGTACTTCGTGAAGGAGAATTGGAGACTCGGGGCGACGTTCTGCAAGTAGATGTCCACGTAGCTATCCCTGTCTGGACGCTGGTGTTCGTGGATCAGGCCGATAGCGTGGCCGATCTCGTGCAGGTACAAGCCTCTCTGTCAACACAGAGGTCAAAGTGAAGTGAAGTGAAGTGAAGTGAAGTGAAGGTCAAGGTGAGGTGAGGTGAGGTGAGGTGAGGTGAGGTGAGGTGAGGTGAGGTGAGGTGAGGTGAGGTGAGGTGAGGTGAGGTGAGGTGAGGTGAGGTGAGGTGAGGTGAGGTGAGGTGTGTGTGTGTGTGTGTGTGTGTGTGTGTGTGTGTGTGTGTTTGTGTGTGTTTGTGTGTCTGTGTCTTTTAACTTCTTTGGTATGACGCGGCCGAGGATCGAACTCGTTTTCCCGGCAGACGCTCTATCCTCTAGGCCACGGATGCGGTTTACAGAGGTCAAGGTTAGGGGTAGCACGCAACACAGGAGTATAATATTAAGGTAATTGTTTAATGTGGAGGCAGCATCACCTTCACTTGAATGTATATGCAGGCACGTCGGCTGAGCTGCAATTTACTTGACCTCTTGGTAACTTACACCGACGGAAATGCAGGGGCACTTGTTTTGAGCGGAAAACACGGAAGTGCTCTTGTTCTGTCTTAGGAATTACGTCCGGGGGGGGGGGGGGGGGGATGGATGGGGTATGTATGTTCACGTTATATATGCTATTATATGTATCTTCACATAAAACAACAGATGTGCTGCGGCGTGTGACTGAAATTTGAGTGAGTGAGTGAGTATGGTTTTACGCCGCTTTTAGCAATATTCCAGCAATATCACGGCGGGGGACACCAGAAATGGGCTTCACACATTGTACCCATGTCGGGAATCGAAACCGGGTCTTCGGCGTGACGAGCGAACGCTTTAACCACTAGGCTACCCGACCGCCCCTTGAATTTGAGGACTGAACGACAGAAAAAAACTACCACTGTATTTGGTAACAAGAATTAACCAGGACGAATGCGATCTTAAAGATTATTACATACATATTACAACGTATTACATACATAGGAAGCAACACACAATTTCTACTTACGAATCTACACCCGGGTGCATTCAACATGAGCGCCTGCCTGCCCCCGACCATACCCAACTGGGAGCTGCACCTGTAGCACACAATCACGTGAGTCACACTTGCTGTGTAGCGGTTAATTACGGAAGTAAATTAACAATAATGTCTTTAGTTTATTCGTACCAAGACCGACTGTACATATCAGGTACCAGTCCAGCTTAGATACATAATACGGTTTTGTAAGAATCCACCTGATTTACGTATGAACTTGTAGTTTCATCCGACGTCATTAACTGATGAATCCTACTCACGAGTCTCCGTTAATGAAGTCCACGACGTTGGTATGAGAGGGCGTAGCTGCCTTGAAGTTGAGACACGTGTATCTCTCCCACTCCGTCATGGCCTCCTTGATCAACACCGTGTCTTTAGCATCTGGAAAACAAAACACATTTCAAAATCATTTGTCATATACTCAGCGTATTTATACAACGACTGAGTGCTGCATTTCATTTTTAACAGGAAATATTGAACATGATCAGGTGTTCAGGCAACTGCAGTTGAGTTGTAAGGGGCCTACCATTTAATATTCTGGGTGGGGGTAGGGGGTTTGGGGGTTAGGGGGGCTTTCCCTAAATATTCTAGAAAAAATATAATTATGCTTCAGAGACTTGAAAGGAAAAGGAAATTGTCTGCAAAGTTTTTTTACATTATTGCAAGGTGTTATTTTTACAACAAAAATATTCAGGCTCATGGTATTAATTTTAAACATATCTGGTTTTGCAGTTACATCTACAGACAAAATCCAAAATTTACGCTCCAGGTATAGCATTAAAGTCTAGATATGTACTAATGACATTAAAAGTATAAACTTACCGAAGGTGTTTTCCGCGAACGTGTACGGGATCTCTCCGTGGAACCATCTTAACATGGGGTCTTTGACCGCCTTCCGCTTGGAGCGTCCTCGCGAGCCAGCTGTCACAACACTGCAGTGGAGAACAGTTGATACATCACTAAACAACCACGTCACATCATATTTACAAGAACATTATGCAGAGAAATTGAAAGTTTCCTGATACTGAATTTTTACTTGGCGTGATCCTAATATGAGATACACTGTCTGTAGATAGATCACTGATCGTACGTTCCAGGAGCTTACAGAAGATATCACTACAGCCCAGTTGTCAAGCCTCGTATCCTCTACAATAGAGGTTATACCACCTAGTAATGTCACAGCTAAAGCTGTACAACATAGCAGTTGGTGCCTTATCATGTCATCGCACGCGTCATCACACATTAAGCACTGTCAACATCTATTAAACGCAACAGGTTTTATAGATAAATTTTCTGTTTGTACACAGGTGGGACAATGGTGTATGAATGAATATGTTACCCGTTGGAGTGACATGTATAGAAAGGAAGAGGGGCGAAATAGGCTTAATAAATTGAGAATGTACCGATGTTACAAACAAGTATTTGGGACAGAATACTATGTTCCAAATAAGATGGCCAGAAGCTATAGATCGGCACCAGCCAAGTTTAGATGTGGCGTGGCTCCTATTCGAGTGGAAACCGGTCGGTACGAAGGTGTAACTGTCCACAATAGAAAATGTTTTCACAGTAAAGACAGCGTAGAAGACGAGGTCCATTTTTTGTTTCACTGCGTATTATATGACGATATCAGGGCAACTCATTTTAATGAATGTACAGTAAACTACGGTTATAACGAACACGCTTACAACGAACTGACGGATATAACGAACTTACTTTTTTGGTCCCGACTATTTGTTGTAGTTATGCTGTATAACCAGGATTATGCTTATAACGAACTACGGTTATAACGAACTAAAACTAGTAGTCCCTTTGAGTTCGTTATGACCGTAGTTTACTGTATTGCTAAATATTATAATGTTTTAGATATACCTGATATCGACAAACTTTGTTTAACTTTCAGTGACTCCAGTGTGTTTTATACTTGCCAAAGTCTGCTTTTTAATACTTAATCGCAGAAAACATTTTTACATGGATAACGTTTTACTATATCATCTTTATATCATTTTTGTATAAATTTTATGATAATTTGTCTCTCATAATTCTATTGAATGGTTCTGTACATTCTATCTATGTCAAGTTATACAAAGCTGATTTATGTATGTACAGAAGTGAGACGTTAATAAACTATTGTCTGTCTGTCTGTCTGTGTTATTGGTAGTTTTCCTAGCTTCGCAAGTGCATACCTAGGTCTAGTTGACACATTGTACAAAATACAGATATTCCACAGTCAAAGTGTTACAAGTTTACTGTGAATTTTAGTAAATCCCGAAGACACGTGTGCCAATGAGCAGTTTCGTGTTCTGTTATCTTAGTCTGCACGGTTTTGTTCAACACATTCTAGGATGGAAAATGGTAGTTCAGCCCCGAGTGGTTTATTCTCCCAGCAGTGTTCATGTACGATAAACAACGACCACGAGGCGTTTATTTCTCTTCAGACTCTTCAGGTATAATGAAACCTTTAACGTAGTGATAGGAAAATTATGTCGCTTATGTCTGCGTGAAAGGTTTCACGTTAAAGGCTTCATTACACCTAAAGAGCCGTTGAGCGGCGAAAGATCTTTTGTGCATAAAGTTTTGACAAGTGGAATCGTGTACTCGGGGAATACGTAGTGAAAGTGTACGTACCTGTCTGTGCCGTAGAATGCAGCATACTGCTCTGGGGTGAGTCGAAGGTCTAATTCTGCGAGAATCAGGCCGCCAGAGTCCATCATTTTGTTTCCAACCTCTGAAATAGACACACCGCTGTTCAGTGAAGGTAGCCACATCCTTACGAGCATCCTCTGTAAGTATCAGCTTATCTACATCCAGGTTTGAGTTTACTAGAAACGATGATTACATATTCTACCACTATGTAGTGACAGGAACTACAAGTTCTATTTTTAGCCGAACTTTCTAAATCGTAGGATATTATTTTATTTCTAAGAATGAATCACGATCCCTTATAGTTCATTAAATTATCAGACATGAACAGATCATATATGCTACTGCAGTGAGGGGGTCGGTATACTTGAAATCCACCCCGTGAAGATCCGGGGAGAGAATAAGGCTTCAGCGACCCATGCTTGCCGTAAAAGGCGACCATGCTTGTCCTAACGGGATCGGGTGGTCAGGCTCGCTGTCTTGGTTACTGCATGTCATCATATCCCAACTGCATGGATCGATGCTCATGATATTAATCACTGGATTGTCTGGTCCATACTCGATTATTTACAGACCGCCGTTACTAAGCTGGAATACTGCTGAGTGCGTCGTTAAACAACGAACAAACAAACCTGAAATCCCCCCGAGTTGCTGGGTCATTATCTGGTCCATCGTCAAGTTGGTCTCGGGGTCAAGTGATCTAAACCCGCTTCCATGAAGGGGAAACTTCCTCTTCGGTAGCCCTCCAGTCCCGGGGTTAGGACGCGCAAGGGTCAGCACCACACACCATGTCTGAACAGACATTGACATTAAAGCCATAAAACATCAGTATATTTAACTAACGAACATACAGGGTCAGTTGGATGATATCACAAAGTACAGTTAATGAGTGAGTTGGGTTTAACGCCGCTTTGGGCAGTATTCCAGTTATATCACGACGTGTCAGCTTAATGTGGGAGGAATACCCGAAGTGATGCAGTTCTCAGACGTTTACCACTTCGGTGAAACCCACGAGCACGGGTATATGGTGTAAGTTGCCATACACAGACATACATGATGTTATGTGAGTAAGGTTTTAAGCAATATTTCAGCCACATCCTTTTTGGGTTTCATATATATTGTACCAGTAGCCAACGCTTTTAACACATGGCTAGCCATACAGACAGACAGATAGAAAGATAGGTTGATTGTCATCTTGCAGTTCACAATTTATGCCGATAATGCTAACGAATGGAACAACGCCAAAATCTCGCCAACATATCGCTGGCCAGTCAAATGTCAATTCAAAATAACCAAATCAGTTCGTCTGACATGTTTAATACCATCCCACACCATGACACCACCGCCCCCATAACGATCTTAGCCAAGAATTTTGCCCTGGCATACATCTCGCCGCTACGTTGCCGAGAAAGTTTTCTGCCATCTCTGAATCGCAAGCAAAACCTTGATTCGTCCGTAAACATGGTGAAACGCCATTGGCGCAAAGCCCGTGCTGCTCCTGGTTAGCCCACTCCAATATTTGAGGCCTATGGTAAGCTGTTAGGGTCACAACTTTCACAGGGTGCAATTTTCTTCCTGTTATTGTACGGAATTCTCTATTGATAACAGGAGCAGATTTGCATCTATTGCGTAGTGCAATTAATGTAATGAAACGGTGTCGTTTATTAGGCCTGCCATTCCCGGGTCTCATTGTGAACCCAGCCGTTTCACGGTACTTGTCCCACAGTCGAAAAACAACACTTTTAAGATTTGTCAATCATTCGGTCCACTTAGGATATTGACGTCTCCACTCTATCGTGCCCACAATTCAACTTTTGTCTGTTCATTGAGATACAGTCTCGGAAGCATCTTTAAGCGTGTTCGTAGCTCAACTGCATTACTGGTTGTGAGTTCCCCTACAGACGCACACACGTTGGCTTCTATGTGCACGCGCATCACGTGCTATTCACTCACGATGTGAAATTTCATAGTGATTAGATGTTGCGTTCAGATGCGACGCCACGGTATTGCAAATGTACACCTCAACGATACCTACATTCAAATCATAAGTTCCCTTATTTTATTTGTCGATGGTATATATAGTACATACATGAATATATATAGACATATATACTGACACATTGTAGTATTTGTACATATATTGTAACTTACAAATAAAGTATAGATAGATAAAGGCAGAATATATAAGTGGAGACTTACCAATATACCAATAGCTTTGATCATGGTTGAATCCCTCTTGGATGTAAGATAGTCAACAAATACCAACACGTAATGTAAATTACACAATAAATAAGTAGTTACGGCTAGATTCGTCAGTTGTCGGTGGCCAGTATTTCATTGACATGACAAGTTCGCGTCAGGTTTTATATCACACGAGCACGGAAATGGGAGCAACGGTGACTTGGTGACTGTTAGTCAGAACTCCGGAAGCTATGGCCAGAACAAGTCCGGAATATACATCGCCGTGTAATGAACGCCGTGCGTGTCACTGAAGTTGATTGTATCAATGAATGAAGTGAACTCGTGAGCCACGGTACATAGCTGAAAGGTCAACATAATGCGATTTGTATACATTTATTTTCAGATGGCCACTGTCAGAAACAATCGCCGACAATGCCTGCATGTTATAATTATAATCATCGATTTAATGGTACTTAGTTCGTGATTCACAGATATATTTAAAGACTCACTGAGTATTCTGATACCCAATGTATGCACCACTTTTGCTATGAACATTTAAGGTGGTGTAATCAACTGAATTGGGTTCAACTGTGCGATATAAATTGATGCATTACAGAATACTGGACACCACAAAACAAATCATTGCCAGAGAAACTCTCTGAGTTAAATATTGGACAAAAACAGAATGACCCTTTTTAATTGTGTCGTTAACTGACGAAAAGTAGACATGAGTCATATGGGCCGATGTGTAGTGAAGAAACGGCCTCCTCTTTCCTCGCCACCCTTCACTTTCCTTTTCCCGCTTGCTTATCTCTGCTTTGCTCGCAGCGGCTGTCAATGTTCCAATTTCCTCTCCTCTAGACCAGTTCGATGTTCTTCACTCTCTTCTCGCATCTCGCCACTTGCATCTCTGCTGTCATCACTGCTGACTTCTCACTGCTGTCATCTCTTCCCCTTTTCTAACTGTGCTCGCTGCTCCCTGCCCGCCTCTCGCCGCTTTCTTCGCACTCGCTGCTCCCTGCCCGCCTCTCGCCGCTTTCTTCGCACTCGCTGCTCCATGCCCGCCTCTCGCCGCTTTCTCGCACTCGCTGCTCCATGCCCGCCTCTCGCCGCTTTCCTCGCTGTGCCCGCTGCTCCCTGCCCGCCTCTCGTCGCTTTCTTCGCACTCGCTGCTCCCTGCCCGCCTCTCGCCGCTTTCTTCGCACTCGCTGCTCCATGCCCGCCTCTCGCCGCTTTCTCGCACTCGCTGCTCCATGCCCGCCTCTCGCCGCTTTCTTCGTACTCGCTGCTCCATGCCCGCCTCTCGCCGCTTTCTTCGCACTCGCTGCTCCATGCCCGCCTCTCGCCACTTTCTTCGCACTCGCTGCTCCATGCCCGCCTCTCGCCGCTTTCTCGCACTCGCTGCTCCATGCCCGCCTCTCGCCGCTTTCTTCGCACTCGCTGCTCCCTGCCCGCCTCTCGCCGCTTCCTCGCACTCGCTGCTCCATGCCCGCCTCTCGCCGCTTTCTTCGCACTCGCTGCTCCCTGTCCGCTTCTCGCCGCTTTCCTCGCTGTGCCCGCTGCTCCCTGCCCGCCTGTCGTCACTTTCTTCGCACTCCCTGCTCCCTGCCCGCCCCTCCTCGCTTTCTTCGCACTCGCTGCTCCCTGCCCGCCTCTCGTCACTTTCTTCGCACTCGCTGCTCCCTGCCCGAGGCTCGCCGCTTTCTTCGCACTCGCTGCTCCCTGCCCGCCTCTCGTCGCTTTCTTCGCACTCCCTGCTCCCTGCCCGCCTCTCGCCGCTTTCTTCGCACTCGCTGCTCCCTGCCCGCCTCTCGCCGCTTTCTTCGCACTCGCTGCTCCCTGCCCGCCTCTCGCCGCTTTCTACGCACTCGCTGCTCCCTGCCCGCCTCTCGTCACTTTCTTCGCACTCGCTGCTCCCTGCCCGAGGCTCGCCGCTTTCTTCGCACTCGCTGTTCCCTGCCCGCCTCTCGCCGCTTTCTTCGCACTCGCTGCTCCCTGCCCGAGGCTCGCCGCTTTCTTCGCACTCGCTGTTCTCTGCCCGCCTCTCGCCGCTTTCTTCGCACTCGCTGTTCCCTGCCCGCCTATCGCCGCTTCGCACTCGCTGATCCCTGCCCGAGGCTCGCTGCTTTCTTCGCACTCGCTGTTCCCTGCCCACCTCTCGCCTCTTCGCACTCGCTGTTCCCTGCCCACCTCTCGCCTCTTCGCACTCGCTGTTCCCTGCCCGAGGCTCGCCGCTTTCTTCGCACTCGCTGTTCTCTGCCCGCCTCTCGCCGCTTTCTTCGCACTCGCTGTTCCCTGCCCACCTCTCGCCTCTTCGCACTCGCTGCTCCCTGCCCGCCTCTCGCCGCTTTCTTCGCAATCGCTGCTCACTTCCCGCTTCTCGCGGCATTCTTCGCACTCACTGCTCTCCGATCTCTTCTTGTCGCTTGTACTTCTCTCCTTAAAGAACCTTTCTCTAAGATGGTATAGCTTCGTCATTTTTATCAATAAATACACTATTAGGCTCGAACTCTGCTCTGGAAGTTTTGTTCATTGATAAACTGAAAATAGATATATCTCAAGACATGCTTATCTTTCTCTGGTTTTGAATAACTGCTCTGAAGTCATACGGAAGTGATCGTTTGTTTGCTGTTTCTTGATGCATTTGTCCACAATAAAAATGTCATTCTGCTTGGCTTTATTTTTGTCACCTATTCCTTTGATACACGGAATAAAAAATATGAAACCTTTATTAAATAATACACCTGCCTTTAACACAGGGCAAATAACCTCAAGCAGTGTAATATGAACGAGATGGACACATGTTATATAACTCAACGTTGATATTTTGTTGCACATTTTTACTGGAAGATATGAACCATGTGTGTGACAACGTTCATGTAAGAAACATGTTTAATATTTACACATGTTGCAAAACAAGTCTTACCACAAGTTACATGTTTAATGAAACGTTTACACAGCAGATTGAAGTTGCATACTTCCACTCCATCTACACTGTAAAACTTTAACACGCTTCTTGTCCCATAGTTTTGACATGTTTTTTCTTGTCCCATAATTTTGACATGTTTAGGTCTAAATGCCTATACACCCTTGAAATTCATTGTAGGTAATTTGAATAAGAGGTCCATATACCCTCGTTTGGAGTCCACAATCCTCTCTGAGGGCCGGTTTATGTAAAGTAGATATAGACGGCGTATTTCGGCGACACCTGCCTTTCTCGTATCATGCCTTCGTGGAACATCCTATGTCACCACTAATACAATACAGATCTCAGTCTGCTCGGATTGTGTGTCTAGGTTTTTACCAAACTTTCAAATGTTCAACACTTGTACCTCTTCGAGCTTTGCTGCCTCATCAACCTGACACGCCATGACATGTCTGAAAGAATATTCAAACGGACGTTCAATCACTCTCTCCCACACTGTAACAATGTGTTTAGGACACAAACCTTAACACGTTCCATGTCCCATAATGTTTACGCGTTTAGGTGTGACCATATTTAGGAGCAAACGTGTTTTTGGTCTAAATGTGGAGAAAAAAACGTGACCACCAATCCCGACCCTACTCCACCCCTGACATTCTTTGTAGGTAATTTAAAAAAGGGTCTGCTTCTTTAAAAAATAATTTTCGCGTTTAGTGGGGATATAGAAGTACCAGGGGTCGTTCAAAAGGGTTAAGGACTATCTTATTAATCATACCTACTTTTCGTATTTATTATTAAATCCCCAATCATCATAATACGGCAACCGGAAAGTGCATGTTGTACCAAGATGCTGGCGTCGGTTGATATAGTCAGTCGCTCATCGTGACAGTGAATATGAGTATCATATTTGTCTGTGAAACAACTGAACCAGTTCTTGGTGGGAAATGACTACAAGACTGAGCGGGTTGCCCAAATACACGTCAACATGCAGGATTCGCCAGATCTGGTCCTTCGTTGATGAACTGAAGGGAATCGTGTGTTTGTTTTACCGTCAACATCATGTAACATGATGTTTCATCCATATATAGTAATGTTGAATGGAGCAAGTCTTCAGACTGTCGCATCATATCCTTGTCGTGTGTGTACAGCTACCACGGTTGGTGAATCACGAGGATCTGTCTCATCAGATCTACTAACATGGAAACTCTTCCTAAACTTGACATCCTCCTACGTCACATACTAAAATAATCAATGTCTCATCACCCTTCTCAATGGGATACTATGCGAACATGGTAGCCCATAACATGGTGAATGTAAACAGGGTTTTTTCCAAGACCTCAGTGACGATTATTTCTGCGCTGAGTGACCATAACCAGACACGATTTATATGTGGTCGTGGTAGGGATTAGGTTTTTGTTTGTTGTTTAACCTCGCACTCAGCAATATTCCGGCTACACTGTAAAAATGTGTTTAAATCTAAACACAAACTCTTGTCCAATGATTTGGACATGTTTTCCTTGTCCCACAAGTTTGATATATTTAGGTCTAAATGCGTAAACCCCCTTGAAATCCATTGTAGGTAATTTGAAGAAGGGGCTCGTGGACCCGCGTTTGGAGTCCCCAATGTTATCTAAGAGCTGGTTTATGTAAAGTAGATATATGACGTGCTGACAGCACACCCTCGGCGTATTCCTTGTTGTAAACCAGCGAGAGTGTATACCCCTACTTAATCGAGCCCTCCATGTCCTGATTCAGATTGTCAATAACAGTACACAGATTTCCCCTCACGCCGCCATTATACAGCTTCTTCTTCGACCATCATGTGAGACATTATCAAAGGCACTATCAGATATTATCCACTTCAGTATAGTGGTACACACTTTCTTGTAGACTACCCAAAAGCCTTCTTTGTATGCCAGATGCACGTAGTCTGTACGTATTTTCATCTATCGGGGTGATGCACGTAGTATGTACGTAGTTTTATCTATCGGGGTGATGCACGTAGTCTGTACGTAGTTTTATCTATCTGGTGTGATGCACGTAGTGTGTACGTAGTTTCATCTATCTGGTGTGATGCACGTAGTATGTGCGAAGTTTCATCTATCTGGTGTGATGCACGTAGTCTGTACATAGTTTCATATATCTGGTGTGATGCACGTAGTCTGTACGTAGTTTCATCTATCTGGTGTGATGCACGTAGTTTGTGCGTAGTTTCATCTATCTGGTGTGATGCACGTAGTCTGTACGTAGTTTCATCTATCTGGTGAGATGCACGTAGTATGTACGTAGTTTCATCTATCTGGTGTGATGCACGTAGTCTGTGTGTAGTTTCATCTATCTGGTGTGATGCACGTAGTATGTGCGTAGTTTCATCTATCTGGTGTGATGCACGTAGTCTGTATGTAGAATCATCTATCTGGTGTGATGCACGTAGACTGTGCGCACTTTCATCTTTCTGTCGTGATGCACGTAGTATGTACGTAGTTTCATCTATCTGGTGTGATGCACGTAGTCTGTACGTAGTTTCATCTATCTGGTGAGATGCACGTAGTCTGTACGTAGTTTCATCTATCGGTGTGATGCACGTAGTCTGTGCGTAGTTTCATCTATCGGGGTGATGCACGTAGTATGTACGTAGTTTCATCTATCTGTCTAGATCCACGTAGTCTGTGCGTAGTTTCATCTATCTGGTGTGATGCACGTAGTCTGTACGTAGTTTCATCTATCGGGGTGATGCACGTAGTATGTACGTAGTTTTATCTATCGGGGTGATGCACGTAGTATGTACGTAGTTTTATCTATCTGGTGTGATGCACGTAGTCTGTGCGTAGTTTCATCTATTGGGGTGATGCACGTAGTCTGTGTGTAGTTTCATCTATCTGGTGTGATGCACGTAGTATGTACCTAGTGTCATCTATCTGGTGTGATGCACGTAGTATGTACGTAGTTTCATCTATCTGGTGTGATCCACGTAGTTTGTACGTAGTTTTATCTATCTGGTGTGATGCACGTAGTCTGTACGTAGTTTCATCTATCTGGTGTGATGCACGTAGTTTGTACTTAGTTTCATATATCTGGTGTGATGCACGTAGTCTGTACGTAGTTTCATCTATCTGGTGTGATGCACGTAGTTTGTACTTAGTTTCATATATCTGGTGTGATGCACCTAGTCTGTACGTAGTTTCATCTATCTGGTGTGATGCACGTAGTATGTACGTAGTTTCATCTATCTGGTGTGATGCACGTAGTCTGTACGTAGTTTCATCTATCTGGTGTGATGCACGTAGTTTGTACGTAGTTTCATCTATCTGGTGTGATCCACGTAGTTTGTACGTAGTTTTATCTATCTGGTGTGAAGCACGTAGTATGTACGTAGTTTCATCTATCTGGTGTGATGCACGTAGTATGTACGTAGTTTTATCTATCTGGTGTGATGCACGTAGTTTGTACGTAGTTTCATCTATCTGGTGTGATCCACGTAGTTTGTACGTAGTTTCATCTATCGGGGTGATGCACGTAGTATGTACGTAGTTTTATCTATCGGGGTGATGCACGTAGTATGTACGTAGTTTTATCTATCTGGTGTGATGCACGTAGTCTGTGCGTAGTTTCATCTATTGGGGTGATGCACGTAGTCTGTGTGTAGTTTCATCTATCTGGTGTGATGCACGTAGTATGTACCTAGTGTCATCTATCTGGTGTGATGCACGTAGTTTGTACTTAGTTTCATATATCTGGTGTGATGCACGTAGTCTGTACGTAGTTTCATCTATCTGGTGTGATGCACGTAGTATGTACGTAGTTTCATCTATCTGGTGTGATGCACGTAGTCTGTACGTAGTTTCATCTATCTGGTGTGATGCACGTAGTTTGTACGTAGTTTCATCTATCTGGTGTGATCCACGTAGTTTGTACGTAGTTTTATCTATCTGGTGTGAAGCACGTAGTATGTACGTAGTTTCATCTATCTGGTGTGATGCACGTAGTATGTACGTAGTTTCATCTATCTGGTGTGATGCACGTAGTTTGTACGTAGTTTCATCTATCTGGTGTGATCCACGTAGTTTGTACGTAGTTTTATCTATCTGGTGTGATGCACGTAGTATGTACGTAGTTTCATCTATCTGGTGTGATGCACGTAGTATGTACGTAGTTTCATCTACCTGTAGTGAACAAGTGGGGTCATCTGAATCCAAACCCGCAACATTACCGTTGTTGTCTCAAGTGTTTTGTGTCTGCGCAATTTCCAATCTGAATCTCAGATTTTGTGCAGCAAGGGCGGGTAAGTCCACACGTAATGCAGTTGCATGCCAAGTGAACTGTTCAATTAGCATACTATCTACAGCTTAAGATATTTGGCTAAAACACGAAAAGAGAAACAAATAAGTTTGATTTGAACGTAGATGGTTTCATACCTATCCTGAGGTACCATGGCGTGAGTGGCGTTATAGCCAAGTCTGGCACCCAATATATTTAACGCGCTTACTAACATCATGAGGAATGAATAGGACTGAGCTAATGTCAAGGACTGGTAGGATTGGTAATCACCTAATGTCGTGGATTCGTATAATCAGCAATGAGCTAGTTCTGGACTAGTAAGAATAGGAATGAGCTAGTCATGCACTAGTAGCCTGTGGTAGGTTTAGCTATGAGCTAGCCAATGGACCAGTAGGGTTGGCAATGAGCTAATATAATGGACTAGTCGGGTTAGCAATTTGTTAATGTCATGGACAAATAGGAGAAATCATTGTTCTCATTGAGTCAAGAAGGTGTGAACTTCTACTCCATTGAATAATAGCTGGGTATTCTCGGTCACTGGGACACCGCGTGCACTTGGTGGTTATCAGTTGTACCAGAAGTAAACACGGTAGGACGTGCGTTAGGACTGTGGTCATTCATGACTTGTCAACAAATCCTTGTGGAAACCCTGAGTCACAACCCCTTCCCTATGACGCTGGGGTTCGTCTAGAACGTTTCAATGTGATTTCATACTTTCAACATGCTCTCCGTTACATGCGTTAAGGAAGCGAAATATAGACATTTCATTAGTCACTAATGATCTGCAATACAGAGAATACTTAGAAACATATCTTACATAGCACATTGAATATCAACATGAAAATTGCTTCACTGCATTTGAGACGACCCCTGCGAAACTTAAAAGAAAGTAGTAAATGCGTAATTCCTGTATACTATGAACTCGCGGTAGAAAGGCATCCTCTTGTGAATGGGTTACTGGAGCGGGGGTCCTATCAATGGCCGGAAAGTGTGCAATAATTGTACAATTTGGAAGAGATCAGGTTCTTGCACTAAATGTTAATTCAAAAACTCAAAATGAACGCAGTGACACCTTGAGAGTGCAGAGCACTAGCAAGGAGCTGTGCAGACATATAACAAGACGGAGCCAAACTGTATAACAACTCACGGCCATTACAAACAGTTTATTGAAAACAAAATTCTTAAACTTAACGAATATTCATATTCAATAAAGGAGTTAATATCTGAACTGAACAAAAAGCATTAAGGATCATGAATAGTTTTGGGGAATTTTCTTTATGAAATTATGTCTTCACAACAAATAACATCCCCAAATATATGCACGATCCTTAAACAATTGTTCAGTTTATACTACAAAGTAATTCATTTTATAAGACACACATGCTCATTATATCAGCCATGTAGTTCGCTAACTCAAATCGAGGCCAGTTTAATCTGTAATTGTGATTCATTCTTTGAAAGTGTTTTACATTATTTCCTCGAATGTCATAATTACATCACGGAAAGTACTGGTACTCGTACATGAGGTTTCCAAATATGACATAATATTTAATCAGAAGAATATTCAATTTATCGCCCCAAACTCAGATGACAGTTTCCACAAATTCGCTTTTAAAGCTGTGCCAGTTTATCCTCTGTCGATTGAAAGATTTAATAAATATATCCTTTTATCCTTGCAATGTGTGTTGTAAATATAACATGTTGATCGAATGAAGGTATCCATTTCTCATTCTGTACTTTTGAAAGGAAAGGATCAGTAAAGTCCTGGGCCCCGTTCCACAAAGCGATCTTAGCTCTAAGTTGGTTGTAAGTTCCATACATTAACATAAGCTTATGACAGTCGTAACGCTAAGATCACTTTGTGGAACGGGCCCCTGGCATTTTTCCAATACTACTGATTATCAGAAAAATAGCAAATAGAAACACATACAAGTGATGCATTATTCTATATCGGGTAATATGGTGGCATAAAGTGACAGTGGATTAAACAAACATTAAATTTACCACACATTATATTCTAATCGTCAGCATATCGTTATTGTTCCAAAATGCTAATGCCTTGTTTAGGTAAATAAACACGGATTTCAAAGTCTAGTTGTTATCCTCAGATTCGTGTTGATGTTAGCAGTAACCAGATACAACAGACTTCACATAAGCCATGTAAGCAGTATGCATATTGAATTAAGCTGGAGATGGACATATTCCTAAAGACAAGCCCATAACACTGGGGGTCTTATTGTCCAGTTTAAGCTCACGGTGACTATGTTTCTTCCAGCAAACAACTTTTATACACTTGAATGTTTTATAACTATGTTAGACAATATTTCACACTAGTCACTGGTGTAATTAGAGGAATGTGTGTGTGTTGACACAAATATATAGCGTCAGCGCCAGAGAATAACAAGTTTTGATTATCCGGCGAAACAGGTTCCATTGGGCAAGGTACGCGGTGAAAGATATAGGAGTTGATCGCTGAAAATCAGTGATGACAACAGGAGTTCGCGAAACAGAAAGCGTCACCCGCCACCCGCACGTACTAGCAATCGTGGTGAGAGGTGTCTGCGCGCCTATTTCGTCATGTTCTTCATATGAGTCAAGTAGTTCCTCCAGAAAAAATGACAAACATGCCTATATACTAACTCCAACATCTATTTATACTGTGTTTAAATTGTTGAAGTTGACAAAGAAGTAAGTTGTCACCCCAACAGTGCCAGAAAGTTTGTTATAACTAAATATAGTTAGTATTTTAATCAAAAAGAATATACATGCAATTATCGGAAATGCGTTACTGTATCGTCAGTATAGATAATACATACAAATAGTGATCATGGTTATTAGAAATACACCATTAATGTAGAGAGTATTTCAGTAAAACCAGATAACTATTAGCAATACTTTATTCAGGTGAGGTGAAATCGGGTGTAACGTCACGTTCAAGAACAGAATATATGTTGTTTCATAAGAAGACAGAGCCCCTCGTCCCGTATAATACAACGTGTAGAGGCTTTAATACAATTGCAATACATGTTTAGCAACGGCCCTCTTTTATACTATAACTGCACGTGCATTTTTACGGGTACCCGAGAAAGGGTGTTTAGCTATTTTTCAATGCTGCACGTGCATCTTCCAAACCAACGGGTTGTTTTTAATTGTTTGATAGTCTCAATGAGCGAACACTTTAACCACTTGGCTACCCCCAACGCCTTGAAAGATGGCCAATCAGGAATAATCTGAGTAATAAAAACTATATAGAAGTAATAGATTACTATCGATAAGTATCAGGAATAATCTCAGTAGTAGTAATTGGTTGGCCAATCAGAAATAATCTGACCAGTAATAATTGCTTACTAAACCAGTAACTAGGCCAATCAGAAATAATCTGACCGAAATAATTGGTTACTAAACCAGTAACTTGGCCAATCAGAAATAATCTGAGTAGTTGTAATTGGTTTCTATATCAGTACGTCGGCCAACCAGGAATAATCTGACAGAACAGAAATAATCATGTTTGGAATACGACCCCTTTAGGTTGAATGCAGGAATTTACCCGACAGCGATATTCCGGTTCACTGGTGGCGTCTTCAAAAATAGTCTTCAGAAATTCGTCACCACCAACAAAGGAGCAGAATTATCTGACTTACTTGTCGGTGAACCTAATGCTGACATGTATTATCTGAATATAAGGGACCGACCATTCGCTTTCTCCTTCAGATAAAGAATTATCTGACATCTCACATGTATCTTCTATGTCCATAGCTAAACAAGGATGAGACTATTATTTACAGACCGCTGTCATATTGCTGGAATATGTACTGTTGCTGAGTGCGGCGTTAAACAACGAACAAACAACTAATAATAGTTTATAGTACAGAGCTTTTTTGGCATCAGTTGATTGAAAGTATTTAACAAGGGGGACTAAGTGTCAAAGAGTATCTGTTCGTGCAGTGACATTGTTCCTTTTTACTGTTTTATCTCTGGGGAAATTACTCCCATGAAACAGTTTTCACGAGGATGACTTTTCCCCGAAACATTTACCCTGGCAGTATGTGTTCCCGACAGAACTAATTACATGTGTAACTGATCATCGCTGAAAAAAAGCTCCAATTTTGTTTGTTTATTGTTTAACGCCACACTCTGCAATATTAAAGCTCTATGGCGGCGGTCTGTAAATGATCGAGTCTGGACCAACTGGCCAATCCAGTTATTGACATCATGAGCATCCATCTACGCAGTTGGGATACGAGGACATGCATCAACAAAGTAATGCGACAAACATGCATGGGTTGGTGAAGATCTATTCTCACCCTCATGGTCTGTGTGGAATTAGGAATCCATCAACACATGGGTTTCGGGTTTTGAATGGTTAGACCGAGAGAAGGGTATATGGTTTCTGCTTGCTCTACTTGTCAGGACTGCCGAGTGACCCGGCCTATCACAGTATCATGGTTGTATAAATAAATTGAAAGTGATTCTAGAGCACTCGATTGACTAACCAAGCACTTGTTTGGCTGTTTATGTTTCTACGAAGTCGACAATTTACTCGGATTTACACAGTGTGCACAATTGATTTTACGTTTAAACGTAATTAACATGTTGCAGTCAATTTTCACACATGTTTACGTTTCACGCAAGTTTACACGGATAAGAGTCTTGCTAGGTGTGGTAACTCTTTCTCTGGCTGCTCCCTGTCAACAATTTTGATTTCGACTTGTGGCTACACGGTGTAGGAACAAGTCAAAATCAGAATCGTTTAAAGGGCAAGTTCACACGAAAGTAAACCTATTTTTCTTCCTACATCATGAAAAGTATTTGGTTAGTAGTTTCAGAGGGGCGGTCGGGTAGCCTAGTGGTTAAAGCGATCGCTCGTCACGCCGAAGACCCGGGTTCGATTCCCGACATGGGTACATTGTGTGGAGCCCATTTCTGGTGTCCCCCGCCGTGATATTGCTGGAATATTGCTAAAAGCGGCTTAAAACCATACTCACTCACTCACAAGTAGTTTCAGAGGCAAAACAATAACAAATATCTCATTTTATTCATTAAATCGGTTCATATTTTTCGCATATACCGAGAGTTCTATTTCCATAATAAACACACCATGGCTTATGCCCCTTGCAATTTGATGTCATTGGTGCCAATTGATAAAGGAATGACGTCATAAGTTTTTATTGGACTCGTTTCACGTGGTGTAGGTACAGGTGTGTGATTCTCTCTTCTCAGAAGCGCAGCCTATTGTTCTGTTCTGTTCGGTGCCGTGCTGTTCAAAATACAACGCTAAGCACAATTACTCTAGAATTATTTCGTTTTCCAAAATCGCGACTGAGAAGACAACAACGCATGGATAACGAACTGTAAGATTCGCGGTGATGGTTGGAAGGGTCTGTTGTCTGAATTGCGCTTCTTCGTTCATTTGTGTTGCGCATATTGACACTTGCCGAATTGCTGTTGTGTTCCGTGAGAGTTTATACCTGCTGGTTCTAAAACTGATCTGAAGCGGATGGTGTACCATCCTTATATGAAAACGAGCTAAACGGACAGCACTCTCATGAAGACCTCGCTGACTGTGCTGTTTTTGTAATCGAACGAAGCGCTTCATGGAAAATTTGCTCACGTGAGGCACTGTCTTCATCAGCTGATGAACGTCACCAAATATAACTTCACAATCCTTATATTGAAAGATACATATATCATAACAAAACAATCCATTAAACATCAAACTTTAATTATTTGCAGCGAACTATATCAACGCGGAGATTCGTGACGTCGTGACGTCATCCGTCCAACCATTCCATTTGGAGTGACATCCCTCGGTTCACAGGACCATGTAACCAAAAATAGTAACAAAAAAAAACTCGCAGACGAGGCCTCGTCCACAATTTTTTTGCGAGTTTATTTTTTGTTATTATTTTTAGTTACATAGTCCTGTTCTTGGTTTTACAAACGGCAGAAAATAACAGCTACGGCAATGTCATTCGCTTGAAATAAAAGTTGCACCCAGTAAAGTTTGCGTTGGAAACAAGTCCAGACCCGGCTGATGCTGAAAATAGATTGTTATTAACGTTCGGTGAACTTTGGGTGTGTTTGAGTCATACTACGGCGGCGCGGTTGGATTTCCCGAAGCAATAAAAGACGTTGTGGAGCTCAGTGATTCCTTTTGGTAAGTCGAGCATTCTGTTATAGCTTCGAATGGACACTTCATTTCGGTGACCCGACATATACCTGATCTGTCTGGCTTAGCCTATTGAATCGATGTCGCTCTAAATTTTCCAAAATGTTTTTTAATGTTATTTTTAGACATTGATGAACCCCCCTGAAGTAGTTCTGTGTGTCTCCGCTCAATTGACAACGTAACCACGTGACATACTGACGTTCATCGGGAAAATCTATGACACTAAGCTTGATAGTGTTCACCTGGGCGAGGTCACCCGCTACTGTCAATATTCTGTCATTACAGACGCTCTTAGTCTAATTGTCATGTACATGCATCAATTTCAAACGAATTCAGCTCATTATCGGAATTGAATTTCATAAGCGTATTCAATTATTGCTTGTTATCAATCATCACCAAATGTCATTATATAAACATAATATACAACATAGATAGCACAGATATATATCGGTGTGTTGTGGTATTTTAATGCCTTTTTATCTCTTAGCAAATAATCTTATGACCCAACTGAGCAAAAAATCATTTTGCTTGATGCTGCTATGATATTATTCATATGATCAGTAGTTTCACCTTTGGGTAGTTTG
Source organism: Haliotis rufescens (assembly GCF_023055435.1). NCBI lineage: Eukaryota > Metazoa > Mollusca > Gastropoda > Lepetellida > Haliotidae > Haliotis > Haliotis rufescens. Next base: position 1,330,392 of record NW_025964383.1, read on the forward strand.
TTTTAATTGTTTTGTTCGTTTGTTGTTTAACGCCGCACTCGGCAATATTCCAGCTACCTTCTGTAAATAATCGAGTCTGGACCAGACAATCCAATAATTTGACATTGTGAGCATCGATCCACGCAATAGGGATACGATGACATGCATTAACCAAGTCAGCGAGCCTGCCCATGTGGGTAATAAGATATGATAGGTTTATACTATTTTGACAATTTACGCTAGTTAGTACCCGGCAATATTCCAGCTGTCTTCTTTATAGGACGGCGGTCTGTAAATAATCGAGTCTGAACGAGAATATCCAATGACTGACCCGTGAAGATCCGGGGTAGAATAGGTCTTCAGCAACCCATGCTTGCCATAAAAGGCGACTATGCTTGTCGTAAGAGGCGACTAACGGTATCGGGTGGTCAGGCTCGCTGACTTGGTTGATGCATGTCATCGATCCCAATTGCGTGGATCGATGCTAATTATATGAAGTGACGTGTCAGAGCTGGAGCTGAAACAAAAGAGACCAACGCATTATATGAAGTGGTACTCACAACTGGAGCTGAAACATTAGAGACCAACTCATTATCTGAAGTGGTGCGTCAAAACTGCAACTGAAAAAATAGAGACCAACCAATTATATGAAGTGGTGCTCACAACTGGAGCTGAAACATATGAAACCAACTCATTATACGAAGTGGTGCTTCAAAACTGGAGCTGAAACAATAGAGACCAACGCATTATATGAAGTGGTGCTCACAACTGGAGCTGAAACATATGAAACCAACTCATTATACGAAGTGGCGCATCACAACTGGAGCTGAGACATTAGAGACCAACACATTTAATATATGAAGTGTTTATTTGTTTGTGTGTTGTGTAACGCTGCACTTAGCAATATTCCAGCTATATGGCGGCGGTCTGTAAATAATCCAGTGATTGACATCATGAGCATCGATCCACGTAATTGGGATCGATGACATGAATTGACCAAGTCAGCGAGCCTGACCAACCGAATACGTTAGTAGCCTCTTACGACAAGCATAGTCCCCTTTTACGGCAAGCATGGGTTACTGAAAACCTATTCTACCCCGGATCTTCACGGTTGTTATGAAGCGGTGCGTCACAACTGCAGCTGTAACAATAAAGACCAACGCATTATATGAAATGGTGCTCACAACTGGAGCTGAAACATTAGAGACCAACGCATTATATGAAGTGGTACTCACAACTGGAGCTGAAACATTAGAGACCAACGCATTATATGAAGTGGTGCTCACAACTGGAGCTGAAACATATGAAACCAACTCATTAAACGAAATGGTGCATCAAAACTGGAGCTGAAACAATAGAGACCCACGCATTATATGAAATGGTCCTCGCAACTGGAGCTGAAACATTAGAGACCAATCCATTATATGAAGTGGTGCTCACAACTGGAACTGAAACATGTGAGACCAACTCATCAAATGAAGTGGCGTGTCACAACTGGAGTTGAAACGTGTGAGACCAACTCATTATATGAAGTGGTGCATCGCAACTGGAGATGAAACTAAAGAGACCAATGTCAATGTATCTGTTCATTTGAACCTGAAGCTGAGAGCTTTTAAATATCTATCAGTATATGTGCTCTGAAAATCACACTTCCAGACGACCTCAGCTGACACTACAACTGCCTTTCTACGGTAACTGGGGTATCATTGGGTGTGGACAGCACCCGCAACTCATTCTTACACTTCACCATGAATGCGGAAGGTTATACTTTCCCTATTACTCGGAACATTCGGACCAGCAAAATACACCCCTATATCTACTGACCACATTCTTCACAGAGAAAGTCCAGCATAGCATGGCTTTCTCAGCATTGAGCCCACATGACCACGGACAGTTGCAATGTGTAACCCATGTCCAGGCACCTTGGTCGTCTAGGTATAACCTACAATTGTAGAAGGACATGTTTAAATTCAGTCAAAGTCACCGTGACTACAGAAACTATATGCAGTTAAAGTAGCGCTGAGTTTACACAATAATATTGAACAAATGATTCTGTCTGGAAACAAAACCTGCATCGTCTATGTGATGCGTCTCAACTGGATATGAATCAGAAAAAATCAGCTCATGCTAGTAGGAAGTGGCGAGTCACAATTGTAGCTGAAACAATAGAGATCAACTCATTACATGAAGTGGTGCATCGCAACTGCAACTGAAACATAAGAGACCAACTCTTTATAAGAAGTGGCGCATGACAACTGGAGCTGAAACAAGAGAGACCAACGCAGTATATGAAGTGGTGCTCACAACTGGAGCTGAAACATATGAAACCAACTCATTATACGAAGTGGCGTGTCACAACTGGAGCTGAGACATTAGAGACCAACACATTTAATATATGAAGTGTTTATTTGTTTGTGTGTTGTGTAACGCTGCACTTAGCAATATTCCAGCTATATGGCGGCGGTCCGTAAATAATCCAGTGATTGACATCATGAGCATCGATCCACATAATTGGGATCGATGACATGCATCGACCAAGTCAGCGAGCCTGACCACCCGAATACGTTAGTAGCCTCTTACGACAAGCATAGTCCCCTTTTACGGCAAGCATGGGTTACTGAAAACCTATTCTACCCCGGATCTTCACGGTTGTTATGAAGCGGTGCGTCACAACTGCAGCTGTAACAATAAAGACCAACGCATTATATGAAATGGTGCTCACAACTGGAGCTGAAACATTAGAGACCAACGCATTATATGAAGTGGTGCTCACAACTAGAGCGGAAACATATGAAACCAACTCATTATACGAAGTGGTGCATCAAAACTGGAGCTGAAACAATAGAGACCCACGCATTATATGAAATGGTCCTCGCAACTGGAGCTGAAACATTAGAGACCAACTCAGTATATGAAGTGGTGCATCAAAGCTGGAGCTGAAACAAAAGAGATCAACCCATTATATGAAGTGGTGCTCACAACTGGAACTGAAACATGTGAGACCAACTCATCAAATGAAGTGGCGTGTCACAACTGGAGTTGAAACGTGTGAGACCAACTCATTATATGAAGTGGTGCATCGCAAAATACACCCCTATATCTACTGACCACATTCTTCACAGAGAAAGTCCAGCATAGCATGGCTTTCTCAGAATGGAGCCCACATGACCACGGACAGTTGCAATGTGTAACCCATGTCCAGGCACCTTGGTCGTCTAGGTATAACCTACAATTGTAGAAGGACATGTTTAAATTCAGTCAAAGTCACCGTGACTATAGAAACTATATGCAGTTAAAGTAGCACAGAGTTTACACAATAATATTGAACAAATGATTCTGTCTGGAAAAATAACCTGCATCGTCTATGTGATGCGTCTCAACTTGATATGAATCAGAAAATATCAGCTCATGCTAGTAGGAAGTGGCGAGTCACAACTGTAGCTGAAACATTAGAGACCAACTCATAAAATGAAGTGATGTGCGTCACAACTGGAGTTACATCGCTGGAGACAAACTCATTTTTTATATGTAAAGGTGCGTCACAACTGGAGCTGAAACATGAGGTCAAATCATTTTTGAAGTGGTGCTCAAAAGTGTAGCTGAAACATTAGAGACCAACTAATATGAAGTGGAGCACCAGAACTGGAGCTGAAACATTAGAGACCAAATCATTACATGAAGTGGTGCTCACAACTGGAGCTGAAACATTAGAGACCAACTAATATGAAGTCGAGCATCACAACTGGAGCTGAAACATTAGAGACGAAATAATTATATGAATAAGAGCATCACAACTGGAGCTGATACATTAGAGACCAACGCATTATATGAAGTGGTGCTCACAACTGGAGCTGAAACATATGAAACCAACTCATTATACGAAGTGGTGCATCAAAAATGGAGCTGAAACAATAGAGATCAACGCATTATATGAAATGGTCCTCGCAACTGGAGCTGAAACATTAGAGACCAACTCAGTATATAAAAGTGGTGCATCAAAGCTGGAGCTGAAACAAAAGAGATCAACCCATTATATGAAGTGGTGCTCACAACTGGAACTGAAACATGTGAGACCAACTCATCATATGAAGTGGCGTGTCACAACTGGAGTTGAAACGTGTGAGACCAACTCATTATATGAAGTGGTGCATCGCAACTGGAGATGAAACTAAAGAGACCAATGTCAATGTATCTGTTCATTTGAACCTGAAGCTGAGAGCTTTTAAATATCTATCAGTATATGTGCTCTGAAAATCACACTTCCAGACGACCTCAGCTGACACTACAACTGCCTTTCTACGGTAACTGGGGTATCATTGGGTGTGGACAGCACCCGCAACTCATTCTTACACTTCACCATGAATGCGGAAGGTTATACTTTCCCTACTACTCGGAACATTCGGACCAGCAAAATACACCCCTATATCTACTGACCACATTCTTCACAGAGAAAGTCCAGCATAGCATGGCTTTCTCAGAATGGAGCCCACATGACCACGGACAGTTGCAATGTGTAACCCATGTCCAGGCACCTTGGTCGTCTAGGTATAACCTACAATTGTAGAAGGACATGTTTAAATTCAGTCAAAGTCACCGTGACTACAGAAACTATATGCAGTTAAAGTAGCGCTGAGTTTACACAATAATATTGAACAAATGATTCTGTCTGGAAACAAAACCTGCATCGTCTATGTGATGCGTCTCAACTGGATATGAATCAGAAAAAATCAGCTCATGCTAGTAGGAAGTGGCGAGTCACAATTGTAGCTGAAACAATAGAGATCAACTCATTACATGAAGTGGTGCATCGCAACTGCAACTGAAACATAAGAGACCAACTCTTTATAAGAAGTGGCGCATGACAACTGGAGCTGAAACAAGAGAGACCAACGCATTATATGAAGTGGTGCTCACAACTGGAGCTGAAACATATGAAACCAACTCATTATACGAAGTGGCGTGTCACAACTGGAGCTGAGACATTAGAGACCAACACATTTAATATATGAAGTGTTTATTTGTTTGTGTGTTGTGTAACGCTGCACTTAGCAATATTCCAGCTATATGGCGGCGGTCCGTAAATAATCCAGTGATTGACATCATGAGCATCGATCCACATAATTGGGATCGATGACATGCATCGACCAAGTCAGCGAGCCTGACCACCCGAATACGTTAGTAGCCTCTTACGACAAGCATAGTCCCCTTTTACGGCAAGCATGGGTTACTGAAAACCTATTCTACCCCGGATCTTCACGGTTGTTATGAAGCGGTGCGTCACAACTGCAGCTGTAACAATAAAGACCAACGCATTATATGAAATGGTGCTCACAACTGGAGCTGAAACATTAGAGACCAACGCATTATATGAAGTGGTGCTCACAACTAGAGCGGAAACATATGAAACCAACTCATTATACGAAGTGGTGCATCAAAACTGGAGCTGAAACAATAGAGACCCACGCATTATATGAAATGGTCCTCGCAACTGGAGCTGAAACATTAGAGACCAACTCAGTATATGAAGTGGTGCATCAAAGCTGGAGCTGAAACAAAAGAGATCAACCCATTATATGAAGTGGTGCTCACAACTGGAACTGAAACATGTGAGACCAACTCATCAAATGAAGTGGCGTGTCACAACTGGAGTTGAAACGTGTGAGACCAACTCATTATATGAAGTGGTGCATCGCAAAATACACCCCTATATCTACTGACCACATTCTTCACAGAGAAAGTCCAGCATAGCATGGCTTTCTCAGAATGGAGCCCACATGACCACGGACAGTTGCAATGTGTAACCCATGTCCAGGCACCTTGGTCGTCTAGGTATAACCTACAATTGTAGAAGGACATGTTTAAATTCAGTCAAAGTCACCGTGACTATAGAAACTATATGCAGTTAAAGTAGCACAGAGTTTACACAATAATATTGAACAAATGATTCTTACTGGAAAAATAACCTGCATCGTCTATGTGATGCGTCTCAACTTGATATGAATCAGAAAATATCAGCTCATGCTAGTAGGAAGTGGCGAGTCACAACTGTAGCTGAAACATTAGAGACCAACTCATAAAATGAAGTGATGTGCGTCACAACTGGAGTTACATCGCTGGAGACAAACTCATTTTTTATATGTAAAGGTGCGTCACAACTGGAGCTGAAACATGAGGTCAAATCATTTTTGAAGTGGTGCTCAAAAGTGTAGCTGAAACATTAGAGACCAACTAATATGAAGTGGAGCACCAGAACTGGAGCTGAAACATTAGAGACCAAATCATTACATGAAGTGGTGCTCACAACTGGAGCTGAAACATTAGAGACCAACTAATATGAAGTCGAGCATCACAACTGGAGCTGAAACATTAGAGACGAAATAATTATATGAATAAGAGCATCACAACTGGAGCTGATACATTAGAGACCAACGCATTATATGAAGTGGTGCTCACAACTGGAGCTGAAACATATGAAACCAACTCATTATACGAAGTGGTGCATCAAAAATGGAGCTGAAACAATAGAGATCAACGCATTATATGAAATGGTCCTCGCAACTGGAGCTGAAACATTAGAGACCAACTCAGTATATAAAAGTGGTGCATCAAAGCTGGAGCTGAAACAAAAGAGATCAACCCATTATATGAAGTGGTGCTCACAACTGGAACTGAAACATGTGAGACCAACTCATCATATGAAGTGGCGTGTCACAACTGGAGTTGAAACGTGTGAGACCAACTCATTATATGAAGTGGTGCATCGCAACTGGAGATGAAACTAAAGAGACCAATGTCAATGTATCTGTTCATTTGAACCTGAAGCTGAGAGCTTTTAAATATCTATCAGTATATGTGCTCTGAAAATCACACTTCCAGACGACCTCAGCTGACACTACAACTGCCTTTCTACGGTAACTGGGGTATCATTGGGTGTGGACAGCACCCGCAACTCATTCTTACACTTCACCATGAATGCGGAAGGTTATACTTTCCCTACTACTCGGAACATTCGGACCAGCAAAATACACCCCTATATCTACTGACCACATTCTTCACAGAGAAAGTCCAGCATAGCATGGCTTTCTCAGAATGGAGCCCACATGACCACGGACAGTTGCAATGTGTAACCCATGTCCAGGCACCTTGGTCGTCTAGGTATAACCTACAATTGTAGAAGGACATGTTTAAATTCAGTCAAAGTCACCGTGACTATAGAAACTATATGCAGTTAAAGTAGCACTGAGTTTACACAATAATATTGAACAAATGATTCTTACTGGAAAAATAACCTGCATCGTCTATGTGATGCGTCTCAACTTGATATGAATCAGAAAATATCAGCTCATGCTAGTAGGAAGTGGCGAGTCACAACTGTAGCTGAAACATTAGAGACCAACTCATAAAATGAAGTGATGTGCGTCACAACTGGAGTTACATCGCTGGAGACAAACTCATTTTTTATATGTAAAGGTGCGTCACAACTGGAGCTGAAACATGAGGTCAAATCATTTTTGAAGTGGTGCTCAAACGTGTAGCTGAAACATTAGAGACCAACTAATATGAAGTGGAGCACCAGAACTGGAGCTGAAACATTAGAGACCAAATCATTATATGAAGTGGTGCTCACAACTGGAGCTGAAACATATGAAACCAACTCATTATACGAAGTGGTGCATCAAAAATGGAGCTGAAACATTAGAGACCAACTCAGTATATAAAAGTGGTGCATCAAAGCTGGAGCTGAAACAAAAGAGATCAACCCATTATATGAAGTGGTGCTCACAACTGGAACTGAAACATGTGAGACCAACTCATCATATGAAGTGGCGTGTCACAACTGGAGTTGAAACGTGTGAGACCAACTCATTATATGAAGTGGTGCATCGCAACTGGAGATGAAACTAAAGAGACCAATGTCAATGTATCTGTTCATTTGAACCTGAAGCTGAGAGCTTTTAAATATCTATCAGTATATGTGCTCTGAAAATCACACTTCCAGACGACCTCAGCTGACACTACAACTGCCTTTCTACGGTAACTGGGGTATCATTGGGTGTGGACAGCACCCGCAACTCATTCTTACACTTCACCATGAATGCGGAAGGTTATACTTTCCCTACTACTCGGAACATTCGGACCAGCAAAATACACCCCTATATCTACTGACCACATTCTTCACAGAGAAAGTCCAGCATAACATGGCTTTCTCAGAATGGAGCCCACATGACCACGGACAGTTGCAATGTGTAACCCATGTCCAGGCACCTTGGTCGTCTAGGTATAACCTACAATTGTAGAAGGACATGTTTACATTCAGTCAAAGTCACCGTGACTATAGAAACTATATGCAGTTAAAGTAGCACCGAGTTTGCACCATAATATTGAACAAATGATTCTGTCTGGAAAAATAATCTACTTCGTCTCTTGCGTGTTTCCATGTTGATGGTGTAGTGCCTTTTGTCCATATTTTGTTTTATAATTGTAAAAGTAAATTTTGATGGGGTTTTTAGTTAAAATAATGTAGCTTATGTTGTCGAGACCTGTGGGTGAGGCTGTATTCTTGTTTTTATGGCTGTTTGTAATTCATGTATGTTTGTTGATAGGTAGTTGGGTGTGGTCTGGTCTTTTTGTGTATGTGGGATGTTTATATGCTGTTTTGGAATTGGGGGGTGATAGTTGGTGGAGCTGCTGGTTTTGGCGAAATGGTCAGCAGTAACATTAGCGTTTTCTTTATTTGTTGATAGGTCTTAAATGTTTGTTTAAATTAGGTTTTTTTTAAAGTACCTTTTATGGCTTTAATTTTTTTCCACAATTTCCTAGTATTATTATTGCCAATTTTCAAGGGATTACAAAAGGATTGCCAGTATCTTTTTTGCTTTGTTTTGAGTTGTTTTGTTCTGTTTCTAATATTTATGAATAAAATAGTTTAGAACGGCCCCTCTTTGGGTTATGGGTGTAGTTTGTCGATATTGTGGGGATGCATTTTAAGGCTATTTCCAGGGTATGAAACCTCCAAAAATTTCAGCCAGACCACAGGACTGGCTAGCTGAAATACTTGCCAGCCCTGACCAAAACCTGCCTGCCCACTATAATCATAAGTTTCTCAGGATAAGCTAACGGGATTTCTTTTTGGTTACATTTTATCATTCATCTTTACATGTGAATTAATGATTATCATCGGAAAATATTTAGAATATTGTCACATATGAAATATAACCCGACCGTCGGGCAGGGGGATTTGAAAATCTGGCAGCCCGAGTTGAAATCAACCCGTCTCGGACGGTCGGGCAGGCAGGTATTTCGAACACTGCTAGCGCTATTTCATGTAATTTATTAGTTAGATTTGTTTTCAATGGGTCTATGTTTGTGTCATGTATCTGGTATATGTCTGTTTGATTGCAGAGTTTTGTAAATAGTTGCCAGTTAGCTTTTTTTAAATGAAATTATATATGCTGGAGAGAGTCCGAGGGGGGTTCAGTTGGGGTGGGTGTGTGGCTTATATTTAATGAATTTTTCATTGGGCAGTGGTCGCTGCCCCAGGCGTCATTATAAAAAGTTCTTTTTTAAAAGATTACCAGTAGTTACTGTTATGTCTACTGCTGTTGGGTTTTGAAGATGATTTATTGTGTACCGGGTGGGTTGGGTGTCATCTAATGAAATAAGGTTGCCACTATCTATCCAGCCTACCAATAGTCTTTCATATTTATCTGTGTAATTTTGTGTGCCCCACAATGGATAGTGTGCATTCAGGTCCCCGAGGATAATGGTATTGGGTTCCATAACAAATGTTAGAATTTCTAAGTAGTCGTTATTATTCGTAGAAAGCATTCGATCAAGTAAAAATGACTGCGTGACGAATCAACTATTTATACACAATAAAAGAAACTGCCTTATTTTAGCAACAGTGCTATTACATGCCATTTGAAATGTCTAATTAGCAGACACATTAGAGTAAGTGACATGTACGTAATCCCTATCAATCAAAGCTGTCAAAAAAACTGAAAATTATATGGTTTAAACATATTTATTTTCACAAAAATGTGAAAATGGATTGATAAACATGCGACGCGCTTATGTCAATACCGCTCCATTACACAGAAGACATAATACAATAAATACATCAATGGAGGTTAGATGTAACAAATGAATTGTATATGCCAAGCTAGATGTGTATATATAATGAACATATTTGCAGTTAAACCATGTTGATGTTAAACCATTCATTTAATTGAAAATCTGCCAGTTTTCAGTATAAAGTATTAAATAGAATCTAATGTTTGGATTTGCTCTTCCTTACTCAAATACGAATTTCAGCATATCACTGTTTGTAAAGAATAACCATGTTGGTAAAGATGCATCTCATTTCGAAGAACATAGTAATTTGTACACACAAAAAAGAAGTGTAAAGCATCTTCGGTATGATAATCCAAAATATATCTATCATACTGATCTGCGTTAAGATCGCTGCAGCCAGGACTGAGGCGACTGTGAATAATTTGACATAATTTGTTTCCATAATTTAAATCCCACTGTATACCATTATCTCCCATTACGTGAAGCAAATTCTTCAATTGTGTAACGATCTCTGGCCCCGTTAGGTTTTCTGGTAACATATTCAGAAGTTGTGTTGTAGCTATCATAAATGAATCTGCATAAGCTTTTGTTTTACACTTAACTGTATGGATAATAAGCCTACAAAGATATTCCGGGGAGAAATTGTTATCCATTTTGTATAACATTACCAATTTTGAATTGTATCTGCTGTCTTTTAATGATTTACTATTTGTTTCATTGTAAATCTTCTGATGACCCGTGCCCCGACAACGCCATATATGGTTCTAAGGGCATCTAAATTTAATGTTTCCAATAAATTAGCTTGTTCATTAGTACAGTTGTCCCAAATATGACAGCAATAATCAAAAATTGGTAAAATAAATTATTTGTACATAGTTTCACAGGTAGATCGTGATAGACGATATTTATAACTTCTTAAACAATTAATCAGAGGACAACATTTCCTTGCAATATCATCAATGTGCATTTTCTACGTACAATTACTTCGTAAAGTAATACCAAGGTGCTTATGACTTTGTACATCTTTGATTTCTGTGCCATTCATATGTAAGTTAGGTTTGCGACTAGGGTTTACTTGTCATCTGAAAATCATATCTATCAAGGACACACCAAATTACCAAGTTTTATTCATTACTATATTTATTACAATGTTAATACTTTAGAGATACCTTTTTCAGAGGAGAGGGCATACACACAAGAATTATATTGCTTCCGTGTGTGAATACAGGTTATGCTTGGCATGTCAGTTCTCAGCTTCATACCGGTGTTATATCTGAATTTGTATATGGAAGCATGCGTATAGCATGGCAATTACTTGCTATTGGTCAGCACACAAAATACGGCCAAACAATTTTGGGCACCGCTTTTGCAAGTTGTTTAGTACAATAATGTGTTATTAAAATCTATTTCCATTTGTTTTCACAATTTTCCCTATACCATTGTATGCATGTTTATGTTGCTTAATCGTATTGCATTAGTATTATTATAGTATTATGTTTCTCCTTCCCAATCTAACGTTATAACATTTCAGGTCATTACCATCATCTAATACCCTCTTGGTGCAACGGGACCATAAATGGTCCCTCACTTTTCACACCCACGGGGGAACATAAATTGTCCCGTGAAAATGTCCCTTTTCAACTATACATTAAGATTTCAAAGACTGAGTGCGCATAATTAAAGTTATAACCATCATCACCCTAATCATCTCAGCTTTAACATCGTGTAACTCATATTTTTATAAATAATTATGAAATATGGCGAAATTAGTAAAGTGGTTACCGCGCTTCTCGTTCTTTTTCTGCCATGTTGACGCAATTCTTTTTATTATGCACCCATGTCACATACACGTAACTATTATTATATCAGACAGCCAATATGAAAAGGGAATATATCAAACTGGCCGGAAAGATGTACTGTTCCCCACTGTACAGTTATTGGCGTGAGACTACCATCGTTTAGTCCGCAACGGAAGTTATCTACTCTGTCATGGCGATTTACACGGCGCTAGAGACGAAACAATAGTGCAGATTGTCTTTCTGTTTATGATGCTGATTTACAGAAAATATTCAAACCTAAGATGTGGAAATATAGCTATGATCGTTAATATAACGGTCGTATAGTGTATATTTATTGGCAGGAAGTCCATGATCAAAACATAAACATTCAATGGACAAGCCCGAAGTGACCGACAGGGCACGTTCGCATCATAGCAGTGCCGCGATTTCTTGTCTACCAGTTGTCCTACATGCTCGCCCGTTTCTACAAATAACTGCTGCTTTTTCACATGAAATGACTTATAGTCATGTGTTATTGCTCTGACTACCTGACCGTGTGAATGTATTGCCCTAACCGTTTCAAATTTTGTCGCAAAAAGTGAATTCAAGAGTGTGGCCACGGCATCTAATGTTGCTATATTGTAAACAAATTGTGTCAAGGTCGGTTTCACATGTGGTAGCTCGCCCTCGTTTTTGTCGACGGTACAAGCGATACAAACATAAAACAACTATTGAATACATCGACATAACTAAAACGATGTTTGTTTGTTTGTTTGTTGTTTAACGCCGCACTCAGCAATATTCCAGCTATATGACTGCGGTCTGTAAATAATCGAGCCTGGACTAGACAATCCAGTGGTTGATATCATGAGCGTCGATCCCCACAATTTGGATACGATGACATGTATCAACCAAGTCAGCGAGCCTGACCACCCGATCCCGTTAGTCGCCTCATACAAGCAGTCACCTTTTACGGCAAGCATAGGATGCTGAAGACCTATTCTACATCGGATCTTCACGGGTTCTAAAATGATGACAGCAATACTTCTTTTTTTTTGCATTTGTTCCGTGAGTCATGGTACATGATGTGATTGTACAAGATAATTGATAAATACACATAATAAATCTCCTCAGAAAATGGAATAGTTTATCATTGGACGACTGCTCGTATTTCCAACATTCTGCCATGGATGTTAGATCCAATTAATATAAAATTTACAAATTATTGATGTAGACTGTACTCTCGATTAACGTATGATAATCTATTGCAAGTCTTCAACTCTTATTGGATATGTTATTTGAAAAGTCAGCAGTGAGTAAACGCTTTATTTTTTTGTTCAATGACGTTAAAATCTTCTATTATTTTTGTGTGTGTAGGCTAAATAGACGGTCGGTGATTTCCCGCCGCTGTGGACAGGTGCGCGTGATTTGACCTCGCATGTTGTGACGTGGATGACGTCATTTCAAACAGCTGATCTAATGTTGTGGTCGTATAATGGATACACGTGGTTTCGGTTTCCAAATAATGATGTTATCTCTTTGACAAAACTGAAAGTAGACTAGTACATCACGAATGGGAAGATTACCACGGCGACCGACGAATGAATGAGACCGTTTATAACTAGACTAACACTGTTAGAATATTTGGAGCCTTTTCTAATTTTGGTATGTTGACGAATGTGCTTTTCATATCTATTTAAAGGTTTGATATTCCAAGAAAATAATGTGCATTTAGTTGAGTAAGGGAATGGAATGTTTTACAGTGAGAAAGCTGATCAAATACTTCGATCAGTGACATACGTAATTAGTAATAATAACTTTGTTTTGCATCCTAAGTAAGAAATAGAATTTGCAAAAAGAAAAATTTGTCTGAGAGCAAAATGAATGCATGCTTCTGATTCTTTTTTCACGATTTTAAATTGTGTATGTTCCCCCCATGATGTAGTTTAGCTAGGCCAAAAGAAATAGGGAAAGACATAACAACTGAAAACCATTAATATTAAAGATTGTGTTAGATCAAAGTTCAATACCAAGAATATATGACAAATAATGCCATTACTTTCATTCACCAAGGATCATTATCTATTTCAAACTTTCCTTTCATAGAGTGGGATGAAATGGAAAACTCTACTGGAAATATACTATCACGAATGTATTTCAATGTGCATGTACATACCTAGGTGTAAAATACTTCTAAAGTCGTATTTATAAAACAATATGAAGGAAAAAGTTGTAACTCAAGGACTGACCATACAAGTATATTTTGAGCAAAGGTCTAAGTGAGGCAGCCAAGTTCGAAATACATGCTGAGACGAGGATGTATGTTTTAGTGGTCATTGTGAAACAAATTTGTTCAGAGTTTTGAGCACATGAACTGTATATATACATTGAACACTACTTCAATCGAAGTAATTCATATTTTCGTTATTGTCTCTTTCACTTGATCTAGGTATTACTTATGATTGTTCCGCAAAAACAATAATATTACCTCCTTTCACCTGTGCAAGTTGTCCTTTCCTTGTATTAAATATAGCCTACTCCATGCTTCTTGAGCTTTCAAATTCAAGTATTAAAATGGTCCAATTACATCTCGTTTCATGCTTTTTGTAAGGTACATTTAAACCATTAACAACACTTCATAACACCCGAAGTATAATTAAGCAGTCTGTGTGATTTCACAGCGAAGCAATATGCTTGTATGACATACAGCGCCCAGGATACGAATGATCGAAAATAGGTTTGTTGAATAGATTTCAACCCATGAAACGTTTCAACGATTTTGATTGAAGTTACATGTACTTACTCTGGTTGGTAGTACGCTATAACCTTGTTAATTATTAAGAAAGGATAATGATGTCAGATATTAAGCGATGTCAATTTGAGTATTGTTAGGGCTGTTTAGCGATATTTCACATTTTGTCCTTTCTGTCCGATGTCAGTTACCTCGAAGTCACTAATGACTGAGTACGGACATGGAAACCTATATGGACGTAACCGGGATTTCTTCAAGATATACATTCCAAACTTTCATTCGTATTGTAACATTCTCTTTGACAGTCTGCATACGAACTAATCACGACCACTTCCGTCAATTATGTTTTGATGTAAAAAACACTAACAATTTCATCGAGATTTTATATCGGTACTGACTTCTGAGAACCAATTATCGCCAGCTCCCCGTTATAGCGCGCACGTGATTGCATCTCATTTTACTTTTGCTCGTTTTCATTAGAAGAGAGAAATATTTATTCGAAAATGATGAATAAAATGGACTCTTGTGAGGAAATAATTAGAAAAAACACCATAATCACCTTGCTGAAATACAACTTTAGAAAAGGCGCGTAGGCTGTGTCACGTGAGTATATCATGCGAAAATATATAATCAAACAACACGATGATGCATTTTCAGTTCTGTCATCGCTTTCTATCTGTCTGTCATTTCTTCCCCAAAATAAATTCTGAAATCTATTTGGGTACACATGCATTATACGGGACACCAATCCGCCATGTTTGTTTGATGGTACCAATAAAGTAGATCGAATTTGGGGAATATTGGTTTTTGTCAGTTTGCTGACAAATTGATAATAGCATTTCTAATTCATTTTGATGAAAAATAATTGAGTGCGTTACCCGAGATACTAAAAAACGCAATTTGTTTAACTAAAGCGGTGCACGTCATCCCGTGGCATGTGCTGTTAAGACGATGGCGATAACTGGTACAGTAAGTCGACGGGAAAGTTATATTTCCACTGTTTTCATTCCCTATCGTAGCGTTAAAATAAATCAGCGCATTTGCTCATAGTTTCACAAAAATATAAGTAATTGGTACAGTCAACTTTGTACCCGGAATATGTCAGAAACAACATGAAAAAAATAACTGGTCGGTGAGCAGTAAACATTAACCACGGAAAATTCTCAGTGAATGTGTACAGCGACATAGATGTCATATGTCTATCACCGTTAGGATATGTACTTTCCAATGATATGAATTATTGAACAATTACATTTCAAACCATAGCGCTTACTTGACTATACTTGCCACATTCGGGTGCTTCCATATTACGATTAATGTAGAAAAGTAGGAACCTTACAATAGCAGCACTTTTATCGATGGCTAGGCAGTGCATATAGGCCAGTAGAAATATTGAAACACCTTGACATTTTTTATAACAGACAAATTTTATGTTAACATGAATCATATACATATTCTGTCACACCATACCAACCCCAACCAAAATCAACCTCTGGCAAATATAATTTTAACCATTTTATTTTTCGGGACAAAAATGGTGGAAAAAGGGGGAAATGATTTCTTCATTGAGGCTTTAATCAGGATGTCTTTAAACACATAATGGTGATTATTTGCCATATTTGGTGAACATATACAGATGATTATGATGATAGGAAAAGGAATTGGGATTAATTGTTAAGGAAATTAACAATTAACAAGGTGATGTGTTGAAAGGACATACTTTATTTGTCTCGCTTTAAACATACTTACATCAACTGTCAAAATGTTGGTCTTCATTCCTACTTGAATGTTTGCAGCAACTTTACGATTGAAGTAAATATTTAGAAGCAGAAAAAGGTCCATTCAAAATTAAGTCAAGGTGACATATCCATATTAGTCAGGTATACATGCTCCCATAATCATTTTTTGGGGTAATGACATATGAACATGAGAATACTTTTGATACACATATTGTCTGTTATCGAAAATGTCTCGGTGTAATTAAATTAGGGGATTTTCCTACTGGCCTAATATATTTTTTGGATTGGTTGACTTCAGATACTGTTGGAAAGACAATGTTGTGACGTGGATGAGTTCACGTCAAACAGCTGATCTAATGTTGTGGTCGTATAATGGATACACATTGTTTCAGTTTCCAAATAATAGTATATTCTCTTTGACTGAACTGGAAAGTAGACTAGTACATCACGAATTTGAAGACTACCACGGCGACCGACGAGTGAATGAAAGATAGAGCTGCAATGAATGGTTAAAACGGTCATTTCGCAGCAAACACTCTGTATATACGACTTGTTCGTACGGGTGGAGTTTAGAAATGGTATATTAACATTGCATAATTGTGTTGAGCAAGCCGTTATAACGGCAACGAAACTGTTATCTCTTGTTAACCTCACTGGTGTTGTATGGAGAAACCATGTTAAAACTTTCGCTCCTGTGACGAAAATCCGGGTCTTGTACCCAAATTGGGTAAAATGTGCGAACCCCATCCTTGGTCTTCCCTTCGTAATGCGGTTGAAATATGATTATAATTGTGTAATTGGTTAAGTTGAAAACACCAACGACATAGGTGTAAGCTCATAAACAGAATTTAGAATCAATATGTTCACACACACACACACACACACACACACACACACAGAGTGACAGAGAAATGCTCTTACCGGCCCGATGCCCTGGTGCTGTTTTGTATTGAATATAACATCACATCATCAGCGAATCGTTACAGTCACAGCGAGTATTCGTTTACACAATTATATGATCACCAACAGATTTTTAAATTACATATTGCTGCACTTACCATGTCGTTTTGTTCAACGTCCTCTCCAGAGTGAAAACATACGGCAGGGCAGGAAATCAAGCTGAAAAATGTTTCTTCGTGAAAAGTCTTCATAAAGTAGCGCGTGAATAATGTAAACGTGAGAAATAGGGGTCTTAGCCCATTGTAATCTCGATTTTAAATGAATTATAAACAGCTTGTTGAACTTAATTTAACATGCACCGGTGCATTTGATAAAGTAAGCGTCGTCTGCTTCGATCCATAGAGTCTGGATTACGCGCAGGAAAAACTCGTGCAACGGAAGTGTTTCCCGATTGGCTAAGCTCGTAACCATGACGTCACGTGACGATTCTGGTGAACACCTGCATGAAATATACAACACTTCTAACCTGATTTGACGTTTGTTTATATAAATAATCTTAACCGACAAAGCCATTGGCGGCGGTTTTTGTCTAGCGAGGTTAAAGCGTTGTCTCGTCACACCAATTCACCACATGGGTACACCATATAGAGCCGATTTTGACGCCCCTCTCCGTAATATTGCTTGGATTTGGTTCCAAATTTCGCAAATGATTTTGTAATAATAAATGGTAGTTTTTAGCGGTTTTCATTGTAATAGAATGGAGATGTAATAACAGTGGATGATCGACCATGAGTTGCCAAGTGCCTTAACATTTTAAAGCATTTTAATCATAATGATGATTGTGAAAAGAAAATAGCACAGAATTATGAACAATAAGTATAAAGTACCACACGAGCAAAAACGTATTAACTGAGGGTCAAAGGAGACTGAGTATACCGAGTGTGTTTTTTATGTAATGGAAAATTATTGAAAGAACTGTTAAATTTGATAACGTCTATTTAACCATCACTCATTCCTGCAACAGTTTGTGAAAAGTAATCTGTGGCTGAATACATATTGGTGGAAAATATATTGGTTCGATAAAGACTAAGATAGGAAATGAACTTGCAACCACATGACCCCTAACATGTTTGAAGTGTTATTTATTTATGCCGATCTTTTTTATTGATTTTCAAGATAAGATACCAGAGATACCCAACAATGAAATTCATATATAGTCGGTCCTTAGAAAGTATATATTGTGAGCCAGTTTTAAAGAGACCAAATAGCTGGGTTCATCACTACATTCCAGTTCAGTTTCAAGTATCCAATGGTTCAGGGGATAATGATGGGAGGGGAGAGGTAGCCTTGTGGTGGTTAAAGCGTTTGGTCGTCACGCCGAATGCCCGGGTTCGATTCCCCACATGGGTACAACACATGCTTGTCGTAGAAGGCGACTAACGGGATCGGGAGGTCAGGCTCGCTGACTTGGTTGATGCATGTCATCGTATCCCCAATTGAGTGGGTCGATGAAGGGACACCAGGGTTTTACCGGGGGCAAAATATTGCGCCCTGTACGCATAACAATTATGAGTGGACGCAAATAATATCCATTGGACACACAGGGATATGGATGCTGGGATGATTAAAGTGAAACTATAAGTTTGATTTGTATGATATTTCTGAATCAACGTTCGGACATTCCATATCAGATTTCTTTACTCAGTCATTAAAATCCGTTTCAAACAAGAAACACCACTCCGAAAGAAGCAAAAGGCCTCACACACATTTTGTACATTTGTTTGCTGTGATCGATGTTGTGATCACGCCGTCGGAATACGATGACACGCAATTTAACCAAGTATTCTAGTCTGACCACCCGATCCACTAAGTCGACTGTACGACCACCATAGGTAACTGGGGACCTACATGTATTCTAACCTGGAAACCCACGGGGCGTTGAGAGTGGTAGGGTGAAAGGGGCGAAACAGCTTCAGGTGTATGACGGCTATGGGGTACCAATGCCAAATGCAAAAATGATTGGGTGTTTTGGTGTACAAATATGTATACGTATGAATACTGTCTGTTGAGGAGTGTGTGTGTGTGTGTGTGTGGGGGGGGGGGGGGGGGGGGGGGGGGGGGAGAGAGAGAGAGAGAGAGATATTAGAATAATTTTAGGTCGTCGGATTTATCAGTACACCATAGAAGGCAGGTCGACAAAAGCCTAATATTAGATATTAGATCCGACAACTACGGGGGTTTGGGGTGACCCAGGCGTCTTAGTGTTGGCGCCACGAAGATCCGGGGTAGAATAGGTCTTCGACAAGACGACTAAGAGGCGACTAACGGGATCGGGGGGTCAGGCTCGCTGACTTGGTTGACGCATGTCATCGATCCCAATTGCGGGGATCGAAGCTCATGATATCAATCACTGGATTGTCTGGTCCAGACTCGATTATTTACAGACCGCGGTCATGTAGCTGGAATATTGCTGAGTGCAGAGTTAAACAAACAAAAACAAAATCTTAGGCGCCTCAATTGGCTGTGCAGAGTTGCGTTCATTGGGCACGCCAGAAACCTATGATCGTGGGTTCAAATCTCGGTTCGCCTCGATTATGTTTCTTGGTTTGTCAGCTCCATACTCGTGGGTTTCACGTCTGAGTTCTGCAACGCTGGCGTTCCAAAGGGACGCTACTTTGCTCAGCGAATTGCGGCGTCATACGAATTGGCTACCCGTGCCCTCTCTTGACATAGAAGAAAATATATATATAATGTGAATGATATACAATATATAGCAGCATTTGGGAACAGTTTTTACTACAAAGGTGTTACAAGATATTCTGGAAAACCTATCAGAAAAGCGCGAGGTGGTGATATGTAAGCATGTAGCCAGTGCTTGTGCTATTTTCTTCAGCCTTTTTCCCCGGCATTGCACTTGCCTAAAACTACCTCATCCAGCTTCAGTCGTCCTGTATTACAGAAATTTATAAAAAGAAACAGCAAATACTGATTGTTGTCAGAGACCATAAAACAAGTTTTCAATGAAAACAGTTTATTTCAATGAGCATAGAGAAAACCAGTGCACACATCGGATGGAAATCATTCACGAATCACCTCGACAACACACCTCGATTGAATAACTCTGATTCTTCAACAATTTCTGCAAATCTCAAAAGTGAACCTCTTGTTTATGAAGTGTAGATAGTTTCTGAAATGAAAAAGTGTCTTTTATTAGGCGCACAGTACAAAACATTACAAAAATATCATACCATTTAAATAAATATTTTTGTCATTCAATCTGGAGGGAAGCCTATAGAAGAAGCAATTTATATTGATGATATATGCATAATTTTTATACCATGTTGATTATTCAAATATAGCCAAAACAGTTTATAGTTTCCTCAACGTTGACATGATGTGTTTATTACTATTGGTTTGAATACTTCTTGAAATATTGTGAACATGTTTCAACATCACTGATGTAATTTCATAACCTTATAAGTTGCATATGTTTTCATAACTGTCTCGCCAAAAAACATTTACGGTACTGGAGATTTATTTTACATGACAGATTTGTTTGTTTTGCACGATAGATCTTCAAATGCATAATAAAATAAACTGATGAAAGCAAATCATGTTATCATTTTTCTAAACTTTATTTCAAGTGTTCATATAAAATAGGGTGGTGGGGTAGCCTTGTGGATTAAGCGTTTGATCATCACACTGAAGGCCCAAGTTCGTTTCCCCACATGGGTACAGTGTGTGAAGCCCATCTGTGGTGTCCCCCTGTGTTATATTGCTGGAATATTGCTAAAAGCTGCTTAAAATCCTATTCACTTCACTCAGATACAAAAATGATTGCAGATTTCATAAACCATCTTAATCTGAAACTGTTCCAGATGATTGCTGAAGGGAACAACACTAAATAATTATTATTATGATTTACCCATTCCTTGATTGTGGGGTTCTAAGGTAATTCCTTTGGTACATATACATCTGTTTCCATATGGGGTTTTGCTCGGCTGGTGCTGGTGCTGGTGCTGGTGCTGGTGCTGGTGTGACATACGGAATTCAGTTACTTATCCACAAAATATGGCAGTTATTTTGAATTCGAATTGGGAAAAAATCAAAGAGACTTTTCCCCAGTACGTTTCCACTCGGCAACCGACTTTGGAAACGTACTGGGACGTACCCCATTTTCGTATTACTCAAAGCATATGCTCTCGTAATCAGCTGGTAATGTGTAATCTTGTTGAGACAATGTTTGTATTTGTTTCTTGGTATTCCCAAGTAGCACTGATCTGTAGCCTATGGGAATAGTTATACCTAATATTGACAAACTTAGATTGACGACAATGCCGATACCGTCGATAGGGTGGGACAGGATCACGGTTTTTCAGTTGATCACAGATAACTATTCACATATAAACAGTTTTCATCTTCATCACATGTTTACAATATCGGCCCATGTACCACCGAGCATTGAGATAGTAGCCGACGGCCCATGTACCACCGAGCATTGCGATAGTAGCCGACTCAGGGGGCTAACTTCTAATGTAAACTTGTTTTAACATTTCACTATCATTGGTGTTTGTAAGAGACGATGTGAGTTTAATTTCACTTATTATTCTTACACTGACACTAGTAGGCCTAATTGTGTAAATGTCGAGTCGGGGTCGGGTGACACATCAGGTGATGTGGGTCTTCTCTTGTTTCCACTTTCTCTTGTTTCCATACTTGCTCTGCGTATGGTTTTGCAATTTCTTGATGGGTCAAGGGAACTTCTTCGGATCAGGCAATATATCGGATGCCATGTTGTATCACCATAAACGGGTACATAATATCTTTTGCGTTGTGACTAGACAGGGACCGAGTTGGCACCAATTACGTCATAATCTAAGGGGGGTAAAAAACCTCAGACCTTTTAGCTCGGAAAACGAAGTCCTCATAACGGCATGACATTTTCACACTTACTGAGAGCTTCCTACTTTCACTGTGAGAAAAATGAGGGTATATTTTCAAACACTGATACCAACTAATTCTAAAATTTCGTTTAGTTTAAAATAAGAAAGGAAGTGATTTTTGCATGTACACTTCCCCTTCAAATACCATCCATTTTCGGGGGGAAACGGTCAATACGTATCAGGTAAAGTCTACATATACAATATATTACTAAGGCTTAAAGTTCATGTTATTTGATGATGCATGGATACCTCTAAAAGAACAAATACTTTTCAAAATGATAGATTATCATTACGATATTGTTAAAAAAATCAACCAGAATTAAAGAATAATATTGGAATTAATCACATATATTTAGAAACTTCAAAATGTAGAAAATATGAAAGCGATTCTAGAGCACTCGATTGACTAACCAAGCACTTGTTTGGGCGTTTATGTTTCTAAGAAGTCGACAATTTACTCGGATTTACACAGTGTGCACATTTGATTTTACGTTTAAACGTAATTAACATGTTGCAGTCAATTTTCACACATGTTTACGTTTCACGCTAGGTGTGGTAACTCTATCTCTGGCTGCTCCCTGTCAACAATTTTGATTTCGACTTGTGGCTACACGGTGTAAGAACAAGTCGTTTATAGTGAGAAGCACAGTGATACGGTTACCAGCTAGGTTCCTGTTATTTCCTACGCTGAGGCAACACTAAGCACGTCATGTCCCGCTGCTAGTGACCGATATACCAGTATTACCCAATGTCCAGACAGATCCTCTCAAACATTTCCTGGAAGCAACAACATTTCTAAGTATGTACTGGTGCGCACTGAATACAACTAGAAGAATGACACGGTACAGAGGTTGTGGTCAGATACTAGATAATCACACTGTTTTACAATTTCACAACAAACTATTATCGATTAAACAGCCCAAGTGTTTTCATGGAAAAAATTACCAAAAATTACAGCTTTCCTCTGTCGAATAATTGTAACGTTTCACGAATCTTGATCCGTTTCTATCTTTGTTAGCTTTTCAATCTAATTCTTGATTCGTTGTTGAATCCTACTTTTCAATTGCTTTGCATCAAAATGGCTGACACGTTGCAGTCTGCTAGCCGTCAAAAGTTGATCAGAGAGAAATTATCACAATGGGAAGCAAAGACAAATCCGAAAGCTCCTCTAACAACGAAACAAAAAGATGCCGTTATTGAACTAACGTCGTTTGTAACAGAACGGCCACTTCCACAAGGAGTAAGCATGACGCTTCCTCATTGTAAAACTCACAGTTGAAAGTACCCTCCGTTTTCGCGCACTCTGTTGACTACAAGTTCGGCAGAAATGTATTTATCGTAACTTGTAATTCACAGTTTTGTTTAGATCATATGAAATGAAACGTCATTTAGCGTAGTTGTTGTTTGTAAGTGTCGTAAAAATGAACATCGAGGGAGCAGCTTAGGTATGATACAAATATGCCTTCGAATTTAGCTTTAGTAGATGAAATCATCAACCGTCGGTTTCAAATGTAGGACAGGATTGGCTTGGACCAACCTTCAATTTTCACCTTAACTCAGGCTACCTTAGCGTAAGGTAGTTTCATGCAACAGGTTAAAGGCCTAAGGTTAAAACTATGGATAAAAGGTAACCTTTGTGCTAAGGTCGTTTTGTACAACGACACCCAGGACTCCAAATTGTTCGCCAAATTACCTATCCAAGGTAACGTTGTACAAAGCGATCTTTGCGCTAAGGTGATCACAACTCCCATACTGTAACATAGACTTACGACAGTTGTAGTGTTAAAGTTGTTTTGTACAGCGCGCCCAGAGATCTAGTAGAATGTCAGGCTTTGTTGCAAGTGCCCCTATCATGCATTTGTGCCATCACAATTCAGGCAAGTAAATGTTTCATATTAAGTTGCTTCCCAGTAAGGAAGACTTCTGACAAGAACACCAACCTTAAGTATACTGGGATTATAACTTTCACATAGAAAACACAGATGCAAGCCAAATTGAAACTAGAATCAAATCAAATCATGGCTTAACATATCAAACTCACAATTTTCAATGCTAATGTTTTCTGTTTTCTGAAGACAAAAGCAAAAAGCTAAATGCAGGAATTTGTAAAAGTTACATTGTCTTGACTATATGCATGTGTTGCTGTTGCAGAAATATAGGGTTATGACATGTAGTTTACCAGGTGCATGCTAATGGTTTCTCTGATCTAATTTCATTTGTTGTAGCATTGTACAGTTTGGGTCTCTCTTTTCTAGATTTGTCCATTCCTATACTATCTTAGAC
Organism: Haliotis rufescens; assembly: GCF_023055435.1. Classification (NCBI taxonomy): domain Eukaryota; kingdom Metazoa; phylum Mollusca; class Gastropoda; order Lepetellida; family Haliotidae; genus Haliotis; species Haliotis rufescens. The sequence continues at coordinate 1,354,840 of NW_025964383.1, forward strand.
CATACATCTCTTTCATTCATTATTAAAAATTTTGTCCTGAGAACCAAGATACTATTTCCAGGATTAACCGTTATTCACCCTGAACATGGCGTGTGTTACATTGAGATGTAAACGATTTCTTTTCCCAAGTTGACAATTCTTATTTCAATGAAGCTTCAGCTAATCAGCATACAAATTTCAAAGGTATTTTATTTGATACCCGATCACATTGGTTTTCTTAGTGATCTACAAGGTCATTGTGACTCTTTCATTTTGTATACGATAGGATAATTGCCAATTTTATTGAAAAGATGTATAATTGCGGGTACTCGAGCACGAGCCAAGTCTTACCCCTCAGGTACTCATGTCCATATTTTTTGACCTGTTGAAGCCCTAGTTTTCAAAGCTTGTTATAAGATCTATTTTATGAAAATTGAATGTCATCCTGTTCTGATGGCTTGGATCATTGCTCATGCTTTTGGTCACTCTTTTGTCTGGCCCAGACTTGATTATTATCCCCCGCTACAAAGTGGCAGGGGGATATAGGAATGGCCACTGTCCTTCTGTCTTTCCGTCCATCATGCTTCGTTTCCTGAGCAGAACTCAAAAACCAAGAGAGGTATCTTAACGAAACTTTGCACATAGATATCTCTAGTGGTGAACTGGTGCCTCTTGATAGTTTGGCATTTTTTTGTTTTTCGAGTTTCCATGGCAACAACTTTGACTTGGACTGAAAATGGCGATAGACGGGGGATATGAGTATTTCATGCTTGTTCACAATGTTCATGATTGTTCATGATATCCTTACAGGGATTTACTCGGACCTCTCTAGTTTTGACTCCAGGGGACTCTCAGGGGCTGAGTCTCAGTAATAAATATTGGGGACAATGGGTGTCCAAGTCATGAACATGGAGGTCCCAGGCTGGGGATATGTGATACACTTCATCTGATTTCCATGATTTTGTTAATGCCATATCATTGCTCATGCCTTAAACCTATTATCGATTGGCATTTCTTTGTTGGATTGAAGAAAATTAATCTGAACTATCTTAACAGAATAGATATGTCACTTACATGTCACATGCAATCTACTATTTTGATGAATTTGATGATTTAAGTTTAACAGACATGATCTTTTGCTTCTGAAAAGACTTGCTATGTAATCATGCTAATGGAGAGGCTTGCAAAGACGGTACTTGTAGAGATGGATGGTGAATAATCATCTTCTGTCACATTCCTGCTCTTGTTTTGAGTTGAGAAAAGGTTGTGAATGATGTGACAATCCTGCTAATTGTGTGCTCCAGTTGCCATGTGATGATGTGCTGGTTGTGTCTCCTCCCCCGGTGAGTGTATCAAGCAGCAGCACCAGTGAGGCCAGTCTGCTGCAGATGTTCCTCCAGTCCAACCCACCAGAAGGGGGCAAGATTGAGAACGCTCAACAGGTGGGCATCCGATATCTGTGGCATCCCTGTTACACAGTTCTCTCATACTTCAGGGTCCAACTTGATTTTCAATAAACACTGTCAGTGATAGTAAATAGATTAATGTCTCAGAAATCAGTGTTCTTTCAGATGTTACATGCTGTTATTCTTACACTGTGAAAATACTTATTGACTTAAAATGAATATGTTGAAGGAATTTATTTATCTATCTTTCGAATATCAAATTTGAAAAAAATGTCGATTATAAAATCAAAGCTTACAAGGCTTACAAAGCTGCATGTTTATTTACATGATTATTGATTATCATGACATATTATTCTTCATTATACAATTTCTTTATAACCCATGTACTAATAAAGACTCTGTCCGTAGTTAATGCATTATGGTTTGGCTTTTGACTTGTGTGAGAATTATTTACATTTGAAGGTTTGACTTTTCCAGTTCTTTTCCTGGTTCTCGGAACTGGAGGATGGCATTGATCAAGAGGATGAAAGCCATTACAGGTACTGCAGTGACAGATGCCATTTTCCTTTTGAAAGCTACATGTTTTTAACTGATGGCATCATTTGTCAAGGTTTCATCATGTTTTTACATGTTTTGGTTGCGCTTTTTAGTGGAACAGAAATACCTATAAATTTAGAGGGCACAAGTGTTTACTCATTCTAATAACAATCACCTAAGCAACAAATGACAGAAGTTGATAAAAAATATTGCATATTGAAGTAAAACTGTTAACTATATTGAAAACTGCTTAGAGACAGCATAATGTATTTGCGGAGCCATGAAGGCAAATATTTAGGCAAGTTTTAAGTGTACTAAATACTTGTACACAGAGACTACATGGATGGGTTGATGGGTCATCGTGACCAGTGTGACGGTGTCCTAGGGGAGGTAACTCAGGCACTAAACCACCTGCAGGAGCTACAGAAGCAGTATGTCAACGTCTCCACCAAGACTAACGCTCTGCATGATGCTTGTGAACATCTCCTGGCGGAACAGGTACGTGATCTCACACATTTCTTGAGCTCAGGATAAAAAGAAAGCCATAATGTTATTTTCTGAATTAATAGATACTCTTGTCATGTGTGTAGTTGACAAAATGTTTGTAATGTCCATATTTTCTCCATTCTTTTCTCAATTTTCTTGCTGTTTTGAAATTGTTCACTCAATCGAATACAAGAGTAAAATGCAACCTATTTTGTTGTCCATTTTTTGTGAGGTTAATCAGGAATGTCATTATTAAAATCACTTTCCGGATAATGAAACCTAAATAGAGTCCAGTCAAAGAAGAGGCTACCGAAGCAATAGCAATATATTAAGCTCTTAGTTTTATAAACTCTCTTTTTTTGCCTGAAATATACGACATCGGGCAAGGACTATGATAGTCAATAATAACATAAGTGTCTGGTACTGGACTTACTGGAAGAGGCTTTAGTATGTGCAAGGAAAACCTAGCACTCTGCAACACCCTGAGTGAGAGGAAATGTAAGTATGGATTTCCTCATGGTACATTGTTTTTCTCTTCCAGACCAAACTGATGAACACAGCAGAGAGCCTCACAAACAAGCTGTCCTACTTTAATGAGTTAGAGAGAATATCCAGTGTATGTATCCAACATGATGTACCTGCTCAGATGCTTAATGCACAACAGACATAGATAGTGGAGGAGTACTTCAGTCTCGACTATAGATAATCACATGCCTGTAGAGTCTTCTATCCACTTTTTAATCTTTAAAGACTATGAGCATGATTAAAAAGTAACTTTTAGCTCACCTGACTGAAAGTTCAGCGAGCTTATGGCATGGCGAGTTGTCCGTCGTCAGTGGTTTGAGCCCTGGCCACATCATTCCAAAAGATTAGAACAGATTGTATCATCCACTTTTGTAAATCTTTGTGATTGCATTGTTCCATGAACGGGTTACACATTACTCAGCTGCTTCCAAGGATATTGCCCTAAGGGACAGTATGTGTGTAACCTCCATTTACATACACAACTGATAACTGAACCTCCATTTACATACACAACTGATAGCTGAACCTCCATTTACATACAGAACTGATATGGAACCTCCATTTACATACACAACTGATAACTGAACCTCCAGTTACGTACACAACTGATAGCTGAACCTCCATTTACATACAGAACTGATATGGAACCTCCATTTACATACACAACTGATAGCTGAACCTCCATTTACATACAGAACTGATATGGAACCTCCATTTACATACACAACTGATAACTGAACCTCCATTTACATACAGAACTGATATGGAACCTCCATTTACATACACAACTGATAACTGAACCTCCATTTACATACACAACTGATAACTGAACCTCCATTTACATACACAACTGATAACGGAACCTCCAGTTACGTACACAACTGATAACGGAACCTCCATTTACATACACAACTGATAACTGAACCTCCAGTTACGTACACAACTGATAACTGAGCCTCCATTTACATACACAACTGATAACGGAACCTCCAGTTACGTACACAACTGATAACGGAACCTCCATTTACATACAGAACTGATAACTGAACATAATCATGATAATGAAATAAAGGAATTAGTTAACTCTGATGTGATGGAGTTACCTGCAGCCACAAATAACAGTTACCACGGTTACATGGTAGTAAGTACATGTTTACTGAAGAAAACATTTAGTGATGGTCTGTGAAATGTTGATAAATTCTGATCATCCATCATTGTATTTCAGAAACTTGGATCCCCTACACTGACAGTTACAAATGAGTCTTTTGTTCCGATGTTGTCCCGTATGGATGAATGTATTCATTACCTTAAAAATAATGTGAGTTAGATACATTCGCAAACAAATTACCCCACCATGAAAATATGTCAGCATACAATCAACCATGCTATTTAAGAGAGATACAAAGGTAACCATGGTCACCATATCTTTCCCTAATGTCTATCATTAATAAACAATAATTATGTATACCAAACACCTTGTAATGTACAAGAATTTAAATATTATTTGCATAACAATATTACCTGAATACTCTGTTTATGATTATATATTGGTGTCTGTATACGAAAGTACAAGGCTGTGACATCAACACAGTTTTGTTCCGATCCTTTGCCAGTGATTCACAATAAAGTTTTTGGTGTTTATTCTAGCCTAGGTACAAAGAGTCAGCAGTGTATTTAGCCAGGTTCCGGCAGAGTTTGTCCAGAGCACTTAATCTTATAAAGTCGCATGTGACAACACTTCTGCAGAATGCGACACAACAGGTGCAACCTAAAAAGGTATTCCTCCATCTGTGCATAGCGTTATGACCTTCATTACCAATTTAGCCACCGGTCACTTTGGCTATAAAAAAAAAGCTGTCTTGGTTCTCAGGCACCGCCTGCATCATCATAAAGTCTGCTGCACGTTTCATTTTATTATTTTTTATAAAAACAATGCGATCCAATTTAGCACTTTTCTTCAGCCTCATTGAGGTGGTCAGAGGGAAGCAGGGAAGGGTCATTAAAACTATGACAATCTCTAGGGGATGGTCATACAAAACTAATACACATACTTGGCGTGGGTTATGAATAAATGCACATTTTTATGATAAAATATGAAGTGCTTTTGCATTTTGTCTTTTCAGGGAGGGTCATGAAAGAAATGTACAAGGACATGAGTAGGGTCATCAATAATATGACAAGCATTAGGGGAGGGTGATTATTTTCACTATGTTAGTGCATCTAAAACCTCTGGCCCACATATTATCAAACATTGAATCTTCAGTGAGCAATTGTAGCATATACACTCTGGGATAAAGACTGTTTGTCAGTTACAGAGATTGTCTGTGTTCTAAATTATATTGATTTAGGTAACCAGCAACATGTGAGACCTGATGAGAAGAAATACTCTTCATTTTCAGCAGGATGTTCCAAACATGGCCGACAATGCATTTACACTGTTCTACGGCAAATTCCGAGCCAATGCTCCTCGTATTAAATCCCTCACAGAACAACTTGAGATAAGAGTGGATAAGACACCAGAGTAAGTGCAGTTCATACATCAGTTTTTACTTACATCAAGTAGGAAATCTCAAACAAATGTAATGACATAAGTGTGAGGTGAACGTAGACTTTACATGCATATTAAGTCCAGCCCTAAAGTGCTGTGGCATTGATTGTTACTCATGCTTTCAGACACCTGCTTGCCAACTTTATTACTTACAGGCCACTGTCATAAAGCTGGAACATTGTTGACTTCACTGCACTGTTGCTATTTGTGCCTCCAGGTATGCCGACGTCCTGGCAGACTGCCACCACTGCTACTTCGTACAGAGGGAGACGCTTCTTGGACCCAGTATTGCCTCCACCATCACAGACCTGGCCACCAGACATGTCCGTGATCACTGTGCACTGGTATGTGCTTACACTGTTGTTTAAGTATGTTAGGGAATCATAGTGTATAGATAATAACTTAGGGTTTTAATCAGAGAATTTCCGTTTTCCAGCCACAGTAATTTCCTTTCATTAGTTGAAACTAAACAAATAAAATATTTCATCTTGTATACTCAGCATTACTTTAATAGATGAGGCATTGAAGGCTGTTGATTTACCTGTGACTGTTGCTTCAAACAATGAAGTAAATTCTCTGACACTGGGCGAGCTCCTTGCTGAAGCGTGTGTGTTTGTGTTCTGCAGATGCGGAGTGGCTGTGCCTTCATGGTGCATGTATGTGAGGATGAATACCAGCTCTTCTTCAACTTCTTTTCTAAAGCAACGCCCATGTTAGAGTGAGTGTTTATATTTTTATTACCTGATGAAAGCTGGTTATGGCTTGTTGAAAACACAAAGATTATCTCAGCAAGAAAAACAATTCATGAATCACCCGTAGAAGATATCACTGTTTGCATCTGAATTACACATTGTGTAATAACAACACGGGTGATCAGGACTATTTTGTGTCATCACTGATCATTTGAATGAAGGCATCAGTAGCACATTGTAACTGTACACAAAGTTTACCTTGCTCACAGACGTATAATCTACTCTTGATGGACACCACAAATTTTCACCAGACTCCAGATGACCATAGACATAATATACCTGCATCTCAAAACACATATTATTGTATATTTGTATACGTATCCTGCATTACTCCATAATGCATATAACTGCTTGTTCTTGACAGAGAAAAGTGCTATGTTAAAGTCTTTGCTTGTTCCAACTAGCTGAGAGACCAACCCTGTCACACAGCTCCCACGTGACCAAAGGAAGTGACGTCATGAATCCACACGTTACTCTTGTCACTTGCTGAGTGAAGACGTTTTTTTCATCTGCAGCATAAACTTGTTCAAACCCTCACGTGGTTGCTCCTTGAGTTATTGTATATTGTCTTTGTGAGTTATGAACTGGTTTGCGTTCTATATTCTTCTTGCTTGGTACCTCACCATTGTCGTACCCTTGCAAGTATTTGTCTTCGTTTTGTACGTTTGTCGTAATGATTGTTTAAGCACCTGTACAGTCCACCGGACAGACACACAAGTTCCAACAGACGCCTATAATAGACGCCTCTTCTCCAGTACATCCAGTACTTGCAGGCCATGCAGACGCTGACGCCTATTGCCCCAGCGCCTACAGATGCCACTACAAGCACCACCCATAACACCACTGCAGACACCTCTCCTAGCGCCTATGCAGTCAGCGTCTATCCATCAAACAGTGCCTATACAGACGCCCGAACCCTTGCCAGCGCCTCATCGAACGCCTATACAGATGCCATCTCTGCCATGGGTCATTGATGTCCCATCTACCTCTGGTTACTCCTTTGACTTGGCTTCCCTAAGTACGTCCTCACGTCAGAGTGACAGTCTGTTGTCTCGTTTGGGTCTCCGATCTAGGAGCTGCTTCCCGGTATGCAGACGCTCTAGGGGCTACCGTTCCAAATCCTCAGAGAATGCCTTCATCCGTTGTTATGACATCACCCCCACAAACGGCCAGGTTGCAGACTTTTTGGCTGATAGACTCAAGACAGTCACTCCCTCTCCTGGCCTAGAGGTTGATAGCAAGACAGCCCTCCGTTCGGACCTGACTTCGCTCCCACCAGACCCGCTGATCAAGGACATGATCTCGGCCCAGGATGAGGACAGCAAACTCTCCCTGACTCCGTCCTTCAGACCCCCTCACTAAACGAGGCAACTACTCCAAGACTCACTCTTGAGTCTTAGCCTTCACCCGAGAACAGACGGCTTTCAAGGCCCTGGCTAGGATGTCACAGCCAGCCTCCTTTAAGGCATCCTGGTCTGGCTCCTACCAGCCGTGATGCAACACCCTCCAGCCCCGGGGGCGGGACTCCACCTCAACCTTTGGAGCAGAGGCAGAGGTAAAGGAAAGTCACCAGACACGCACAACTGGGACCTCCCACCCCAAGTTGTCCAAGCTGTTGACACTCCAGTGGATGGGAGACTGGGTCGATTCTGGCAAAACTACAAGATACCAACCTACATATCGCCAGTTCTGGATCCCCTGGCTTGGGCAGTTGACACCTTCACCTGTACTCCTTCCCAGGGTCGTCCAGAAGGTCGGAAAGACACAACCTCGATCTGACTTAAGTCGCGCCCTGGTGGCCGGCGAGGGCTTGGTTCGTCGACCTTTAGAGAGCTAGCTGACTCCAACCCACTGCCACTCCCGGATTGGCAAAAAAGGGGGGAAAGTTAGCCGCAGCACGATCGCCCTCTGGCTACGAGCCATCATTCTCCAGGCCTACAAGGTAGCGGGATTGGACCCCCCATGCTCCAACGACCCTCATGAGATCCAGGGGGTCGCCTCCATCATGGTGTTACACAGCAATTGCTCTCTACGTGCCATCATGGAGGGGTGTTTCTGGGGTGTACCTGGACATGGTTCCCGTCAATGAAATGGCCAATGGCAGAGGGAAACGGAGGTTCCCATACATGGATTGGTCACTCGAAGCTGACCACACAGCCGAGGATTGGCTGAGGGATCAGAGCTCTGAGATGAAAGTCCACATCTGAAGGTATGCCCTCCACCGATTCCTTCGGATAAAGATGCATAAAGGAGTAATTACATTAAGTAATACGTTACCACTGTTATACCGAGGCTGTTGTCTCCCACAACTGCTCTTATAGCGAAATCTTCCACAGAGATCTCAATTACCTCATGCAGCACGTGCCTAGTCACCTATGCTGTCATGTAACACCCTTCACTCTTGTCTCTTCGCTTGCCCTAGCAAGACGTTTTGTGACTGCTCTCCTGCGTTCCTACTACGGTCCTGTTTTTCGCCTCCTGCCAATCCTTTGGTGAAATTTATTACTTTTTCTTAGTCCTAAGTAAACTGTAATTTACGGGGCATTCAATATAAGGTGCTTGGAAAATTCTCCCGCCTTTTTTTTCACTACTAACAGGGTGTGGCGTCGGCACTTCGTGTTTTCCGTCCACCTTTAGTGGTATATATTGGGTTTTTTTTGCATCACCTATTAATATATATATAATTCTATTATATGTATTTTATGTATTCGCATTTATCGTTTGTTTTTCTTTGGAAAATATCCGTTTTGTGAATATGTTTGGTGTGTGTGTTGTAACCATGTTTTGTTTTTTGTTCAAATGGAACAATGTCGGTCATGGAATTGGACATTTTGTCCAGCCCCCCTGCTACTCCTGTAAACAGGAGCTGTGTGGCCTGTCAGAAGTTTCTGTCTTCTCGGGATCCTCACGATCATTGTCCGCGGTGTCGGGTTCCTTGCGAGGACACCCAGTGCACCCAGTGCGAGGGTCTAGGGCCGGAGGAATTTGAGCGATACAGGCGCTAAGCGAGCTCTGCTATCACCCCTGAGGTGGCCGGTTCGTCCGGTCGGGCGCCCCTTGCGGGCACTACCTCCACGGCGGCGGATCCCTTGGTGGCCCTTGGGCTTTCCGGGGATTCCGTCACGTCTTTGTTATCCCAACTGGTGGACTCCAAACTGATGGCCTTATCTCAGGATAAGGCCCTGGTTGTTCCGTCCCCGGCACCTTCGGTGGCTGCGGGTTCGGACGCGGGGTCCACAGGTACAATGGCGGCTACCGTTATGGACTAAGGACCGTGTGGCCATGGTGTATGACCTCTTTGAGGACATGCCGAAGCCCCAGCCGGTACCATGGGGAATCCATGGCTCGGTGGGTTCCGCCGAGGTTTTTGACGAGTCCCCCGACAAGGCTTTTCCCGTGTCAACTTTGTTGTGGGGGATCAAGCCATCTCTGGAGAAAGCCTTCACGGCGGCCTCCGTTCGGGGACTCCCGTTGCCTCCCCTGTCATGGAGAAAGGGTTCCCGGTGCATGACCTGGCCTTCCCTGAGGCAGGTCCCACTGTGGGGGCCCATGTGGAGAGGCTGGGTGTCCGTGCCCCACCTGCTGCTACAGTCCCTCAGGCAACTTTACAGAAAATGGACACCCTCTCTCGGCGCTCCATGCTCGCTATGTCACATGGCGACACCTACTTGGCTGCGGCGGCCAGTCTGGTTGAAGGTTCCCCCACGGACCGAACCCAGCGCATTTACAACTGTCTGATCGGTTTAAATTCAACCCTTGAGTACGTTGCCGGGGCTTCGGCCTTTCTTCCTGTCAGTGCCATTTCTGTGAGGCGGCAAGCATACCTTGCCTCCTCTGGGTTGGACGCTGCTAACCAAGAGGTGCTCCTTTTGCAGCCTTGGTCTGCGCAGACCCTGTTTAATAACCGGATCCCTGGTGTTCTGAAGGAACAGCAGTCTGCCGCGGCTTCGCGGCACACGTTGGTTAGGTGGTGCCCAGGGAGTGCCCCTCAGGATGCTGCGGCCAGGAAGACCAAGGGGTCGGTGGCTTCTTCCTCTGGGAAGGTAAGGGCAACCTGCCACCCTTTTGGGGGAAGAAGGGACACTGACGGTAAGGGCTCCTCTAAATGACTCTCTCTTGCAGGGTTCGTGTGCCAACAGTGCCAGCTTCGGTTGGCCCGTAGGCGAACCCGAGTCATTCGGCCCTGGACAGTTGCGCCTGCCGCAGCCTGTCAGGCCTCCCTTTCCTTCCCCTGTCGGAGCCAGACTCCAGACTTATTGTGAGAATTGGGAACAAGTGTTCGACGACCCGTGGGTGGTCGACATGATCCGGTACGGATATCGGCTAGATCTCAAGGCAGATCCGCCACTCACCCGTTGACAGGTTTCTATTCGGAAACCGATCTTCCCATCCTAGCCGATGCTATCGGCAGGTTGGTGGAGAAGAGGGTGGTACGGGATTTAGCCCTACCAAAAATAACACCGGGGTTTTACCTGCAAAAGCCGCCCAAGTTCAGAATGTTGACCTTGGCGGACTTGAAAGCTCTGATCAAGCCAGCCAACTGGACGATGCTTATCTGCATGTTCCGATTCACTCGGACCATCACAAGTATCTTAGGTTTGTCTTTCAAGGCAGGCTTTACGAATGGGTTGCACTCCCATTCGGCCTATCGTCCGCTCCCTGGCTGTTCACCCAGTTAACCACCCCCATAGTAGGGTTCCTCCACAAGAGGGGTGTCAGGTACTTTGCATACCTGGACGACTCGCTAGTTGCAAATCAAATGACAGATGTGCTGTCTCGTCAGCTGGATTTCGCACTTCGGCTCTTGGAGCAATTGGGATGGATGGCACAAGATTCAGGCGATGATTGCCAAAGTCTTAGCGGTGCAACAGACTGTTCACTTTTGGGAACAGCTGTTAGGGCTACTTGCGTCAGCCCAGGACTGCACCGATCTGGGTCGTCTCCAACACCGCCCGATGCAACGATTTCTAATCCAGTTGTTAGCACAGGAGGAGAACAGTGCGATCGTCGCCCTCCCAGATCGGCTCCGACCACATCTGGAGTGGTGGATGGTCCCTTGCAACGTCTTATCAGGAGTCTAGAGGGGGAGGTGAGCTCGGGGCTGTGGTGCGTAGACAGACTAGGTCTTCACATCAATTGCCTCGAGTTCAAGGCAGTGATCAACGCAGTCTCTCACTGGAAGCATCCTCTCGTCGACGCCCAGCTCATGCTGGCGACCGACAACATGACGGTAGCGTCCTATGTGAACAAACTGGGGGGAACCCACAGTCACTCGCTCCTCGTCTCATATTCAAGTGTTACGCTCAGGTGGACAGTGTCCCGTGCCAGGTACGCACCCGTCACTTCCTCGGTGTGTGGAACGTACTAACCGACGCTCTATCGAGGCCTAGGGATCCGTGCCCCACAGAGTGGATGCTCAACCCAGTACTGTTTCAGTGGCTGTGCGAACGTTTGGGTCGTCCGATGGTCGACATGTTCGCAACTAGGTTCAACAATCAACTCCCGTTGTTTGTATCACCAGTCCCGGACCTGAGGGCCATTGATCACGATGCTCTCGCGTTAGACTGGACGGGCATGGACGCTTATGCTTACCCGCCGACAGCGTTAATACCGCTCATTCTAAGCCGACTCCGAGGGGTTCGCTGTCGAATGTTACTGATCGCGCCCATGTGGCCGAACAGATCGTGGTACCCCGACTTGCTGGCCCAGGTCACGCAGTCGCCACTTCCACTGCCTTTGAGACCGTATCTCCTGATCCACCCTCACACCCGTCAGCTTCATCCAAACGCATTTCAATCTGCACGCGTGGATGTTGGCGGCTGAGGAGTAAAGGTTTTTCTCGTCGGGCGTCTCAGGCATACATTAGTATGCATCATGATTCCACCCAGAAGGTGTATAATGCACGCTGGGCTTTTTTCACGAAGTGGTGTTCATTCACATTCATTCGCCAGATAAGGTATCTGTGCAGGATATTGCTCGTTTCATGTCTCACTTACGAGAGACCCGGAAACTCATCAGGGGTTCCATTGCCAACTATGTCTCCTCCGTTGCTACGGTACGAGACGTTGCTATGGGTACCAGTCTCTCAAAAGAGCCGGTGATTCGGGGTTTTATCAAGGGTTTCAAACAGCAAGATCTTAAGAAAGGTCGCCTTCGGGCTCCTGCCTGGGATCTTTCCCTGGTGTTAAAATCGCTTACTGAATCTCCGTATGAACCCTTGAAAAATGCTACGTTTCGGCATGTGACTTGGAAAACAGCATTTCTTCTCTCCTTTGCCACGGCAGCACGTGTGTCTGAAATTCACGCACTTGATGTCACCAAGGTACGATTCGATAGATGCGACGAAGGAGCGGTCCGCCTGGGCCTGCTCATGGTCTTCATCGCTAAGAATCAGAAATTTGACCAAATGGAGAGAGAATTCACTGTAAGATCACTCAAAGAAATCTCACACCCTGCTGATACCGAGGACAGATCGCTGTGTCCGGTTAGGGCCCTTAAGTATTATCTTAAGGCTTCGAATGTACGCAGACAAGGGCGTGACCGTCTGTTCATATCATGTAACCCTAATCGGACTGCTGACATAACTCGCAACTCGATTGCGTTATGGCTTCGTTCTGTCATCAATCTGGCATACCGGTCTCGGGGGTTACCGGTTGCGGGGTCAAACCCGCATGAGATCAGGGCGCTTGCGGCAACATTTGCCCTACATTCCAATATATCTGTTCACAGAATATTGCGGGGTTGTTACTGGCGTTCTGACTCGGTTTTTGCCAATCATTACCTCAGAAAGGTCTCTGATGAAGACGTGGAGGGTGTCCACCGTCTTGGGCCGCTGATCGCGGCACAAGCGGTTATCTAAGGGGTGTGCCCAGCGCAATTTCGAACTCCTCAGGCGTCAGACCTTGCACGGTGGTCAATCTGGGTTGAATCCAATGTTCCCACAGCCGCTGGTACGGGAGTGGGGGTCCCGCAAGCCAGCCTGTGGATGAGCGCGGCTTTCTGTGTGTTTCCTTATTTGAATTGACAATTATGTACTTAATTGTCTGTCGTGTATTGCAACCTTGTAATACATGCTTTCAGATAATGAATTTAGGTCACGCACCTATTACATACGCTTAAGTAGGCTTGGGATTGGGAGGAAATCCATTTCGCTGCTGACACAAAATGACATATTTTCAGTTTAATCAGAAGGTAGTGCATAGTACAATCAACAAAAGTTTTAACAATCATTTCATTAATGTATTTGAGAATAAATAGACAAGGTACAGTAACAATTAATCATGAGAGTGTATAGTATTGTTTGGCCACATATTTGATACGGTTTTAAATTTGCAATCTGTCCGTATTTATCTAGTTTTCATCCATAAAATATGCCGATACAACATCTACCTGGAGCACTGTTGGTACATTTGTGATGTATTGACTGTATTGACAGTGATATGTTGGCACATCTGTGATGTATTGACTATCGGCAGTGATATGTTGGCACATCTGTGATGTATTAACTGTAGGGCTGAAACGATATCCCGGGATACCGATGCATCACGATTCACTCCATACGATACGGTGTGCGATTTGTGAGGTGCTGTATCTCGATTTTTCACAATACGTTTTTTCAAAGACGTTTATACGTAAGTCTTTTTTTGTAAATAAACTTTTATCACAGATACGTTTTAAATGTGTTTTAACTCTTTCGACACTGCAGGCCGGTAAACCGGCCAAGAAGCATTAGTCACCTCAAAATAGTATATATTTTTATGGACCTACCTGTCATACCATTCATTTATTAAATCTATCACATCTCACAATGTCTGAAATACGTATTCTATTTCAATTTATCAAAATGAATCATTTTTTTATCGATAGATTAAAAAGTTATTCACTATTTCCCGCAATGTTATTGAAAGTATAATTCTCGGATGCACATCGAACATGTCAAAGAGCAAAACAAAGACGTTTCAAGCAAATCTTTAAATATATATACAAAGTGATAAATAAAATCAACAAAAATATATCTAAGAGTGGTCAAACTTACAGCTAAGTTATTATTTCCATCTTTTCGTGCGATCCCGTGTAATGTTAGTAAAATGACATCTCGGCTTTCGTCGCATCGAATTCTCGGCTCGGACACGATGTTCAATGCCAAAATATATGCATGAAAAATCTTTGTCACAGCTTGTAACCTAGCATGAAACATCCACGAAGCTCCATATTTTTAATATAGATCGCGATTTCCTGCTTAAAAACGTTCAGAATAACACGATTTAACCAAAATATTTCGTAAAAATCTGAAATTCATCGTACACGAGGATTTGTAATTTGATTGCCTGTCTCAGGTCACGTGCTCAAATTTGATCAATCATGAACCTTGTAGCAGATTTCGGTAAGAAGTTGTCATTAGAAACCATTTTATCCAATGAAATCTTATGTTATAGCTACGAAAAAGACAAAGGCAATGTTACGAGCGTGTAGGTGAAAAAACAAGCTTTCTAGCGATGTGTCATGTCAGTCTTCGACAAACGTGTTATTCATACGAAGCTTTCGAAAACGGAGGTATTTCTCCATGTTACTGGGCGGACAGCCGCTGTTATCTGGAAATGAGTGAAAACAGATTCTATTTATTATTCTTTTTAAAATAATTTTCCAATTACGTATACAATGAAAATAAAAAAGAAATAAGTAGATCTTTTGAAATCTTAAATTTGCCCCAAATCGTAAATTTTCGCTTCCTTGGTCTTTAATCTGGACGTTATGAATGTGTTAGCTTACATTTTTTTTATTTACAACGAACTTAATTAAGTTGTAAATGCATTATTTAAATAATGTGATAAACATAACTTTCATATTTATAAACACTAGGATTAGACCTTTCAAATGGTGTATAACATGGCTGTTGCTATAATTGATTTTAATTGGGTTTTTTTGCCTTTATTCACGAAAATGGCAAATCATTAGTTACTGGACACTGGTACATTTAGTATTTACTCCTAGAATCTACCATCTAGTCACAACTCACAAATATGTAGGACTGTTACTTTCGTGTTTGTTACATGGAAATGGCAGATAATTCATTAAGTTAAAATACTCATTACAGTATATATTTTATGACTCATGAACATTCATCACTTTCATTTCATTTTTCATTTTAATAAACTAAGTTTAATTCATTTATCTCTTGTCTTCTCTTGTCACTATGTGTATCGTAGCCTATCGAGATACGTATCGAATCGTGATGTAAGTATCGAGATACATATCATATCGTGACCTAGGTGTATCGTTGCAGGCCTAATTAACTGTATTGACAGTGATATGTTGGCACATCTGTGATGTATTGACTATCGACAGTGATATGTTGGCACATCTGTGATGTATTAACTATCGGCAGTGATATGTTGGCACATCTGTGATGTATTAACTGTATAGGCAGTGATATATTGGCTCATGTGTGATGTATTAACTGTATTGACAGTGATATGTTGGAGTGTCTGATGTTTCGACTGTATTGATAGTGATATGTTGGCACATCTGTGATGTATTGACTATCGACAGTGATATGTTGGCACATCTGCGATGTATTGACTATCGACAGTGATATGTTGGCACATCTGTGATGTATTGACTATTGGCAGTGATATGTTGGCACATCTGTGATGTATTGACTATCGGCAGTGATATGTTGGCACATCTGTGATGCATTGACTATAGGCAGTGATATGTTGGCTCATCTGTGTTGTATTGACTATCAGCAGTGATATATTGGCTCATGTGTGATGTATTAACTGTATTGACAGTGATATGTTGGAGTGTTTGTGATGTTTCGACTGTATTGACAGTGATATGTTGTCACATCTGTGATGTATTGACTATCGGCAGTGATATGTTGTCACATCTGTGATGTATTGACTATCAGCAGTGATATGTTAGCTCATCTGTGATGTATTGACTATCAGCAGTGATATGTTGGCACATCTGTGATGTATTGACTATCAGCAGTGATATGTTAGCTCATCTGTGATGTATTGACTATCAGCAGTGATATGTTGGCACATCTGTGATGTATTGACTATCGGCAGTGATATGTTGGCACATCTGTGATGCATTGACTATAGGCAGTGATATGTTGGCTCATCTGTGTTGTATTGACTATCAGCAGTGATATATTGGCTCATGTGTGATGTATTAACTGTATTGACAGTGATATGTTGGAGTGTTTGTGATGTTTCGACTGTATTGACAGTGATATGTTGTCACATCTGTGATGTATTGACTATCGGCAGTGATATGTTGTCACATCTGTGATGTATTGACTATCAGCAGTGATATGTTAGCTCATCTGTGATGTATTGACTATCAGCAGTGATATGTTGGCACATCTGTGATGTATTGACTATCAGCAGTGATATGTTAGCTCATCTGTGATGTATTGACTATCAGCAGTGATATGTTGGCACATCTGTGATGTATTGACTATCGGCAGTGATATGTTGGCACATCTGTGATGCATTGACTATTGGCAGTGATATGTTGGCTCCTCTGTGTTGTATTGACTATCGACAGTGATATGTAAGCCCATCTGTGATGTATTAACTGTGTTGACAGTGATATATTGGCTCATGTGTGATGTATTAACTGTATTGACAGTGATATGTTGGCACATCTGTGATGTTCCGACTGTTATGACAGTTATATGTAAGCACATCTGTGATGTATTAACTGTGTTGACAGTGATATGTTGGAGCGGTTGTGTAACAACCTGTACGACGTGCTGCGTCCCCTCATTATCCATGTCAACCATCTGGAGACTCTGTCTGAGCTTTGCAGCATCCTCAAGTTGGAGATGATGGAAGAACATGTCATGAACAACCGTGAGTCCAAACAGGAACACTTTCCTCTGCCAGGGTTAACTTCATACAGTCACTAAACAGGACTAAGAGGTGCCCCCAGGATTGATTGTAGTCTTGATTAGGTGGTCACACCTGCTGTTTGGAATGTGTGGTGATTGGATCTCTTAGCCTGAATCTGTCTGATAATCATTGTATTGTATTCCTATAAGGATTGTTGTGCTGTGATTGTCACTGGGGGCCCAGGTGGTCTTGCTTCCCTTAGCCATGCCAGGATCGGCTGGCTGAGATTTTGAGTCCCACGTTCACCCTAATAAAGGCTATTTAATTTGGCACCATCATGCCCGTGTTCATTCATTTCACCATAGTGGTAAACAACTATGATCGGTGTAATTTGAGGGCTAGTCCGACATTAACTTAGCATGCAGTGATGTAACCTAAATGAGAGACTATTCACACACAGACGTATATTGCCATGCTATGATGGTGTATTTCAGCCCAGGAGCTGGGGGCGTTTGAGTGTATTTGTAAGCAGATGTTGATGGACGTGCAGGAGAGACTGGTGTACCGGTCGTACATCTATGTGAAGGCGGACATCTTCCAGTACTCCGCTGCATCAGGGGACCTGGCCTACCCCGAGAAGCTGGAGATGATGGAGGTAGGTCAACTCCAGGACTGTTAATGTGGACAGTATGCATGGTATGTGGACAACCTACACATTACAATGTTCAAACAGAAGGGAAAGTGCTTTCTTTCCAGGTTATCTCTTATTGACTGTACTCTCATAGTGAGTTTAGCAAGTTTTACAAGTTGAAAAATTCAATGGCCTAAAGAGACACTAGGTTAGCATGGTTCGTACCAGTTCAGACAATTGTAGCCATTCATATCTGCTGACCCAAAGGTTAGGTCATCTGACCTGACATTTTATGATGTATTATATATCAATCTTTCAGTTAATGATTAACCTATTTCCACTGCAAATGTACATTAGAAAATTTTGTTTTTGTTTCATATTATTATAATTATTAATTTTAACTATTCATGAAGTAAGTGGTATGAGAGAAGATGTCAGGTTATGTGTGGAATTGTTACCGTTCCTCAATGGTTGACACAGCAGATATCTTGGCTAATGATGGTGACAGGATCACCACACTATAGGCAACACTATGGTATGTGTACGAGCTAATATCATTGTTGTCCAGAGTATTGCTGAGAGTATCAAGAAGGGACAGCAGAGTAACAAGACCCATTCGCGCACCCCGTCTAATGCCTCCAGCACCAGCCAGGAGGTAGCACAGCTAACAGCCACCGAGACTGAGATGCAGACAGTGCCCCTCAATGAGCCCAGTAGAGGTAGGGACTTAAACAGTACACATTGTCTCACCTTACATAAAAATACTGATTGGTTAGGGAGTGGGCAGTTATTTTCCATGTAGCCTGCATATGTAGCCCGCTGAGAAATCAGTAGAAACACATCTTAGGTAACTTGCATATCCCAAATAAGTATTGTTGAGTTTAACTGAACCAATGTTTATCCAAATGCATTGGGTAAAGTGAAGTAACTCGGTTCGTTTGCATCATTTGCTTCAAGTTTTGTTAACTCTGTGAAACTGTGGGCATATATTCTAGACCTGTATGATGAATGTGTTTAAGATAAATTTGTTGTCAACCGATCCCTGGTTGCTGGGGGTACATAGGCTCACGCACAGGGTACATCACACCATATACCCCTTGAGATTGGTTGACAACTTAAAGTGTTCATTCTAGGCTGTGCCGCACTGTGCTTAAATTAATTCCAGTCTAATTAAACAAATAAAGTATCCTGATGCTGAAACAATGTGAGTTTGTTTTGATTGTAACCTACAATAAAACTCCAAATCAAGCACTTACAAATACAAGTGAAACTCCTCGTTTTTGGTTGAAAATGTTCAACCATGATCAAGGTCTATAGGTTTATAAACATGGTTAGAGCACTCCATATGTGGCTTTGTATGGAGCCATATCACAGTTTTTTACTCTGCACCCTGTGTAAGCAATCATTATACACAATATGGTGCCCATGAAAACTGTCAGGTGTCTGCGCCAAAATGATTGGTACATATCACCATTGGTAGCCAATGGTATTTCGAGGAACTGGCGAATCATGGCCAATAAAGAAACGAAAGACAAATGATCATAATAGAACAAATAGTGCTGATATTTTGCAAGCTAACCTGTCAAGACCCCAAAACTAAGTGTGCATGTTGCTTGTTTCAAAGGAATTTGCTTGAACTTTACCCGTGGCTTAGACAGTCAGACGAAAAATCAAGTCTAGAATGATTTCCTGAGCACATGACCTATATATCTATGTTATATGTAGATGAGATGTAGGTGTCATATCCAAAATCTGAATGAAGACATTTCTTTTGTAAACTGACCAATCCCTGATAAGAGCAACTTTCTCTGTATTCCAGACAACCCAACAAGCAACATGCCCATGTCTCCAGCGGATCTGCACGGGATGTGGTACCCAACTGTCCGTCGTACGTTGGTCACGCTGTCCAAGTTATACCGATGCATTGATGTGAGTAGAGCATGACGTACCTGTGTTAGCCTATATATGCACTCACACTGCCCTGACAGTTTGTGTATACATCTTTGCTTATCCACAGAGGACCACATTCCAGGGCTTGTCTCAGGAGGCGCTGTCAGCCTGCATACACTCACTCTCTGCAGCCAAGGATGGAATCATCAAGAGAAAGACCGTTATGGATGGAGAGTTGTTTCTTATCAAGCACTTGTTGATACTACGGGAACAGATAGCTCCATTTCATGCTGACTTTGCCATAAGGGAAACACATTTGGACTTCAGCAAGTTTAAAGGTAGGTACTTAAACTTTAATTGATGCCAGTCGAATGTAAGCCTTTGGCAAGGTATGTGACAGTAAATTTTGTTTGTCTTCTTTCAAAGAGTTGCCACCAGTCTTGACTAATATAGGTATACGCATTGATGCCCCTTTGCATGCAGTACAAGAGCTGTTTGCTTTGCTACAACACTTACTTTTGTGTGGAGCTTGGATCTGGATCTCGATCATTACATTTTACGTTAAGAATACTTAATTTTCAATTTTGCAATTTTATTTGTGTAACAGTTTATCATTGACATAGTGAAGATGTTTGCATTGTGTTCTCATTTGTAGACACTGTTAGTTGTCTCATGACAGTCACCTTTAGATTGTATAACCCTGGTTCACCAGTGTCTGTCCTTCCTAAACCAACCTAAATAGATGAGCTAGATCAAAATATAAGTTCAACCCCAAGGAAGAGTACTTTTTGCCCACTAAAGAAAGTAAGGTCCACTGCATCCTGCAGCAATATTTCAACAAGTAGGGACGGAAGTGTGTGTCAACAAGTAGGGACAGAAGTGTGTGTCAACAAGTAGGGACAGAAGTGTGTGTCAACAAGTAGGGACAGAAGTGTGTGTCAACAAGTAGGGACGGAAGTGTGTGTCAACAAGTAGGGACAGAAGTGTGTGTCAACAAGTAGGGACAGAAGTGTGTGTCAACAAGTAGGGACAGAAGTGTGTGTCAACAAGTAGGGACGGAAGTGTGTGTCAACAAGTAGGGACAGAAGTGTGTGTCAACAAGTAGGGACAGAAGTGTGTGTCAACAAGTAGGGACGGAAGTGTGTGTCAACAAGTAGGGACGGAAGTGTGTGTCAACAAGTAGGGACAGAAGTGTGTGTCAACAAGTAGGGACAGAAGTGTGTGTCAACAAGTAGGGACAGAAGTGTGTGCCAACAAGTAGGGACGGATGTGTGTGTCAACAAGTAGGGACGGAAGTGTGTGTCAACAAGTAGGGACAGAAGTGTGTGTCAACAAGTAGGGACGGAAGTGTGTGTCAACAAGTATGGACAGAAGTGTGTGTCAACAAGTAGGGACGGATGTGTGTGTCAACAAGTAGGGACGGAAGTGTGTGTCAACAAGTGGGACAGAAGTGTGTGTCAAGAAATAGGGACGGAAGTGTGTGTCAACAAGTAGGGACAGAAGTGTGTGTCAACAAGTAGGGACGGATGTGTGTGTCAACAAGTAGGGACGGAAGTGTGTGTCAACAAGTAGGGACGGAAGTGTGTGTCAACAAGTAGGGACGGAAGTGTGTGTCAACAAGTAGGGACGGAAGTGTGTGTCAACAAGTAGGGACGGAAGTGTGTGTCAACAAGTAGGGACGGATGTGTGTGTCAACAAGTGGGACGGAAGTCAGTGTCAACAAGTGGGGACGGAAGTCAGTGTCAACAAGTAGGGACGGAAGTCAGTGTCAACAAGTGGGGACGGAAGTCAGTGTCAACAAGTGGGGACGGAAGTCAGTGTCAACAAGTGGGGACGGAAGTCAACAAGTAGGGATGGAAGTCAGTGTCAACAAGTGGGGACGGAAGTCAGTGTCAACAAGTAGGGACGGAAGTCAGTGTCAACAAGTAGGGATGGAAGTCAGTGTCAACAAGTAGGGATGGAAGTCAGTGTCAACAAGTGGGGATGGAAGTCAGTGTCAACAAGTAGGGATGGAAGTCAGTGTCAACAAGTAGGGATGGAAGTCAGTGTCAACAAGTAGGGATGGAAGTCAGTGTCAACAAGTGGGGACGGAAGTCAGTGTCAACAAGTAGGGATGGAAGTCAGTGTCAACAAGTAGGGACGGAAGTCAGTGTCAACAAGTGGGGTCGGAAGTCAGTGTCAACAAGTGGGGACGGAAGTCAGTGTCAACAAGTAGGGATGGAAGTCAGTGTCAACAAGTGGGGACGGAAGTCAGTGTCAACAAGTAGGGATGGAAGTCAGTGTCAACAAGTAGGGACGGAAGTCAGTGTCAACAAGTAGGGACGGAAGTCTGTGTCAACAAGTAGGGATGGAAGTCAACAAGTAGGGATGGAAGTCAGTGTCAACAAGTAGGGATGAAAGTCAGTGTCAACAAGTGGGGTCGGAAGTCAGTGTCAACAAGTAGGGATGGAAGTCAGTGTCAACAAGTGGGGACGGAAGTCAGTGTCAACAAGTAGGGACGGAAGTCTGTGTCAACAAGTAGGGATGGAAGTCAACAAGTAGGGATGGAAGTCAGTGTCAACAAGTAGGGATGAAAGTCAGTGTCAACAAGTGGGGTCGGAAGTCTGTGTGAACAAGTAGGGACGGAAGTCAGTGTCAACATGTAGGGATCAAAGTCAGTGTCAACAAGTAGGTTTGGAAGTGTGTGTCAACAAGTAGGGATGGAAGTCAGTGTCAACAAGTGGGGACGGAAGTCAGTGTCAACAAGTAGGGACGGAAGTCAGAGTCAACAAGTAGGGATGGAAGTCAACAAGTAGGGACGGAAGTCAGAGTCAACAAGTAGGGATGGAAGTCAACAAGTAGGGATGGAAGTCAGTGTCAACAAGTAGGGATGGAAGTCAGTGTCAACAAGTGGGGACGGAAGTCAGTGTCAACAAGTAGGGACGGAAGTCAGAGTCAACAAGTAGGGATGGAAGTCAACAAGTAGGGACGGAAGTCAGAGTCAACAAGTAGGGATGGAAGTCAACAAGTAGGGACGGAAGTCAGAGTCAACAAGTAGGGATGGAAGTCAACAAGTAGGGATGGAAGTCAACAAGTAGGGATGGAAGTCAACAAGTAGGGAAGGAAGTCAACAAGTAGGGATGATCGTCAAGGTCTCCATGTCATGACAATAATGCTAAGGCCTGAATACGTAGGGGCACATAGATCGGGATTCTTTAGCTGAATATCACATCAAGGATCCTGGGACCTTCTTTAGTTTCTAACACTGCCGTTGTATTCCCTGCAGACATGGCCAGTAAAGATGGGAGCCTAGGACTTGGGGTATTTGTAGGTATGTCAGCTGGGTTGGTCAGTTACCTCCCTTTGTTGTGCCTGTGCCTTTGTAATGATGTAACAAAACATCATCCAATGTATGCCATGGAATAATCTCTGACATAATCTGGTCATGTTACATTATTCCATGATGTCTGTTGAATGCTTTGTCTTCATTCAAATGTTGTCATTTATTTTCAAAATATGTAGTAATAATTAAGACACCTCATATTTACTGTACATTTAATGCTCTGAGCACCATGCATTTAATAAATCAGTTTGGGAATCAAGAAATTCCTAATAATGCAGTTTTAAAGATTCATTAGGTTTGGAACAGGGTTTTTTTAGAACAGCTTGCGTGTTATTTTGGTTTTAAAGCATGTTTACATATCAGACTTGATGTCAGAATTATTTCACATAGCAAGTAACTCATTTGTTAGGTGTTTGCTTTCTTTGTGTTTTTGGAAACACTGCATGATATGACAGCAGTAGAAAATTTTTAGTCCACTAGTCCTAAAATGATAACAGATAGCAAAACCCTTAATAATGGCAAATTTCTACTAGTCCTTGTGATGCTTTAACTATTTGGCAATTTAGGCCTAGTGCCAATTTCTATTGCTGATCATGACAATAATCTGAATTAAGACAAGCAGCAATCACTGACTGCCGTCCTTCTCTAGCTGGGGAACTCAGCATGTGCATGTCCTTCATGCTAAGCTCTCCACACTGGGAATATATATAGTTAATGTATATCTATGTGACAAGTAATGCTCAACATTTTAATCAAAGGAATTCCCATGGGGATTTCTTAACAGAAAGCTGCAATATGTGTATAGTACTAATACTAGAATTGTGAAAATAACCTAGTCATCAGACCCACTTCCCCGGAACTGATGACCAGACATGGGTTGCATGCTCTGCACCAGCCTCAGTCAGCTCAAGCCTGCACTTCACTGAGCTCCGCTGTAAAAACTGCAGAATTACTCCACTTCCTCAAACTCACTGAATATAGCCACATACACCCTGTTTTGCAAAGTTTGCATACCTACCATTTGTCTCGGTGGGGAAAGTGGGACACAATGTCTTTGTCTGCATGTACAATGTAGGTATAAATATGCACCTTTCTTTACACAGCTGTATATTTTTGGGGAAAACTGTGCATTATACACACACAAATACAGTAAACAAGCTTTACATTTGGTGGAGTAAACATGATAGATAAGCTTAAGTTTGGGGACAGATCATACTTTCATTTAAGTTGGGTGCTTTTTCAACCTTTCTCATGCAGGCTCTTTGAAACATTGCATGTGGTGCCCTCAGATAAAACTCTTGAAGCTTTGTGCTAAAATCAATCAGTTCCGAATAAGAACAAAAGGTATCTAATCTACATGATCTACAGTACGACAAAATCAAAATTCCAAACAGAATAGGTTTATATCTAATTTAATGGTTTTAAATTGGATTTACAGTCAAGATGTAGGTTAACACCTCTCAGGATATAACAAGGCAGCTTTAATCAAACTTGTTTATTTAGTAATGACACATTATAGCTGATTTAAAGCAGTGTTTATTCACTATGTTGTTCTGCTTGTAGTAAGTATCACCACACCAGGAGGATGTTGTGACTGGTAGTATTAACACACCACATACATTTACAGCGGGGCCGTACTAACACGGATAGTGTATTCTAGACATAGTAACCAGTGTCAGGGGTTGGTCAAAATGTCAGTAACACTTGTTTGGTTGTTTGCTCAGTGAATATGTTGTCTATTTGAATGATTTGAGCTGATATGATATGTAAAGGCCTGTGGTGAAAGATGCATGTGTCTGCTGTCCTGTCTGTGTTGGGTCTTCCAAAGGGGCATCCATGTTGCCTATGTCACTGTAAAGAAGTATTGTATGTGTATTGTGTTCATGGTAGTCTGTGCCAATAATGTTTGAGCCTACGAGCCCGAGCATGGCTCTTTCAGTAATTTTAGTGTTCATGTATAGACTGTTATAAGCTGAGCTTACAAGACCAGGCTGAATTTTACTATTCTTGTGGCTAAGGTCACAGACTTTCATAGTATTGTATCATGTCGTTCACTACAAATTACAATTGAGCCCTCATAGCTTGCTCTTCAAAGAGGCTATTGCAAATCCCTGTACAAGTTATACAAGAAATAGTTGTACAAGAACTTGAGAACTGACCCCCACATGATGTATTAAGACCTCTCTGCTGTGGCATCAGAGAACTGTATGACTTGTCCCTGTGTTGCAGATGCAGCCTACAGTCTCATTCAGAAGAAAGGACAACTGTTTGCTCTCAACAGCAACAATGCCTTGCTGCAGTTTGTTCTCAGCGTGAGTGCTGCCTTTGGTGTATATACATCATACATAGGTTTCACATATACTAGTGAAAACATGTTGTGGCCCTTGAAAATAGGGATACTAGATACAGTTGACTCAAGGACTAGGAATAGCCTTTGACATAACCAGGTTTGAATTGACTCAGACTCAACTGTAGGCAGAAAAGGAATTCGTCAGATTCAGGAAGCAGTAATAAGATCGTGGTTGATGATAATGTTAGTTGGTGCTGTCATGGTATGTGGTAAACCGAATCCTATGGACCAGAGTAAACAGAAGCTGTAAGTATTGGAGGGACATACAATTTAGTCAAAATTAATGGGAACATTATTGAATGACATTTTGAATTAAATAAATATATTACAAACATATATCCAGATATACACTTAACACTTTTTATTACCAGAGAGTAACGAGGATTGCATGCAGGTTTGTTGATATTCTATATGTAATAATGGATCATGAGATGTAGGTTGGTTGATGGTCCGGCTAAGGTACAAACATACCATTTGGATACAGACTTAAGGATGAAGTTAATTCTCTCTCTGTCTCTCACACACACACACACACACACTCACACACGCACACACACACACACACTCGCGCACACGCACACACACACACACACACACACACACACACACACACACACACACACACACACACACACTCACAATCACAATCACAGAGATCTCTCTCTGTCACACAACAGAAGGAGCCAACAATTAAACATCCAACACTTGAAAAGGATATTGTCGACAGCCTATGATCTTAGAATTGTGTTAAATATTTCTTTCTTTCTCTGTGAATATTCACAGATAGCTGTTTGTTTAGTTTCAATTACATAATTACAAGCAAGTTTAGTAATACTTTTCTCTGTACTGTGCAGGGTACGCCCCAGGTTACTGAGTACTTTGTGGACTCCAAGCGTGACGTGGATCAGCATCTGAAGAAAACATGTGAAGATTTCATCCACCATGTCTCCGAGACGTTCACAGGACCTCTCCAGACCTTCCTGTCAAGGGTGAGACTATATACAGTGCTCTTCGATAAAGCGCTACCTCGGTTACTACGCACGGTAACACATGGCTCCCAAAATTTATGTACACTTTTAATACTGAGAGTTTTACACAGACATATTTGTATTGTTGTTCGTTGTTCATTTGCACATAACGCTTCTCATTGCATAATCAACCGTTTATCGCTGAATGGAGTTCTAATAATCTGTTTGAGATATCCGCGGCAAGTCCCGGAAATACGATTGTTCAACTAGTTAACTTTTCACACTATACATCCTTTGATCTTAGAAGCGCTTGCATGCAATAAAAGAGAACCACAAACGAAGTTTATATTCATAATTAGTGGGCAATCCAATTTGAGGCGACACTGTCAACTCACATGTAGTTGCTGTCACAACACGGCGGTCATTCCTTTTGATTCGGATCAAGTAACTGTATCAAACCAATTAATCTGGCTTGAATGTGTATCTATATTTGTATGAATATGTATGAATGCGCATAGTGCTGGTCAAAACTCTAGTTTTCCGTATTTTAAGCAACATGACCAAT
This sequence comes from Haliotis rufescens, assembly GCF_023055435.1. Classification (NCBI taxonomy): domain Eukaryota; kingdom Metazoa; phylum Mollusca; class Gastropoda; order Lepetellida; family Haliotidae; genus Haliotis; species Haliotis rufescens. The sequence continues at coordinate 1,381,643 of NW_025964383.1, forward strand.
CAATGCCACTCAGGGGTAAAATGGTACAGTAATTTAGCTGAGAGAAATTTCGTAATCGCGCTTTCGTAACATCGCCTGTTTTTTTTTTCGGAGTTATAACAAGCGATTTCATTGGATTAAAATTTGTTTCTAATGACGCTTTCTTGCCGAAATCTGCTACAAGTTTCGTGATTGGTCAATTTTGACCACGTGACCTCAGGCAGCCAATCAAATTATAGCTGTGATACCAAGCTCGTGTTTGATAAATTTCAGAAGTTGGCGAAAGATGTATTCCCATTACATCTTGCCATGATTATAATTTCTGCTAGGATTGTGATTATGACACAACAGTGGCCATGACTTGATGTTAAACTTAAAGTGTGGGGGAAGTGGCACCAATAATGGTTTGAGGGATGGAGCATGTCTCTATGTTTCCTGTAGTTTACACATCGCCAAGTGAACTGCTTCAGTATGGGCAAACCCCTACTCACTACATATAACACGACCACCACAGCCCAGAGCTCCAGATAAGCTGCGTATCTGCGTAAAATACGCATCAGAAATGCAGAAATACGCATTAAAATAATATCCAAACGTATCAAATACGCAACGAACATTACAGATATGCTACAAAAATAAAACTTGTGCGTATCATCAAAATATTGTGAAGTAACCCTGCGTATTCGATTTGCAAATCAGCAACTTATTTTGAAATTATAAACGGGCATTCCGTCATACTTGCCAAACTTCACGATGACAGTTACATCATGATCATTTGCCATCACACATTCTTGTGGAAGTATCGTAGTATTTTTGAGTCCTATAGAGCTCTCGAACCCACACGACACCAGTTTGCAGAGAATAGATGAATAGTGTTTTTAAATATTTAACTTAAATACCCACATGTGTAAAAACTAGTGGGTAACAGAAATTTGAATACCCAGATAGAATTACTGATACCCAATGATTTTGAAATGCATGGAGAAAATACCCACAACACCAAAAGCTTATCTGGAGCTCTGACAGCCTGTTACCTATGTGCTGACTGTAGAATTAATCAGGGTTATGCCACATGTTCTGGTGCTTCTTCTAGGTATGATGATGCTTAAAATTCTATGAAATGTACCTGAAATACCGAAAGGCAGGTTATAAAGTTCTGCTGACATGCAACACAGTTCTTTCGTAGAGCATAAATCCTGCGAGGGTTGATTCTAATTTGAGTGCAACATCATTGAAATCGGGATCAGAGTTTTTCATATGCCAGTGGACTACAATGTCAACTGTTACTTTATGTCCTCTAGCTATTGGAAGCCATACACTACAACCTGCTGTTACAGCATGTCCTCTAGCTATTGGAAGCCATACACTACAAGGTTGCTGTTGAAGTATGTTCTTTACCCATAAAAGCCATACACTACAATTTGTTGTTACAGCATGTCCTCTAGCTATTGGAAGCCATACACTACAACTTGTTGTTACAGCATGTCCTCTAGCTATTGGAAGCCATACACTACCTCTTGCTGTTTTCCTGTATGTCCTCTAGCTATTGGAAGCCATACACTACAAGGTTGCTGTGTTCCTGTATGTCCTCTAGCTATTTGAAGTTATACACTACAAGTTGCTGTATTCCTGTATGTCCTCTAGCTATTTGAAGCCATACACTACAACTTGTTGTTACAGCATGTCCTTTAGCTATTTGAAGCCATACACTACAACTTGCTGTTGAAGTGTGTTCTTTACCTATTTGAAGCCATAAGCTGCAACTTGCTATTACAGCATGTCCTTCTGCTATTTGAAGCCATACACTACAAGGTTGCTGTGTTCCTGTATGTCCTCTAGCTATTTGAAGTTATACACTACAAGTTGCTGTATTCCTGTATGTCCTCTAGCTATTTGAAGCCATACACTACAAGTTGCTGTTTCTGTATGTCCTCTAACTATTTGAAGCCATACACTACAACTTGCTGTGTTCCTGTATGTCCTCTAGCTATTTGAAGCCATACACTACAACTTGCTGTGTTCCTGTATGTCCTCTAGCCAATTGAAGCCATACACTATAAGTTGCTGTTTTCCTGTATGTCCTCTAGCTATTTGAAGCCATACACTACAACTTGCTGTGTTCCTGTATGTCCTCTAACAAATTGAAGCCTTTACCTACAACTTGTTGTGTGCCTGTATGTCCTCAAACAATTTGAAGCCTTTACCTACAACTTGCTGTGCTCCTGTATGTCCTCTAGCTATTGCTATTTGAAGCCATACACTACAAGTTGCTGTGCTCCTGTATGTCCTCTAACTATTTGAAGCCATAAACTACAAGTTGCTGTGTTCCTATATGTCCTCTAGCTATTTGATGCCATACATTACAAGTTGCTGTGTTTCTGTATGTCCTCTAGCTATTTGAAGCCATACACTACCTCTTGCTGTTTTCCTGTATGTCATCTAACTATTTGAAGCCATACACTATAAGTTGCTGTTTTCCTGTATGTCCTCTAACTATTTGAAGCCATACACTATAAGTTGCTGTGTTCCTGTATGTCCTCTAGCTATTTGAAGCCATACACTATAAGTTGCTGTTTTCCTGTATGTCCTCTAGCTATTTGAAGCCATACACTATAAGTTGCTGTTTTCCTGTATGTCCTCTAGCTATTTGAAGCCATACATTACAACTTGCTGTGTTCCCGTATGTCCTCTAGCTATTTGAAGCCATACACTACAACTTGCTGTGTTCCTGTATGTCCTCTAGCTATTTGAAGCCATACACTATAAGTTGCTGTTTTCCTGTATGTCCTCTAGCTATTTGAAGCCATACACTACAACTTGCTGTGTTCCTGTATGTCCTCTAGCTATTTGAAGCCATACACTATGAGTTGCTGTGTTCCTGTATGTCCTCTAGCTATTTGAAGCCATACATTACAACTTGCTGTGTTCCTGTATGTCCTCTAGCTATTTGAAGCCATACACTACAACTTGCTGTGTTCCTGTATGTCCTCTAGCTATTTGAAGCCATACACTACAAGTTGCTGTGTCCTGTATGTCCTCTAGCTATTGCTATTTGAAGCCATACACTTCAACTTGCTGTGTTCCTGTATGTCCTCTAACTATTTGAAGCCATACACTACAAGTTGCTGTTTCTGTATGTCCTCTAGCTATTGCTATTTGAAGCCATACCCCACAACTTGCTGTTCCTGTATGTCCTCTAGCTTTTGCTATTTGAAGCCATACACTACAACTTGCTGTGCTCCTGTATGTCCTCTAGCTATTTGAAGCCATACACTACAACTTGCTGTGTTCCTGTATGTCCTCTAGCTATTGCTATTTGAAGCCATACACTACAACTTGCTGTGTTCCTGTATGTCCTCTAGCTATTTGAAGCCATACACCACAACTTGCTGTGTTCCTGTATGTCCTCTAGCTATTGCTATTTGAAGCCATACACTACAAGTTGCTGTGTTCCTGTATGTCCTCTAGCTATTTGAAGCCATACACCACAACTTGCTGTGTTCCTGTATGTCCTCTAGCTATTGCTATTTGAAGCCATACACTACAAGTTGCTGTGTTTCTGTACGTCCCCAACTATTTGAAGCCATACACTACAAGTTGCTGTGTTTCTGTATGTCCTCTAGCTATTTGAAGCTGTGTTACAGGCCGAGGTGATCGTGAAGATGAAGCAGGAACAAGTTGGACAGAATGTGAAACTGAGACAGCAGCCGTTTGCCACCCCAGAAAAGGTTCATGATGTTGTGGCCGAGACATACAAAAATGTGAAGACCAAACTGCCCTCTGTCCATCGCAGTATGTCCCTATATCTGGCCAACAGGGACACAGAGTCAATCCTGTTTAGGCCCATAAAGGTAACACTAGCTGATCTAGCATGTCATATTTTACACCTGTTGGTATGCACTGCCTCATAATGTTTTACAGGCAAACAATGGTATTACCGATACTACATTGCTTGCCCACTTCTTTGATTAAGCCATTTGTGAATGAGTTTCAGAGGAAGTATAAGGAGTAACAGTAAGAGTTCACTTGAAGTTGATAAAAGTTTTGTCAAGGAAAAATTACGAAGATGAAGTATTTGTAGATGGCAACAATCATTGTCCATATTTTAGGTGAATGTACAACAGAGTTTCCAGCAGCTTACCCAGCTCCTCACAGACAACTACACAGAAGAGGACGTACAGATCATTGCCTGTCCCAGTGCAGAACAGGTGAGTTGGACATAGATCATAGTCTGTCCCAGTGCAGAACAGGTGAGTTGGACATAGGATCATTGCCTGTCCCAGTGCAGAACAGGTGAGTTGGACATAGGATCATTGCCTGTCCCAGTGCAGAACAGGTGAGTTGGACATAGGATCATAGTCTGTCCCAGTGCAGAACAGGTGAGTTGGACATAGGATCATTGCCTGTCCCAGTGCAGAACAGGTGAGTTGGACATAGGATCACTGCCTGTCCCAGTGCAGAACAGGTGAGTTGGACATAGGATCATTGCCTGTCCCAGTGCAGAACAGGTGAGTTGGACATAGGATCATTGCCTGTCCCAGTGCAGAACAGGTGAGTTGGACATAGGATCACTGCCTGTCCCAGTGCAGAACAGGTGAGTTGGACATAGGATCACTGCCTGTCCCAGTGCAGAACAGGTGAGTTGGACATAGGATCATTGCCTGTCCCAGTGCAGAACAGGTGAGTTGGACATAGGATCATTGCCTGTCCCAGTGCAGAACAGGTGAGTTGGACATAGGGTCATTAAGAATACAGACTGTATCATGCCCCATGTGTCCTGATATGATATTCAAATCACAGCCTGTGTGCAGACACACATACATATCACAGCCAGTCAATATCAAGGTCCGTAAAGGCTTGCAAAGGCCTTTAATTCTAAGGTCCGTTTTAGAAACCCTTCATTTTTTTGTCAACCTTGAAAATCACCTAATAGCTTGAAAAGCCTTGAATTTGTACGCAGTGACATATACTTGTGTTCATATTGCTTTTAGGTCTTAAGACTAATGCTGGATTTAAAAAGATAATGACAGACTAAAGCTAAAAACCAAACTAAATACAATAAACTATGTTTATAACGAACACGCACTGAGTTTGTTATAACCATAGTTTACTGAAGCCTTGAATTTTAGTGTTCCCTATCTGTATGAACCTTGAATATATTGTGTTTGCAGGTGAATCTGCTGCTTTCAACAGGCCCTAAGTGATGCATTGGAGATTTCAAACATGGGACAAGATTTAGGGATAATGTGTAAATGAGGATTCAGCAAGACAGATGTGATCTAAAGTCTGTGATAGTAGGGAGATTTCTCCTTCTCCATTAACTGAACAACCTTCAACACAAGTGTGGTAAAGCAACAGTCATTTCACCCAATTGCCAGCTGCTGTACATGAACACTGCTTGTGTTGGAGGCTCCTGGGTGGGACAGACGGACACTGCTTGTGTTGGAGGCTCCTGGGTGGGACAGACGGACACTGCTCGTGTTGGAGGCTCCTGGGTGGGACAGACGGACACTGCTCGTGTTGGAGGCTCCTGGGTGGGACAGACGGACACTGCCCGTGTTGGAGGCTCCTGGGTGGGACAGACGGACACTGCTCGTGTTGGAGGCTCCTGGGTGGGACAGACGGACACTGCTTGTGTTGGAGGCTCCTGGGTGGAACAGACGGACACTGCTCGTGTTGGAGGCTCCTGGGTGGGACAGACGGACACTGCTCGTGTTGGAGGCTCCTGGGTGGGACAGACGGACACTGCTCGTGTTGGAGGCTCCTGGGTGGGACAGACGGACACTGCTCGTGTTGGAGGCTCCTGGGTGGGACAGACGGACACTGCTCGTGTTGGAGGCTCCTGGGTGGGACAGACGGACACTGCTCGTGTTGGAGGCTCCTGGGTGGGACAGACGGACACTGCTTCACATGGCAGGACAGTGACAGCAGGCTGGTTCAGCAGTACATTCTGCCATCAGAGTGCTGTTTCAAGCTGAGATTACTGTTACCTTGGGAAGCTTAGTTTTTGTGGTATTATAGGTGATATATTTATTCTAGATGTCGCAAATGTCGGCTAACATGTTGGTATGACCATGTATGTGTGGGCGGTTAGATTTGCTTGTTCAATATTAGGGCACATAGTTCCCATTGAGGATATGTTATTACCCATTGCAGCAGTATTTCAGGACAGCTGCTTCTGTAGAGATATGAGAATCCAAGGTCTCAGCGTTTCTGAAACAAGTATCTGTAGAAGTGATGTCTCATCAGACAGAGAGGGAATATCTGGGCAAGAGAACCGGCCTTCACCTTCAGCATTAGATGAATTACTTTACCAAGGCTCACTTGCACTAGGAGAGCTCCCCTCCAGGTCTATGTTAATGAAAGTCAGTTATTTGTCAGCAAGTGAACCCTGGACTCGATCACTTAGTTATCAAGCTGCTGCCTTGGCTTCTTTGCAGTGTATCTTCAACATTGGAGGAAATATTTATTGTTACTGTGTGCTGTTGTTTTCAAGAGATATTAGAAATCATATTTTTATACTTGTTATGTATATATGTAATATATGGGGTAAACAAATAAATCATAACAAAAACAAGAGAGTACTGTTGGTATTTTTACTAGGAAAGTTGTCTGTTGGTTGTATGTTAATACATGTACATATAACAGTTTTATGTCAAAGATGAAACCTTGTTATTGCTGGTACTGTTGGTCTTCAGTTCATTCTTAGTACAAAGATTTGAAAGTTGTTTTTCTTATAACATGTCTACAAATGGTTAATGTAATTTTCTAATTTACAAAATAATAGTATCAATACAAAGTTTCATTCACTTTCAGCTTCATGTCATTGGTCATGAATAAATGTGTTCAGAAATGTCCTTAACTATTAAATCTATTCTGTACAAATGTTCCATAGATGAATCAGGCAAAAGGCTCTCCATCAATGGCTCACATTGGTATATACATACACATAACAAAAACCACAGTTATACTGAAAATGTAGTTTACAAGCTGACCATTTCTGCATACATCCTTGGAATATCTGATAAGCAGCATAAATGTGCAGTAGTGGGCTACTGATAGAAGTCATGTAAATGAATAAACCCAGCATGAAATACTCATATCCTCTGCCAATATGACAAGTTTGGTTGTGTGCAAGGCAAGAAACTATTGTACGGTTTTCAAGATCTAATTCAAAGTCATTGCCATGGAAACCCAAAAAATATTTTTTTCAAAAATCCCAAAATATTAAAAGGCACAAGTTCACCTCTAGACCTATCTATGTGCCAAGTTTGGTAAAGATATCTCTCAATGTTTTTTAGTTCTGCAAAATGTGACGGATGACCGGACAGCACCCATTCCTATATATATGCCCCTTCCACTTTGTGGCAGGGGATAAATATAATCAACATGAATTGGAGGAATTATCACAAATGTCAAGACTCGTTTGGACACAAAAGCCAGAGGCAGAAAGTGGACAATTATCACAGACATTTCCTTGTGTCATAAGAACTAGATTTCCAGTGATGTTGATTGAACACAGTGCAGCTAGTCCTGGACCAACCCTGATGGAACATTCTGTGTATGACTTGCAGCATGTGGTGATGGGTGGGTCACCTGTACCGGTTGTAGTGCTGGCTCCGCCTGGTCCTCAGTTCATCCAAGTCAGGGTATAATCCTGAAACAGGGTAGTTAAATACTACATTAGGCCTTCATTCACATGAATACCACAGAAACACAATGCACTGTTAACCTTAATTATATCTGCCATAATTATTCTCTCAATAACATGAATACAACTAGAGTAGAAAGTAGAAAGACATATAACAAGAAAAATAAAAAAATCCTGCCACTAGAGGGACTATGCAACACATTTGCACTGCGAGATACATATTTGACATTAAAATAAATGAAAGCATGTACCAAGTATAATGGTATAAATTCATGCAAAAAGGTCCTGTCATCAATGTGAGTTTTCCTTTTAAAAGTCTTTAATTGCTACCCGCTACAACATGTATATAGTGAGTGAGTGAGTTGGGTTTAACGCCACTTTTAACAGTATTCCAGTTATATCACGGCGTGTCAGCTTAATGTGGGAGGAAAGCCCGAAGTGATGCAGGTTGCAGACGTTTACCACTTCGGTGAAACCCACGATTAGGGTATGGTGCTGACAAACCTAGAAAACAATTGGGGCGAACTGGGATTCGAACCCACAATCATAGGTTTCTGGCCTGCCCAAGGGACGCAACTCTGCACAGCAAATCACGGCGCCTTAGACGACTGGGCCACCCGTGCCCCCAACATGTATATAGAGCTTCTGTTGTTGCCTAAGGCACAAAGAAACTGGACAGCACAGTACAACCTGGAGCGTAGTCCTGCTTGTATCTAACTTTGTTTTCAGACAAACAAGATACAAATGTGTCATTCCTTACTGTTTGACTGACTTGCAGCCCGCTGTTGTTGTAAACTCTCCTCTCGAGCATGTGCATATTGTTCCTCTTCACTCATCCCCCCTGTGTATGCCGACTGGTCAGAGTAACTGGGTTGACTGTACTGTTGCTGTGGAGACGCCCATGACCTTCCTGTTGTGTATCCTGCTGACCGATACCCACTATTCCTGGCAGTGTATGTGTAGGATGGGCCTGCAGTGACAGGTTGAGGCGACTCACAAAGTTTGTCCATGTTTATTGAAATAGAAGAACCTTAATCCATCAGTATAAATACATGTCATTTCTTGAAATTACAGGAGCAGGATAAAAAATGATATGAAAGTTTGGATACGAGATATTGAGGGAGACTATTGTTATTTACTCTTAGCACTTGACTATAGGGTGCCCAGATAGCAGTGATTATTTGTGTAAATACACAAACACAGTGTTTACTGTTTATGTTTTCTGAAGTTTTCCAAGTGGGGAGTGAAGACAACCTACCGGGGGGAACAAAGCCGTCCATGATTGGCTTGAGGGGGCCTTTGATGTACAGCAGCCCCACCAGGATCCCTGCCAGGTGACCTGCAGACATGGGGGAGGGGGGAGGAAAAATACACCAACTGTAAACAAAACACTGCACAGAACCAATATTTACACAACAAATGTAAGAAACTTATTACTAAAAGTGAGATCATCGTCCTAAGATGGATGTCTGGTGAGTATTGAACATTGACGGAATGTCTGTCTACATGTTCATGAAGGGGTCACAGTTGTACACACACTTCACCTTACACACACAGCAGAGACTACAAGAGCTTACCATCAGATAGCTCTAACCACTGGAAACAGTTTATGTGATCTTGTTTGAACAATAACATTTCTATGAGCAAAAAAACCTAAAATTCTACATGCATGAAGGGTGGTCAGAAACCTATTTCAACCAAGGAGAGCCGGGTTGGAATAGGTCTTCAGCAACCCATGATTATTGTAAGAGGTGACTGACAGAATCGGGTAGTCAGGATCACTGACTTGGTTGATGCATGTCATTGCGTGCATCGATATTCATGATATCAATCACTGGATCCAGACTTGATTGGTTACAGACTGCTGTCATAAAGCTGGAATACTGCTGAGTGTGTTAAACAGCAAACAAACACAGAAACAGAAATCTAATTTGAACTTCTAGAAGTTAGGAGTGTAGATCAGCCCAGTAGCTGTGTCTCCACTAGCTGTGTCTCTATTTCCTTGGACGTCAATCTGCCTGTCACCCTTACACTAGCTGTGTCTCCGTCTCCTTGGATGTCAATCTGCCCGTCACCCTAACACTAGCTGTGTCTCCGTCTCCTTGGACGTCAATCTGCCCATGACCCTCATGCTAGCTGTGTCTCCGTCTCCTTGGATGTCAATCTGCCCGTCACCCTTACACTAGCTGTGTCTCCATCTCCTTGGACGTCAATCTGCCCGTCACCCTAACACTAGCTGTGTTTCTGTCTCCTTGGATGTCAATCTGCCCGTCACCTTAACACTAGCTGTGTCTTCGTCTCCTTGGATGTCAATCTGCCCGTCACCCTAACACTAGCTGTGTTTCTGTCTCCTTGGATGTCAATCTGCCCGTCACCTTAACACTAGCTGTGTCTCCATCTCCTTGGACGTCAATCTGCCCGTCACCCTAACACTAGCTGTGTCTCTGTCTCCTTGGACGTCAATCTGCCCGTCACCTTAACACTGTGTCTCCGTCTCCTTCGATGTCAATCTGCCCATCACCCTAACACTGTGTCTCCGTTACCTTGGATGCCAATCTGCCCCTCACCCTCACACTAGCTGTGTCTCCGTCTCCTTGGACGTCAATCTGCCCATCACCCTCACACAAGCTGTGACTCTGTTTCTTTGGACGTCAATCAGCCCGTCACCCTAACACTAGCTGTGTCTCTGTCTCCTTGGACGTCAATCTGCCCGTCACCCTCACACTAGCTGTGTCTCCGTCTCCTTGGACGTCAATCTGCCCGTCACCCTAACACTGTTTCTCTGTCACCTTGGATGTCAATCTGCCTATCACCCTAACACTAGCTGTGACTCTGTCTCCTTTGACGTCAATCTGCCCATCACCCTAACACTGTGTCTCCGTCTCCTTCGATGTCAATCTGCCCATCACCCTCACACTAGCTGTGTCTCCGTTTCTTTGGACGTCAATCAGCCCGTCACCCTAACACTAGCTGTGTCTCTGTCTCCTTGGACGTCAATCTGCCCGTCACCCTAACACTGTGTCTCCGTCTCCTTGGACGTCAATCTGCCAGTCACCCTAACACTAGCTGTGTTTCTGTCTCCTTGGACGTCAATCTGCCCGTCACCCTAACACCAGCTGTGTCTCCATCTCCTTGGACGTCAATCTGCCCGTCACCCTAACACTGTGTCTCCGTCACCTTCGATGTCAATCTGCCCATCACCCTAACACTGTGTCTCCGTCTCCTTCGATGTCAATCTGCCCATCACCCTAACACTGTGTCTCCGTTACCTTGGATGCCAATCTGCCCCTCACCCTCACACTAGCTGTGTCTCCGTCTCCTTCGATGTCAATCTGCCCATCACCCTAACACAAGCTGTGACTCTGTTTCTTTGGACGTCAATCAGCCCGTCACCCTAACACTAGCTGTGTCTCTGTCTCCTTGGACGTCAATCTGCCCGTCACCCTTACACTGTGTCTCCGTCACCTTGGATGTCAATCTGCCCGTCACCCTAACACTAGCTGTGTCTCCATCTCCTTGGACGTCAATCTGCCCATCACCCTCACACTAGCTGTGTCTTCGTCTCCTTGGACGTCAATCTGCCCGTCACCCTAACACTAGCTGTGTCTCTGTCTCCTTGGACGTCACCCTAACACTAGCTGTGTTTCTGTCTCCTTGGACGTCAATCTGCCCATCACCCTAACACTAGCTGTGTCTCTGTCTCCTTGGACGTCAGTCTGCCCGTCACCCTCACACTAGCTGTGTCTCTGTCTCCTTGGACGTCAATCTGCCCGTCACCCTAACACTAGCTGTGTCTCCGTCTCCTTGGACGTCAATCTGCCCATGACCCTCATGCTAGCTGTGTCTCCGTCTCTTTGGACATCAATCTGCCCGTCACCCTAACCCTAGCTGTGTCTCCGTCTCCTTGGACGTCAATCTGCCCGTCACCCTTACACTAGCTGTGTCTCCGTCTCTTTGGACATCAATCTGCCCGTCACCCTAACACTAGCTGTGTCTCCGTCTCTTTGGACATCAATCTGCCCGTCACCCTAACCCTAGCTGTGTCTCCGTCTCCTTGGACGTCAATCTGCCCGTCACCCTTACACTAGCTGTGTCTCCGTCTCTTTGGACATCAATCTGCCCGTCACCCTAACACTAGCTGTGTCTCCGTCTCTTTGGACATCAATCTGCCCGTCACCCTAACCCTAGCTGTGTCTCCGTCTCCTTGGACGTCAATCTGCCCGTCACCCTTACACTAGCTGTGTCTCCGTCTCCTTGGACGTCAATCTGCCCGTCACCCTAACACTAGCTGTGTCTCCGTATCCTTGGACGTCAATCTGCCCATCACCCTCATGCTAGCTGTGTCTCCGTCTCCTTGGACGTCAATCTGCCCGTCACCCTAACACTAGCTGTGTCTCCGTCTCCTTGGATGTCCATCTGCCCGTCACCCTAACACTAGCTGTGTTTCTGTCTCCTTGGATGTCCATCTGCCCGTCACCCTAACACTAGCTGTGTCTCCGTCTCCTTGGATGTCCATCTGCCCATCACCCTAACACTAGCTGTGTTTCTGTCTCCTTGGACGTCAATCTGCCCGTCACCTTAACACTGTGTCTCCGTCTCCTTCGATGTCAATCTGCCCGTCACCCTAACACTAGCTGTGTTTCTGTCTCCTTGGACGTCAATCTGCCCGTCACCCTCACACTAGCTGTGTCTTCGTCTCCTTGGACGTCAATCTGCCCGTCACCCTAACACTAGCTGTGTCTCTGTCTCCTTGGATGTCAATCTGCCAGTCACCCTAACACTAGCTGTGTTTCTGTCTCCTTGGACGTCAATCTGCCCGTCACCCTAACATAAGCTGTGTCTCCGTCTCCTTGGACGTCAATCTGCCCGTCACCCTAACACTAGCTGTGTCTCCGTCTCCTTGGATGTCAATCTGCCAGTCACCCTAACACTAGCTGTGTTTCTGTCTCCTTGGACGTCAATCTGCCCGTCACCCTAACACTAGCTGTGTCTCCGTCTCCTTGGATGTCAATCTGCCCGTCACCCTTACACTAGCTGTGTTTCTGTCTCCTTGGACGTCAATCAGCCCGTCACCCTAACACTAGCTGTGTCTCCGTCTCCTTGGACGTCAATCTTCATAATCATGGTTACCATGCTGCACTCATCAGATTATTGTCTGGTGCTTATTTTACCTGAAAAGTTGATTTTCTAACAATGGAATTTCTCACTAGTATGTCCTAGTTATGAAACAATTTCTTTCAACTGCCTGTACTTGTGTATCGGGATAATTTGCAAAAGTTGTATCAATCTATCTGACAACATCTTCCCGAGGCAAGGGCGTTAACTGACTTTACAAATCCAGTTTCCACCCTTGCCAAACTAGGCTGGAATTCCTGGGCTCGATCGTAGTGCCACCAGTGACTATTACGAGTTATGTCCATTCTATGCCTCTCCCATATGGACCAATCAGATTCCGTCTCTCGCATCACATGCATTTGCTTCAAACAAAACGGTGGCACCAAGTCAAGACGATCTGATCGACCATCAAGATCTATTTTGGGATAAAACAGTTCTTACTTCGCGAAGTACATCAAATCATGTGAGCACCTTGATTAAAAACATGAAAAGATTTGGAAAATATCTGTTGACAACAAGTTGGCGATGCACATATGTTGCAAATCCTGCAATTGACCGAATTCTGCATGACAGTTTACGAACCGGATTTTGATTTCGGTGCGCGATTTTGATTGGACTATGCATAGAATCTTTAGTCCAGCCAAAATAATCCCAGCCTAGTTTGGCAAGGGTGGAAACTGGACTTTTATAGTCAGTTAACTCTCTTGCCTCGGGAAAATGATCTGACAAAAGCTGCTGTTACTTTGACAACTGCCATTGCTACCATGAACTAATGGGGCTAGTTGTTTCCTGCCCCTATATCCCATCATGCATCAGAGTTGCTACATTACCAACAAAGGAGGCGTTAGGTGTGATCATCTGTATGAGCACCAGCTCCGCCCAGTAGATGTAGCGGGAGGGCACAGGGATGAGGCCCAGGGCGTAGTGGAGACCAGGCGGGGTGTAGTGGGTTGTCAGCACCTTCAGGGCAAACAGAACACCTGCAGCACAAGGACAGATTGGTACTACCGAGTATACTCTACAGAAATGCACTAATCACATAATTACCAGTTAGCAGTTAATCTCATTGGTTGGCACTTGGATAAAATACAACTAAAGCTTAAAGGATGCTGGCAAAATGATATATTGAGAACTATTTACACTGTTAAAATTGTGCCATGACTGTCATATCACACCTTAGCCACGGTGTACTGTCACTCATCCATTAATGTTATAGTTATCATTGGTGAGGACATCTGGCATGACGCTTGTGCAATGTATCGGTAATACATCTACATGAATAAGGATAAGACTAATAACAGATGGAGAAGATCCAGCTATTACCTGAGAATCCAACAGCACATGAAGTAGAATAAGTGTGGTCCTCCATGGCATTCTCCAGAAGCATGTTTAACCCCACATAGGTGAGACTTGTTAACCCAGTAAACACAGCCACCAGGTAGGCGAAGTAGACACTGCCTAACCTTTTCTCTAGCGTCAAACCCTTCATCAACAAGGAGGACATATTGAAATACAAGTGCATGTCATCAGCATGAAAAAATGTCCCAAGAATCAACCTTTTCCACTGCTTGTGATAATACACCAAGTATGTGCTCATGCACACAGCTGAGGCCGAGGGAAAGTACTGGGGCACAAAGTTGAGGAATATGGCAGTCTGCGCTGCTATGAGAGCCAGAGTGACAGGGGGGATTCTGTGAACCCCAACATTCATGATCTGGCCAGCTAGTAGCATGACTCCCAGCCCACCGCGACGGTTGCGGTTCCACATCTCGGCAAGTGGACCAAAGTTGTGGTATTTCTTGTCACCTTTCAGTCAAGAGAGTATCACCATCTTCAATACCTGGGGATAGAACCCTTCCCTATAAAAACATGTACACTCTAGTGCATGCTAGTAATCTTAGAGTCCATGTCCTAAACCTAAAAACAGGGATGTGGTTCTGACTACCTGAGTGAGTAAGTGAGTGAGTGAGTTGGGTTTAACGCCGCTTTTAACAGTATTCCAGTTATATCGCGGTCTGTCAGCTTGATGTGGGAGGAAAGCCCAAAGTGATGCAGGTCTCAGACGTATATCACTACAGTGAACCCACGAGCACGGGTATAGTGCCAACAAACCCAGAAACACATTCGGGGCGAACCGGGACTCGAACCCACAATCTCTGACTACCTGACATGTCATGACCCACATCATACACATAAGGAAACATCATAATGTTACAGTATTTCTCCAGACTAGTTGCAGGATTTAACAAACAACCCAACTTCTTGCCATGCTTAACACATTATATTTGTTAGTACTCATCTTTGAAGCTCAGGTGTATCTATTTGAATCAGAGTTCCAGATAACTTTTTGAGCAATTGAGTTTTTACTTGAAGGTTTCTATTTTAATTTGGTTATCACATTTTTCATTGGGTAACCAATATTTTTTCACTTATCTATTTATCACTCTATTGGTTTTTCCCCAAAATGAGTAAGCATTTTGAGATTTAAAAAAAAACTGAAGAATGTTTTAGATGTATATAACGGTTCTAAATATAACCAAACATAATTGTTTTGTGGGATATAATGGGCAGAGTGTGGCTGATGCAGGCGGGGGCGATTAGCAAGGTCCTACCACAGACTAGAAATTGCATACAGACCCTATCACGGGTCAAGTTGTCCCTCCACCGTGCTTGGCAGACAGGAACCAAGCCTAGATACTGTCACTCCCCCTGCAGAAACAGCAGGCAGAAGAATTGGGGCTCCATCTGTAGTTAGCAGACAGCCAAAGTATTGTGCAACACCAGCATGGTGTTAAACTAAAGCCCTGTTTGCTCCATACAAAACAGCAGCGCACAAAATTTCTAAATACATTATGCACACTGCTGACATAGATGGATTACCAGGAACTTCAGTTCAGGATGGCGGACAACAAGTGTATCCACTGCCTTGCAAAAGCCCCCCCTACACTTCATTCCGCCCTTCACATGCCAGTTGGTACCCGTCAGTCGGGAGTCCGAGGTAGTGGCCAGATGGTTGTGGAATCAAACCATATAACTGGTTCTGATAGTACCGACAGTATCTCTGCTGTGGGTCCTGTCTGCCAAGCACAGCAGCGGGACAATTGACCCGTGATAGGTCTGTATGCTATTTCTAGTCAAGGTAGGACCTTGCTTGTCGCCCCTGCCTGCATCACACTCTGTCCATAATATCTCACAAAACATTGTTGTTTGGTCAATCTTTCCTTCTATGGTAATCTGAATATAGATCTAAATATAATTTTATATCTAACAGGGTAACACTTAATTATATACCAGAGTTTATATAAGTTTTATCTCTATCCATCAAGGAAGCACTAAAAGGACAACAATTTGAAATTAATAACATTAACATCGTTGAATAGATTCTATAGTATAGGAAATGAGTCCACTGATGCCGTGATTAGGCCTACTTGTCACTTACCAGCTGGAACACTCTCAAGCTTGAACTGAAGAGCTACAGTGCACTCATCAAAGGACGACGTGGAATCCAATGTCAGCAACTAATCTATGCAATAGTTACCACTTGTTTCGACAGTTAGTTATACCTACGCGCCAACCATCGCTCCACACGTGGACATTGAAAGTACCAAAACACGGAAGAAACAGCAATCATAACATCCGGTAAATTTATAATCCGGAAAAACAGATATTTGTTTCAATATTATTCAACTTTCTTACAATAGTACATTTCTTTATAAATACATGAACATGCTTATGTGCCATATCGTTTGGCCCGTTTGAGTACCTAATTAATTAAGAAAAGTACAAAAGTAAGCATTTTCCTTTGTAAGGTTGTGAGTACATTTACAGATTGTCCCGGTTTCTGAATCCAGGTTTGTGGTGTTTGTTCATTACCTGGAGGACCTAACATATACAGATTTCTGGTCGCGATCGAACCCATGACATGACATTTCGTAATGTAAGAAACACCTCACATCACTCAAAAGTTTTGTTTTATGCACCGAGATCACCGTGACAGCTGTGAAAAAATGACAACGAAGAGCAGGGGATTGCTAAAATCTGAACAACTATATGGGGAGGGGCATGAAGAAATGACAGTTCTATTTTTTCAAACCCCCAAAATATAGGCCTTTCTTTTCACGTTATTTGGGGAATGGTCATTTATTGAAAACACTTTTATGGATAACAAGTTCTTTTAATCGTACCCACAAAAGTGTCAGGTATTTATGTTCTTCCAACTCATAAATACAAATTTTTCAACATAATCGCCCAACTTTTCAATACACTTACAATATCGGTTTTCAGATGCCACCGTGAGTATAGTATAGGGAATGACAGTTATGGCTCGCTTCCACTGGAGCTATGTTTATATCCTTCTACTGCTACTACAGAGGGAATTTTTTAGCAAAAACGATGATGCACACAACTAATCGTCATGAGACTCAGCTAAATTGGCTCTAACTCACCACCATGATATGAAGTTTTATAGGCAATGACAGTTCTAGCTCACTTCCACTGGAGCTAGCTATAGATTTATACCACATACCGGTAGGTAAATTTTTATGCAAAAATGATGATGTGATTCAATGAGACGAAGCTAAATTTTAATGAAAATATATTTTATTATTTTTACTCATACGCAGACCATTATATTTTGAACAAAGTTATATTCAACATTTTTACTAAGTTCTTCGTTCATTTTACTAGGAGACCAGACTGAATACTCTTCTTCGAAATTGGAAAGAAACAATTGATAACCGTATTTGGTTGGTTTGACATCACTGATGTAATTCTCGCCATTTGATAGGCTTGTAATTCTCCATTATTATAGACTTATGTAGGCATTCATCTAAATGTGATCCAACGATGTATCCAGGAAACAATCTATTCTTAATCTCCAACCAGTTCTTCGGTTTTGGCACAGAATAATTGACGCGCTTGCTCAATGCTATTCAACTTTGCTTCGGCGAGTATACGAATACTATCGTGTTTTAATGCTTTCTTTTATCGCTATTCCCGCCAGTCCAGAGACTCCGGCTGCTATTTCCATGCTAAGTACGATAGGTGCAGCGATTATAGTTGATAACAAACTAACACCGAGTCCCATGTCAGCTGTTACAAGTGCAGTGTCAACTCCGTCGGGAGCATTCACAGCTCTGCGATACTTTTTATACAATCCAAGTCTCAACTCCCTCTCCTTCTCTATTCAATGTTTTATGTCGCTTATTTCATGTAAACGAAATCCATCAACAGTATCCATCTTTTCAGATGCTTCATTGAGCTCCGTATATATAAACCCACAATATATAATATGACACAAGAGTGTTTAAATAGTCGAGTGCAAATGACTTGAGAATACATCAGCTGTATTATATGTATATTATATGGAATAAATATCTTAGTAAGCAAAATGCTTTCATTTGGTATTATCTCGAAGGTTTCTTCTGGCGCATCCCCCAACAAGACTTCAATAATAAGTGTAGAAAGACCAGGTATAGTAGCCAAGTTATGTCTCACATCAATGAATTCAGTAACCAAATTTAAACTAACTTTTTTTAATGCTGGACGATTCAATCACATATAGCCTGGGTTTTCTGGCAGGGGAGAGACAAACACACTTTTTCGTTTTGATGGGATATAAGCCCCTAGTACGATCCCACTATTTATTATCTTAGTTAATTGATGTCCCTTACCCATCATCACATAAGGTGGGGCAATGATGATATTCAGTAGCCATTCATTTTTTTGCGTCGACCATAGACCAATTATTATGATCATTGCAAAAAGATTGTATGAAGTGTTTTTATGGAGTATACTAACGACAACATCATTTAAATCTCGATCCTAGATTAGGCACAGGTGCCCTGTATACAACTTCTTTCCGTTTGTATACATTATCTTGTAAATGTTAAGCATATAACTTGCCATCGGAACGGGGTTTATCAAATCCTTCTGTGTCTCCAAGATCGGAAAGCGCAATTGTATTACATTGTCTAAGGTTATGCGTTCCAGGACCTGAAGAATCAACCATTATTTATAATATGGAGTGTTACACTCAAATATCCTATATGTTTTACATCTAATACAGAAATTTTGAGATCTGTAATAATACCCCGCTTTAACTTTTTATATTGTAATGATGAGAAAGATTGAGTTCTACCACTATTGTATTTTTCATCTTTGGCTGGAATAGCTCTTTGCAGAGTTGAAGGACTTTCGAGTTGAATATTATCCGTTGTACTGATCTGATCAAGATGGATGCATAACTCTTTATAGGGAACTATATTGGGCAATTTAACTCCATGCACTGTTGTGTCGAATGTTACTTATCTTCTTATAAATCCAAGCGTATTTGCTAAGTCCCTATCAAGTTTCATAGAATGTACGCCACTGCTTAAAATCAGCACCCCCATTCGACTCATTTTGTGTGAGACTAGCTCCCAAAGGCTTTAAAATTTCATCATTGTGTGAGCATACACTGTAATACCCATCAGATATAGTGCGATGGTCTTTATCTAGTAATAACTTATTATTACCTCTCGCAGTACTTATATTGGTCCACCATGGGTAATACGTGTTATATCGTAGAGAGCAACTTCAAGTTGTCCAGCCGAGTTGTTGATAGCGTGAAGCAGTTGAATAGACTGACCATTTGTTATTCCCTGGAGTGTAACATACATATTAAATCTTCAAAGATACTATATCATAACTTAAATATGAAATCAACTTACATTACGAATCAGTCGATTTTAGTAAGAGCCTCTGGTGCTAAGTTTTTTGTTCATTTCCCTGATATCTTTGAAAAATACAGGTTCACAGCAACATTACTAGTAACAAAATGGTGCATGAATGGTTCCACATGTAGCAGAATGTAAAATAGTGTGTATTTTAACTTACGTATTTTAAACTTAGGTAAATAATTGAGTTAAGTATGGTAATAGCTCTTTAAACTAACCTGAACACTCTCTACTAATCCTTAGGTAAAGTACGGGGTATAGTTATGTAAGGTCTTTAGTGATCTGGTCCAGCCACAGCTTGGCCAGTGATTGCCTTTTCTATTGTTTCTGTAGCATGTGACCAGGTTTTTAGCTTTAAACACTTCAATAGTTCTCTTCTCTGGTCACTGCTGCGTTACAACTCTGCATGATTCACTGCACTGCACTGATTGGGGTAAGTTAATTTAGACTTCTTTAGGATTTATATGAGGCCTCTGTCTTCCTCAAGTTTATCAATGGTAATAGTCTATCTGACAGAATAAGTTTTTTCTATCTCCTTGATTGAATCTTCACTGATGGAAGTTGAATGACGACCAGATGTAGGGTTATCATCAAGGCTTGTTCTCCTAGCCTTTAACATAGCTGCCCAACGTTTAACAATGGAATAGCTCGGCACTTGTCCCATACACTTGTGACATGCGGTCATGTATTTCTTGGAGACTACTTTTCTCTAAAGTCAAAAACTTAATGACTGTTCTGGACTTGTTTTTTTCCATTTTTGTGTCCCTTTGGACCCCAATCACGTTCAACTGGCTTTCAGTAATATACACACAGCCTCAACAGACCAAATACACTTGCAATGAACTACTCAAACAATGTACTACATTGACTAGTTGAGTTAGTCAGGCCTAGAACTTTTTGACCAGCCCTCGTAAAAATGTCTACTCCTGTTTACCACTGTGTAATGGTCGTGTTGTGAGTGAGTGAGTATGGTTTTACGCCGCTTTTAGCAATATTCCAGCAATATCACGGCGGGGGACACCAGAAATGGGCTTCACACTTTGTACCCATGTCGGGAATCGAACCCGGGTCTTCGGCGTGACGAGGGAACGCTTTAACCACTAGGCTACCCGACCGCCCCGGTCGTGTTGAGAAATACAAGCCAACTATTTCATTAGTTATAACTATAACAGCATGAATGGGAAAATGTGTAGTTCCAGTTTGGGATTTTTACTAATATTAGGTGCAAACTTGGGGTTGAATACTGACCTCTGAGAAGGTCTAGGTGCAGACTTGGGGTTGAATACTTGCGCCTGAGAAGATCTAGATGCAGACTTGAATATTGGCCTCTGAGACGGTCTAGGTGCAGACCTGGGGTTGAATACTGGCCTCTTTGAAGGTCTAGGTGCAGATTTGGGTTTGAATACTGGCGCCTGAGAAGGGTTAGGTGCAGACTTGAATACTGATAAGGTCTAAATAAATTCCTTGGAATGCAAGTGAGAGTCGAGGAGAATGTGTTTTTAGATAAAATGGGCATGTTGCGATAAGCGCATGAGTACAAGTGACCTTAAATTACAGACTGGTATATGGTGCTGTTTTTGTTATTTGGTGCTGTTTCCACCTATCAGTTTTGTTGCTGTTTTCATGAAGTAATGTTTCAGCCTTATCGCATCATGACTCCCCCGTCAAGTTACAAACCAGGACATTATGGCCATCTGAAGGTTGTCGTCTTGTACTCACAAACACTTCAGTACACTTCTTAATAACTGAAGAGGGGCGGTCGGGTAGCCTAGTGGTTAAAGCGTTCCCTCGTCACGCCGCAGACCCGGGTTTGATTCCCGACATGGGTACAATGTGTGAAGCCTATTTCTGGTGTTCCCCGCCGTGATATTGCTGGAATATTGCTAAAAGCGGCGTAAAACCATACTCACTCACTCACTAATAACTGAAGACCGCCTCCATGGTCCTGTGGTAGAGCGTCCGCCCGGAGAGCCAAAGGTCTAGGGTTCGATCCCAGGCTGCATCATACCAAAAGACGTTAAAATATGGTACTTGTTGTTACCCTGTCTGGCACTTGGCATTAAGGGGCTAAAACAAGGACTGGTCGGCTCAGGGTCAGTGAGTGGGGTATTCATGTGAATGTCACCAAAACATATGACAAGCATGACAGGAGGGTCATAACTAGTCAAAACCTAGCTGTAACTCCCTTGCACACCGCCCCACCCCCTGTCTGCATTACACGACTGTTCTCATACATCTGATAGGCTGCTATTAACTTTTCCTGAAAGTTTTTTAGTTGTATTTATAACCTCTCCCACCCACCCAGTGGTTGTATTTATGACCTCTCCCACCCACCCAGCGGTTGTATTATTAACCTCTCCCACCCACCCAGTACTTGTATTTATAACCTCTCCCACCCACCAAGTGGTAGTATTTATAACCTCTCCCACCCACCCAGTGGTTGTATTTATGACCTCTCCCACCCACCCAGCGGTTGTATTATTAACCTCTCCCACCCACCCAGTACTTGTATTTATAACCTCTCCCACCCACCCAGTGGTAGTATTTATAACCTCTCCCACCCACCCAGTGGTTGTATTTATGACCTCTCCCACCCATCCAGCGGTTGTATTATTAACCTCTCCCACCCACCCAGTACTTGTATTCATAACCTCTCCCACCCACCAAGTGGTTTTATTTATGACCTCCCCCACCAACCCAGTGGTTGTGGTGTTGTCTTCAATAATACTATTTTCTCAGGGTCTGCACAGGATCTTTTAAAAAAACCGGTGTACCCTGCAGTGTTGATGTGTCGTTCAGGTACTGGTAATCTCCCTGCAGTGTTGATGTGTCGTTCAGGTACTGGTAATCTCCCTGCAGTGTTGATGTGTCGTTCAGGTACTGGTAATCTCCCTGGGTCGTGTGTTCACATACGCGAACTTCGATGTTCAGTGTTAAGTGAATGAACATGTAAAATGAGAGTGTAATGTAGTCCATGTTATGTCCTGTCTATGCTTCCAACCTTCATAATCTGGATTAACATGTTAGGAAAACACATCGTAATCCTATTGTCTTTCCTAATCCCCAAATCAAGCCATGTTTATGAAGTAGACCTTTGTTCCCTTAGTCAACCCTCTTATTACCAAAAGGTCGACCTCCTGTGCATGAATCATCCCAGACCTTCAACTCGTCACAAAGTTGTAATTAAAAGATTTTCATATTGATTACCCAAAGATTCTGCATAGTTCTCCAGTCTGGACTGAGTTTAGAAAATTCTGTGCTCCATTTGGATTTTATTTTGTAGATATATATATTTTTTATATGATACTTATATCTCTGACCAATTGTCTAATCAAATCCTAGTACCAATATTTGTTTATTTGTTGAATCACAGATTTTGGGGGGCAATAAAAGAGAAAATAAACCCATTTCAGTTCAGTTTTAATTCACTTCTGTATTCACATCTGACAAGTTCAATGATGCACAGTTCAAAGATTTGCTTTTTTTGTCATTTTTAAAGATTTAAATTCAGCCAAGTCCCTGTATCAAGGACAAGGGACATAACTCCGAGGTTTATTATGCAGTGGAACTCTTTTACGACACTAATCTCAAAATCATTTTGAAAGTATGACCTGTCGGCACAAAGAAAATTAGTGTAAATCTTTGTTATTTTTTTTCCAATTTTGAAGTAACATTCTTTTGGCGGATCCTTGATCCAACAAATGAAAACATAAGGTCCTTACATGAAACTTGCAAATCATGTGTCCATTCAGTGTATAAAATATTGTACTGAATAAACACAAATGTTCCCATTCAATAACGGATTAACTAGTTTTATTGTTAGTGAACATTTACTTGTTAATTCCTTGCAAGGTCTTCCTTGTGGTCGCCGTATGGACTTTGCAGGTTTGAATCACACTGTAACCACACACTATTTTATCAGGTTACATTATCATCGAGGTTAATAATTGACAATTGCAAAGTGATGTTTAACTAACAGTTAATACACATTATTTTTCTCAAATCATTTCGTTTGTTAAACACAAAAAATATTAGACCCTTAATATTTTTGTAATGGTATAGAATTTTAAATTCTATATTTTTTTATTTTGGCATTTTTGTGAAATGTGATGGGAATGTTCGTGCAAAACAACACACCATCAACATGACAAACTTGATCACAATCATTTGGAAGACATTGTTTGGAATTAACATTTAATAAAAGATATTAACATATTTACCAACAGCAAGTCAAGTTTATCAGTTTACTCATTGAACATTAGTGTAAGGGTGTTAAAGTAACTTGCTAGCTAGTTTTCCATTGTTCAGATATTGCCCTCAGAAAAACATCATCAACCCTTCAATACTTCTTTGTGGGACAGCTGCCTTTGCTGTTTAGGGATTTATTATTTTTTTGCTTTTCGAAGGCAACAAGTGGGGTCAAATAAGGGTAGGGTTAGTTTCAGAAGCATTACTCTTAAACTATTCAATAATTCTTCTTGAAACTTTGTATGAATATCATACATAAATGCAGGAATTGTGTAATTTAAATGAAATATATTTGTTATGTAAATATTAGAATTTAGAATTTCAAAAATATTATACTATGTAACATTTCTATTGATCACTTTTAAAGTGTATTGGTACTAGTCTAAACAGATATATGTAACCACATATCATTATTTGAGACTTTATTTTGTTGTTGTTGTTTTTGCTATATTTAGAAAAATAAACACTTTATTTCATCAACAAGATGGGGAAGTATTATGTAGGTGGTGGATAAACATGCTTCAGTGTCAAGATGAGCAAGTATTATGTAGGTGGTGGATAAACATGCTTCAGTGTCAAGATGAGCAAGTATTATGTAGGTGGTTGATAAACATACTTCAGTGTCAAGATGAGCAAGTATTATGTAGGTGGTGGATAAACATGCTTCAGTGTCAAGATGAGCAAGTAATATTTAGGTGGTTGATAAACATGCTTCAGTGTCAAGATGAGCAAGTAATATTTAGGTGGTTGATAAACATGGTTCAGTGTCAAGATGAGCAAGTAATATTTAGGTGGTTGATAAACATGGTTCAGTGTCAAGATGAGCAAGTAATATTTAGGTGGTTGATAAACATGCTTCAGTGTCAAGATGAGCAAGTAATATTTAGGTGGTTGATAAACATACTTCAGTGTCAAGATGAGCAAGTAATATGTAGGTGGTTGATAAACATGCTTCAGTGTCAAGATGAGCAAGTAGTATTTAGGTGGTTGATAAACATGCTTCAGTGTCAAGATGAGCAAGTAATATTTAGGTGGTTGATAAACATGCTTCAGTGTCAAGATGAGCAAGAAGTATTTAGGTGGTTGATAAACATGCTTCAGTGTCAAGATGAGCAAGTAATATTTAGGTGGTTGATAACCATGCTTCAGTGTCAAGATGAGCAAGTAGTATTTAGGTGGTTGATAAACATGCTTCAGTGTCAAGATGAGCAAGTAATATTTAGGTGGTTGATAAACATGCTTCAGTGTCAAGATGAGCAAGTAATATTTAGGTGGTGGATAAACATGCATCAGTGTCAAGATGAGCAAGTAATACCTAGGTAGTGTGTTTTCAGGTCAAGATATATTGTCATATTTTAGTAACAGAAAATCTTCATTTTGTAACCTATGATTGAACATATTATTGTTTAAAAATACCTAATGACCAATGAGAGGTTTCAGCCGGAGGTGGTTATTGTGACTTCCAAATTCATGTTAGAATTCAAGATATATCTGACCCATTTTGTTTCAAACATGATGTCCATGATAATATGTTTTCATTAATAATTTGCTCTGTTGGCTTGTAAGTCTTCACCAAAGGTCTGGGTTAGAATTGGTCCTCAGCAACCCCTGCTCCTCGAAAGAGGCGACTACCGGGATTGGGTGGTCAGGCTCGCTGACTTGGTTGATACATATCATCGTATCCCAATTACTTAAATTGATGCTCATGATGTCAATAAAGCATCTGACGATTATTTACACACCGCCATCATATAGCTGGAATATTGCTGAGTATGGCACTAAACAATAAACAAACAAAGAGGTCAGCCAGATGAGAGGTGATCCATGTGCCTGAGGGTCGTACATTGAGAGTGGTGCCCTGGCTGTGGTGTCCTGGCTGTGGTGTCCTGGCTGTGGTGTCCTGGCTGTGGCACCCTGGCTGTGGCACCCTGGCTGTGGCACCCTGGTTGTGGCACCCTGGCTGTGGTGTCCTGGTTGTGGAACCCTGGCTGTGGTGTCCTGGCTGTGGCACCCTGGCTGTGGTGTCCTGGCTGTGGCACCCTGGCTGTGGTGTCCTGGTTGTGGCACCCTGGCTGTGGCACCCTGGCTGTGGTGTCCTGGTTGTGGCACCCTGGCTGTGGCACCCTGGCTGTGGTGTCCTGGTTGTGGCACCCTGGCTGTGGCACCCTGGCTGTGGCACCCTGGCTGTTGTGTCCTGGTTGTGGCACCCTGGCTGTGGTGTCCTGGCTGTGGCACCCTGGCTGTGGCACCCTGGCTGTGGCACCCTGGCTGTGGTGTCCTGGCTGTGGCACCCTGGTTGTGGCACCCTGGCTGTGGCACCCTGGCTGTGGCACCCTGGCTGTGGTGTCCTGGCTGTGGTGTCCTGGTTGTGGTGTCCTGGCTGTGGTGTCCTGGTTGTGGTGTCCTGGTTGTGGCACCCTGGCTGTGGTGTCCTGGTTGTGGCACCCTGGCTGTGGTGTCCTGGTTGTGGCAGCCTGGCTGTGGTGTCCTGGCTGTGGCACCCTGGCTGTGGTGTCCTGGTTGTGGTGTCCTGGTTGTGGCACCCTGGCTCTGGTGTCCTGGCTGTGGCACCCTGGTTGTGGTGTCCTGGTTGTGGCACCCTGGCTGTGGCACCCTGGCTGTGGTGTCCTGGTTGTGGTGTCCTGGTTGTGGCACCCTGGCAGTGGTGCCCTGGCTGTGGTGCCCTCGTCCTGCAGTTTACATGTTGGTGGCAGGCCACAACACAACAGGATAATCTATATATGGAATGTTTATTTCCTCATGATTTACAAACATTTGGACTGATATTGGGAAGAACAAAATAGGGTTTACTTGAAAGTTGTACACTGTCTATTTCGATAAATCAATGATAAATTCCCGGAGCAATGGTTGACGGGGAGACACACTTCCCTTCTGCTGCAGATGATGATCCTTGGTTCTTGTGATAGTTTTACAGCGCAACATCTGTAACTGAAGTGAATGGACACCCCAATTGTCTCCTAATGGAAGGAGAAATATTTTGAAAAAAGTCCCAACCTTAAATTACAAAGGATGTACATGATATGGCTGTTGAAGTTGGAACAAAGATTCTGACCACTGTCAGAATGTCCGAGAAAGACAATGGTATGAAGCCATCTTCCCTAGACTCTGTTGTACAGTTTGGCTGTACATCTACTTTTAAAAATATAAAAGATTTGCATTCAATAAATGAAAAATACTACTACTACAAAGACAGCACTACTACAAAGTGTATCCAAGTACACTCCCATCCTGTACGTCATTGATACAGAAAACAGATGGAACAATCCTTCAGTTGGCAGAACTCGGGTTTCCTCAATTAATCATTGCACAGTACACCAACCCCCCACTCATAGATCAACCTTAGATCTATATTGATAACTGTTATAATGAAATGAACACAAGAATAATATACTACATTATGTGGTAATGGAAGACCATGATAGTTTTAGCCAAGAGCTTGGTGTCCTTTGTCTTTTGTCATGAAGCAGAAGTAAAGTGGAGGGAATGTGCCTGAAGATCAAGTATTACTGTTTTGGCCTTACAAGTAGACAGTTCGTCAGAGGATTGAAATGTACATGACACAGAAGCTGCTCCCTCAACCAGACTTACAACAGGCGAACCCATAGGTCAATGATTTATTAACACTCCGATAATAGTGAAGATTATTCATGATGTGGAATTAGGACTGCATTGAAGTATGTGACAGTGTGATGGTTATAGGGATCAATCAACTCCAATCCTAGAAGTCAACCTGTAGGTATGGGCTTTGGGTTAAGGTATTTCAGAACCACCTTCATGCATCTGCATCTTGAACATCATGTCTGGTTTTGAGTTGTTTAGGACAGACATATGTAATTTCATATTACATATACTACAAATTTGTTCACTCACATCTTTATGAAATAATGTAGGGAGCAAATTCATTTTTTACAAGTAAACTATACACCGATGACTCGTACTGAACTAAGTATGTGAGAACATAACAGGATCAGAATAAACAGATGTATAATTCTCACTTTGTTCAAGATTTGAAGCAATCATGCCAGTTGTTTAGCTACATGCATTCATGCCTCCACCAGGCATGGCGTCACAGAGCTAGGTTCCAGACATGCAACAACAGGTCATGAATATGTAGCAGCCAAGCAATGTCCGAGTCCCATGATGGGATCTGAACCACAGACCTTCTGACCCGAGGTCGGATGCCCTAGCCACATGACCATGAAGTTAACAAACCCCATCAGCAAGCATTCATATTTCATACACACATCCATCTTTTAATGACTTGTGTAATTGTCTCAAACTATTCCTTTACTTACAGGTTGATACCTTATACAGTGAGATCTCTTTATTTCCCAGTCATGGAGACCATCACAAACACATCCACTGGACAAGACGACCTAATCAATACAGCTAGGTTGGTACAGTGTTGTTCACTGATACCTTACATGGGGAACTGGGCTCATTGGATGGTTGGTTGGTTGGTTTGTTGTTTTATAACACTATTCCAGCTTAGTAACGGCGGTCTGTTAATAATCGAGTCTGGACCAGACACTCCAGTGATTGATATCATGGGCATCGCTCCACGCAATTGGGACCGATGACATGCATCGACCAAGTCAGCGAGTCTGACCATCCCATTCCGGTAGTCGCCTTTTACGACAAGCATAGTCGCCTTTTACAGCAGGGCTCATCGGCACTTCCAGCTCATTTTATTCAAACAGCAATTTGTTGCACTGCTAGTTCAGATTTTAAGGTGCGTAGAAAGTGGTTAATGATTAGCATGAACTCACAGCCCACATCAACGTTTTACAGTATGTGAATTAATGACAATGCCTAGCACTAGGAACGACTGTCGCCCTCTTTAGTGCAGTTGTAGTGGGTGAGGTTTCTATGGGTTTCTAAAAAGAAGGGAAAGACTTGATTCATGTAAATGTTGCCATTATTCTGCACTTGGTCCCTCTAACTGCTGCACCTGATGCCCATACATACAAAGAAGACTACAGGACAATATCCCCTAGATGTACCTCCACCCACAGGGAAGCACAAGCTGTGTACAGACACTCGGCCTGGTCCACGCTCACATCCAGCAGTCACCACTGACCTGACGTGATGTGCAGGAGCTGTAATCACACTGACGGACATACATACATCTAACACTTCACTATTGGACTATTGGCATGAGCTTCAAAGACATTTCAGAAATGATGTTCACCTTAACGTAAACGAAACAAGTGTCAACAAATCCTACTGTACTTCTCGCCATCCAGGTTAAAGGGTAAACTTGCGGAGACCTAGGCTGGACAATGGTATTGTGAGATGTTGGATAATTTCTCAATGAAACACATAAACATAAGATAAATTTATTCATGATTTTCATCGAACAAGGATATAAGTGAAGAATGTCAATGATCTAAACGTCCGATGTGTTTCTAGATTCCCTGAGCCTGGCAACAGGCAGTGTATTCCATGTTGACCTGTGTGTTCTGCTGGGGGATGCTGCACTGCCTGTAGTTGATGGGAACACACGCAGATGAGATGCTGTTGGGTTAAGTAACTAATGGAATTCTCAAAAATGTGAAGCTGTTTTAGCTTTGTGTCTTGTGCAGTAACTGTTAAATATGTCGAATTATGTCCAAACTGAAGCGCTACAGAGCCTTGAAGTCAGTTCCCCTGTCACCACATGATGATGTTCTCCACCAGGGAGGATGAGAATTTCCACACATCATATTACAAAACACTTTACATATGTACATAACATTCTCTAGTTTGGGCCAGTGTTATAACTCATCCTTTTTCAGTGAATCTGAAACAAAGAAGAAAGTCACCTGTACTTACAGGTATATTTCAAACAGAAAGCTAATTAAAACAAGAGGGGAAGGGGAGGGTTCTCTACAAATCAGTCATTATAGCGAACCTTTAATGAACGATGGACCAGTAGCAAAAGAGTACAGTGGCAGGCCATCTACACCACAGTGAGCAACAATGTAATACTCTGGCAAGATGGATGTGTCAGATGCATCCTATTCAAAGGTAATAAGGCAGAATCTCCAGTTACAGAGTGCCTAGTGCAGAAGTGTGTTCCACAGCTATCTTGTGTAACTAGGCCTGAGACTTGCAATGTTATGGCCATGCTTTCAGCATAGATATGAGCATTGTGGGAAACAAGGTTCAACTAGAGAAATATTATTTAACTGTCCCATACCTTTTTGTGTATCTGATACTTCATATTCTGTCTGTAAACGAGTGTTGGTCCCATACACCTTATCCCACAACACTTTGATCTCATAATCATACTCCTTCCACTCTGGGACGATCCTCATGGCTGCACTCAGCTTAGGTTCTTTGGTGAGAGGGTTGTTGCACTGTGAACAGAAGAACAGATGTCAGGCTTCATACGGCAGTGG
This sequence comes from Haliotis rufescens, assembly GCF_023055435.1. NCBI lineage: Eukaryota > Metazoa > Mollusca > Gastropoda > Lepetellida > Haliotidae > Haliotis > Haliotis rufescens. The sequence continues at coordinate 1,411,756 of NW_025964383.1, forward strand.
CTCAGTGCAACAAAGCTTAATGTCCATGAGAAACTCATCAGTCTGAAGAAGGTAGTGTTGTACCAGTAACTGACCAGGTCTATAGTCTTGGCATACTGCAGGGACTCTGTGGAGCACCAGGTCTCACACCACAGCCACTCCTGGGGCAGGGACTTGATGGACACTTGGTGGATCATGTTGTTGGGCAGATCCTGGTCTAGATTGGCCAAACTGTTAGGGTCCTGACTCAGACCCTGGTACTGTCCTCGCAGTCGGTCCCCAGCGGCGATGCGCCGGAACCGCTTCAGATCCACCACATACAGGGCACTGCAAGCAAGTTACGTATCATTATCTCAGGCTCATCCCGACACTTCAGGTGACTGACTGTGCTTGTTGTAAGAGGTGACTAACAGGATTGGGTGGTCAGGCTCGCTCACATGTCATCGATCCCTATTGCATAGATTGATGCTCATAATGTTAATCACTGGATTGTCTGGTCCAGACTCGATTATTTACAGACCACTGTCATATAGCTGGAATATTGCTAAATGTGGCATTAAACAACAAACAAACAAACTTGGAATATTCCACTACTGCATGCTTCATGCAACTTACCAAATTATCATTCAGTAAGAAATGTTCTTCTTAGACTTAACTGCATCTTCTGTCCACACAAAATACTTTGTTTTAATTACAATATACAAGACATACATAATAAGTAAATTTCAAGGATACTGATTACAGAATCTGAAACTTCTAGGAGCACCAAGTTCTAATGATACCCGGTCCCATCAATTACCTAATGTGGTATGGCCTCCCAGCTAGATGACTGGCCCAATAGCCGGACTTCCAAAACCTGAAATAAACAAGTTGTACAATCACTCCCTAACATGTTGAGAACATACACATCCATCAAATTCTGATTACTTTTTGTATTTGTAGACAAGGAAACTGAGGTTTGAATATGTAGAAAACAGGTTTGAAGAGAAGAAGCTGAAAACTTACCTAAAACCATCCATCTCCTTCCTGTCACTGCAGAATGGGGTGTAACCATATGGGGCCCCTCCCAAGTCTAAATTATGTAGTTCTTTTAAATCAGCCCTCACAATCTGAAAACAAGAATCAAGTTACATGAAACACTGGAGGAGGACTGTGTAGTGTAGGAGACAAGCTTACTGACTGAAGTTACTGTATAAGAGTGAGTGAGTATGGTTTTATGCCGCAATATTCCAGCAATGTCATGACGGGGGGAGGGGGGACACCTCAAATGGGCTTCACACATTGTACTCATGTGGGGAATTGAACCCGGGTCTTCGGTGTGACGAGCGAACGCTTAAACCACTAGACTACCCCACTGCCTCTACAGTATTAGAAGCATCCAGTGTAATTCAATATCACTTACTATAAAGCAGATCTTTAGCTCAGTTTAATTGTAAGAATTTCAAAGTTGAGGTGAAACAACTCATTTAAATGACATCCGTTTTGTTACAACTAGTAGTGACTGTCATGAAATCAAAATTATATCATTCAACCAGAACCAGATGTGTGCAATAGAAAGGCTGGTGTGGAATCTCCACAATAGGACAAACATATAACTTCTCACCTGATCAGCATCGACAAATATTATTTTCTTCACATGCAGTGGAAACAACACATCCAAAAAGAGTATTTTATATCTGAAAGGAAAGATAACACTGGTCAGTTTTCAATATGTTTGAGTAAATGAATACATTTTTCCTATTACCATGATTACAGGTGTATCAGGGTAGGCTGAAAGTCAGCAAGACTACGCCAAACAAACCTATTGGGCTTGATGACAACCAGTCCTTACTCTCTAAACTTGGTGAACGACTCTAATCATGCATGATGTTAAGCTGGTAACCATATTAAACAACTCCCGGCACATCAAATAGACACAGCCACGGATTCCCCACAGGGGATGGGAGTGCAGTCAATCACTTGACTAAGTACAATCTAGAGGGGCATCAGGTCATGAGGTCCCACCCCACATTCCACATAGGGTGCTGACACTGGAGTAACACAATCTACCTGTAATAGCCACCCCCATGGTGACTCTGCCACTCACCCCCAGATAACTCTCTGTTTTTCCTTCTGTTGTATAAGCCAGCGTGGCCACTTGTACTGCACCAGCTCATATTGAAACCCATACTCCTTGGCCATGTGTGGTATGAAGTCCTAAAAATAGCAGTGATCGTACATCTGTACAAGCCAACCCCGACATAAGTGTTAAAAAGAACCTCAAATAGATTCAGACAGACTGGTAGCTCTCCAATCAGAGCATTGGATATCAACAATGTAAACATCAGCTAGCATGTGTGCAGGTAAAGGGAAGTTGTCAGGCAATGTAAACATCAGCTAGCATGTGTGCAGGCAAAGGGAAGTTGTCAGGCAATGTAAACATCAGCTAGCATGTGTGCAGGTAAAGGGAAGTTGTCAGGCAATGTAAACATCAGCTAGCATGTGTGCAGGTAAGGGAAGTGTCAGGCAATGTAAACATCAGCTAGCATGTGTGCAGGTAAAGGGACGTTGTCAGGCAATGTAAACAGCCAACTAGAATTTCTCTAGCACCAATTTGATTGAATGGCTGTTTTTAGTGATATGGAATGTGTTCAGAGTATTTATCATCATTGAATGGAATACACTGGATAACTGAGGATGAAAAAAACTTCCAAATACAGAAAATATATCTTCTGTATCATCATTATACTTACCGTAACTGTTGGCGACAGATAATTTTTCAGAAACCAGAATTTCACTTTTGATTTTGTATTTTTCAACACACCCAGCATCATTATTCTGCAAGACAACGAAGCAAAACATTGTAGCAAGCATTGGGCTTTCACTGTCATCAGTCACTAGAAGACTTCAAGGTAAACCTTCGTTTATTGGGAGTAGAGTACAACTTCCATGTCCCTGTGTTACAAATGAGCATTGTAAAGTTTGGCACTCACAGAGGACATCAGACAAAGTCAGGCACTCACAGAGGACATCAGACAAAGTCAGGCACTCACAGAGGACATCAGACAAAGTCAGGCACTCGCAGAGGACATCAGACAAAGTCAGGCACTCGCAGAGGACATCAGACAAAGTCAGGCACTCGCAGAGGACATCAGACAAAGTCAGGCACTCGCAGAGGACATCAGACAAAGTCAGGCACTCGCAGAGGACATCAGACAAAGTCTGATAGTCACGCTAAATAATCCTCAGCTGCCTAGCCAGCTGCAAACATTCTGCACTTTTCCGAGGTACCCACTTTAACTTGTTACACATGTCACATCATGAACGATGTAAAACAGGTACAGCTGATGCTCAACCACTTCTAGTGTTGAACAGTTGCTAAGACAACCACCCACCTCAAAAATCTCTCATACAGATGTCCAGAAGCCAGGGAGAAGATGTTGAGCGTCTCATCTTCATCTTCATCAGACTTCTGTCCAGTGAATGAGCTGCAGGAAATAAACAGGAAATCTGTGTTGGTTCTGATTTCAGAATCATGCTTCAGAAACAGCAAACAGGCCAAACATGACATTGCTCACACTGACATATGCAATGGGGTCAAAGCAGTTGATCACATCAGTCATTAATTGGAAATTAGACAGTATATCAATGATGTCTCAGTGGGAATTTCAAACCACTGTAGGTGTATTCCTTAAACATTTCTCAATGTTGACAAAAGGGAGACAGAAAGGGTTGACTGCTCACCTAATAACAGCATGCAAAATTGCAACATTAAATATATCCACATAGTACTGACCCCCCGCTGACAGGTGTGAGGTACACATAGTATTGACTCCCCTCCCCCCACTGACTGGTATGAGGTACACATGGTATAGATTATAAGGTATTGACCCCCCACTGACAATCAATATATCCACATGGTTCTCAAGTTCACAACACAGACGACAGTACGGACAACACTTGAACAAATATCTATGTCTACAAGCAGTTCCCCACGGCAGCACACACCAGCTGGGCAGACAAGTGAAGCAGCAGGCCCATCCACACCTCAACATTCAGCACCCTTACCAGTCATCAATTACTGTTCTTAGACTTACAGTTGGAATTTTCATTAATTTTACTTTGTATAAAAAAAAAAGTACCTCAATGTTATTTATCATGAAACAACCGCTTTAACTACCAACTGTAGGCTAAAAATAACAGTTGTGTTTATCACGTACACCCACAACACATTATGTTTCAGTGTAAAAAAGGAAATAAAAAAAGGTTCCGCATGACACATGACCTTGGCAGTGAAATGCTAAAAATAATGTGATCCAATATAGCAGACAGTTACTTTACACACTCATGTTATCATCATGGTGGTAGTAGAGTGCCAGTGTTGTATATATGTGTATTTTTTGTATATTGCATATCTGTATGTATTGTGGTAAATGATGTAGTGACCTTTCACAGTGTAAATGTAATAACCTGTACAGTTGGTGTCCACTACAGCTCTGCTTCCAGCAAAATATCAACTTAACCTGTGTGGAGTTTTCTCTAATCAACTCTATTTCTAAACCTCAGCTTCAACTATTGTCAGCTGTGGGGTATGGTAGCCAGCTTGATTGGCCTTGTTCAAAATACTAACCTGACCTACACCCTGACTGACCACATCTGTCTTTTGCATGCTGTCTAAGTTTGATCACTGAGATCCTCCTTACAGGTTGGTAATACATCTCACACACATTGTTATTATGTGGCTGTATCTGTTGGTGTACCCAGTTATATAAACAGTCAATATTTCTGGTCTTATAACTGCAGTCATTCACAACCAAATAAAGAAACTAAAATGAGGCTGTCATCCCACACTATTATTCAAAATGCCTTAGAACCAATTTATAAATTTTGTTAATTTTGCATCATCGACCAACGGAACATCATGAATAACTTCACAAAAGGGAGAAGATTTAATGAGATACAAACATCCACTCATGAACCTTAACTTAGCGGTTTAGGACTGCACATCAAAGGCACCCACAGGCATTGAGCTAATAAATCTGGACATAAATGGTATACTTTACAAAAGGATGATATTCTAGTATAACACTGTTTTGTCCCATGAACATTCTTCACATGGTCATCTGCAGGGTAATCTCCCTTGTTGTTAGGGCGAGTCACGTGATGACACATGTGCAGACGACAGCTTCTCAGGTCCGCAAACTTGTCATTATCTGAAGAAGTTTAGCTCTGGCAGTGATGCATCACATCAGCTTGTATTTGGAAATCGGACCATTTATGATATACTAATGACAGATGATGTGGTCATCCAAACAACTTGGTTTGAAAATTGGGAGAACAGGGGGTCCTTTGGCATCAGAATGGACAGTTAATAGAACTCTACATGAGCTAAAGCTAGTTCAACTGAGCTGATCCACATCAGGAGAAACGCCTGGCCCAGTGTACTGGTACAAATTATGGAAAGTTGATAATGGGATGTTTACAGATGAGACAGTGTTCCAGGTCTAACGAACGATGGAAGGACATGATCAGCAAGTCATGCTTAAAATAACCAATCTCCCATAGACAGTTTTATAGACAGTATGGCATAAGCACACTGAAATATATAACGAGTATCTTGAAAACTTCCGGATTCTTTTGACCACTGTGTGATAGAGATGTCAGTTCTGGACTTTTCAAGCGTATGCTAGGGGTATCAGGTATAGTGTGACCACTGTACGCTAGGGGTGTCAGGTATGGTGTGTCCAGTGTATGCTTGGGGTCACTCTCCTACCCAGCCAGCCAGCATAGTACTTCTGCCACAGGCCAGCGCCATGTGACGATTCGTCACATCTTTCACAGTCCATTCAAGATATTGCATATGCTTTTCATCCGTTTCATGTTTGACAAGTCTACACATTTTCATAAACAAATGTCAAAGAATGGTTACGGTTCATTAAGAAAGTATCCTAATACACGAACATCTACTTGTTTTTCAGTAGTTATCCTTTGTTTACATTGGTTGTACAGCTCCACGTGCTGTCATCGAAGCCCAATGGAGAGCTAGCGATACGGTCCCTTGATGTATAAATATATATTGTCATGCAAGTCACTGTCGCAGTAGAATATCTATATAATTATACAAAACAATATGTAAAGCGCCCCCAACTAAATGCATTAGTCCATTCTATACTGATTTCTGGAAAAGCGTGTTTGTTTACAAACAAGAGAAAAGTCCGGTCACATGATATGCAAATTAGCCTGTGGCAGTGGTGTTATGCTGAGTCACCACTGCGCCGGAGTGTGGCTTGGGGTGTCAGTTATGGTGTGTCCAGTGTATGCTAGGGGTGTCAGGTATGGTGTGTCCACTGTATACTGGGGGTGTGAGATTTGGTGTGCCCACTGTATACTGGGGGTGTCAGGTATGGTGTGCCCACTGTATGCTAGAGATGCAAGGTATGGTGTGCCCACTGTATGCTAGGGGTGTCAGGTATGGTGTCCACTGTATGCAAGGGGTGTCAGGTATGGTGTGCCCACTGTATGCTAGGGATGCAAGGTATGGTGTGCCCACTGTATGCGAGGGGTGTCAGGTATGGTGTGCTCACTGTAGGCTTGGTGTATGTAAAGTATCATTTATGACATTGTGTGCAAGGGTTTATTGCCTGACATGAGGGGTAGACTATGTACCCTGTAGATTAGGACAAAGAAAGCTCTAAATCTGTATCCTGAAGTTAACATTTCCATCTGCACAATACAATCAAAGGTTGAGCAGACACATGAAGGACACGTCCGACACAGACAAAGCGCTCTGCACGAGAGTACAGCTACTTACTCCAGCATGCATCAGAGGGCAGCTGGGGATGAAACACACTAGTCCTCTATGTGTACACACAAATACACCAATGGAGCACAGTACTTACTTCAGGACATACGATGCCACTAACCTGGAAATGGAATCCCACAATCCCTGGCCCTCATCCGAGTCCTGCAGGAGCTGCTCCTTCTGCTTGTCTGCCTTCTTCGAAACCTGCCAGCACAGAACACTACATTCTAGCACATCCTACTTTCTTTCAGGGCAAATCCTGTATGTACATTCTAGCACATCCTACTTCCTGTCAGGGCAAATCTTGTATGTACATTCTAGCACATCCTACTTTCTGTCAAGGCAAATCCTGTATGTACATTCTAGCACATCCTACTTCCTGTCAGGGCAAATCTTGTATGTACATTCTAGCACACCCTACTTTCTTTCAGGGCAAATCCTGTATGTATATTCTAGCACACCCTATTTTCTGTCAGGGCAAATCCTGTATGTACATTCTAGCACACCCTATTTTCTGTCAGGGCAAATCCTGTATGTATATTCTAGAACGTACTACTTCTTGTCAGGTCAAATCCTGTATACTATGTACATTCTAGCACACCCTACTTTCTGTCAGGGCAAATCCTGTATGTACATTCTAGCACACCCTATTTTCTGTCAGGGCAAATCTTGTATGTATATTCTAGAACGTCCTACTTCTTGTCAGGGCAAATCCTGTATACTATGTACATTCTAGCACATCCTACTTCCTTTCAGGGCAAACCCTGTATGTATATTCTAGCACATCCTACTTTCTGTCAGGGCAAATCTTGTATGTATATTCTAGCACATCCTACTTTCTGTCAAGGCAAATCCTGTATGTACATTCTAGCACACCCTACTTTCTTTCAGGGCAAATCCTGTATGTATATTCTAGAACGTCCTACTTCTTGTCAGGGCAAATCTTGTATGTATATTCTAGAACGTCCTACTTTCTGTCAAGGCAACTCCTGTATGTACATTCTAGCACACCCTACTTTCTGTCAGGGCAAATCCTGTATGTATATTCTAGAACGTCCTACTTCTTGTCAGGGCAAATCTTGTATGTATATTCTAGAACGTCCTACTTTCTGTCAAGGCAAATCCTGTATGTACATTCTAGCACATCCTACTTCCTGTCAGGGCAAATCTTGTATGTACATTCTAGCACACCCTACTTTCTTTCAGGGCAAATCCTGTATGTATATTCTAGCACACCCTATTTTCTGTCAGGGCAAATCTTGTATGTATATTCTAGAACGTCCTACTTCTTGTCAGGGCAAATCCTGTATACTATGTACATTCTAGCACATCCTACTTCCTTTCAGGGCAAACCCTGTATGTATATTCTAGCACATCCTACCTTCTGTCAGGGCAAATCTTGTGTGTTTATTCTAGCACATCCTACTTTCTGTCAAGGCAAATCCTGTATGTACATTCTAGCACACCCTACTTTCTTTCAGGGCAAATCCTGTATACTATGTACATTCTAGCACATCCTGCTTCCTGTCAGGGCAAATCCTGTATGTATATTCTAGAACGTCCTACTTCTTGTCAGGGCAAATCTTGTATGTATATTCTAGCACATCCTACTGCCTTTCAGGGCAAACCCTGTATATATATTCTAGCACATCCTACTTCCTGTCAGGGCAAACCCTGTATGTACATTCTAGCATATCCTACTTTCTGTCAGGACAAACCCTGTATGTACATTCTAGCACATCCTACTTTCTGTCAGGGCAAATCTTGTATGTACATTCTAGCACATCCTACTTTCTGTCAGGGCAAATCCTGTATGTACATTCTAGCACATCCTACTTTCTGTCAGGGCAAATCCTGTATGTACATTCTAGAACGTCCTACTTCCTGTCAGGTCAAATCCTGTATGTACTTTCTAGCACATCCTACTTTCTGTCAGGGCAAACCCTGTATGTACATTCTAGAACGTCCTACTTCCTGTCAGGTCAAATCCTGTATGTACTTTCTAGCACACCCTACTTTCTGTCAGGTCAAATCTCTTAAGTACATTCTAGCACATCCTACTTTCTGTCAGGGCAAATCTTGTATGTATATTCTAGCACATCCTACTTTCTGTCAGGGCAAACCCTGTATGTACATTCTAGCACACCCTACTTTCTGTCAGGTCAAATCCTGTATGTACTTTCTAGCACACCCTACTTTCTGTCAGGTCAAATCCCTTATGTACATTCTAGCACATCCTACTTTCTGTCAGGGCAAATCTTGTATGTATATTCTAGCACATCCTACTTTCTGTCAGGGCAAACCCTGTATGTACATTCTAGCACACCCTACTTTCTGTCAGGTCAAATCCCTTATGTACATTCTAGCACATCCTACTTTCTGTCAAGGCAAATCTTGTATGTATATTCTAGCACATCCTACTTTCTGTCAGGGCAAATCTTGTATGTACATTCTACCACATCCTACTTTCTGTCAGGGCAAACCCAACATGTACATTCTAGCACATCCTACTTTCTATAAAGGCAAATCTTGTATGTACATTCTAGCACATCCTACTTTCTGTCAGGTCAAATCCTGTATGTGCATTCTAGTATATCCTATTTTCTTTCAGGGTAAACCCCAAATGTACATTATAGTACATCCTACTTCCTGTCATGTTCTCACCTTGACCCTGATGATCTTGCTCTTGAAGCTGCTTATGGCAACCACCACATCAGTAGAACCTTTGGGAGTGTCTGTGAAGTCATGGCTGAAACAGTCAAATATGCAAAATGACAACCAAAGGCAGGCAGGCAGGTAAAGACAAGTTACTGTGTACCTGCACTGATGATACTTCTGCATATGCCACAGGTCGGTCCTATCTTCATTCCCCTACCTGTTGATGTCGTAGATTTCCCTGGAGCGCCCTTCTCTGAGCTGCAGCTGCCACACTCCTGGGTTAGCCTTGAGTTGAAAGTAACCCTACAACACAACAGTGTCCAACAGAGTCACAACACCATCTAACATTGTCAGGACTTGTCTTACAGTGTCACAACAGTGTCCATCATTGTGAGGACTTGGTTTAACAGTGTCCATCATTGTGAGGACTTGGTTTAACAGTGTCCATCATTGTGAGGACTAGGTCCAACATTGTCAGGACGGTCTGACAGTGTCACAACAGTGGCCAACATTGTCAGGACAGTCTGACAGTGTCACAACAGTGTCCATTATTGTGAGGACTTGGTCCAACAGTGTCCATCATTGTGAGGACTAGGTCCAACATTGTCAGGACAGTCTAACACTGTCACAACAGTGTCAAACATTGTCAGGACAGTCTAACAGTGTCACAACAGTGTCCAACATTGTCAGGACTTGGTCCAACAGTGTCCATCATTGTGAGGACTTGGTTTAACAGTGTCCATCATTGTGAGGACTTGGTTTAACAGTGTCCATCATTTCGAGGACATGGTCCAACAATGTCCATCATTGTGAGGACTTGGTCCAACAGTGTCCATCAATGAGAGGACTTGGTCCAACTGTGTCCATCAATGAGAGGACTTGGTCCAACAGTGTCCATCATTGTGAGGACTAGGTCCAACAGTGTCCATCATTGTGAGGACTTGGTCCAACAATGTCCATCATTGTGAGGACTTGGTCCAACAATGTCCATCATTGTGAGGACTTGGTCCAACAGTGTCCATCATTGTGAGGACTAGGTCCAACATTGTCAGGACAGTCTGACAGTGTCATAACAGTGGCCAACATTGTCAGGACAGTCTGACAGTGTCACAACAGTGTCCATTATTGTGAGGACTTGGTCCAACAGTGTCCATCATTGTGAGGACTTGGTCCAACAGTGTTACATTTGTAGCACACTGGTCACAACAGCATGACTGAAATGAGGAGAATAGTAATCAGTTTCTTAGTTTCCAGTCATATTAACTAATGATTTCTCAATTAAAGCTTGCTTAACAGGCATACAAAACTAGCTGAAACATAAAGAAATATATCACCAGATTGGCCATGACGATGGTATCCTTGACAGCGGGAGTGCTGTTGGTTCCGAGTGTGAACTGAAGGCCCCTTGGTGGCTGCATGGTGGAGGAGTCATGGCAGTGACCTGGGGGGACAATCACACCAACATGGTGGCAGTGTACAGCAAACATACTCTTATATGGCTTTGTTTTCTTTCTTAGTTATTCATAACACCACACTATACATAAACCAGTGATTTATATTATGAGCAACAATCCACAGTCATGGAACAATGCTGTGCAATCACCTGAGTCTCTGAATCTGACCACCCACTCCATTTAATTGTCACTTACGACCAGCATAGGGTCTATGGATCAATTCTTACCCAGAGTCCACATGTGGAACTTTTATCCTACAAGACAGAAGGGAGTTTGTTTCAATTTATACTTTAGGAGATATGTTTTTCCAACATGAATTATCTTCAAATTAGATCTCACACCAATGAGTGTTGTATTAAAAGCATTTAGGTCCTACCTTCCAGTAGAATGTACTCCAATTCAAAATCAGCCTTCACGCCATCATGGACCTGGCAACAAACACAGAGTTCACACACTGACACATGTAATCAGGCATACTGCTTGGTGCATAGTGGCTCCTTGGGGAAAACTTGTGAATCAGGCCAAGAAAATGGATACCAAGATTCAGGAAAATCATCCACATACCAGCATTTTATGTGCCGTTAGACAAAATATTACCTCTCTTGAAATAGAAACCTTTTCAACAAAAGGTACACTGACCACGTCAAACATTGAAAATCATAGTCTAAGGACTGTTAGTTTTTATTATATATTTTTGGGGAACATGTTATCATCTTACAGGGTCACATGCTACATTATATCCAGCTGTTGTGTCACATAGGCACTGGAGGTTGGTTGGTTTTTTGTTGTTTTACGCCCCACTCAGCAATATTCCAGCTATATGATGGCGGTCTGTAAATAATTGAATCTGGACCAGACAATCCAGTGATTGACATGAGCATCGATCCACGCAATTGGGGACGATGACATGCATCAACCAGGTCAGCGGGCCTGACCACCTGATCCCGTTAGTCGCCTCTTATGACAAGCATAGTCACCTTTTATGGCAGGCATGGGTTGCTGAAGACCTATTCTAGCCCGGATCTTCACAGGACATGCACTGGAGAAACATCATAGGTATGACACAGATTTAGATAAAGCTAATTTGCAACACCTATTTTCATCCATCCATCCATCCATCTATCCATGTGTTAATGGTAGTAAGATGAGGTGAAAACAAATGTGAAAACAGGAAAAACATTAAGCACATGAGAATAAACAGTTCTAGTAAAATCTAGATATTATTTATATTTGTATACTTGTCCTGCATTACTCCTTAATGAATTAACTGCTTTTTCTTGGCAGAGGGAGAGAGCTGAGTGAAGTCTTGCTGAAGAAGAAGTTGTTCCAACTGGTTGAGTGGCTCTGTCCGGCTGTCCTGGCAGTCTTGGATATGTATAATCTGCAAGTCCCAGTACTGCCCAAGATGAACGGTTCCATGCACTGTGCGCTCAAATCTAACACAGTTGGTGCATGAAGTTTGCTCACCCGTGCCGCTGTAGCCAGAGCTATAAGGAAGACTGTCTTCTTGGTAAGGTTGGAGCAGGACGCTGAGTGGAGTGGCTCAAAGGGCATGCCTCTCAGCAGGGTAAGCACCACGTTCAGATCACACGCCAGGGGATCTGAACATGGCATGCTGGTCTTCTAGATGAAAAAAGCATGACCCTTGGAGTTCTGGAATCTTAGTCATCTTTCTGATCGTCTGGATTGGCCAAGACTGAGTTAAGGTAGGTTGTGATGGTGCTGGCCTTCAGACGATGCTTATTGTGCAGAAACAGTTGGAATTCAGCCAAGAATTGGGGAGACACAGAGGTGGGATCATGGTGTTTCACCTTGCAGAATCTTCCAAAGAAGTGCCTCTTGTCATATAGAGGCCCCTGGTAGAAGGTCTATGCGCCAAGGTGATTGCATTGCCACCATTGCCAAGTAACCCTTGGCGCTTAGGGCTCTTTGTCGAAGAACCAGGCCAATCTGGTAGTTCCAGGGGGGGATCGATGGCGGAAATCTCCTTGAGATCCACAAACCAGCCCCTCTCAGGACACCAAGGAGCTATCAAAGTAAAAGAGAGGCTCTAGGTCGACCCGATCTTTTGAAAGACCCTGGGAAGGAGTACTGGAGGCGAAAAAGTGTAAGCTTTTAATCTTTCCCAGGGGACACTGAGGGCGTCGAAAACCAAAGCTTGTGAAGGTATGAAGATATGAAGGTTCGAAGCTGGGAGTTCTGGCTGATGGCAAGCAGGTAGATGTTGGGTGTTGAAGATGTCTTCGTGGACTTTCCACTCTGTTTGAGCTACTTTGTCTGGTGAGGGCGTCAGCAAGGATGTTGTGGCAACCTGGAATGTGTTAAACTCGGAACTGAAGCTCCAGTTGATCAAGTAGCTGGAAGAACCGGAACGTCTGCCATAAGAGCGAGGTGGAGTGGATCATCCCCTGATTGCTGAGGCACCATACTACAGTGATGCAGTCCTTGGATATGGTGATCCGAGCGTGGTGAAGTGCCTGCTTCCAGTGGGGAGAGGCAGGATGACAGCCTCTAGTTCTAGGTTGTTGATGTGCCACTGCCCTGAAGGACTTGGACCAAGTCTTGAAGTGAAGCATCAACGAACAGGTGTAATGAATCGTGAACTCTGTCAAGGTGACACCGTCTAAGACGTTCGACTCCACCATCCATCTTTGGAGAAGTGGTTTAAGGTGGTCCGGGAGCATGATGGAGTCTGATCCTGGTGGCTGATGTAGGGAGCAAGGAACTTCTATATAGGGCGCAGTTGAAGCCTCTCTCTGGAGGTCAAGTCCTGCGCCGACGTGAGTAGGCCCGGAAGCGCCTCCCATTGGCAAAGAGTACAAGGCTGGTGAAGTGCTGGGAGTAGGTGGTGTTGAATTCTGAGCCACCTGTCCCTGGGTACAGAGGAGATCTCGGTCATTCGGGAAGAGGTGAATTGGAGGTTGAACAAAGGTGTGAGCTCTGATTTCCGCCTTGAATTGGACATAGTTCAGATGGAGGAAGGTAGTTATCGGCTTGGTGATGCATGTAAATAGCCACGGGGACAAGGAAATTCCAAAAGGGAGCATGTTGACAATGTATGGGTCCCCAAGGATGTCCCAATTCTGCCTGTAGGGTCCTAATCTCCCACCTACAGGAGGCTCGACAGCTGGAATGACTAGGGGTGGAAGTTCCCAGTCGTTGGCCTCCGTCACATCAGTGCTAAGCCTTGTGGTCTCCACCATGGGAACGGTCAAGACACGGATCATCGTCTGCATCAGAGGAATCCAGGATGGGTTCATGGCACGGGATGGAAGGGTTCATGTAAGGCACCGGATGGAAGGCTGCATGTCCAAAACCGATAGGCACCTGAAGTGGCAGCGCTACTGGTATGTCTGGGAGAGGGACGATATCAGGGACGTCGGTGTCATGCCACGCGTCATCGTAGAAGAGGAGGCATAGTAAATCAATGTTGAAAGGAAGGTAGACATCGGTGTCAGAGGACAGGATCTGTACAGGCGATGAGGTGGTTGCGTAGTCCCTACCGAAGACATAAGTAGTGTAGTGGTGTAGTTGGGTATAGTAGGCTCAAATAATCTGACATCTTTTTTATCAACGTTCCCGGTCTGCTGTGTCCACTGTTTCTGTGATACCTTGAGGTATTTCGAGAAGGCTGTAGGGGAAATCTCTACACTTAGAAGCCTGGGAGCACAAGGTAGTACAGTTGAGACACAAGCGATGAGGGTCCCACCCAGACTTATTACACTGTATCTGCAATGATAGCCGAGTGTAATCCAATTGTGTATGCTATAATCTCAATCACAGCCATGCGGGTTTAGGAAGAATAAGCTTACACAAAGAACTGAAAAAAAACACCATTTTGATAATGATAATATTGCAAGGGTACAACAATGAATTGAAGTACCAAGCACTATAAAGAATACAGAATGCATGATACGAACATGCGCGACCATTCAATGAATTCAAAATGGCTAATTGGAACAAGCATAAAATATTAATGCTATGGTTGAAGTCATAAGATATATATGAAGAGACAAACCGTAAGTAGGTTATAAATCACTAGAAACAATACAGTTGCAAAAACACGCAAAGGATTCAATGGATTAGGCTGAGATCCCAGTGAGCTGTGTGATAGGGTTAGCCACTCAACCAGTTCGAACCACTTCTCCTTCAGCAAGACCTCACACATCTCATCAAGGAGTAATACAGGATAAGTTAAAAAATATGAAACATAATATTATCTATTCTCTATTCTCTATTATCTATTATCTTATCTAAATAAGGCTTCAGGCCCAGATTGTATAAGTAATAAAATATTAAAACAGTAGCATATAAGTCTTATGTATATTACCGGTATTCAATATGTCATTGAGAATGCCTACCCGTCCAAGTCATCAGAAACTGGCTCAAGTAATGCCACTTTTCAAACAAGGTGATCCAAAAGGTGCTATCCTAACATCCTTGATTAACTATATAGGTATGACTTTGAACAAATTATGTTCAAACAGTTGCACAATTATTTTCATGAGAATTCCTATGTTTACAAATACCAAAGAGGATTCGAAGCCGCTCACTCGACCATCCAGCAGTTAGTGGAATTATATTATCAAGTGTGCAACACAGCTGATAACAATGAGGTTTTTTTAATGGTATTCTGCAAATTTCAAAAGCATTTGGTAAGAATATGGCATGGTGGGCTTATATAGAAAGACATGTTACAGTATAAACAATGAATATTAAAGGATGAATTACTAGAGAGGCTGGCTGATTATGCAACAGCTCACAAACAATCTTTCTCTTTAAATGGCACACTGTCTGATTCTGGAGTGTTAAATGCTCATATCAAACTCCATGTCAGAATGATGAAGTCTGATTTGGTTCACATGATCTTGATAAAATACAATGTATCCAACCTTGGGGGGGAAATAAACTTCTCAGCAGGAGAATAAATCCCTTATACCCCACCATGAAAAAAACAGGCTGCACATACTGACCGGGATAATAAATCAGTTATACTCTGCGTCAAAGCAAAACGCTGCACGCTTTTTCAAAGTCAATGAAGGTCCCGTGACATTAGCACAAGTTAGCCTCAGATCCATCAAACAGCTGTTTTCTATCAAATTTGAATTTGTTTTAATTCTTTTACAATGGCAGATTAAAACATGTCGAAATGATAAGTTCATTGTAGCAGTATCACTCAGGATACAAGTGTTTTTATGCGTCCCTAATTAGGTCTTAAACCTCTCACCTCCAGCTGGTGGTATAAAACCTAACACAGGTTGCATAAAACCACTTGACCCCTGGTGATACTGCTACAACATGTAGTGTACCACAGGGATCGGTAACTGAGAAACTAAACTGTTCAACATACCTAGGCATATTATCTAATTGTATTGAATATTTTGAAACTACTATGAATAGCAATTTCAACACAAATCGGTCCTTTTTTGTACATTAACCTTCATAAAAGATAATTTATGAACTGTTTATAAGACCACACTTTGAAAATGTATGTGAAGTTTGGGATGGCTGTATTAAAGAGCGAGTGACAGGGTGGAAAACTTCATCTTGAAGCATCAAGAATTGTAACTGCTTTGTCAAGCTATATTTCTGATAAAATATTATATTCTGAAACTTCTTGGGAGCCCTTATCGAAGTGAGTGAGAGAGTGAATGAGTTAAGATTTATAGTCACCTCGACAATATTTCAGCAATATCATGACGAATTCAAATTAAATAAATTTAGGCTAAGAAACCTGTCGGTAAAGGACAGTAAAAGAACTAGATTATC
This sequence comes from Haliotis rufescens, assembly GCF_023055435.1. Taxonomy (NCBI): domain Eukaryota; kingdom Metazoa; phylum Mollusca; class Gastropoda; order Lepetellida; family Haliotidae; genus Haliotis; species Haliotis rufescens. The sequence continues at coordinate 1,428,397 of NW_025964383.1, forward strand.
ACAGAGATAGGTTTAAAACAAGTATGTGACCATAAAATTTGACTATTCATTACAATACAAAACAAAATTAGACTAGCAGGTAGTTAACACAAGTATAAAACAATCTGAAAATGCATGCACTGAAGTTGACTGAAGCTTTATCTTTAATAAAACATATACAAGTCAGAAAGAGTGCATGCTTAGTCAGAAAGAAATGTGAACATATTTGACTTGTAGTGTAACCATGGAGTTATAGTGAATCATTGTCATTAAACAATATATCACGTGATATTACATTTGTAAGTAATCACACATGTAAATCTATGGGTCAGGGTGATCCTTGTGTGGTGTTAACCTTGTGCCCAAGCCTTTACATGAATAAAATGTTTAAACTAAACACGCTTCACTGCATATTCTCACCTCTTCCAGCAGGATGTTGTCCAGGTCGTACGGCGAGCGGACGGCCTCCACCAGCCAACTCTCGGGGGGATCCATGTTGAGGGTGAGCAGAGACTTCTCAGGCATGTCAGTGAACCGGCCCACGGGACCACGGGAGTACGTGCCATCAACCTTGAAGGTCAACTCAGGGTCAAGGACATATCGATAGTAGCTGAAATAAACACACATCAATGTTGAGTAAACAGTACTGAAGACATGGACCAAACAGTAATATAATGGGAGTGTTCAGTACAAGGAGATGGAGACAACCACTTAAGGGTGTTTTTTGTGTTCCCTGAATTTGTCTGCCATGTTAATCCCTAGGAGTGTTATCTATAGAGTACATGTTGTCAGAGAGGTTTCCTTCCCAAACTGCCCAATAGTATAGGCAAGTAAAGGTATTAGAAATTTGCCATTTTTAAGGGGTACTATATGTTATCATAATAAGGACTAGTTGACTAAAACTGTTAGTTTCTATCTCTGTGCTGTATGTGTTGTCAGAGTGGTGTGGTGTGATGATTTTGTCATAATGAACTACTGAAACAGTAGGCGCTACTCAACCACTAAACATCTACAGGCCAATGGAGACGACCCTGCAGGGACCAGCTGCTCATTAATTGGTACTTACTTCTTGAGAGGCATCTCCGACAGCTTGTCCTTACAGTTCATGTAGAGGCGGATCTCCACGTTGGTGCTCTGCCTGAGGACGTGGAGTATGGCAGACAGCTTCTGGGCCTCCCTGGACACAGGGTCCATAACCACCTCCACAACAAAGGCTGGGATGGAGTCATCAGCTGGGATCTTCAACACACTGCAACACAACAACACTCACAATACATCACACACAAAAACTGTTTCCATTTCTATTGTTTCTCATCAACAATCATTTCTGTCACTGCAGGCAAGCATCATTATCAAGAGTTATTACCTGTATTCATCAGATTTGAAGCTGACTTTCTTCCTGCCCTCAGTCTGACTCTTGGCAGTCAACAGTGCCGCCACCTTCAGGAGCAAGTTACTTCCCCTGGTACAGAGAAAATGATTTCAGGATTTCATGCTGAAGTTAGCATTGTTACATATCAAAGCAGCCAGATGAGAAGGACTAACTATTATCAAGTACTGATCGGTCATACCAGCGAAAGGGCGTAGCAGTGTAAGCAAGAACACATCCGTCAGGTAGCTTCTTTCATAAACATTTTCGGCTTCAATATATTTTTTAATAGAATTATTTCATTTAAATCCCTGTACTCAAATTGGATTTAACAGAAAGGGTGTCATTCTTCCACTGAAGCACTTGCTATCAAGACTCGCAATATCTTACTGGTCATTATCATATCCCAGGCCACGGATCTGCTCCCGGATTTTACGAGCCGACTGCTGCAATGTGTATTTCTCCAGGAGACCAACATCATCTGGCAGGAAGTCTTCCCCATCATCCAAGGGACCAATCACCTGGCATATTTAGCATACACATCAATACGATGTCAAGGCTTAAATAGAGAAAAAACAGAATGGGCTGTTGTCGTTGAAGATAACACATTTATCATGTTTATTCTAGGTTTCCCTCTGCTATGACAAGACTGAGAGCAATCTCCACAGCATAGAGATCTGCTACAATCCTCATATTCTGGATAAGGTGTCTCCCTGATCAGGCAACCATATCAACAAATCAAAGATGATATACAAACGAAGTGTCTCACCTTGCCATTGGTGATGATACCTCGTGCTGTTTCCTCAAACAGCAGAACCTTTTGGGCAAATGCTCGATGAGACTTGAGAAACGTGTCCCCCTGTTTGTTGAGGGCTGCTAGGTACGTCTTCATGTCCATCCCCTGAACACGGAGCACAACATGTTCAGTATACACAACACTCACTCACACTATTCAAGTATCAAGTTGCACCAAATTATTATAACAGTATTAAGACACCAAAGTGTTGAGCTCTAGTGTAGAGTCCTAAGTATCAGAGAGCAAGTATTACTTTCTTTCATGATACCAAGATTAATAACATCTTACAACTTACATCCAATACATTTGCTTTGGAAATAAAACATATTTGATCTGAATCAATCATTCATGAGCTCACATGAACTTCGAGATCGACCAGCTTCTTGGTGCCGGCCTTCATCTCCATCACATTCTCCTCCTTCACCAGCTTGGTGATGAAGCTCTTGGCTATGTTCCCGGACAGGGTGGTCAGTGCGGTGTACACAGCCTTGTTCAAGTTGTTGTCCTGGTTGGCCGATGATGGATTGAAGATCATGCTCAAACGCATGTCAGCAGAAGATTTCTACATGTATAACAAACAGGAAGTTGACGTAAACATGATTCATGAAAGTCAGTGTGTGAATTATTTCATCAGAATATATATATAATTGGACAAACTTGTGGCTGATGAGAATAACACATTGCCAGAGCAACACACAACCACCAGGTCTACAACCAGGCAGCCTTCACTCCAGCAGAGCTCAGCTCACATTCTAAACATGTAGCAATCCTGGTGCTTTACCCACAGGGCATAACTACACTATGATTACACAACACATGGCAATGTACAGAGAGACAGCATGGATATACACAGACAGCACTCAGCATTCATCATGTAGTAGAATGTACAGAGAGACAGCATGGATATACACAGACAGCACTCAGCATTCATCATGTAGTAGAATGTAGAGAGACAGCACACAGATATACACAGACAGCACTCAGCATTCATCATGTAGTAGAATGTACAGAGACAGCATGGATATACACAGACAGCACTCAGCATTCATCATGTAGTAGAATGTACATAGAGACAGCATGGATATACACAGACAGCACTCAGCATTCATCATGTAGTAGAATGTAGAGAGAGACAGCATGGATATACACAGACAGCACTCAGCATTCATCATGTAGTAGAATGTAGAGAGACAGCACACAGATATACACAGACAGCACTCAGCATTCATCATGTAGTAGAATGTACAGAGAGACAGCATGGATATACACAGACAGCACTCAGCATTCATCATGTAGTAGAATGTAGAGAGACAGCATGGATATACACAGACAGCACTCAGCATTCATCATGTAGTAGAATGTAGAGAGACAGCATGGATATACACAGACAGCAGTCAGCATTCATCATGTAGTAGAATGTACAGAGACAGCATGGATATACACAGACAGCACTCAGCATTCATCATGTAGTAGAATGTACAGAGAGACAGCATGGATATACACAGACAGCACTCAGCATTCATCATGTAGTAGAATGTACAGAGAGACAGCATGGATATACACAGACAGCACTCAGCATTCATCATGTAGTAGAATGTACATAGAGACAGCATGGATATACACAGACAGCACTCAGCATTCATCATGTAGTAGAATGTACAGAGAGACAGCATGGATATACACAGACAGCACTCAGCATTCATCATGTAGTAGAATGTACAGAGAGACATCATGGATATACACAGACAGCACTCAGCATTCATCATGTAGTAGAATGTACAGAGAGACAGCATGGATATACACAGACAGCACTCAGCATTCATCATGTAGTAGAATGTACAGAGAGACATCATGGATATACACAGACAGCACTCAGCAGTCATCATGTAGTAGAATGTACATAGAGACAGCATGGATATACACAGACAGCACTCAGCATTCATCATGTAGTAGAATGTACAGAGAGACAGCATGGATATACACAGACAGCACTCAGCATTCATCATGTAGTAGAATGTACAGAGAGACAGCATGGATATACACAGACAGCACTCAGCATTCATCATGTAGTAGAATGTACAGAGAGACAGCATGGATATACACAGACAGCACTCAGCATTCATCATGTAGTAGAATGTACAGAGACAGCATGGATATACACAGACAGCACTCAGCATTCATCATGTAGTAGAATGTACAGAGAGACAGCATGGATATACACAGACAGCACTCAGCATTCATCATGTAGTAGAATGTACAGAGAGACAGCATGGATATACACAGACAGCACTTAGCATTCATCATGTAGTAGAATGTACAGAGAGACAGCATGGATATACACAGACAGCACTCAGCATTCATCATGTAGTAGAATGTACAGAGAGACAGCATGGATATACAATATACTTGTGTAGTAGAACCTACAGACAGCACTAAGCTATAATCATGTAGTAGAATGTACAGAGAGACAGCATGGATATACACAGACAGCACTCAGCATTCATCATGTAGTAGAATGTACAGGGAGACAGCATGGATATACAATATACTTGTGTAGTAGAACCTACAGACAGCACTAAGCTATAATCATGTAGTAGAATGTACAGAGAGACAGCATGGATATACACAGACAGCACTCAGCATTCATCATGTAGTAGAATGTACAGGGAGACAGCATGGATATACAATATACTTGTGTAGTAGAACCTACAGACAGCACTAAGCTATAATCATGTAGTAGAATGTACAGAGAGACAGCATGGATATACACAGACAGCACTCAGCATTCATCATGTAGTAGAATGTACAGAGAGACAGCATGGATATACACAGACAGCACTCAGCATTCATCATGTAGTAGAATGTACAGAGAGACAGCATGGATATACACAGACAGCACTCAGCATTCATCATGTAGTAGAATGTACAGAGAGACAGCATGGATATACACAGACAGCACTCAGCATTCATCATGTAGTAGAATGTACATAGAGACAGCATGGATATACACAGACAGCACTCAGCATTCATCATGTAGTAGAATGTACAGAGAGACAGCATGGATATACACAGACAGCACTCAGCAGTCATCATGTAGTAGAATGTAGAGAGACAGCACACAGATATACACAGACAGCACTCAGCATTCATCATGTAGTAGAATGTACAGAGACAGCATGGATATACACAGACAGCACTCAGCATTCATCATGTAGTAGAATGTAGAGAGACAGCATGGATATACACAGACAGCACTCAGCATTCATCATGTAGTAGAATGTACAGAGAGACAGCATGGATATACACAGACAGCACTCAGCATTCATCATGTAGTAGAATGTACAGAGAGACAGCATGGATATACACAGACAGCACTCAGCATTCATCATGTAGTAGAATGTACAGAGAGACAGCATGGATATACACAGACAGCACTCAGCATTCATCATGTAGTAGAATGTACAGAGAGACAGCATGGATATACACAGACAGCACTTAGCATTCATCATGTAGTAGAATGTACAGAGAGACATCATGGATATACACAGACAGCACTCAGCATTCATCATGTAGTAGAATGTACATAGAGACAGCATGGATATACACAGACAGCACTCAGCATTCATCATGTAGTAGAATGTACAGAGAGACAGCATGGATATACACAGACAGCACTCAGCAGTCATCATGTAGTAGAATGTAGAGAGACAGCATGGATATACACAGACAGCACTCAGCATTCATCATGTAGTAGAATGTACAGAGACAGCATGGATATACCCAGACAGCACTCAGCATTCATCATGTAGTAGAATGTACAGAGAGACAGCATGGATATACACAGACAGCACTCAGCATTCATCATGTAGTAGAATGTAGAGAGACAGCACACAGATATACACAGACAGCACTCAGCATTCATCATGTAGTAGAATGTACAGAGACAGCATGGATATACACAGACAGCACTCAGCATTCATCATGTAGTAGAATGTAGAGAGACAGCATGGATATACACAGACAGCACTCAGCATTCATCATGTAGTAGAATGTACAGAGAGACAGCATGGATATACACAGACAGCACTCAGCATTCATCATGTAGTAGAATGTACAGAGAGACAGCATGGATATACACAGACAGCACTCAGCATTCATCATGTAGTAGAATGTACAGAGAGACAGCATGGATATACACAGACAGCACTCAGCATTCATCATGTAGTAGAATGTACAGAGAGACAGCATGGATATACAATATACTTGTGTAGTAGAACCTACAGACAGCACTAAGCTATAATCATGTAGTAGAATGTACAGAGAGACAGCATGGATATACACAGACAGCACTCAGCATTCATCATGTAGTAGAATGTACAGGGAGACAGCATGGATATACAATATACTTGTGTAGTAGAACCTACAGACAGCACTAAGCTATAATCATGTAGTAGAATGTACAGAGAGACAGCATGGATATACACAGACAGCAGTCAGCATTCATCATGTAGTAGAATGTACAGGGAGACAGCATGGATATACAATATACTTGTGTAGTAGAACCTACAGACAGCACTAAGCTATAATCATGTAGTAGAATGTACAGAGAGACAGCATGGATATACACAGACAGCACTCAGCATTCATCATGTAGTAGAATGTACAGAGAGACAGCATGGATATACACAGACAGCACTCAGCATTCATCATGTAGTAGAATGTACAGAGAGACAGCATGGATATACACAGACAGCACTCAGCATTCATCATGTAGTAGAATGTACAGAGAGACAGCATGGATATACACAGACAGCACTCAGCATTCATCATGTAGTAGAATGTACATAGAGACAGCATGGATATACACAGACAGCACTCAGCATTCATCATGTAGTAGAATGTACAGAGAGACAGCATGGATATACACAGACAGCACTCAGCAGTCATCATGTAGTAGAATGTAGAGAGACAGCATGGATATACACAGACAGCACTCAGCATTCATCATGTAGTAGAATGTACAGAGACAGCATGGATATACCCAGACAGCACTCAGCATTCATCATGTAGTAGAATGTACAGAGAGACAGCATGGATATACACAGACAGCACTCAGCATTCATCATGTAGTAGAATGTAGGGAGACAGCACACAGATATACACAGACAGCACTCAGCATTCATAATGTAGTAGAATGTACAGAGACAGCATGGATATACACAGACAGCACTCAGCATTCATCATGTAGTAGAATGTAGAGAGACAGCATGGATATACACAGACAGCACTCAGCATTCATCATGTAGTAGAATGTACAGAGAGACAGCATGGATATACACAGACAGCACTCAGCATTCATCATGTAGTAGAATGTACAGAGAGACAGCATGGATATACACAGACAGCACTCAGCATTCATCATGTAGTAGAATGTACAGAGAGACAGCATGGATATACACAGACAGCACTCAGCATTCATCATGTAGTAGAATGTACATAGAGACAGCATGGATATACACAGACAGCACTCAGCATTCATCATGTAGTAGAATGTACAGAGAGACAGCATGGATATACACAGACAGCACTCAGCAGTCATCATGTAGTAGAATGTAGAGAGACAGCATGGATATACACAGACAGCACTCAGCATTCATCATGTAGTAGAATGTACAGAGACAGCATGGATATACACAGACAGCACTCAGCATTCATCATGTAGTAGAATGTACAGAGAGACAGCATGGATATACACAGACAGCAGTCAGCATTCATCATGTAGTAGAATGTAGAGAGACAGCACACAGATATACACAGACAGCACTCAGCATTCATCATGTAGTAGAATGTACAGAGACAGCATGGATATACACAGACAGCACTCAGCATTCATCATGTAGTAGAATGTAGAGAGACAGCATGGATATACACAGACAGCACTCAGCATTCATCATGTAGTAGAATGTACAGAGAGACAGCATGGATATACACAGACAGCACTCAGCATTCATCATGTAGTAGAATGTACAGAGAGACAGCATGGATATACAATATACTTGTGTAGTAGAACCTACAGACAGCACTAAGCTATAATCATGTAGTAGAATGTACAGAGAGACAGCATGGATATACAATATACTTGTGTAGTAGAACCTACAGACAGCACTCAGCATTCATCATGTAGTAGAATGTACAGAGAGACAGCATGGATATACAATATACTTGTGTAGTAGAACCTACAGACAGCACTAAGCTATAATCATGTAGTAGAATGTACAGAGAGACAGCATGGATATACAATAGACTTGTGCAGTAGAACCTACAGACAGCACTAAGCTACAATCATGTAGTAGAATGTACAGAGAGACAGCATGGATATACAATAGACTTGTGTAGTAGAACCTACAGACAGCACTAAGCTATAATCATGTAGTAGAATGTAGAGAGAGACAGCATGGATATACAATAGACTTGTGTAGTAGAACCTACAGAGAGCACTAAGCTATAATCACGTAGTAGAATGTAGAGAGAGACAGCATGGATATACAATAGACTTGTGTAGTAGAACCTACAGACAGCACTAAGCTACAATCATGTAGTAGAATGTACAGAGAGACAGCATGGATATACAATAGACTTGTGTAGTAGAACCTACAGACAGCACTAAGCTATAATCACGTAGTAGAATTTACAGAGAGACAGCACTCTTAATCTTTTCATACAACAGAAGTACAATTCAGAAAAACGTTTGCTCTCACCAGATGTTTGATGGCATTGTACATGAGTTGCCTCCCTTGGGTAGTTTCCAGATCAGCCACAACCCACATGCTGACAGACCGCAGTGCTTCCTCCTCTGTCAACACACAGGGGAACATTTTCATAAACAATGCTGAGGTGATGGCCCATAGAGTCAAACTATCTACAAAAGTCACTGGTCACAGATACTCACCTCGGCGGGTCAGGTACTTCATGTTGTCAGCCATAATGGAGGCCATATCTCTTGCATTCATCATGCTAAAAGTAGCTGTGTCGTGGAGGATTTCACTGTCTAAAAGGAAACACAGACCATGATGAAAGATCCAGGTAAACTTCCTTCCCACATCAAATACAGGCTGGGATGAATGGCTTTAGGGAACCTAGGTTCACAAGAGCTGATACTGCAAGGATCAAACCCTGACACAAGAAGGCCAAGTGAGCTGCTCACCTATATTCTCAGAAAGGTCCAGAGATTTGGCAGCAGTGGAGAGAATCCTGGAGTTGAGGCGAGGGAGGACATTATCTTTCTCCATCAGCCAGTCCAGGACGTTCATGCTGTCATACAGCTCCCCCTGATGGCAGACACAAACATAGCAACAAGGAGGAGACAATGATGGCATGCACTAGCTTACATGCAAACACCAACTATTTATAATTAATCTGTACTTCTTCAAAAGAACACAAAACAATTACTATGAAAACTGTATCAAGTATGACCAAAAGTACTGATGAAATCATAAAATATTTGTAACGTTACTGGCTGGTTGGTAAACTTTTACAACACAAAACATGGCTCTGACCATGGAGTCCCTCCAGGTGAGCTACTCACATGATACACTGCCTTCTGTACAGAGGGCGTGGCCTTCAGTATCTCATTGACCACCCCCTCCTCGAAAGAGTCCTGGGCCAAGTACTGCTTCTTCAAGGGGCTGCCGTTCATCAGGACCTGGGGGAAGCCACTCAGCCCCGAGTGGGCCACAAACTCATTCCCACTCTGTAACATTACATCATTACATGAAGATCATCAAACACTTACTGAGGGGGAGGAACAGAAAACACGGCTATATTGCAGGTATGTGTGGAATACAAAACACACTATGTTAATGATGAATCATAACAGTCTGAATTGTTTATGTATTGTTTTACACCACAAATATTTATACACGTCACTGGTTGATATCCTGACCGATGTCTCAGCCACTGATATGCAATCAACCAGGTCACCGAAACCTGAACACAAGTTGAGGTAAATCACTTCTTCCATGTGTCACAATAAATGCACAGGACCTACTCTTAACCAAGTGCACCAGGGATAATCTGATATAGACAAGATATCACATGCCTGAAAGGAAACAGATAAGATCATGGCCTTGAATTCATATTCATCCATTCTCCTTGTCTATCTGGGGTACATGTTTCTTATCAACTTACCAATCAACTCAACTCGAAAGGTTGCACGGGAATCACGCACGCACGTATACAGCGTTAGCGTTGGGCGTCTCAATATGCGTGATTCCCGTGCAACCTTTCGAGTTGAGTTTGGTTGAGTTGATTGGTTCAACTGGGTCATATGGCCCTGTGACGCAGGGGTAGCATTATGCAGATGGCTGTTACAATGAACATGATGAATGCTCGTTCCACCCGTGACGAACAGGTCTTGATGTTGATGAAATAAAGTGATAGCTAAATAGACAGATTTTTTATTCATGCACCGATTGTCTTTAAATGTAATATCCAGTTATGTATGACTGTTTAATAATCTCATACCAACTTTGACTGGAGTAGGTCCAATAGTTTTTCAGATATTGTAGGAAACGTCGGTACCTTAAATTACCTTCCAGATTACATCTGATGATGTCATCTCTTTTGTGTATTCAGGAGAATCTTGAGTGTTTCAAGACGATACCGGTAATTATGGTACTCAACGTTGATTTTGGTATTTTGGAATTCCATTGCAATGTCTTTCTTCGCTTTTATGCCTGCATCAACAGCATTTAGGATAAAATTGTTTGATAGGCATTACTTAGAAGTTGCTTGACAAGGGCATCAGGATGAATACAGTATTAAAGAAGTTGTTATCCATAAATTGTGTCTACTTTAGCATTTATGATGATAAATTTTGTATCTAGACTGATAGCGCTCCTCTTACTACTGCCTGCCATTGTAGCAAGCGCAAGTGAACTGACACTTTGACACAATCTAGTGATGTTTATTTGTTTGTTTTACAGGTAGGGTTAGTCTAATTACAGGTAAGATTAACATAAAGCATTATTAACAAGGTTAAATCTTCACCCCTGACTGTTGATTCTAAGCTGATTGCGTATAGCCAACTGTCAGTGAGATTTCTCAGTTCAGACATGTCACTAATTAGTGGTATTTGGGCTTGTCGGGGATTAGATATCAGTTCACTATATATGTTAGTTTGCTGTAGAGAGTTTGTTATATACTAACATTTTATATGATAACATAGAGGAGATAAATTAGGGATTTTGTAACAGTTCATTGTATTCGTTTGTTCGCTCTATCCATGTCCTACTGTAACATGTCACACAAGATATGTAAGTGCAGCACCAACCTTCCTCACGTCATTATAGTCGGTGTCATCCCCAAACACCAGTTCCTTGTCTTCCCCCGGGTACTGGACAGAGAACTCTGCAATCACAGCCTCTGCCGTGACTTCACCTGTGCCGATCTTCTCATACACCTTCAACACCAAGTACCAGAATATTGCCGATATTCTCATACACCTACAACACCAAGTACTACCATACTGCCCATATTCTCATACACCTTCAACACCAAGTACTACAATACTGCCCATCTTCTCATACACCTACAACACCAAGTATTAGAATACTGGCCATCTTCTCATACACCTTCAACACCAAGTACTACAATACTGCTTATCTTCTCATACACCTTCAACACCAAGTACTACAATACTGGCCTTCTCATACACCTACAACACCAAGTACTACAATACTGCCCATCTTCTCATACACCTACAACACCAAGTATTAGAATACTGCCCATCTTCTCATACACCTTCAACGCCAAGTACTACAATACTGCTCATCTTCTCATACACCTTCAACACCAAGTACTACAATACTTGCCTTCTTCTCATACACCTACAACACCAAGTATTAGAATACTGCCCATCTTCTCATACACCTTCAACGCCAAGTACTACAATACTGCTCATCTTCTCATACACCTTCAACACCAAGTACCACAATACTGCCCATCTTCTCATACACCTACAACACCAAGAACTACAATACTGCCCATCTTCTCATACACCTACAACACCAAGTACTACAATACTGCCCATCTTCTCATACACCTTCAACACCAAGTATTAGAATACTGCCCATCTTCTCATACACCTTCAACACCAAGTACTACAATACTGCCCATCTTCTCATACACCTTCAACACCAAGTACTACAGTACTGCCCATCTTCTCATACACCTACAACACCAAGTACTACAATACTGCCTATCTTCCCATACACCTTCAACACCAAGTACTACACTACTGCCCATCTTCTCATACACCTACAACACCAAGCACTACAATAGTGCCCATCTTCTCATACACCTGCAACACCAAGTACTACAATACTGCCCATCTTCTCATACACCTTCAACACCAAGCACTACAATACTGCCTATCTTCTCATACACCTTCAACACCTAGTATTAGAATACTGCCCATCTTCTCATACACCTTCAACACCAAGCACTACAATACTGCCTATCTTCTCATACACCTTCAACACCAAGTACTACAGTACTTCCCATCTTCTCATACACCTACAACACCAAGTACTACAATACTGCCCATCTTCTCATACACCTTCAACACCAAGTACTACACAACTGCCCATCTTCTCATACACCTACAACACCAAGCACTACAATACTGCCCATCTTCTCATACACCTTCAACACCAAGCACTACAATACTGCCTATCTTCTCATACACCTTCAACACCAAGTAATAGAATACTGCCCATCTTCTCATACACCTACAACACCAAGCACTACAATACTGCCTATCTTCTCATACAGCTTCAACACCAAGTACTACAATACTGCCCATCTTCTCATACACCTACAACACCAAGCACTACAATACTGCCTATCTTCTCATACACCTTCAACACCAAGTATTAGAATACTGCCCATCTTCTCATACACCTTCAACACCAAGTATTAGAATACTGCCCATCTTCTCATACACCTACAACACCAAGTATTAGAATACTGCCCATCTTCTCATACACCTTCAACACCAAGTACTACAATACTGCCCATCTTCTCATACACCTTCAACACCAAGTACTACAATACTGCCCATCTTCTCATACACCTTCAACACCAAGTACTACAATACTGCCCATCTTCTCATACACCTTCAACACCAAGTACTACAATACTGCCTATCTTCTCATACACCTTCAACACCTAGTACTACAATACTGCCCATCTTCTCATACACCTTCAACACCAAGTACTACAATACTGCCCATCTTCTCATACACCTTCAACACCAAGTACTACAATACTGCCCATCTTCTCATACACCTACAACACCAAGTACTACAATACTGCCCATCTTCTCATACACCTTCAACACCAAGTACTACAATACTGCCCATCTTCTCATACACCTTCAACACGAAGTACTACAATACTGCCCATCTTCTCATACACCTTTAACACCAAGTATTAGAATACTGCCCATCTTCTCATACACCTTCAACACCAAGTATTAGAATACTGGCCATCTTCTCATACACCTTTAACACCAAGTATTAGAATACTGCCCATCTTCTCATACACCTTTAACACCAAGTACTACAATACTGCCCATCTTCTCATACACCTACAACACCAAGTATTAGAATACTGCCCATCTTCTCATACACCTACAACACCAAGTATTAGAATACTGCCTATCTTCTCATACACCTTTAACACCAAGTACTACAATACTGCCCATCTTCTCATACACCTACAACACCAAGTATTAGAATACTGCCCATCTTCTCATACACCTTCAACACCAAGTACTACAATACTGCCCATCTTCTCATACACCTACAACACCAAGTATTAGAATACTGCCCATCTTCTCATACACCTACAACACCAAGTATTAGAATACTGCCTATCTTCTCATACACCTTTAACACCAAGTACTACAATACTGCCCATCTTCTCATACACCTACAACACCAAGTATTAGAATACTGCCCATCTTCTCATACACCTACAACACCAAGTACTACAATACTGCCCATCTTCTCATACACCTACAACACCAAGTACTACAATACTGCCCATCTTCTCATACACCTGCAACACCAAGTACTACAATACTGCCCATCTTCTCATACACCTACAACACCAAGTACTACAATACTGCCCATCTTCTCATACACCTGCAACACCAAGTACTACAATACTGCCCATCTTCTCATACACCTACAACACCAAGTACTACAATACTGCCCATCTTCTCATACACCTACAACACCAAGTACTACAATACTGCCCATCTTCTCATACACCTACAACACCAAGTACTACAATACTGCCCATCTTCTCGTGTAACAGTGGGAAAATGTTGTCAGAGATGTAACATACCCCATACCTTTTAACATTTCAAACTGGATATCTACCTTCAACCAGGATATATACCTTGAATATGGATACCTACCTTCCAGCTGGTTATCTACCTTCAAACTGGATATCTACCTTCAACCAGGATATATACCTTGAATATGGATAGCTACCTTCCAGCTGGTTATCTACCTTCAATCACGATATCTACCTTCAACCAGGATATATACCTTGAATATGGATATCTACCTTCCAGCTGGTTATCTACCTTCAATCACGATATCTACCTTCAACCAGGATATATACCTTGAATATGGATACCTACCTTCCAGCTGGTTATCTACCTTCAATCACGATATCTACCTTCAACCAGGATATATACCTTGAATATGGATAGCTACCTTCCAGCTGGTTATCTACCTTCAATCACGATATCTACCTTCAACCAGGATATATACCTTGAATATGGATACCTACCTTCCAGCTGGTTATCTACCTTCAAACTGGATATCTATCTTCAACAAGGATATATACCTTGAATATGGATACCTACCTTCCAGCTGGTTATCTACCTTCAATCACGATATCTACCTTCAACCAGGATATATACCTTGAATATGGATACCTACCTTCCAGCTGGTTATCTACCTTCAAACTGGATATCTATCTTCAACAAGGATATCTACCTTCAACCAGGATATATACCTTGAATATGGATATCTACCTTCCAGCTGGTTATTTACCTTCAATCACGATATCTACCTTCAACCAGGATATATACCTTGAATATGGATATCTACCTTCAATTAGGACATCCACCTTCAATCCATCTGGGCCATGTTCCATCAAGTCATTGTACTGCTGCAACTCTTGCATATCAACGTATGTAACAGCAGTGGCACAATGACTGAGAATGGCTTGTGAAGCACAAGGACTGACATATATCTATCTACACTCACATCTGTAATGAATGACACAGCTCGGGGCACACTGTCATCGATCTGGATGAAGTTGAAGGCACGAGCAAACGCCACGCTGGCATCAGAATTCCCATTGACACTGTCATCACTGCTGCTGACAAGAACAATCCCCAGCCTAGAACACAAAATACATATAGGTAGTGCCTTGGAACACTGAACCTTCAAAGGAGGAGTCCTCGTCGCCATCTGCAATATTGCATCAGCCCCTGTATGGATCTATTGACATGACATGTTCCCAGCACCTCATTCTTGTAGCAACTGCCGACCAACAAGAAGCTATGGGTGTCTGCAACCTGTGACATGGGTGTCCTTGTACAAAACAACCTTAGCGCTACAACTGCCGCAAGTTTATGTAAAGGTATGGGAGTTACGATCACCTTAGTGCTAAGATGGCTTAGTACACCGGTACCGTGGCTGACTGTGTGTTATCATATCCCAGCGGGGGCATATGCAGTTGCTCTTGCTATCAACCACTGGTTGATATTCCCAACTCAATTATCTATAGGCCACAATACTATACCTGGAATACTGTTGACTATGCTGTAAACATTCACAAACTCAACACATCAACTTAAAATATAGCTTGAGGCTGGATTCAATACATGTTGTTGCATTGTTAGAAAGGGGACTTGGCAAAAGCATTTAATTCAAGTCATATTCCAATTAGAAGTACATTTGTACATACCAGGAGCTTAGTTTCACTGACACAGTGGAGCATTATACTTTAATTAGGAAAGCTTATGTCCTGTCTCACCTTATGGGGGCCTTGTGTACATAGAAAGCCTCGGCCATTTTGATAAGTTCCTTACTCGTGGGATCAGCTGGATCCACAATAAAAACCTGAAACATTCCAAGCAGAGTTACACAAGATGCCACAGTACCAAGAAGTGACCTGTATCAACATTCTTACCATTCTGAGGTAGCGGCAGAGAAACAGTAACCTGTCAACACAGACAGGTGTCCTACCTGGTAGACTTACATCTTTTATTCTGAAAATGTGTCATAAACAATAGCCAACTCAACACTCAGAATTACAGATTGTTTATAATACAAGAATGAATGGTGCAAGTTAGGGAGAGAATGTTGTTCTACATCATAGTCATTATAGAGTCTTTGGTGGGGATAATATTTGACTATGGGATTATCATAAATACATGCATTGCCAATTTGTTCAAAGTGTGTTTCTATGTTTTGCTTTAACGTGAAATGTGCTGTATAAATGATCCCACATTTCTGTGAGACACTACAACGAGAGGAAGACATGTACTTCTTTCAACCACTCGTGGCAAGAAAACTCCTGAGTATATTTTACAAGCTCTTCATTGACTATTGTAGAGGGATGGAGTGAGTATGTTTTACATCGTTTTTAGTAATATTACTGCAACATGCCAGCATGATGGAACAACATGAGTTAGTGTCATTTCTGTATTTATTGTCAGACCCTATGATCCAGTGTTTATTCCTGGCAGGCACTGTTTTGCATTAACTTTTCTTTTCCAAAACTGTTTCTAATGTCACTCTTCGAAGTCTCTTCATTGTGATGGTTGAACCAGCGTATATACTTTAAGATTAACAGGAGGTTAATAAAAGGTAGGGGTTTGTTTCTGGGGCTTTGTATACACACACCAATACAGTGCTGACAGTGCTCTTTTCTGTTCAGTCTTTTTGTTAATGTTGGTACTTTTTGCATTTTCAAAGTAGCAGGGACATGAAGGTTGGGTTAATTAGTGGAGAACACCTCACAAGCTGGTACACATTAGGTAGTGAACTTGCAACTTTCGTTGTTTCTTTTTATCAAGTTTTCAATGTTTGTGTTTCCAAGGCAACATCTGACTTGTGTTCGAAAGAGGGTAGGCTTATAGTCTGGTGCTTAACTCATAAGCTGTTACTATTGTGAAAGTTTGCATAAAATTTAGACAAATGTGGAGCTGGTGCCTCTTGTTATTCATGACATGTTTGATTTTGTGGCTTTATTATACGCACATAGACAAAAGTATTTGGTTGAATTTTTCAATAATAGGTTGCACTGGTGCATGTTTTGTATGCTAAGTCAAGACCTTTTTTTTAAGTTGCAGCTAGATGTGTGCAGCTCGAAACAAGTGTATTGGCTATTCTGTTCAGAAACATCTGACAGTTTCATAATAATGAAAAACATTCGAAGATTGAACTTAATAATCATTGACATCATATACTAACAAGATGGAAGATGTTCTTTCGAAGATGTCTGAGCATGCCAGGGAAGGTGGGCCGTAGAATGTCCTGGATGCTGCCCGGCCATCCCTTGTATTCCTTGTCCTTCTCCAGGTCGTTGAGGTACTGCAACATACAGGGTCATACAGTACTGCAACATACAGGGCCATACAGTACTGCAACATACAGGGCCATACAGTACTGCAACATACAGGGCCATACAGTACTGCCACATACAGGGACATACAGTACTGCAACATACAGGGACATACAGTACTGCCACATACAGGGACATACAGAACTGCCACATACAGGGACATACAGTACTGCCACATACAGGGACATACAGTATTGCAACATACAGGGACATACAGTACTGCAACATACAGGGACATACAGTACTGCCACATACAGGGACATACAGTACTGCAACATACAGGGACATACAGAACTGCCACATACAGGGACATACAGTATTGCAACATACAGGGACATAAAGTACTCCCACATACAGAACTGCCACATACAGGGACATACAGTACTGCAACATACAGGGACATACATAACTGCCACATACAGGGACATACAGTACTGCAACATACAGGGACATACAGTACTGCCACATACAGGGACATACAGTATTGCAACATACAGAACTGCCACATACAGGGACACACAGTACTGCCACATACAGGGACATACAGTATTGCAACATACAGAACTGCCACATACAGGGACATACAGTACTGCAACATACATGAACATACAGTACTGCAACATACAGGGACATACAGTACTGCAACATACAGGGACATACAGTACTTCAACATACAGGGACATACAGAACTGCCACTTACAGGGACATACAGTACTGCAACATACAGTACTGCAACATACAGGGACATACAGTACTGCAACATACAGGGACATACAGTACTGCAACAAAGATGGACATACAGAACTGCCACATACAGGGACATACAGTACTGTCACATACAGGGACATACGGTACTGCCACATACAGGGACATACAGTACTGCAACATACAGGGACATACAGTACTGCAACATACAGGGACATACAGTACTGCAACATACAGGGACATACAGTACTGCCACATACAGTACTACAGAACTGCAACATACAGGGACATACAGTACTGCAACATACAGGGACATACAGTACTGCAACATACAGAACTGCCACATACAGGGACATACAGTACTGCAACATACAGGGACATACAGTACTGCAACATACAGGGACATACAGTACTGCAACATACAGGGACATACAGTACTGCAACATACAGAACTGCCACATACAGGGACATACAGTACTGCAACATACAGGGACATACAGTACTGCAACATACAGGGACATACAGTACTGCAACATACAGGGACATACAGTACTGCAACATACAGGGACATACAGTACTGCAACATACAGGGACATACAGTACTGCAACATACAGGGACATACAGTATTGCAACATACAGAACTGCCACATACAGGGACATACAGTACTGCAACATACAGGGACATACAGTACTGCAACATACAGGGACATACAGTACTGCCACATACAGGGACATACAGTATTGCAACATACAGAACTGCCACATACAGGGACATACAGTACTGCAACATACAGGGACATACAGTACTGCAACATACAGGGACATACAGTACTGCAACATACAGGGACATACAGTTGTGCATTATTATTCATATACAAATGGAACAATTTGTAGTTGTTTTATTTTGTTTTTTTAACACCACACTCAGAAAAACTGTAAGATCTTGACCAGACAAACCAGTGATTCATATCATGAGCAACGTCCCATGCAGACAGGGTACGATGGCACACAGTCAGCCTAGCCTGACCAACCCCCTGAAAACCCCACCCCAATCCATCAGTCCTACTATGGAATCCCCACTGAACAAAATCAGGTAATAACTGCTTCTTTTCAAGACGTGAGTACTCCTGATACTGTAAAGTACAATGTTGTGCTGTGTGTACCTGTATAGCACCATGCCGGATGTCCAGGGCGTAGCTCTTGTCTTCTCCACCTTTCAGGTCAGTGTTGAGGAGACGATGCAGGGTCTCGCCCTGTAGGCAATGTACATGTCACTACACTTTAACATGATGCTACAGCATTGCTGGAACCGCTTCACAAATCATATACATAATTAGTACAATGAATTAAAGGATAATGTTCACATAAAAAAATATGACTGAAATAATTAAGGCATAAGACATATACTTGACTTTCAGATGAGCTAACATAAAAAAACATATCCGCCCACTGACCTTGAATCCTAGTGAGTGGAGACCCTCCAGGACCCTGGCCTCTGACCTCATGACCTCGAGGAGGGAGAAGATGTCATAGATCTCCAGGTCCACCGGCAGCCCGTTCAGATACAGAGCAGAGTCACCAGGCAGCAGGGAGTGGTCAGCCTCAAAGTTCTGCACAATAATGTTATGGCATTAAATCTATTACATCAAAACGTTACAGTACAAGGTTCAAATAATAATGAATGGCATGGTGTGGATCAGTACATGATAAGGGACTGCATGGTATCCTAAATATAGGCCTGTGACAGCCTATTTGGGCAGTACAGGCTCTGTAATACTTCACACAGCAATGTGTTACAGCTGTAATACTCCACATAACAATGTGTTACAGCTGTAATACACTACACAACAATGTGTTACAGCTCTGTAATACTCCACACAGCAATGTGTTACAGCTGTAATACTCCACACAGCAATGTGTTACAGCTGTAATACTCCACACAGCAATGTGTTACAGCTGTAATACTCCACACAACAATTAGTTACAGCTGTGATACTCCACACAACAATGTGTTACAGCTCTGTAATACCCCACACAGCAATGGGTTACACATGTAATACCCCACACAGCAATGTGTTACAGCTCTGTAATACCCCACACAGCAATGTGTTACAGCTCTGTAATACCCCACACAGCAATGTGTTACAGCTGTAATACTCCACACAACAATGTGTTACAGCTGTGATACTCCACACAGCAATGGGTTACAGCTCTGTAATACCCCACACAGCAATGTGTTACAGCTGTAATACTCCACACAACAATGTGCTACAGCTCTGTAATACCCCACACAGCAATGTGTTACAGCTGTAATACTCCACACAACATTGTGTTATACCTGTAATACTCCACACAGCAATGTGTTACAGCTGTGATACTCCACGAAGCAATGTGTTACAGCTGTAATACTCCACAGAACAATGTGTTGCAGCTGTAATACTCCACACAACAATGTGTTACACCTGTAATACTCCACACAGCAATGTGTTACAGCTGTGATACTCCACACAGCAATGTGTTACAGCTGTGATACTCCACACAACAATGTGTTACAGCTGTGATACTCCACACAGCAATGGGTTACAGCTGTAATACTCCACACAGCAATGTGTTACAGCTGTAATACTCCACACAACAATGTGTTACAGCTCTGTAATACCCCACATAGCAATGTGTTACAGCTGTAATACTCCACACAACAATGTGTTACAGCTGTAATACTCCACACAGCAATGTGTTACAGCTGTAATACTCCAAACAGCAATGTGTTACAGCTGTAATACTCCACACAACGATGTTTAACAGCTGTAATACTCCACACAGCAATGTGTTACAGCTGTGATACTTCACAAAGCAATGGGTTACAGCTGTAATACTCCACAAAGGCACACAAGCATTACAGCTAAGTCATGCACTGTACTCTATAAGTTTCATTTCACCAACCTGCTGGTTTTTCTGAATTTCCTTCTTCAAATTGTTGTCAACAGTGGTCTTCACAAGGGATCTGTTACCACACAACATGACACATGAACATGCTATATATCTTATGTTACATCCTGGACGTATTCCCCTGCTATATATCTTATGTTACATCCTGGATGTATTCCCCTGCTGTACATCTTATGTTACATCCTGGGGGTATTCCCCTGCTATATATCTTATATTACATCCTGGATGTATTCCCCAGCTATATATCTTATGTTACATCCTGGAGGTATCCCCCTGCCATACATCTTATGTTACATCCTGGAGGTATTCCCCAGCTATATATCTTATGTTACATCCCGGAGGTATCCCCCTGCCATACATCTTATGTTACATCCTGGATGTATTCCCCTGCCATAAATCTTATGTTACATCCTGGATGTATTCCCCTGCTGTACATCTTATGTTACATCCCTGATGTATTCCCCTGCCATACATCTTATGTTACATCCTGGATGTATTCCCTTGCCATACATCTTATGTTACATCCTGGAGGTATTCCCCTGCTGTACATCTTATGTTACATCCTGGAGGTATTCCCCTGCTGTACATCTTATGTTACATCCTGGGGGTATTCCCCTGCTGCACATCTACTGTGACATCCTGGATGTATTCCCCTGCCATTCATCTTATGTTACATACTGGAGGTATCCCCCTACAATACATCTTATGTTACATCCTGGAGGTATTCCTTTGCCATACATCTTATGTTACATACTGGATGTATTCCCCTTCCATACATCTTATGTTACATACTGGATGTATTCCACTGCCATACATCTTATGATACATCCTGGAGGTATTCCCCTGCCATACATCTTATGATACATCCTGGAGGTATTCCCCTGCCATACATCTTATGTTACATCCTGGAGGTATTCCCCTGCCATACATATTATGTTACATCCTGGATGTATTCCCCTGCTGTACATCTTATGTTACATCCCTGATGTATTCCCCTGCCATACATCTTATGTTACATCCTGGATGTATTCCCTTGCCATACATCTTATGTTACATCCTGGAGGTATTCCCCTGCTGTACATCTTATGTTACATCCTGGAGGTATTCCCCTGCTGTACATCTTATGTTACATCCTGGGGGTATTCCCCTGCTGTACATCTACTGTGACATCCTGGATGTATTCCCCTGCCATTCATCTTATGTTACATACTGGAGGTATCCCCCTACAATACATCTTATGTTACATCCTGGAGGTATTCCTTTGCCATACATCTTATGTTACATACTGGATGTATTCCCCTGCCATACATCTTATGTTACATACTGGATGTATTCCCCTGCCATACATCTTATGATACATCCTGGATGTATTCCCCTGCCATACATCTTATGATACATCCTGGAGGTATTCCCCTGCCATACATCTTATGTTACATCCTGGAGGTATTCCCCTGCCATACATATTATGTTACATCCTGGAGGTATTCCCCTGCTGTACATCTTATGTTACATCCTGGAGGTATTCCCCTGCCATACATCTTATGATACATCCTGGATGTATTCCCCTGCCATACATCTTATGATACATCCTGGAGGTATTCCCCTGCCATACATCTTATGTTACATCCTGGAGGTATTCCCCTGCCATACATCTTATGTTACATCCTGGAGGTATTCCCCTGCTGTACATCTTATGTTACATCCTGGAGGTATTCCCCTGCCATACATCTTATGTTACATCCTGGAGGTATTCCCCTGCCATACATCTTATGATACATCCTGGAGGTATTCCCCTGCCATACATCTTATGATACATCCTGGAGGTATTCCCCTGCCATACATCTTATGTTACATCCTGGAGGTATTCCCCTGCTGTACATCTTATGTTACATCCTGGATGTATTCCCTTGCCATACATCTTATGTTACATCCTGGATGTATTCCCCTGCCATACATATTATGTTACATCCTGGATGTATTCCCCTGCTGTACATCTTATGTTACATCCCTGATGTATTCCCCTGCCATACATCTTATGTTACATCCTGGAGGTATTCCCCTGCTGTACATCTTATGTTACATCCTGGATGTATTCCCCTGCCATACATCTTATGTTACATCCTGGATGTATTCCCTTGCCATACATCTTATGTTACATCCTGGATGTATTCCCCTGCCATACATATTATGTTACATCCTGGATGTATTCCCCTGCTGTACATCTTATGTTACATCCTGGATGTATTCCCCTGCCATACATCTTATGTTACATCCTGGATGTATTCCCTTGCCATACATCTTATGTTACATCCTGGAGGTATTCCCCTGCTGTACATCTTATGTTACATCCCTGATGTATTCCCCTGCCATACATCTTATGTTACATCCTGGAGGTATTCCCCTGCCATACATCTTATGTTACATCCCTGATGTATTCCCCTGCCATACATCTTATGTTACATCCTGGAGGTATTCCCCTGCCATACATATTATGTTACATCCTGGATGTATTCCCCTGCTGTACATCTTATGTTACATCCCTGATGTATTCCCCTGCCATACATCTTATGTTACATCCTGGATGTATTCCCTTGCCATACATCTTATGTTACATCCTGGAGGTATTCCCCTGCTGTACATCTTATGTTACATCCTGGAGGTATTCCCCTGCTGTACATCTTATGTTACATCCTGGGGGTATTCCCCTGCTGTACATCTACTGTGACATCCTGGATGTATTCCCCTGCCATTCATCTTATGTTACATACTGGAGGTATCCCCCTACAATACATCTTATGTTACATCCTGGAGGTATTCCTTTGCCATACATCTTATGTTACATACTGGATGTATTCCCCTTCCATACATCTTATGTTACATACTGGATGTATTCCACTGCCATACATCTTATGATACATCCTGGATGTATTCCCCTGCCATACATCTTATGATACATCCTGGAGGTATTCCCCTGCCATACATCTTATGTTACATCCTGGAGGTATCCCCCTGCCATACATCTTATGTTACATCCTGGAGGTATTCCCCTGCTGTACATCTTATGTTACATCCTGGGGGTATTCCCCTGCCATACATCTTATATTACATCCTGAATGTATTCCCCAGCTATATATCTTATGTTACATCCTGGAGGTATCCCCCTGCCATACATCTTATGTTAAATCCTGGAGGTATTCCCCTGCTGTACATCTTATGTTACATCCTGGAGGTATTCCCCTGCTGTACATCTTATGTTACATTCTGGATGTATTCCCCTGCTGTACTTCTTATGTTACATCCTGGAGGTATTCCCCTGCTGTACATCTTATGTTACATCCTGGAGGTATTCCCCTGCTGTACATCTTATGTTACATCCTGGAGGTATTCCCCTGCTGTACATCTTATGTTACATCCTGGGGGTATTCCCCTGCAATACATCTTATATTACATCCTGAATGTATTCCCCAGCTATATATCTTATGTTACATCCTGGAGGTATTCCCTTGCCATACATCTTATGTTACATCCTGGAGGTATCCCCCTGCCATACATCTTATGTTACATCCTGGATGTATTCCCCTGCTGTACATCTTATGTTACATCCTGGAGGTATTCCCTTGCTGTACATCTTATGTTACGTCCTGGATGTATCCCCCTGCCATACATCTAATGTTACATCCTGGAGGTATTCCGCTGCTGTACATCTTATGTTATGTCCTAGAGGTATTCCCCTGCCATACATCTAATGTTACATTCTGCATGTATTCCCCTGCTGTACATCTTATGTTACATCCTGGAGGTATTCCCCTGCTGTACATCTTATGTTACATCCTGGAGGTATTCCCCTGCCATACATCTTATGTTACATCCTGGAGGTATTCCCCTGCCATACATCTTATGTTACATCCTGGATGTATTCCCTTGCCATACATCTTATGTTACATTCTGGATGTATTCCCCTGCTGTACATCTTATGTTACATTCTGGATGTATTCTCCTGCTGTACATCTTATGTTACATTCTGGAGGTATTCCCCTGCTGTAAATCTTATGTTACATTCTGGATGTATTCCCCTGCTGTACATCTTATGTTACATCCTGGAGGTATTCCCCTGCTGTACATCTTATGTTACATTCTGGATGTATTCCCCTGCTGTACATCTTATATTACATTTTGGATGTATTCCCCTGCTGTACATCTTATGTTACATCCTGGATGTATTCCCCTGCTGTACATCTTATGTTACATTCTGGATGTATTCCCCTGCTGTAAATCTTATGTTACATTCTGGAGGTATTCCCCTGCTGTACATCTTATGTTACATTCTGGATGTATTCCCCTGCTGTACATCTTATGTTACATCCTGGAGGTATTCCCCTGCTGTACATCTTATGTTACATCCTGGAGGTATTCCCCTGCCATACATCTTATGTTACATCCTGGAGGTATTCCCCTGCTGTACATCTTATGTTACATCCTGGAGGTATTCCACTGCCATACATCTTATGTTACATCCTGGAGGTATTCCCCTGCTGTACATCTTATGTTACATCCTGGAGGTATTCCCCTGCTGTTATATAATGGTAAGTTTAATGGAGTCAGTTACCGAGCCTGTGAGGGGAAGTTTTGGCTGATGTCCACAAGCATACGGAGGGCATCCTCTGTTGGAGCTGACAACACCCGCTGTGCCGCCTGTAGACTGAGGTCTGCAACACAACCACATCCTATTGTCACAACACCTTTAACAACTGTAGACTCAACACATCCCACTCGCATCATACAGACACAACACCATTACTCACATCATACAGACACAACACCATTACTCACATCATACAGACACAACACCATTACTCACATCATACAGACACAACACCATTACTCACATCATACAGACACAACACCATTTCTCACATCATACAGACACAACACCATTACTCACATCATACAGACATACACCATTACTCACATCATACAGACACAACACCATTACTCACATCATACAGACACAACACCATTACTCACATCATACAGACACAACACCATTACTCACATCATACAGACATACACCATTACTCAAATCATACAGACACAACACAATTACACACATCATACAGACGTACACCATTACTCAAATCATACAGACACAACACCATTTCTCACATCATACAGACACAACACTATTACTCACATCATACAGACATACACCATTACTCAAATCATACAGACACAACACAATTACTCACATCATACAGACACAACACAATTACTCACATCATACAGACACAACACCATTACTCACATCATACAGACATACACCATTACTCACATCATACAGACACAACACCATTACTCACATCATACAGACACAACACAATTACTCACATCATACAGACACAACACCATTACTCACATCATACAGACACAACACCATTACTCACATCATACAGACACAACACTATTACTCACATCATACAGACACAACACCATTACTCACATCATACAGACATAACACCATTACACACATCATACAGACACAACACCATTACTCACATCATACAGACATACACCATTACTCACATCATACAGACACAACACTATTACTCACATCATACAGACATACACCATTACTCAAATCATACAGACACAACACAATTACTCACATCATACAGACATACACCATTACTCAAATCATACAGACACAACACATCCCACTCACATCATACAGACACAACACTATTACTCACATCATACAGACACAACACCATTACTCACATCATACAGACACAACACAATTACTCTCATCATACAGACACAACACTATTACTCACATCATACAGACACAACACCATTGCTCACATCATACAGACATACACCATTACTCACATCATACAGACACAACACCATTACTCACATCATACAGACACAACACCATTACTCACATCATACAGAAACAACACCATTACTCACATCATACAGACAACACCATTACTCACATCATACAGACACAACACTATTACTCACATCATACAGACACAACACCATTACTCACATCATACAGACACAACACAATTACTCACATCATACAGATATACACCATTACTCACATCATACAGACACAACACCATTACTCACATCATACAGCCACAACACCATTACTCATATCATACAGACACAACACTATTACTCACATCATACAGACACAACACCATTACTCACATCATACAGACATACACCATTACTCACATCATACAGACACAACACCATTACTCACATCATACAGACACAACACCATTACTCACACCATACAGACATACACTATTACTCAAATCATACAGACACAACACAATTACTCACATCATACAGACACAACACCATGACTCACATCATACAGTCACAACACCATTACTCACATCATACAGACACAACACCATTACTCACATCATACCATTTAACAATTATATTGGTTTTACTTAGAAACTAAATACCCACAACTACTATATTTGTTTCCAAATGTAGTAACTTAATGAAATCTTTGTAACTTTCTTCCCTCCTGCATAAACAAGCTACCCACAAGGGTGATCACTGAGTTTCTCCCATAACAGGGCTTGATCTTCAATCGCCAGCAGTGGTTTATTCGCAGTGGTTTATTTTTTTTCACCCAATCTGATTGGCTGGCTGAGAGTGGAGAGTTGTGTCATCACGTTTTGATTGGCTGGCTAAAAACAACTGACGGCACTATTTTCGAATCGGGGATACCCGAGGTCGTCTAGTACAGGAAATCCCCAGCTGGCAAAACATTACCGTGGAGACGATGTTTCCATCTCCAAAAGTTAGTGCCTGAGAGAAAACTTGTGGGGGAAGATGGGGTGTGATATGTGGAGATATATCAGAGAATTTCAGCTTCCCAATGTACCAGATTCAGTTGCAGAATGAGAAGACGGTAACTGAAGGGAGATACCACATCGATATTACGGGACCAGGTGAGCAAATCCGGTACATTCTTTACTGGGCGTTTTCAAGGCTAATAACAAAGCTAATGAAACAGTTAATAAATTCATCTAAAAATACCGATGAAATAGTGAAACAAACCATATTGTTGTTTTTTTGTTTTTTAAAATAACTATTATCCACGTAAGAAATGTCACGTTATAACGAAGTGTTGATCTAGAGCCGATCGATCAAATACATATTTCGAAGTTATATTAAAATAATCGAGACTTAAATTTATATTTTAAGAAAATAAACACTCAGATAATTTGGATCTAAAGCAATACTCAATTTTAATGCAGGAAACGATCAATCTTTGCCGGACGGACCATTCCAAGATGTTTTGCAACCACAGCAGTTGTTTCCCCTTTCAACAGGTGGAGTTTATCCAGATCAATATAATTAATGTATTTTGGCCTATGATTATTTGGTGTTTTTTAAACATGAAGACTTAAATTATTTAAACATACTATCTCAGGACAATTAAGAAACTCATTATGAAAAAACAACATTACCCCGTTTAAACTTGAATGTATTAAGTCATACCTAAATCTATATAAACTAAAGAAAGTAATAGATGTATTTATATTTTTTCTTAACTATTTTGATTTCTTATAGGGAGCCGACAAAATGATGAAGATAAAGACAATATTCCTTTTTTTTCATCAATGATGTACATTTATGCATCTTAAAATATATTTTGTATTTTAGATAAGATGAAATAATCTCAAAATTAATTTCATATTATTAGTTTTAGGTAGAAACTCTATATCACAGTTAATTATTTTCAGAATTAACAGACAATACAGAGTATTCGACATGTAGAATTATGTTTGTCTCAAGTATATTCTTTAAACCAAAGATAAATTATTTACCATGTTTACTGAAAGAAACACTTCTTTAATAATGCAATTGCCCCAAAATGCATAGCTAGCTTAATTTTAATGATAATTATTTAGCATTTCTTGGGATGATAAACTGGACATATGACAAAATAAGAAATGTATTTTTATTTATTATTCTCCCATTACAAGGTTTACAGTGGTATATTTTTTTCACATAATCTAATTGGCTGCCTGGGAGTAGAAAGCTGTGTCACTTTTTTTAATCAGAGACCTTAAATTATTCTAATGTGTAAATTTTCAGAACATAGTAAGTAAAGAAAAACTCAAATTTATGGGTGATGTAGAAATGACCAACAAGAGGTCCTCTTATAACATTTTACCATAAACCTCATTTCTTTACTTTAGCAATGTCTAATTTTAATTTTAATACTATTTACAAAAAAAATCACATATGAACAGGTCACTAAAATACAAATTCATTATTATGTCTTGTTTTCATGAAGATAAAAAGAAGAAAATGTTAATTTTAAATTACCTATTATCAGTAAGTCTTAACTTCTAATCTGATAAAATAACAAAAGAATAAAGTTTGGAGGTAACTGTTATTGTTATTGTTTACATATATCCTATGTATTTATGTTTCACACACAATAAATTATTGTGCTTGTCAAATTCACATTCTATTTATTCACAAATATGGGGAAATTAGATGACTCATTTAGTAACATTTTTGGTGTCATGATGTTAAATATTATGTTCAAAAGAAAAATTGTCCACTGAATAAGTTTTTATTTTTTTATTTTTAATAAAAACACATGTGCTCACTATGTTCAGGAACAAAAAAACAACAAAAAAAAGACGACATGAAATAATCATCATTTTACATATTAAATTATTCACTGTAAAATTAGTTTTAAAGAGGAAAATTCGTCCAAAAATATTACAATCCATTGATGGATTTGGGAAGATTTAATCAGCTGATTAGTTGCCTGAGTTGGTATTTATAGAATCTTGCCTGATCAGTCCTGCTGACAGTTCCTTGGGCCCTTGTTTTTCGTTAACAATATTTCACAATATTTAAGACAATATTTAATTTCCTCTTAATTGGGTTAATAACATTTGTTTCTAGCCAACAAATAAACAAATAACATATTTACACACACTAAAAAGGTGGGCCTATTTAGTGTTGCGCATTGAGAATGATAGTCACGATGAGACTTAAGCAAATAAAGTTATGGGCCGAGTAATCCAAAACAATTAACAAATATCAAATCACATTACTAATTCTCAAACCGTTACTCCCATCAGCTTTTACTAGTTAACAAAAAATATAACATGAATGCTAACAAGTGGCTTCCCTGTCACGGGAAAACTCGTGTGGGTTGTCTTTGCTAGATCCTTTTTACCTGTTTTTGGTGCAGTTGTCTCACTGAGCATATTCGAAAACGAGGCTGGGGGGAATCCCGAGTGGTTACTAAACACTGGAAATCTTCAACTACGAGTTGATTTTTATGGCGTATTGTTATGGGAGAAAAAGGATTAACCACTGTGTTCGGTTGTTACCGAAAAATCTACACACTCGTGATTAATCTGCCACAATTAGAACTCGGCAAAGCCTCGTTCTAATCGTAACAGATTAATCACTCGTGTGTAGATTTTTCGGTAACAACCGAACACAGTTGTTAATCCTCTATATAACTAGAACCCTTGTGGGAGAATGGATCTATCTCAGCTTGCTGATGATACCTAGTTGATAGCTCTTTGGCTATTTCAATGTGATTAGAGGTTGGCAGTACAGTTCATATCACATGTGTTGCAGCTAAACACCACTCACCCTGCAACTGCCAAACATCAAGGGGAGCTAACTCTACATTCGAGTCAATCAGATGGTCCCGAAATTCCTTCAGATTGTCTGTCAATTCTGGGTGCAATTTTCTGTTGAAACAGAACTTAATATATAAAGCAATGGTCATTTGTGATGTCATCAACACATATACCAGTTCACAATAATAACAGGACATAGAGGCATTATGAACTAGTTTATGCTTTATACTGAAGCA
The DNA here is from genome assembly GCF_023055435.1 of Haliotis rufescens. Classification (NCBI taxonomy): domain Eukaryota; kingdom Metazoa; phylum Mollusca; class Gastropoda; order Lepetellida; family Haliotidae; genus Haliotis; species Haliotis rufescens. Next base: position 1,459,808 of record NW_025964383.1, read on the forward strand.
GGTCTGGAGGAATAAGTCAATTTAAACCGCATCTTCCATGACTGTTTAGGAAGGGACAACGTTTTAGCATAATGTTGACCAACATTCATTACAAAGGGGTACTGGGATTGAATGATAATTTGTCTTACTAAAGTAAGTCTGTCAGGTTCACTGTGCATGTGTGGTGCACCATGCACCAAACATTGTTCAGTACTTCATAGATGTCCCGAATACATCACAATGAGACTGATCCTTTTGTCCAATCAAGACAATAATCCATTGTCCAATGATACAATAGGTCTGATCACTAAAATAGAGAAACTTGTTTCCACATTCCACAATTTTGGTTTTAGCATTTAACCAAAGAAGAAAAACATTTCAGAGAGACATTTAGCCTCATCCCATACTCAACTCCAATCAACAAAACAAGATATCTTTCCCAAAATAATTGTCCTTAACGTCTGCTTGTGCTTTGACTCACTTGAGTTTGTTGAAGATGAAGCCCTGTACATCCTCCTCCTCATCCTCTGCATGGCTGCTTTCACCCCCAGCATGGCCTGTGTAGAAACACCATTAGTCGGTTACCATGGTTACTGCAGAATCACTGTGGCACCCACCATGTGACATGATGGACAAGTAGAACACTGTGGCACCCACCATGTGACATGATGGACAAGTAGTACACTGTGGCACCCACCATGTGACATGATGGACAAGTAGAACACTGTGGCACCCACCATGTGACATGATGGACAAGTAGTACACTGTGGCACCCACCATGTGACATGATGGACAAGTAGTACACTGTGGCACCCACCATGTGACATGATGGACAAGTAGTACACTGTGGCACCCACCATGTGACATGATGGACAAGTAGTACACTGTGGCACCCACCATGTGACATGATGGACAAGTAGAACACTGTGGCACCCACCATGTGACATGATGGACAAGTAGTACACTGTGGCACCCACCATGTGACATGATGGACAAGTAGTAAACTGTGGCACCCACCATGTGACATGATGGACAAGTAGTACACTGTGGCACCCACCATGTGACATGATGGACAAGTAGAACACTGTGGCACCCACCATGTGACATGATGGACAAGTAGTACACTGTGGCACCCACCATGTGACATGATGGACAAGTAGTACACTGTGGCACCCACCATGTGACATGATGGACAAGTAGAACACTGTGGCACCCACCATGTGACATGATGGACAAGTAGAACACTGTGGCACCCACCATGTGACATGATGGACAAGTAGTACACTGTGGCACCCACCATGTGACATGATGGACAAGTAGAACACTGTGGCACCCACCATGTGACATGATGGACAAGTAGAACACTGTGGCACCCACCATGTGACATGATGGACAAGTAGTACACTGTGGCACCAACCATGTGACATGATGGACAAGTAGTACACTGTGGCACCCACCATGTGACATGATGGACAAGTAGTACACTGTGGCACCCACCATGTGACATGATGGACAAGTAGTACACTGTGGCACCCACCATGTGACATGATGGACAAGTAGTACACTGTGGCACCCACCATGTGATATGATGGACAAGTAGAACACTGTGGCACCCACCATGTGACATGATGGACAAGTAGTACACTGTGGCACCCACCATGTGACATGATTGACAAGTAGTACACTGTGGCACCCACCATGTGACATGATGGACAAGTAGTACACTGTGGCACCCACCATGTGACATGATGGACAAGTAGTACACTGTGGCACCCACCATGTGACATGATGGACAAGTAGTCCAGACATAATTATTTATAGACTGTCGGAATTTTGCTGTGTGCAGTGTTATACAACAAACAAAGAAAGTAAATAACAATATTTGGGTACCCAAGCTGAAAAAACTACACTAGGTAATTCCGCACCACGTAGTTTAGGGATATATGCAAGGTACCTGTAGCTCTGTCCAGCGTGTGATGTTACCTGGTAAATGTGGTATACACAATGCACAAGCCACTGGGGGAATGATATAAATAACGTGCAAAAAGATATCAATGAATAGCATATCACAGCATGAAAAAATATAAACACTGAGGATTTGAAGAAAAACTCTTCCTGTTATGCATGGTATTAATGAAAAAACATTTCTAAATAAAAGCAACCACAGAAATACCAGAATCTAGACATCCCTAGTAACACATAGTGAAGAGGGTAGGAGGGTATCAAGGGTGGACTAAACATGATATTCCCCAAACCAGCAGAGGAAAATCTGCTAACATTAAACATTTAAAAACAATGGGAGCAAAGATACACAAAATCAGTGGTGGCCAATGGCCATACACTACAACCACCCGTTCCCCATCTTTCATCTTAGAGGTCCCAAGGGCACATTCTGTTCCTGAGTCCCAAGGAGACATTCTGTTCCTGAGTCCCAAGGAGACATTCTGTTCCTGAGTCCCAAGGAGACATTCTGTTCCTGAGTCCCAAGGACACATTCTGTTCCTGGGTCCCAAGGAGACATTCTGTTCCTGGGTCCCAAGGAGACATTCTGTTCCTGGGTCCCAAGGAGACATTCTGTTCCTGAGTCCCAAGGAGACATTCTGTTCCTGGGTCCCAAGGGCACATTCTGTTCCTGAGTCCCAAGGAGACATTCTGTTCCTGAGTCCCAAGGAGACATTCTGTTCCTGAGTCCCAAGGACACATTCTGTTCCTGGGTCCCAAGGAGACATTCTGTTCCTGGGTCCCAAGGAGACATTCTGTTCCTGGGTCCCAAGGAGACATTCTGTTCCTGGGTCCCAAGGAGACATTCTGTTCCTGGGTCCCAAGGAGACATTCTGTTCCTGAGTCCAAAGGAGACATTCTGTTCCTGGGTCCCAAGGAGACATTCTGTTCCTGAGTCCCAAGGAGACATTCTGTTCCTGAGTCCCAAGGACACATTCTGTTCCTGGGTCCCAAGGAGACATTCTGTTCCTGGGTCCCAAGGGCACATTCTGTTCCTGGGTCCCAAGGAGACATTCTGTTCCTGAGTCCCAAGGAGACATTCTGTTCCTGAGTCCCAAGGACACATTCTGTTCCTGGGTCCCAAGGAGACATTCTGTTCCTGGGTCCCAAGGAGACATTCTGTTCCTGAGTCCCAAGGACACATTCTGTTCCTGGGTCCCAAGGAGACATTCTGTTCCTGAGTCCCAAGGGCACATTCTGTTCCTGAGTCCTAAGGGCACATTCTGTTCCTGAGTCCTAAGGGCACATTCTGTTCCTGAGTCCCAAGGACACATTCTGTTCCTGAGTCCCAAGGACACATTCTGTTCCTGAGTCCTAAGGGCACATTCTGTTCCTGAGTCCCAAGGAGACATTCTGTTCCTGAGTCCCAAAGAGACATTCTGTTCCTGAGTCCCAAGGAGACATTCTGTTCCTGAGTCCCAAGGAGACATTCTGTTCCTGAGTCCCAAGGAGACATTCTGTTCCTGAGTCCCAAGGAGACATTCTGTTCCTGAGTCATGAGGACACATTCTGTTCCTGAGTCACGAGGACACATTCTGTTCCTGAGTCACAAGGACACATTCTGTTCCTGAGTCACAAGGGCGCTTGCCCCATGCTATTTGACAGATTACATTGTGTATAGCTTGGGCATATGTAGAATACTGAGATCCTGTGGGTTACTTCAGCAAGAAGTGTCTGTCTAGACATTTGCTAGAGGGTGTGTTCTACTACTGGCAGTACTGAGAGGTGATTTGGGAGATCCAGCCACCAGCATACATACATAAATACATAAATACATACCTGCATGCGACACATGAACTCCCGAGGCTTACAGAAACAGGACACACATTAGACACATCACAAGGACACATATCACGACAACATATACACACAAACAACACAAGCAGCATTAAGCATATAAACACAATTACATGTGTCATTTCAGTAGCTAAATCTTACAAGTTTAGGCGAGTTGAAATGGGGTTTAACCTGATGTGTGGCTGTTTGTACTAGTCCGGACTAATGCTGATTCTATATTGCTAGCCCACTGAGATACAATGAATACCCCACTCAGACACAGTATACTGACTCTTAGCCGACCAGTCCTCGTTTTAGCCCCTTATTGCCGATTGCCAGGCAGGGTAACAACAAGTACCATCTTTTAACGTCTTTTGGTATGACACAGCCGAGAAACGAACTCCCGACCTTCCCCCCTACGGGCAGATATTGTACCACTAGACCACCGAGGCAGTCTTCTTACCAGTATAACACTACTGACTTGATATTAGGGGCTGTGTACAGTCTAATCCTATTAGTGATTGGTTTAGAAAGCCCTGCTGGTGATTCTATCAAGTTTATAATGGTATTCTCCGGGACCGGAATTTAACACTGATACTGATTCCCCAGCCTACCTTCCACTTTGGTGTCGTCCTTGGCCTTGTACTCCGTGCTCTTGATGGCCAGCTCCAGACCATAACCTGCCAGGCGGACTTTGGAATCTGACTGATTCTGTGAAGAAAGTGTGTAGGGATTACAGTCTTCACACAAACATTCCTTCATTCAGACACAGATGCACTGTAAGACTACGGTCTTCACACAGACATTCCTTCATTCAGACACAGATGCACTGTAAGACTAGTCTTCACACACATTCCTTCATTCAGACACATATGCCCTGTAAGACTACGGTCTTCACACAGATATTCATTCATTCAGACACAGATGCACTGTAAGACTACAGTCTTCACACAGACATTCATTCACACAGACACAGATGCACTGTAAGACTATAGTCTTCACACAGACATTCCTTCATTCAGACACAGATGCACTGTAAGACTATAGTCTTCACACAGACATTCATTCACACAGACACAGATGCACTGTAAGACTATAGTCTTCACACAGACATTCCTTCATTCAGACACAGATGCACTGTAAGACTATAGTCTTCACACAGACATTCATTCACACAGACACAGATGCACTGTAAGACTACGGTCTTCACACAGATATTCATTCATTCAGACACAGATGCACTGTAAGAATACAGTCTTCACACAGACATTCATTCACACAGACACAGATGCACTGTAAGACTACGGTCTTCACACAGACATTCCTTCATTCAGACACAGATGCACTGTAAGACTACAGTCTTCACACAGACATTCATTCATTCAGACACAGATGCACTGTAAGAATACAGTCTTCACACAGACATTCCTTCATTCAGTCACAGATGCACTGTAAGACTACAGTCTTCACACAGACATTCCTTCATTCAGACACAGATGCACTGTAAGACTATAGTCTTCACACAGACATTCCTTCATTCAGACACAGATGCACTGTAAGACTACGGTCCTCACACACACATTCCTTCATTCAGACACAGATGCACTGTAAGACTATAGTCTTCACACAGACATTCCTTCATTCAGACACAGATGCACTGTAAGACTACAGTCTTCACACTGACATTCCTTCATTCAGTCACAGATGCAATGTAAGAATACAGTCTTCACATAGACATTCCTTCATTCAGACACAGATGCACTGTAAGAATACAGTCTTCACACAGACATTCCTTCATTCAGACACAGATGCACTGTAAGACTACAGTCTTCACACAGACATTCCTTCATTCAGTCACAGATACACTGTAAGACTACAGTCTTCACACAGACATTCCTTCATTCAGACACAGATGCACTGTAAGACTACAGTCTTCACACAGACATTCATTCATTCAGACACAGATGCACTGTAAGACTATAGTCTTCACACAGACATTCCTTCATTCAGTCACAGATGCACTGTAAGACTACAGTCTTCACACAGACATTCCTTCATTCAGACACAGATGCACTGTAAGACTATAGTCTTCACACAGACATTCCTTCATTCAGACACAGATGCACTGTAAGACTACGGTCTTCACACACACATTCCTTCATTCAGACACAGATGCACTGTAAGACTACAGTCTTCACACACACATTCCTTCATTCAGACACAGATGCACTGTAAGACTACAGTCTTCACACAGACATTCCTTCATTCAGTCACAGATGCAATGTAAGACTACAGTCTTCACACAGACATTCATTCATACAGACACAGATGCACTTTAAACAGTGGGAATGCTCTTTTAGTTCTTGGTGTAAAGATTTGAACACAAATACAGTGTTCCCTTCGCTATTGCGCTCATTAATATAGCGCTAACTCGGTTATAGCATACGGTAAAGCATGGCTCCCAAATTTTACTTACATTTTTAATAAACTCAAGTTTTCCAATGACACGATAAAACATTATCAGCTGATCACCGCGATTACGTCACACCAGAAATACCAGTCAACAAGTCCGAAATGAAGAACCCAATTTAATCCAGTTATTATACTATCTGATTATAAAAAGGTATTCATTGTTTTGTAGAATTTTCCTTTTCGGAATATTCTATAAGTAATACTTTACCACTGTCCCCATCAACTGCTCTTATAGCGAAATCTTCCACAGAGATCTTAATCACCTCATGCAGCACATGCGTAGCCACCTAGCTGCCATGTGACACCCTTCACTCTTGTCTCTTGTGAGAGCAAGTGCTCGGGGGACGGACGGGCGGGCAGCAGCCCAGTGGTAACACATTACTTATAGAATATCCTTGATAGGAAAATTCTACAAATTACATTAAGTAATACGTTACCACTGTTATACCGAGGCTGACTACCACAGTAGGGGTGGGGAGCACCTTCAACCCAAAACCTGACTGCTCGTGTTCCTTCGGACCAGCAATAGTATACAACAAGGCGGAAGCACTCGATGCGCATGCTCCCAGCTTGGCGTTACCATATAGGGATACCAAGCATAAGGCTCAATCGTTATTGCCAAACGGTTGGTGACTCCAAACAGCCCCACTGGATAGGTATTTCATCACCGCAGCGGATGAGAACACAGTATCCGTGTGAGCTAAATCTAAGATCAGGTTAAACAGTCGAAAAGAGGGAAATTAATTTCATTCGGACCGTATATCCCAAGAACAAGCCTACTTAAGCGTATGTAATAGGCGCGTGACCTAAATTCAATATTGGAAAGCATGCATTACAAGGTTGCAATACACGACAGACAATTAAGTACATAATTGTCAAATCCAAATAAAGAAACACACAGAAAGCCGCGCTCATCCGCTGTCTTGCGGGACCCAGATTGACCACCGTGCAATGTCTGAAGCCTGAGGAGTTCCGAATTGCGCTGGGCACACCCCTTAGATGACCGCTTGTGCCGCGATCAGCGGCCCAAGACGGTGCACACCCTCCACGTCTTCATCAGAGACCTTTCTGAGGTAATGATTGGCCCAAACCGAGTCAGAACTCCAGTAACAACCTCGCAATATTCTGTGAACAGATATATTGGAGTGTAGGGCAAATGTTGCCGCTAGGGCCCTAATCTCGTGCGGGTTTGACCCCGCAACTGGTAACCCCCAAGACCGGTACGCCAGATTGATGACAGAACGAAGCCATAACGCAATCGAGTTGCGAGTAATGTCAGCAGTTCGATTAGGGTTACACGATATGAACAGACAGTCATGCCCTTGTCTGCGTTCATTCAAAGCCTTAAGATAATACTTAAGGGCCCTAACTGGACACAGCGATCTGTCCTCAGTATCAGCAGGATGTAAGATTTCTATGAGTGATCTTACAGTGAATTCTCTCTCCATTTGGCCAAATTTCTGATTCTTAGCGACGAAGCCCATGAGCAGGCCCAGGCGGACCGCTCCTTCGTCGCCCCTATCGAATCGTACATTGGTGACATCGAGTGTGTGTATTTCTGACATTCGTGCCGCCGTGGCAAAGGAGAGGAGAAATGCTGTTTTCCAAGTCACATGCCGAAACGAAGCACTACTCAAGTGTTCATACGGAGCCTCCGTAAGTGATTGAAACACTAAGTAGAGATCCCAGGCTGGTGCCCGAAAGCCGCCCTTTTTAAGATCTTGCTGCTGGAAACCCTTGATAATACCCCGAATCACCGGCAACGGAGAAGACATAGTTGGCAATGGAACCCCCGGAGAGTTTCCGTGTCTCTCGTAAGTGAGACATGAAACGAGCAATAACCTGCACAGATACCTTATCTGGCGAATGAATGTGATGTTTACAACACAACTTCGTGAAAATAGCCCAACGTGCATTATACACCTTCTGGGTAGAATCACGATGCATACTAACGTATGCCCGAGACACCCTACGAGAAAAACTTTTAATCCTCAGACGCTCGGTGACAACATCCACGCGTGCAGATTGAACTGCCCTGCGTTTGGATGAAGCTGACAGGTGTGAGGGTGGATCAGGAGATCCGGTCTCACAGGCAGTGGAAGTGGCCACTGCGTGACCTGGGCCAGCAAGTCGGGGTACCACGATCTGTTCAGCCACATGGCCGCGATCAGTAACATTCGACAGCGAACTCCTCGGAGCCGGCTTAGAATGAGTGGTATTAACGCCGTCGGCGGGTAAGCATAAGCGTCCATGCCCGTCCAGTCTAACGCGAGAGCATCGTGATCGATGGCCCTCGGGTCCGGGACTGGTGATACAAACAACGGGAGTTGATTGTTGAACCAAGGTTGCGAAAGGAGCACCTCTTGGTTGGTGGCGCCTCAAGAAATGGCACGTGCCGGAAAGAAAGGCCGAAGCCCTGGCAACATACTCAAGGGTTGCATTCAAACCGATCAAACAGTTATAAATGCGCTGGTCTCGGTCCGTGGGGGAAGTGCCGAGAGAGGGCGTCCATTTGCTGTAAAGTCGCTTGAGTGACTGTAGCAGAAGGTGGGGCCCGGACACCCAACCTCTCCACATGGGCCTCCGCCTTGGGACCCGCCTCAGGGAAGGCCAGGTCATGCACCGGGAACGAACCCTTTCTCCATGATGGAGGAGGTAACGGGAGTCCCCGACTGGAGGCCGTGGCGAAGGCTTTCTCCAAAGACAAAGTTGACGTGAGACAAGCCTTGTTGGCGGACTTATCGAAAACCTTGGAGGAACCCACAGAGCCGTGGATTCCCTGGGGTACCGGCTGGGGCCGTGGCATGTCCTCAAAGAGGTCATACACCATGGCTACACGGGCCTTAGTCGATAACGGGAGTATGCCCGCAAGGGCTGCCCGACCAGACGAACCGGTCACCTCAGGGGTGATAGCAGAGCGCACGTAGCGCCTGTATCGTGCAAAGTCCTCCGGCCCCAGACCCTCACACTGGGTGCACCGGGTGTCCTCGCAAGGGACCCTGCAACGATCGTGAGGATCCTGAGAAGACAAAAACTTCTGACAGGCGCAGCAGTGGTGCTGGACAAAAGATCCATTTCCATGTCCGACATTGTTCTTTGAACAAAGACAAAACATGGTTACAACACACACACCAAACATATTCACAAACGTAGATTTTCCGAAGAAAAACAAACGATAAAAGCGAATACATGAAATACATATAATAGATATATATATATATTAATAGGTGATGCAAAAAAAACCCACGATATACCACTGAAGGTGGGAGGAAGACAAAAAATGCCAACGCCACACCCCGTGAGTAGCGAAAAAAGGCGGGAAAATTTTCTTAGCGCTGTATAATGAATGCCCCGTAATTTACAGTATACTTAGGACTAAGAAACAGTAAAAAATATCACCAAGGATAGGCAGTAGGGGGAAAACCGTAGAACGCAAGTAGAGCAGTCGATACACGTCTTGCTATGGCAAGAGAAGAGACAAGAGTGAAAGGTGTCACATGGCAGCTAGGTGGCTACGCACGTGCTGCATGAGGTGATTGAGATCTCTGTGGAAGATTTCGCTATAAGAGGAGTTGATGGGGACAACAGCCTCGGTATAACGGTGGTAACGTATTACTTAATGTAATTATCTGGAAATATGTTTGTAATATATTTTATTAATTTCATTAAAAATTTCATTCAATAATGATTTCGGCAAAATTGTGTGTGAAAATACACAAGGTAATCTTAATTTCTGCATATAAAACAATGCCTTGGAGAGCAGGAAATACAATTCACATCGTAAATCATCATGCCTTGTGATGTTTTATAACAAATTTCATATTTTTATTGACCAGTTCGTTCACCTGAATTCGCTGAAGGGATACGATGTGTCTCTTTGAAAGCGCATAACACTCGATAATTAGTAAGATCTAAACATTTTTTACATTTGTATACTTATCTGCATTACTCCTTTATACATTTACTGCTGTTTTCTGACAAAGAGACATACTGTGTGAGATCCAGCTGCTGAAGAAAAGTTGGAAGTGGCAGCACTCTTGCACAGTCGGCACGTGACCCGGAAGTCATGACGTCACATCAAAACACATAACTGCTTTAAACACAACATCTGAAACTTTATGGGAGGCAGCATAGCAAAGGGAGGGCACGTCGTAATGCAGGATAAGTATTCAAATGTAAAACATATTTAGATTTTACTAATTTTTTTAACTTAACCTGCATTACTCCTTAATGCATCTATATCAGATGGCACGGACGGTGGGCAAACGTTCAGATGTGATCCATAATAAACCCTTGTCAAGGTCCAATGAACCTGCACCACATACAACTGATGACCGGAACATCTACGACCATTCCTGTCATTAGGAAACGAGAGTCGATGCGAATAGAAAATCCCAAATAGGTGACAGAAATTAGAATGAGGCTGGTAGCCAAAAACTAGAACTGACCTAATGCGGAATGCAGTAGAGCCCTCTTATCTGTGCACAATCAATCAGGCTGTCCTGGGAGTTGATTCTTGGCAATGAAGTCCCAGCACAGCCCAAGACACACAACGCCATGAGTACCACGTTCAAACCATGTACAAATCCCACACAGGTGGTCAGAACTTGGCTTACTGATCTTCAAAACGATACGGGCGAAGGCGTGGAGTTCGGGAATTTTTGTCATTCTCCGATCGACCGAGATGGCAAGTTAATGGCGACCAGGTACGTAGAGATGGTAGAGCCTTTCAACCAACATGTGCTGTGCAAAAACAGGAGAAAGTCAGTGAGAAACTGCGGCGACGCTGTCAATGGATCCTGGTGTTTATCTGAGCAGAGGGCCTGGAAGACACACCCTTTGTCGACATACAGTCCCTGTGTCGACGGATGATAGGCTAAAGCAATAGTCTTTGACCTTTCAAGCCGAGTAGCCCTTGGCTCCTAGGGCATTCGGCAGAAGCGCCAGGTGTGCATATGAAACCATGCGGTGTTTGGGTGTAACAGGAGGTTGAGCCACACTGGAAGGTCTAGGTCAGAGGGCAACAAACCAGTACCTCGCCGGCTACCAGGGCACAACCAGGATCAGTTGTCAAGGGGCCTGGAACATGTGAAGAACCATGGGAAGGAGAGTTGGAGGCGGAAAAGCATACGCGGATAAACCTCCCAAGGGAACGCAGAGGGCGTAGACTGCCATAGCTGACGGATCCGGCACCGGTGAGATGTAGGATGGCAGTTCAAGGATGTGGCGAAGAGATGATGGGGGAGACAATCTTTTGGCAGATCAAGGTGAACACGTCTGAGTGGAGCTACCACCCGAGGGAGCCACCATGTCAGGCCTGGACTGAGGGTGTGCCAGAACATGCTCTCAACCTGGTAAGTCCTGAAGCAATACCAGAAGCACTAGCCACTGACAAAGTGGAAGCGGCAGTGGGAGAGCGGGAAGCCATGGTAGATGAGGTCATCTACAAGAATGCAAGTTTAAAAGTCAACAACTGGGCTCTCTGATCGCGTCCTGTTGGGCCAATACGTTGAAAAGTGTGTTCGCCTGCAAACCAATGCCAAACCCCATGTAGACGAAATAAACCCGCTCCTCAACCGACTGCCAAGGCATCGACGTCACCGGTTAGTCGGAATTTGAAGCTATATCCATTAGATATCAGGAAAATTGTGGTACTGGAAGACGTAAGGTGACCAGTTCCATCCCCTAGGTGTGAGATACGCGTTCCCGTTCTTATATCGAGGTGACGATGAAGGGAGGTGCCTCGTTACTCCGCATGTAGTCAGCAGGGAGCGACAGAACTGTCGTGGGAAGAGACATAATCTGTATCTGAATAGATATAAATCTTTGGTCAAAAAGGTCAAACTGCACAAAGTAATGTGATTGTTTCCATCTCTCATTCTTATATCGAGGCGACGATGAAGGAAGGCAACACAATACTTGGCATGTAGTCAAGAGAGGTTGATGGAACGGTTATGTGTAGAATTAGAAAATCAATGCTGTATCTAGTAGCCAAGTCTAAAGATATAAAAATTTCATAGTCTGAAAGATCATACCGTATGAAGTTAGGTGATCTTTCCATCCCCTGAATGCTGCATAACCGCTCCCATTCTTATAGCATGGTCGGAGGTGTTTAACATTCAGAATACTTGACACGCGACATGTAAATCACCCTGCACAGTAGCCAAGAAAAACGCATTGTAGCCGGAAATGGGGTGCAATCTCCACCCACAGACAATCCCAATGAACTGTGTGGTAGACAAACAAGTGGTATACTCGGGTTCTACGAGAGCACCGGTAGCGCATGGAAAAACTGGCTCCAATAACATGTGAGCTCCTACAGCCACATCAAAGGAGTGAACCTGCAGGTCATCTCTCCTAAAGCACGGTGCTCCAAACGATTGGGTTAAGGAGAACAAAAATCCTCATCTAGTGCCGAGGTGAGAACGGTCAATAAAGTGTCTGGAAGGGAGGGCGCCGGTAGGGGCCAAATAACGTGTCTTATCCATGTCAGGGCCAAAATCTACTGGTTTGAAGAGATCCCTTACCAGGAATCTGAACTATAGTCATGATCCCAATGGCGTACGGGAGAGAGGCTAGAGGAGCGGTGACGAGATCGAAAAGACATGGTTTCTCCTTGCCGCTCCGTGGTGAAGATTTAGACTGATGAGAGTCTGTAATAGAAGGAAGTGCCAGGGGCGCCAGTGAGGCAATTGCCGATGGCATCTATGGCGTTGTTAGAGCTGTGGAAGCCAAGGGCGCCGGCAGCACAGCAGATGCTGAAGTAGAGTAGAGGATAGCAGGTGCTGGAGGGCCAGAAGGCGCTCAAGAAAAGCTGAGATACCAGGGCTCCAGTGGTGCCGAGAGAGGCACCGGCGGCACCAGAGGAGCCGTGAAAACCAAGGCGCCGGGGGCGTCTTGAGCTGTGAAAGTACAGGGCGTCATACAATCAATGCAGAAAGGATGGGTCCCTGACCAGAGGCATAAAGTCTGAAATTGAAGCAAAAACATAACGATGTGGCAAACACACAAAGGGAAGCACAATGTAACTCAAAAACTTTTCACTTTATAAAAGTTTATGAGAGTAAACATTTCAGCAAAAAGGTAGTGAAAAAGCAAAGCTTTAAACACACCATCACAAAATAAATAAATTTAGTGTATTACCCAAACCAAATAAAGAATTCAAAACGCATAACACGAAAGTACGTGGCCATGGGGTGAATCGCAAAAATGGCAGGAAAAAGACAAATTGGTGGGAACAACATGGGATGCAAAGTACGTCCGTCCATGGAGGAGACAAAGCAGTTATGTGTTTTGATGTGACATCATGACTTCCGGGTCATGTGCCGACTGTGCGAGGGTGCTGGCTATTCTTCAGCAGCTGGATCTCACATAGTTTGTCTCTCTGTCAGAAAACAGCAGTACATGCATTTGGGAGTAATGCAGGATAAGTTAAAAAATTGTACATTTTACAATAAATTGTATATTAAAATTACTTATCCTATCTCACTCTATGAATTCCTCCTTCTTCTTTCGATCCCTTGCATAGAAACATCCTTGATCAGAGGTGGGCTGAAAATGGAAATGGGACACCGTCGAAACAGCCGCGCCTACCGGCGACTTCGTGATGATAGACTTTTTTACGGTCTCTACAGATGAGTTTTTTGTGCTTCTCCATAATAATAAACAAAAGGGAGTGGTTTTCAATTGTTTATTCATACTATACACGATACAACTGTGCGACTGCAGTGACTGTACTCGCAATTTATCTGCGTTGACAGGCTGTCATAAATTGCTGAACCAGGACTAGCTGACCAAAGTAGTGTAGCCTTTGGACATTGGTTATGGAGATATCTCGTAAGTAGTGGGACGCAAAGACCATGTCAGACTTCCAGAAACATCCTTCAGTGATAGCATTGAGGGAACAGTTGCTATGTAGAGCCATGGTAGATGCGACAGCTCTCATCTTGTGAGGATTCGATGTCTTGGGTGGATGAGTCTTGCAGGTATATGCATAAAGCAATATGTCCTAGCGATCCTCGGGATGTAGAATAGAGGCCAAAGCCAGGATAGTGAATAGCCTGTTGACCAGGAAGTTGGTTCTTAGCAATGAAATCCCATTGTGAATGAGCCAGGCCCATAGATGTAGTAGGCTGGAGTGAGGTTGAAGGAGAAAATCTCTTCGCAAGGGAAGTGGATAATAGTTTCCTCTTGTGAGGTCTACCAACACAGTGAACCACCTGCACACAGGCCAGTAAACCGTGATCAAAATCTTTTGGTGGAAACCCAAAGGCGTTGAGATTTTCCCATGATATGGCCAGAGCATCGCAATGCCACACGTTGATGCCAAATGCATCTATCAGTTGATAAACCTTGAGGAGAGTGACCTGAATGTCGACCCTTAGAGAGTCGACCTGTAGAAAGTTGATCCTTATCCAGTCGATCTCAAGATCTACGACTGGAAGGAGTGCGTTCCTTGGAATGTCGACCCCTAGAATGTTGATCAGAAGAATGTCGACCCACTGAATGTCTACCTGAGGAATGTCGACCCACCGGATGTCAACCTGTGGAATGTCGACTTTTGGAGGGTCGATCGTGGTTCGAAGTCAACTTCTCTGTAGAATGTCGACCCTTCAAAGTCGACTAGCTGTATGTCAACCTGAGAAATGTCAACACTTGGAGCGTCCTACTCTTTCACTGTTCAGTAGGCAATGTCAATGCCTGGTTTTTGCTAGAGTCTATAGTAGATGCAGTAGATATAATTGTGGGTGATGGTGGTTGCTTTACCACATATTTGACAGTTGGGGGACTGCTAGTATTGGTCACACGCTTAGGTTTCTTGGATGCAGAATGTCCATGTTCGGTCAATGTCCCTCTCTCCTGGCATTTTTTAAGAAAGTCTGTAAATGCCTCTTGTGACAAATGAGAGAATTCCAAACACTGTAAACCCGGTTGACAGACTCCACGACAATCACAGCATAATTTATAAGGATCCACCGGCAAAAATATGTGGCAGCATTTCATGCCGGCTGGATGTTTGGCTTGGTCGATACCCATATTTATATGCAATTAGTGCCCCAAAATTCACGTAAATTTGAGAAAAATAAAGGCCTAAATATTCTCTCAAAAGACATGTATGTCTCCACAGGGAGGCGAAAAGAAAAAGAATGATGAGGCAGTCAATGGATCAGATCGGAGACAGTGTGATGCACGAGATCCAGGTGCATGACCAAGATACTGGGGTGGTCGTGACGGTGATGGATGGGTGGCTGGGCAAATGAAGTTTAGAAACTGTAAACTTTGATCAAGGACGTTTCCACGCAAGGGATCAAAAGAAGGAGGAGGAATGCATAGAGTGAGCTGGGATAAGTTTTAAAATTATCTTTTTTTACACTATGAATCATAAACAACTACTATTCTAATCATTTCATTTTTAAACTCTGAAATGTGCAGCGAAGATCGTGTTAGGTAGGCAGAGCATGTATACTGTTTTGTTGGTCATCTACCACCTACGACTCGACCTCGGTTAAACCGCTGATTGTCCTTAACACTCATCAATTATTTGGACCTCAAAGGTAGCATTGTACCGAGGGATCACTGTACCTCTGAATGCAAATTATCCAATTCGAAACCCAACCTACATTTTCATAACTTCTCCTTACTGTAACGCACTATATGTTCATATAGGTTGGTTCTACTGACACTGGGGAAGCTTTACCCAACACATGAGGAAAGTAGGCAGTTCCACCGACACATAAAAAAGAGGATCATAAACATGTGACTGATTCACACCAACAAGTAGAAGGAAACATAAAACTTGTTGTTCAGAGTGTTAAGTGAACAACAGACTACCTGTAAGAAGTGCCTCAACACATAGCTGATCCTCCTCTCAGAGGCTTTCTGCGACAATGCCATGTGGAAAGTGGTGAAACTCTCAGTGCCAACCTCAGCATACAGTATGACAGTGGTGTCCTCCAGGTCTGAGCCCGGGTAGATGTGGTCGAAGGAGTACACGGCAGGCTTGGGTCTGCAAACATCAACATGTTTGGCACATAAGAAAATACATTCACTTTGTAGTAACATGACAATATGGATGTACTGAAAGGCTGAGAAAAAGAGCCTTGCAAGGAACATTATTAAACTTAAAGTTGAAATAAAGAATGTTTGTTGAAAACTATGTTTGATATTTCTTGTAAAAAAAAAAAAACCTTCAACTCTCATGTGACAGAAAGAAAAGGATGTACTGTTTGCAGGGCCACCACTCCACTGTCAATGCAACCAGTAGTCAAGATTTTAATACCTTTCTTTTGCTGATTTGATGAGCTGATCAAGTTTTGATGGGTCACATGATTTACTGCCATGGACATCAACAAAGGCATCACATTCCTCCAACATATCAGCTTCTGCAGCAATCTGGGCAAATAAATGACAGATTCAGGAAATGAAGGTCACAGCTTTTGGTCTTGAAATATATAAGGCTTAAAAAAAAGTCTTGATTCTCAGGTACCGCAGCATCATCACAAAGTCTGCCGCACGTTTCATTTATATTTGCATTTTCAAAAACAAAATCCTTAAATATTCTGAGTCTCAAACACATGGCCCTGGCAGTCAAATGCTACAATACTTAAAAACAATGCGATCCAATATAGAGTGCAGTTACTTCCCTTTACATGCGCACTGCTTTACTGCTCATTTCATGTTGTGTGGTCTGATCATGGACGCAATAGGACTGTGTGTGCTTGTTTTGCCGTTATACTTAACGTCATGTCCAAAATCATAATTGAAAAGAAATTTTTGAAAGGAATTGATAGGAAGACCGAAGACTTTGTATCTCTAACGACTAATGTTCGTTTCAAGGTGAGTTCATGGTGACTTGATTTGATTTGCCGAAATTATGTAAACAATATTGAATGAAAACTTGGAGAAAAGAAATATAATGGATTACAAACGTATGTCCAGATACACAATGAACTCTTTTATAGCCAGATAGGGTATTAACGGGACTAACTTGTGTACTTCAGTACGGATTTGTTGACATGCTTCTTCTGTTGTTGTGTGCTCTTGATAACCTTTTCGCATTGTGAAATAAAATCAAAGCTCATTGTATGCGTGTATTAGTCCAACAGTAGTCAAATACCATATTCCAGTATTTCACTAATCAAGGAATACATTTATGTAGGGAGGCCCTTGCCAAGGTTGATTGTACACAACTGTCTATTTCATTACATACTAGTGTGAACAACCCCACCAAAAAAGGCTGCCCGTCCGCACTATATTTTCAAAAGCCATTGCCTGAGAATTAATTCTTCTTCTTTTTTTAAGCCTAATAATCTTATTATGAAAATTGGTCAGTGAATGTTGTTTCCCAGTAGTGGACAGCCCCTTATCAGCAAGCTGTCAACAATCAAGTCTGGACCAGACAAACCAGTAGTGGAACAGTCTTATCGGCAAGTTGTCAACAATCAAGTCTGGACCAGACAAACCAGTAGTGGACAGCCCCTTATCGGCAAGTTGTCAACAATCAAGTCTGGACCAGACAAACCAGAAGTGGACAGCCCCTTATCGGCAAGTTGTCAACAATCAAGTCTGGACCAGACAAACCAGTAGTGGACAGCTCCTTATCGGCAAGTTGTCAACAATCAAGTCTGGACCTGACAAACCAGAAGTGGACAGCCCCTTATCGGCAAGTTGTCAACAATCAAGTCTGGACCAGACAAACCAGTAGTGGACAGCCCCTTATCGGCAAGTTGTCAACAATCAAGTCTGGACCAGACAAACCAGTAGTGGACATCCCCTTATCGGCAAGTTGTCAACAATCAAGTCTGGACCTGACAAACCAGTAGTGGACAGCTCCTTATTGGCAAGTTGTCAACAATCAAGTCTGGACCAGACAAACCAGTAGTGGACAGCCCCTTATTGGCAAGTTGTCAATAATCAGGTCTGGACCCTTATCGGCAAGTTGTCAACAATCAAGTCTGGACCAGACAAACCAGAAGTGGACAGCCCCTTATCGGCAAGTTGTCAACAATCAAGTCTGGACCTGACAAACCAGTAGTGGACAGCTCCTTATAGGCAAGCTGTCAACAATCAAGTCTGGACCAGACAAACCAGTAGTGGACAGTCTTATCGGCAAGTTGTCAACAATCAAGTCTGGACAAGACAAACCAGTAGTGGACAGTCCCTTATCGGCAAGTTGTCAACAATCAAGTCTGGACCAGTCAAACCAGTAGTGGACAGCTCCTTATCGGCAATTTGTCAACAATCAAGTCTGGACCAGATTAACCAGTAGTGGACAGCCCTTTATCGACAAGTTGTCAACAATCAGGTCTGGACCAGACAAACCAGTAGTGGACAGCCCCTTATCGGTAAGTTGTCAACAATCAAGTCTGGACCAGACAAACCAGAAGTGGACAGCCCCTTATCGGCAAGTTGTCAACAATCAAGTCTGGACCAGACAAACCAGAAGTGGACAGCCCCTTATCGGCAAGTTGTCAACAATCAAGTCTGGACCAGACAAACCAGAAGTGGACAGCCAATTATCGGCAAGTTGTCAACAATCAAGTCTGGACCTGACAAACCAGTAGTGGACAGCTCCTTATCGGCAAGTTGTCAACAATCAAGTCTGGACCAGACAAACCAGAAGTGGACAGCTCCTTATCGGCAAGTTGTCAACAATCAAGTCTGGACCAGACAAACCAGAAGTGGACAGCCCCTTATCGGCAAGTTGTCAACAATCAAGTCTGGACCAGACAAACCAGTAGTGGACAGCCCCTTATTGGCAAGTTGTCAACAATCAGGTCTGGACCAGACAAACCAGAAAGGAACAGCCCCTTATCGGCAAGTTGTCAACAATCAAGTCTGGACCAGACAAACCAGAAGTGGACAGCCCTTTATCGGCAAGTTGTCAACAATCAGGTCTGGACCAGACAAACCAGTAGTGGACAGCCCCTTATCGGCAAGTTGTCAACAATCAAGTCTGGACCAGACAAACCAGAAGGGGACAGCTCCTTATCGGCAAGTTGTCAACAATCAAGTCTGGACCTGACAAACCAGAAGTGGACAGCCCCTTATCGGCAAGTTGTCAACAATCAAGTCTGGACCAGACAAACCAGTAGTGGACAGCCCCTTATCGGCAAGTTGTCAACAATCAAGTCTGGACCAGACAAACCAGTAGTGGACAGCCCCTTATCGGCAAGTTGTCAACAATCAAGTCTGGACCTGACAAACCAGTAGTGGACAGCTCCTTATTGGCAAGTTGTCAACAATCAAGTCTGGACCAGACAAACCAGTAGTGGACAGCCCCTTATTGGCAAGTTGTCAATAATCAGGTCTGGACCCTTATCGGCAAGTTGTCAACAATCAAGTCTGGACCAGACAAACCAGAAGTGGACAGCCCCTTATCGGCAAGTTGTCAACAATCAAGTCTGGACCTGACAAACCAGTAGTGGACAGCTCCTTATAGGCAAGCTGTCAACAATCAAGTCTGGACCAGACAAACCAGTAGTGGACAGTCTTATCGGCAAGTTGTCAACAATCAAGTCTGGACCAGACAAACCAGTAGTGGACAGTCCCTTATCGGCAAGTTGTCAACAATCAAGTCTGGACCTGAGAAACCAGTACTGGACAGCTCCTTATCGGCAATTTGTCAACAATCAAGTCTGGACCAGATTAACCAGTAGTGGACAGCCCTTTATCGGCAAGTCGTCAACAATCAGGTCTGGACCAGACAAACCAGTAGTGGACAGCCCCTTATTGGTAAGTTGTCAACAATCAAGTCTGGACCAGACAAACCAGAAGTGGACAGCCCCTTATCGGCAAGTTGTCAACAATCAAGTCTGGACCAGACAAACCAGAAGTGGACAGCCAATTATCGGCAAGTTGTCAACAATCAAGTTTGGACCTGACAAACCAGAAGTGGACAGCCCCTTATCGGCAAGTTGTCAACAATCAAGTCTGGACCAGACAAACCAGAAGTGGACAGCCCCTTATCGGCAAGTTGTCAACAATCAAGTCTGGACCAGACAAACCAGAAGTGGACAGCCAATTATCGGCAAGTTGTCAACAATCAAGTCTGGACCAGACAAACCAGAAGTGGACAGCCCCTTATCGGCAAGTTGTCAACAATCAAGTCTGGACCTGACAAACCAGTAGTGGACAGCTCCTTATCGGCAAGTTGTCAACAATCAAGTCTGGACCAGACAAACCAGTAGTGGACAGCTCCTTATCGGCAAGTTGTCAACAATCAAGTTTGGACCTGACAAACCAGAAGTGGACAGCCCCTTATCGGCAAGTTGTCAACAATCAAGTCTGGACCTGACAAACCAGTAGTGGACAGCTCCTTATCGGCAAGTTGTCAACAATCAAGTCTGGACCTGACAAACCAGTAGTGGACAGCTCCTTATCGGCAAGTTGTCAACAATCAAGTTTGGACCTGACAAACCAGAAGTGGACAGCCCCTTATCGGCAAGTTGTCAACAATCAAGTCTGGACCTGACAAACCAGTAGTGGACAGCTCCTTATCGGCAAGTTGTCAACAATCAAGTCTGGACCAGATAAACCAGTAGTGGACAGCCCCTTATCGGCAAGTTGTCAACAATCAAGTCTGGACAAGACAAACCAGTAGTGGACAGCTCCTTATCGGCAAGTTGTCAACAATCAAGTCTGGACCTGACAAACCAGTAGTGGACAGCCCCTTATCGGCAAGTTGTCAACAATCAAGTCTGGACCAGACAAACCAGTAGTGGACAGCTCCTTATCGGCAAGTTGTCAACAATCAAGTCTGGACCTGACAAACCAGTAGTGGACAGCCCCTTATCGGCAAGTTGTCAACAATCAAGTCTGGACCAGACAAACCAGAAGTGGACAGCCCCTTATCGGCAAGTTGTCAACACTCAGGTCTGGACCTGACAAACCAGTAGTGGACAGCCCCTTATCGGCAAGCTGTCAACAATCAAGTCTGGACCAGACAAACCAGTAGTGGACAGTCTTATCGGCAAGTTGTCAACAATCAGGTCTGGACCAGACAAACCAGTAGTGGACAGCCCCTTATCGGCAAGTTGTCAACAATCAAGTCTGGACCAGACAAACCAGTAGTGGACAGCCCCTTATCGGCAAGTTGTCAAAAATCAAGTCTGGACCTGACAAACCAGTAGTGGACAGCTCCTTATCGGCAAGTTGTCAACAATCAAGTCTGGACCAGAAAAACCAGTAGTGGACAGTCTTATCAGCAAGTTGTCAACAATCAAGTCTGGACCAGACAAACCAATAGTGGACAGACTTATCGGCAAATAAATAAAACTCCTCCTACTCATGCTGTCTGGTTTAGACTTGATTGTTGACAATCAGTAGTGGACAGCATGAGTTCCTACTCAGACTTTGATTTAGATTTTATTCCTACAGATTGGGCTGGCACGCTGTAGTGTTACCTGCTGGTACATCTGTATGGTTGGCGAGTGAGCTCGTAATGCAAGAGTGAATCTGAGCAGATTGAGCTGCAAGGGAGATAACACCTTGCTGGCCAGCTTCTGTATCAGGTGGTACTGCGACTCGTCTGTCTCTGCAACACAGTGAGTGTCATCAAGTAATCTCTCATAAACCACTATGTACAATCAATTAGGCATGTTAGTTGTCAGACATACTTCCTTAAATTCTTAGATTGTCTTAAAGCTCAGGCCATCAAATATTCTAACTTTCAGCGTGTTGATTAGTTCCCATCTCCTCGAGCTGTGCCTATTTCCTATGGTCGTCATCATGTTTGGCTTTTTCCACCTGTTTGAAACATCTACATGCTGTGTCACCTTCTGATTCACAATTTTGACAGTGAATATGGGAAGAAAGCTGATTATTGTATGCAATATAATTTGTGACAACTTTTCTTACCTCCTTTGACATTTTTGGTACCAAGATTTGACAAATCATTGATAAAAGTCCAAAAGTAGTCACTTGACTCTTTAGCAATGCCTTCACTGGAAGTAGAATATAACCATAAAAGAATAAATAAATATGCAGACATAACGTATATATTAAGTACACTAACATGAGTTATAAGTACACTTCATGCATGAAGTAGTTACAATGAGGATTACATGAGCAGATAAGCATAATAAACATTTATGTGTTGAAACTAACTGGGAACAAACTATCAAGAATAATGTGTGATGCAGTTTCAATGATTGAATTAAATGCTAAAGATACTTCACCAATAAAAAAATATATTGCAAGTGATTGTGAGGCCTGTCATTAGAAATCCAAGCAAAGTCTTTTGGGTTTCTGTTTCTATAAACTGAAAATACATAAATAGTCCATGCCCACAAACATACTTTTTCCTGATTTGCTGATCACAGGAAGGGCGGGGCTTGTGTTGCATTATTGAACTGATCAATGTTAATGATTTTGTATTTGTCTACATTTTTTTCTGTTAATCATTAAATAACCAGTATTCAACTGACTTCAATATGTTTACTATTTACGGAGTTATGTGGATTTACAGTGTGCACATACCTATGTGTAGCAGAAATATGGCTTTAATGTCTTGGACAATATCACATTGATAATGTCAGTTGGTCAGTGCCAAAACAATTTTCAGTCAATCTTAATCTGAACATATAGTCTGATAACAGCTAGACTTAAAGAGACACTGGTTTCAGCAGTTCAGACTTGTAGCTCAAATCAGATGCTACTAATATCGATTATCTAGATGCACAAGGATACATTCTTTAATAACGGCATGTTGGGCACTTCAGGGTCAAGTGTATCATTATGAGTCAGCAGCACACAACACATTGAACTATTTGTTACTTTTCATTCAATAGTGGTGTTCCCAATAGTGTAGTTATGTGAAAATTAATAAATTTACAATTGAATAAGTAGAATAAAAAAGTATTAGTATTATTCAAGTAATCATTAGCATGAGTAGCCTGATTTATATGTAAAATTCACTTTTTTATAATAGTAACTTATTTAACATATGAAGTGATAACCAAACATAAAAATGATATTAACATTCATATTTTCAACTTCCCACCTTGCTTCAAGGAGAATGGGTGTGTGTTTCCATTTACTCTCCAAGGAGATGCTGATATACTTGGACTTGGCGCTGACAGGTGTCAGTGTAGCCAGTGAACACAGCACAATCACTGCTGCCAACATGGTACCATCCACCTACAAGGCAATCACACCATACATTTCATGTACACAATCTTTAAAGGAGACCTTGATTGTCCAGTGGCTTTAACACTTCTCCTATATGTCTCAGATGAGAAATATGTTCCATCTAGTTCTGCAAATATTTACATATTCTCTCACAAGTTTTAGACTTGTAAAAGAAATAAATGTCTCTGTTACCAAAGGGCTTCAGTAGATTATCTGAGGGCCACCACAGTCAACATGGTTAATTAGATGGCTGCTGTAGATATGCTTGAGATAACTCAACAGTAGCAGCTCGAATGGCAAGAATGGGTTATGCCAGATACCTTCTGCCATTGCACAGGGTTCTTCCTTTAATATCTAATTTAAAGTTATATATTGAAGCATACAATTGGGTGCTGAAATATTTTATCTAGTTACGTTTTTTTATTTATGCTATGAATTGTTAGCTTTGACCCACAATTTCTAAAAAATACACATCTATTTCTTCTTAGACATATATATAAAAAGTTCAAACATAGTGGATTGGGGATCCAGTATGAATGCATGTGTGAACTAAGAACCATGGTAACAAAAGAACCAAAAACCTCATATCCAAATCTGATGCACTGATGTGACAAGACTGAGTGATTCATAAAAAGTCTAAAACATCATTCAGATTGAGATATATGCTGTGTCCCAATCAAGAATGTAATATCATTATGATCATGATTACAGTGTATTCCATTGTTCAGTTCATTATTGTATGTGACTTATCAATAAGTTAACTTACTTGTGTTGATCCTCAATCAGAACTTAAGTCCCTATTACCTCATGCTTATCGTAAGTGCAAACATGGATTATAGACAAAATGGCCCCTGACAATATGGAGAAAATGGTCCTAATTTTTGTGAAAATGGGTCACAAATTTTGGAGAAAATGGACCCACACAAAACTAACTTACTTAAATTAGGAATTTAACATGCGTTTTTCGACATATGCGTATTTGCGCACAGGTCCGCCAGGCCATTTAGTGTTTGGTCGAAAAAGGGTATGTCCGAAAAGGTGAGGCAACCAAGGTGGGGCTTGTAGGGTTGCTTACTTAATTTGGAGAACAAATTTGGAATTAACTAAAAGTGATTTCATTTATAGAATTAATACATGGGACCTGTTTCTCAACTCCGACATTATTGTTATTTTGCAATTAGTAGTACTCAGTAACCATTGTCACAAACAAGGCCAGAGAGACCAGAGACAATGGCACAAACTGGATAAGTGAGGATTACCGAAGAGACGAATTTAGAGAGACGGTCATATGTATGTTGTTTTGTTACAACACAATTACAATGCTTGAGGAGAACTTCTGGAGAAATGAGAAGAATCCTGGATCTGGGTAAATATACCTGCAACCAGCCTGATGACAGCTAAAATGAAGGATTGTTTATTGCGTTTCGTGTCAGAAGATGTGAAGAGAAATCAGCAGACTTTATTCTGTGGCTCTTGTCAGGGAAGGATTCACAAACTATGTGAACTTGTATCTCAGGACATGATGCACTGAGGGATTTCCGAAATCCACACAATAATAACATGTGGAGCTGGATATGGAGACCATGTGACATTTGGATAGACCATGGTACACAGGATCCGTGCAGAATAGCTCCACAATAAATAAACTTAATTACAACTGATTTGCACAAGTTTTGTTTCTTCAAAACTTGGATCTATTTTCTCCAAAATTTGGGTCCACTTTCACACAAATTTGGGCCATTTTCTCCACATTGTCTAGGGCTAGTTTCTTCTGCACCCGCAAACATAAGTCATTACAAGTTATGTGGGAGCGGGGTGTGGTACGTCTCTGCGACTTAGTTGATTGTGTGTTATGCTTGTCAATGAAAATGATTATTTATATGCTGCCAATCATGATTTCGATCTGAAATGCAACGTGTCGTTTACAAGCGCTTCCAAGTGATTTCTTGCTAGTATTGGATATAAATTCAAATATTTGAATAGATACCAAATTCAGTTAAAAAGAACACCAAATTTATTGTTTCAATTTTGATCTGGAACAATACGACATGTATTTTTACTGTGACCAAACTAGAATAAACATAATAACGGCACGAACCTTCCTGGACGCAGCCATATTGTAGATCAGCACAAACATATTCAATGTGGACGGTTTTCATTGGATAATTTTTCAACAACTTAATTCACTAAAGTTATCGAATTGTATAATTAAAATGTTGTTCACCATATTTCCTATGATAACGTTATTTGGTAGTGTGTCTATTAAGGTTTAATCCTATTGACTGCGAGACTATAACCCGGAAGAGAATCGTCTGCAATGCAATGCAAATTCGATTTGCTGTCAAAATCACTGATCTACACGCTTGTGTGTCTGTGTGGTGTTTCTGAAACGGTAGAACTCTGGCAATGAATGGTATCGCACCTGCAATCATTTCAACATTATAAAAGTGCACTTATTTTGAGTGTCAGTCAGATGTTATAGGTGAAAACCAACAGTGAACTTGCTGTCAGAATGTGCTTGCCAGCAGCCTTCAGCCAGTGCAGAGCCAGAACCGCATAACGTGACGACTGAAAAACAGACTGACTGCATGGCCGCGGCAACTACGCTGGGTAGAATCGATCGATGGCGCTTGGCGCAATAGCCACCAATATAAAGGTAATTGTGGCGACTATTTAGCCGGGAATCTGTTGGTCGGACGCTATACACAACATGAGCTGAATTCAGAGGAGGGATTTGTTAATTTTCATCCTCCCTTTTTCAATCACGGAATGATTATACCAGGAGAATAAGACTTAAAACCGACACTATTGTTCCCATAACTATCATGGATCTTCAGACGACCGGTGTCATGGACTCATTTCTTTTTGGTTGCTGTGTGTGAATGATAACATGCCACAGCCAAGGATTAATGCTGGATGAAGAGTAATTGGATTATTCAGCTATTCAGTTTGTGAATCACTGATACTATTATCTTGACTAAATGTACTGATATGTTACATGTCAATGTGTACATTATCATAACTGTCAGATCAAGAATATATGTTTGATCTTGAATATCTGACTAACTTACAGGGTTTATACAGTATCATCAATATTGTATCATTCAGTTAGATCATACAAAATGTCACTAACGCCTTGGGATTTCAGTGGTCTTGGAATGGGTTTTGGCCTTTATCGTCCAAGGCGGCCAAGTTACACTTTTGCAACACAGTGTAGCCGCCAAAGGAGTGAAAGTTACAGGTATGCCACGAGAAGAGAAACTGACATTGCCGAACAATCAGAAGACTTCATAGATGATATGATGCGAAAAAAGAGGAAAGCAAGTTATATAAAGGCAACTCGAAAAATGGATGAAATTGAATTGGATAATGTTATTAATGAAAATCGGAACCATGTTGGAAATGACAGTAGAGTGCAGAATCATGTATGTCAAAAGCATAATGTTAAGGAGGTGGTAATTGAAGAAAACTCTAAATCACCAGAAACCTATGAGGACCCTGAAGAGCCCACACCTAGTTCAAGTGAACAAGGCAGCAGCATTCCATCAATAATAATGTTCACTTTTAAGAAGAACCTGATTGTTCTATGTGCAAGTTTCATTCTAATATTCTCTTCATTTCGAGCCATTCAGAATCTTCAGTCATCCGTCAACACTGCTTCAAATTTAGGAATTATTACAATGAGTTGTGTTCATGGAACAACAGTTCTCACATGTTTATTAGCACCTGTAGTGATCAACATTTTCTCAGCCAAGTGGTCATTAGCACTGGGAATGTTGTGTTATCTCATCTGGTTTGGAGCTAATTTCTATCCCCGATTTTACACCTTGATTCCAACTGCACTGTTTGCTGGACTAGGCCAAGGTATTCTCTGGACTGCAGAGATTTCATACGTCTTGAAATTAGCATTTGATTCGGCAAGGGTTACAAAAGACCTTTTGGAGCATGAAATGTTTCGTTTTCATGGAATTTTCTTAGCATGCTTTCAGACAACGCACATATGGGGAAATCTTATATCTTCCATACTGATTGGTCAAAAACCAAAACCAGTGTCAAGTTTTGGAAATTTTGGAAATACGTCCATGTTCATTGAGGTAAAGATTCAAGACTGTGGCGTGTTACATCGATGTCAAACGAATAAATTGATGGGTAAGTTGCAGGCTGACATTTCATATTTGAATTTCTCTAAATTTGTATTTCATGTTCCCTGTGCATGTAACTTGTTTTGAACAAACTGCCATTTTTTACTCAACATGCTCTTTTGAGAAATCTATGCATCCTACATTAAGATTGCATGTTTTTGCCTTGTGTGTGTTCAGCTATTACATGGCCAAGCATGATATTTTGTTTTTAGTTACATTTCCTGTGCAGCTTCTCAGGGTTAATTTCATTGTTTTGCACCAAAGCAAGAAACTGGGGATATTAACAAATAATATATTTGAAATCAACAGCTTTCATTGATAGTCAACGGAAGTGATCAGTGCTGTGTTTATTAAGAAAGAATTTACATGAATTTGCAAAAACTGTGTACATTAACACATGAACTATTTTAAGAAGCAATAATACCTTCATTCTCCTGATATTCTCAGAAAGATATCAAAGCCAGACAAAACTGGCTTTCATCTGAATACAGACCATGCAATATGCTACATTTGTTATTTTAGGTGCTGTTGGATGCATGATACTTGAGGTACTTGAGCTGATACTTGAATAAACTAATTCTCATCACCATGATCACTGAATTTGTTGTCTCTATCGCTTGTTGTAAAGTCAATGAAGCTGTTTGGTGATGTATAATATATATTCATATAGCTATAATATATAGCTACAGGTCAAATTAAGTTGAAATCCAACCATTACAACAATGAAAAAAGTACAGGCACTTAAACACTAAAGACAACATTTCAAAGATTATTTTTTCATGCACTTTATTCACATCCTGTTTTGTAACAGTGAACAGATAGATGGCAGAAGACAAGATAATCAATGAGTCCAATGGGTTTAGTTTCCATATACCCTTTCTCACTGTAACTTACAACAGCCTGCATGTTCTTTTCTTACAGCAAAAGGATTTTAATGAAAGTGATCACATGTTTACAACATATCTTTCTCTTTACAATAAGTGGTTGATATCTGATATAAACTTGAACACGTTGAAGTCCTCATCTTGAAATGAGCAAGGCATGAATGAGAATCATGACATGCAAAACAACATGTACTAGTATCTAAGTTAATTATGTGTAGCTTGTTTCTCATAAGGATTTATATATTTATTGATTTGCATGTTGCAGAGACTGACATTTCAAATATATAGATATTGTTAATTCAGCATTAAACAGGTGTTCATTAAGCTTTTATATTACCCGTTACGTGTGTTTTTTAAACATTGGAAAAGGAGCAATTTGGGTAAATATTTGAAATTAATTTCTAGACACGTAATTCTAATTGGAAGTGTCAATTCTTGTGCTTATTTGTATTGTCACCTCCATTTCAGCTCTCCTTGAATTCAAGTTTGTGTTTTCTTTCAGCTATCATTTATTTGGTGTGTCCTAGCCTCCGTGGTAGCTGTAGCTGTGTTGGATGACATGCATGACATATGTGAGACCGTGTAGACGTGTTGTATGTCATGTGCATGACATGTCTTATGTGTGTAGTACAACAGTCTCTAACAGGTAATCTATACTCATGTACAGTTTTTCATGTACTGAAAATGCTCATGTAAATGCCAGTGCTTGTCTACAGATAGCAATAGAATGTTAAATTACAACTGGAGGACATCTGATACATTTGCTGGCAAGTACAGGGATCCAAACTTAAAGATCAAGGTCATTCAGTGTGGCTCTGGCACAGAAAATATGCAAACTTCTGCAATATCAAACTTCTGCATTGGTAACATGGTTTGTCCTCGAATCCTTTGATTAAAGCCTTACTGTTTTGATGCACAGATTTATTACCCATGAAGAAAGTAGAATGTAGGAACTTTCAGATAATTTCACATGTGTCGTTTACTCAGTTGAAGCAACGCAATGCCATCTTTCTTCATTGTTCAGTAAAATATGATGTAGACCATCATTTATGAAGTCGCAAATAGATAACATTACATCGTCAGAACAATAGGTTGACTTAAGTGGAAATATAGTTTGACATTTCATGTTTTTCTTCACTTACATTCTTAAAATGACTGTCCATCCCACATAAATGAATGCTGTAAGCACCTCACTCAAGACAGATATTTCATAATTCCTAGTGGCTTGTGTATTTTTCTAAGTATTACCCATGTACCCGGTGGGTGAAAAATGAGATGGTAATGTGGCTGTTAACCTCCTAGTGCCTCGCAGGCAGCTTGGGTTGTATACTCCCCAGGGAACTTAGAATGACAGTTGAGTGCACACTGATCTACTGACTGGGATGTTAATGTTCACACTTTAAGTATGCACATTGTGCATGGAGTCTAGTGCAATATAAGTACAAACATTATTGTTATTTCCTAATACATAGTTGCCTGAGTCATCCATGCACCATGTTAGTTTACTCCCCATGAATTGATTGACAACCAGATTATTGGTGTGAGTACTAACAAAGGGTAAAGTCAAGAGAACTCAGCATCTTGTGTGTTCACCATTAGCATCATAACAGTACTAACCGACACCTCCTGCCAAAGAAGGAAATGAGAGTAGTGTATGTATCATGATGATGCTGTTATACACTGCTGTCCAACACATTCAATGGGTGTTCAGTCGGTTTCAAATTTGGGAAAGTAGAGGGCCACTGGAGAACCTTACATTCAGGTTGCTGCTAGTACACATGATGTATGCAGCCTAGCACCCAGTACCAGCCAGGTTTGTTCTACCTGTGTGAGAGGGGGATGGGGGTCCACTTGGGTCATTTGTAATACCCCCTGAAACATTCACACACGTTTCACATGGTTGTCACGTTTTGGTCTTTGCCGTGTTTTAATAATTCCAAAAATGATATTTTTCATTTGGTACCAAATATCATCATATTCACGCTTCAATATATATGTTAGTCACTTGTTGGATACTAACAGTGGACAATGTACATGGCCCCAGCATCACCTTCAGGTGATGTACAATGTATGTACCGTATAGGAGGAAAACGTTGCTTAAATTTGGGGGACCTTATTATAAGTTGTAGCAGGATCACTTGGGTTTTATGTTTGTTGAGGGATGCATAAAACCCATGT
This sequence comes from Haliotis rufescens, assembly GCF_023055435.1. Taxonomy (NCBI): domain Eukaryota; kingdom Metazoa; phylum Mollusca; class Gastropoda; order Lepetellida; family Haliotidae; genus Haliotis; species Haliotis rufescens. The sequence continues at coordinate 1,490,370 of NW_025964383.1, forward strand.
ACCCCGAGTGATCCTGCAGCAACAAATTTATCTAAATTTACATGTTTTGAAATGACATTGTAAAGGAATTCAAACAATTTCAAAATTGATAGAAAACAGCTATTTGACTGAGCTTAGGTCAGCTTGCGCTATGTCATGTGACTTCCATTGACTCGGAAAAAGTGCAGCATTTTGCATTGAAGCGGGGTATAAGATATTCATTCTGCCTCTCAGAAATGCACGTGCAGCCTGACTTGCTTGTGGCAGGTATAACAGATTTATTCTGACAGGCAGCTGCATGTGTGTGAGTGAGGGTGTGGAGTCAGTAGACAGGCAGCTGCATGTGAGTGAGTGAGGGTGTGGAGTCAGTAGACAGGCAGCTGCATGTGAGGGTTGTGTGGAATCAGTAGACAGACAGCTGCATGTTTGAGTGCGGGGTGTGTGGAGTCAATAGACAGGCAGCTACATGTGTGTGTGAGGGAGGGATGTGTGGAGTCAGTAGACAGGCAGCTGCATGTGTGTGAGGGTTGTTTGGAGTCAGTAGACAGGCAGCTGCATGTGTGTGAGGGTTGTTTGGAGTCAGTAGACAGGCAGCTGCATGTGTGTGAGGGTTGTGTGGAGTCAGTAGACAGGCAGCTGCATGTGTGAGTGAGGGGTGTGGAATCAGTAGACAGGCAGCTGCATGTGTGAGTGAGGGGTGTGGAGTCAGTAGACAGGCAACCCTCACAGCAGCATGTGTGAGTGAGGGGTGTGTTGAGTCAGTAGACAGGCAGCTGCATGTGTGTGAGTGAGGGTGTGGAGTCAGTAGACAGGCAGCTGCATGTGAGTGAGTGAGGGTGTGGAGTCAGTAGACAGGCAGCTGCATGTGTGTGAGGGTTGTGTGGAGTCAGTAGACAGTCAGCTGCATGTTTGAGTGAGGGGTGTGTGGAGTCAATAGACAGGCAGCTACATGTGTGTGTGAGGGAGGGATGTGTGGAGTCAGTAGACAGGCAGCTGCATGTGTGTGAGGGTTGTTTGGAGTCAGTAGACAGGCAGCTGCATGTGTGTGAGGGTTGTGTGGAGTCAGTAGACAGGCAGCTGCATGTGTGTGAGGGTTGTGTGGAGTCAGTAGACAGGCAGCTGCATGTGTGTGAGGGTTGTGTGGAGTCAGTAGACAGGCAGCTGCATGTGTGAGGGGTGTGTGGAGTCTGCAGGAGGTGTCAGTACAGTAGACACACAACTGAATGAGCCCTGCCAGACCAAGTCCCATGTGGGGCTTTACAAACATTGGTATCTGTGAGTGGAATGTCAGTCTCAGTATTTAAGTTATTGATTATTTCTAGCAAGTCCAAGAAATGAGAACTATGCTAAATTAAAGCTGCCAGTCCCTTCAATCTGTTGTTAGGAGAAATAATTAAACCACCTAGTGTCATTGCTTAATGAGATTGGTGAGAGATTGAAATAGGATTTCTTTTCCAAATTTCTGTTTGATTTTTAGGGAGTGGTGATTAAAATATTCAATTACAGGAAAACTTCTATCCATGTACTGTTGGGATATTACTAGGCTACAATTTAGTAACAGAAAATTAATGCTGTTCTCATTAGTGTTGTAATCTGATAGGGTCGTCATATGTAGTCAGGATCATACACGTCTTTTGATATGTCAGAATCTTGTAAGAGAAGTTAATTCAGGAGTTGATTACCAGTTGTTTCTCTATGTGTGTATATGGCCACACAGAGTTGGTGATGGGCCACACAGAGAACACGGGCTTCTTACATCTTCGCACCTGGGTCATTCTCTAAAAAAGTAACATTTTGGCCTATGAAAAATCAACAAATCAGAATTCATTTTTGAAATGTTTTTGTTGAGCAGATAAACAACATAACAAATACTGAATACAAGTGTAAAGTATGCAGGCTTAATATGTCTTATTTTCCTTTTTGCAGAAAACTATTTTTGGCATCTCTGTACCAAATGTCTGTGCTGTTACCGTGCATAAAATTCAGTTTTTGTCACCGAACATAAATCTAAAATGAATTAAATTTATGATATGGTTGTTGCATTTTGGCATAGTTCAAATACCAAAATTTCATTTATTGGCTTTACTAAATTATTAGACTGTAAATATATGCATACAATGGAATTATTTGCAAAAAGATGTATGATAAACTTGTCTACTGCTTACACTGAAAAGGAACTACCATTATTCTATAAGGTAATAATAGTTATTACACTCATTTTATGAATTATATATATTTTTGTCAGCAGAGTTGAACCAATTATAACTTTTGAGATGGCAGAAACCTGGTGACAGGAAAGACATTCACGGTAACAGGGCAGACAACACGGTAACAGGAAAGACAAAATATTTTGTAATTGCCAAAACTATAATAACTATTTCTGTGTTCTGTGTTTCAGAAGTAAAGGTAGTCAAAAAAAGGGAAACTCAATGAATGTGCATATCAAAGTGTTAGGTGTATTTTGTATGTGACATTAATTAGATAAAAATGTGAGGTTTGGTAACAGCACAGACAAGCAAAAATTCATAAACCAATCTTATGTGGAATTGCTCATCTCAAAAATAGAACTTGATCAGAAACTCTACCAACAACCTTAATGGCACTTTTTGAGGTTATTGTTGCTTATTCCAAGCAAAAAGCTGTAAGGAAACGAGAATAGTCAACTTTCAAAACTTTCAACAGTAACAGCACAGACAAAGTCTGATAACATATTTGCACTTTTACCAAATGATAGCATTATATGATAACATTCAGTAAATCATTCTTGACCTCATTCATGTGCACATATAAACACAGGTTATTGTTTGCCATGAATTGTTACCAACATATCTTCCCACAAAGAAGACTCAACACAATAGTCAGAGGACAGTGATATTTTGGAAGGCTCTGGTACAAAGCTAACTATGTCCTCAAATTGGTACCAGCATTTGTCTTTAAGTTTGCATGGCCAGAAGAAACAATTTGCATTCCCGTGCTTTCCCGCTTTATGAATATATTCCACAAAAACTTCACCTAGCTCTATATCTTCAACATAACCAGGATATGATATGTTATACACAATGACAACAAATTTCCCGGGGCATTCATTTGTATCAACTGGCTGGTGTATTTCCTTTTGTCTTTCCATCTTATTCTCGTCTGAACTTTGTACCATTTCCTTACTTGTCTTTTGGTGAATTTCATCATCATTCAGACTCTCCATTCTGTCAGCACACACCTCCACTACTCTCATTCCCCCATGTTCCCCCACTCAAACACTCCATTCTGTCAGCACACACCTCCACTTCTCTCATTCCCCCACTCATACACTCCATTCTGTCAGCACACACCTCCACTTCTTTCTTTCCCCGACTCATACACTCCATTCTGTCAGCACACACCTCCACTTCTCTCTTTTCCCCACTCATACACTCCATTCTGTCAGCACACACCTCCACTTCTCTCTTTTCCCCACTCATACACTCCATTCTGTCAGCACACACCTCCACTTCTCTCTTTCCCCAACTCATACACTCCATTCTGTCAGCACACACCTCCACTTCTCTCTTTTCCCGACTCATACACTCCATTCTGTCAGCACACACCTCCACTTCTCTCTTTCCCCCGACTCATACACTCCATTCTGTCAGCACACACCTCCACTTCTTTCTTTTCCCCACTCATACACTCCATTCTGTCAGCACACACCTCCACTTCTCTCTTTCCCCCACTCATACACTCCATTCTGTCAGCACACACCTCCACTTCTCTCTTCCCCCCACTCATACACTCCATTCTGTCAGCACACACCTCCACTTCTCTCTTTCCCCCACTCATACACTCCATTCTGTCAGCACACACCTCCACTTCTTTCTTTCCCCGACTCATACACTCCATTCTGTCAGCACACACCTCCACTTCTCTCTTTCCCCGACTCATACACTCCATTCTGTCAGCACACACCTCCACTTCTCTCTTTCCCCGACTCATACACTCCATTCTGTCAGCACACACCTCCACTTCTCTTTTTTCCGACTCATACACTCCATTCTGTCAGCACACACCTCCACTTCTCTCTTTCCCCCACTCATACACTCCATTCTGTCAGCACACACCTCCACTTCTCTCTTTTCCCTACTCATACACTCCATTCTGTCAGCACACACCTCCACTTCTCTCTTTCCCCCACTCATACACTCCATTCTGTCAGCACACACCTCCACTACTCTCATTCCCCCATGTTCCCCCACTCAAACACTCCATTCTGTCAGCACACACCTCCACTTCTCTCATTCCCCCACTCATACACTCCATTCTGTCAGCACACACCTCCACTTCTTTCTTTCCCCGACTCATACACTCCATTCTGTCAGCACACACCTCCACTTCTCTCTTTTCCCCACTCATACACTCCATTCTGTCAGCACACACCTCCACTTCTCTCTTTTCCCCACTCATACACTCCATTCTGTCAGCACACACCTCCACTTCTCTCTTTCCCCGACTCATACACTCCATTCTGTCAGCACACACCTCCACTTCTCTCTTTTCCCCACTCATACACTCCATTCTGTCAGCACACACCTCCACTTCTCTCTTTCCCCCACTCATACACTCCATTCTGTCAGCACACACCTCCACTTCTCTCTTTTCCCTACTCATACACTCCATTCTGTCAGCACACACCTCCACTTCTCTCTTTTCCCCAACTCATATACTCCATTCTGTCAGCACACACCTCCACTTCTCTCTTTCCCTGACTCATACACTCCATTCTGTCAGCACACACCTCCACTTCTCTCTTTCCCCCACTCATACACTCCATTCTGTCAGCACACACCTCCACTTCTCTCTTTCCCCCACTCATACACTCCATTCTGTCAGCACACTACTCCACTTCTCTCTTTCCCCTACTCATACACTCCATTCTGTCAGCACACACCTCCGCTTCTCTCTTTCCCCAACTCATACACTCCATTCTGTCAGCACACACCTCCACTTCTCTCTTTTCCCCGCTCATACACTCCATTCTGTCAGCATACACCTCCACTTCTCTCTTTCCCCCACTCATACACTCCATTCTGTTGGCACACACCTCCACTTCCCTCTTTTCCCTACTCATACACTCCATTCTGTCAGCACACACCTCCACTTCTCTCTTTCCCCAACTCATACACTCCATTCTGTCAGCACACACCTCCAATTCTCCCTTTTCCCGACTCATACACTCCGTTCAGTCAGCACACACCTCCACTTCTCACTTTCCCCCACTCATACACTCCATTCTGTCAGCACACACCTCCACTTCTCTCTTTCCCCGACTCATACACTCCATTCTGTCAGCACACACCTCCACTTCTCTCTTTCCCCGACTCATACACTCCATTCTGTCAGCACACACCTCCACTTCTCTCTTTCCCCGACTCATACACTCCATTCTGTCAGCACACACCTCCACTTCTTTCTTTCCCCCACTCATACACTCCATTCTGTCAGCACACACCTCCACTTCTCTCATTCCCCGACTCATACACTCCATTCTGTCAGCACACACCTCCACTTCTCTCTTTTCCCGACTCATACACTCCATTCTGTCAGCACACACCTCCACTTCTCTCTTTTCCCCACTCATACACTCCATTCTGTCAGCACACACCTCCACTTCTCTCTTTCCCCCACTCATACACTCCATTCTGTCAGCACCCACCTCCACTACTCTCTTTCCCTCACGCATAGACACGGTGTTTGAAGTGATCATGTAAAATTACTTTCATTTAAAGTTGCTAAATATGTTACATTTCTTAATTATGTACAACAGTAGGGCGAGCAAATTGAATAATTGTTCATTATTTGTGTCAACTTAGTAAAAAAATCCTAAATGTCTTTGCTGTCACTGAAAAGTGCTGTTACCAAAGTTCTACTGTGCAGTGTAATCAGTGTTTATTGACCCAAATATTAATGGAAATTCAATTTTTCCTGTAACTAACAAAAGCCTAAGAGATAGAGTTTTAAAGACACTGAAACATTGAACAAAACTTTCTCAAGATCTCTATTAAACACTAAATGTCTGTGCTGTTACTGTTAAGTGTCTGTGCTGTCACAGTCACTTATAGACACGGTGTTTGAAGTGATCATGTAACATTACTTTCATTTAAATTTGCTAAATATGTTACATTTCTTAATCATGTACAACAGTAATGCGAGTAAATGAATAATTGTTCTTTATTTGTGTCAACATGATAAAAAAAATCCTAAAATGTCTTTGCTGTCACTGAAATGTGTCTGTGCTGTCACTATTAAAAGTCTGTGCTGTTACCAAAGATCTACTGTGCAGTGTAATCAGTGTTTATTGACCCAAATGTTAATAATATTCAGATTTTCATGCAACAAGCAAACATACAAAATACATTACCATTCATGTTTTCTTTGTCTTTTAATATATATATGTTGAAACATTTATTGAACACTCTATGTCTGTGCTGTCGCCTAAATATGTCTGTCCTGTCTCTTTTTTTAAGGTGACAGCAGAGACAGTGACAGGAAAGACAAACTATGACATAATGCCAGCTTAGGACAATAACTTCTCTCTTGCACTGAAAAAAGCACACTGGTTGAGTTCCATTCTGACAGTCAAATATACTCATTATATTTGATTTTTTTAATAACAATTTCGGAACCCAAAATGCATGGTGACAGCACAGACACCTACAAAAAGTACACATCAAAGCAACATTAACCACTTATTTTGAAGACACTGCACCAATATAAATTGCTTGAGCATATGGTGCCATGATAGTACTGGAAAGGAAGAGACCTGCAAAGACCTTAGCCTTCTGGCTTACCAAAGGAGCAATTATTATTTGTATTTGTACTATCTGGTGACAGGACAGACACTATTACTCTGGACAAGATCACTGTTTCCAAAAATAATGAATCCAAGTGGAAAACCAACAGCTTTTCTGCTGTTATCAACCTTTCATGATGTCATGCTACATAAATCACCAGGGCTTTGGAAAGTATTTGTTCCCAGAGACTTAAGATAATTTGAGAAAGTTTGATTTTTTATTTGTGGACAACAAGTTTCTGCACATTTCTGCACATTTAAGGTATTTTGCCGGCTAACATAAGGTTATAGCAGTAATTTGATCAGAATATTGTATACATCTGATAGATATCTTCATTGTCAAGTAATCTGAAAACAGAATTATGAGTTGTTTTCAAGAAAATTCATTTGGACAGGAAATGTTACTTTTTTAGAGAATGACCCACCTACAGAAGCCTTATATGGGGGGTCATTTTTAGACTCCAGGCTTCATTTAAGTGTGGTTTCAGGAGGAAACTTTCTGCACTCAAGACAGGCAGCTGGACTTCGTGGCAAACATATAATCTATCATCCCTTCCAGTACTCTCCGAAATAAACCTGAAACAAATTCATGGCATACAGATGCTCTCGGTACCCCGAGAATGTGAATACTCTCAGTTATCATCAGACTGGTAGTATTTCTGTTATGAAGGACTCCTTGAGTGGGGCACGTTTGTGACAGGCCAGAGTAATGTTCTTTCTTGCCCTATGGATGTTGTTGATCGACAAGGTGCAAGAGGCAGAGAAGTATGATTAGAGTTGTTAGAGAGTCATTTCTAAGGAATAAGTATTTGTAAATATTGTATAATGTAGGACTTAAGGGTTCTTTTATGTAAAGGGGAGTTGAGTTTCTGCTTGTTGTTTTTTTCCTCTCATTGAGGGATGTCCTCAGGTCTGTGTTAGGAGTATTGAACTATATAAAAAAGTAAAATGTATTGCTAGCATTCCATTGATGATGTCACACATAGGTCCTGCCGTCAGGTTTGCATGCAGTGTAGGTGTCCTAGTTTAAGGAATGTTGCGGCTCTATTCCCATTCACCTTTGCCATAAGCAATAAAAGCATGTTGTGAATTATACTTTGTTACTTTGAATCTATGATTATTGGCGTACCCGGCTCATGTAGGTGATAGATCAAAGACATCAAAATGGACTCCAGTAACACCTGCTCTGATGTCGCTGCACTGGTTACCACTCAAAGCCAGAATTGAATTCAAAATTCTAACCCTGGCCTACAAATGCTACATGGAAACAGCCCCATTATATCTCACTGAACTACTGCCGAAATACAAGCCTTCCAGATCTCTCCGCTCTCAGAACCTGTTACAAGTCCCGGAAACCCGTCTCAAAACCTTTGGTCAGAGATCTTTCCAGTTCTGCGCTTCCTTGCTATGGAACAAACTACCATCTGATCTTAAGCTATCGCCATCACTTTCATCCTTTAAGGCTCATCTGAAAACACACCTTTTCACACAACACTATCAACTCTATTCCCCCTTTCATTACTTGCTAAAACTATGTAGCGCCATGAGCATTAACTTGGTGAATGGAATCTGGCACAGTATAAATGGACTTATTATTATTATTATTATTATCGACCCACCCCCATACACGACACTTCCAGAAGCGCAGTGGTTACAAAACCATAGCAGCAGATATCCTTAACATGCTTCAAGACTTCTAAATAAAAGTTAAAACGAAACAGAAATGCCCATCAGAATTAATAAACAGTCAAAATGGGTACAATGAATCAAGTCAAGTGTAGTTTATAGCAGGAAATATTTGTAAAATTTCTAAATGGAAAAATTCTTTGTTGGTTTTAACAATTATATACAAATAAAAATATTATTAATATTGGGCTGTAAGGCAACCTTGACTACTGTCTGATGTACTAATTCACTCACAGAGCCTCAATATGACAATATGCTCTCTATCCTATCAAGTGAAACAGTGCCTATACTGTTTGTACAGAAGGAAGACGGTATCACTGGGGAAGGTATCACAGTGTTTTACTAGACATGACCAACGTGGTAGGCGCCTGCTGAATTCCATCTAGTCCTTAATCATTGCCCTTGGGGAAATTCTTGGGGGAAAAGATCCCAGTACAATATTCTTAATAGGGATCGGGTGGTCGAAATGACAGCTAATTAGGACTACTATTTGGATGGGTGACTACAGAGGAAGACCATGTTATGGCTGTTATTGGGCTGATAGTGTGCCTTGCTCTACTGTCTGTTGGTGGGATCGTTCAGTGCTCAGTCATAGTTGTCATACAGCTGTCATACTTCTGTCTACAACATTCAACATCATTTTCGCTGACTCAGTTGTTAATTTGGTGCTGCTGACATGAGTGAAATAATGGTACTTGGGCCTGTACATGTCTTCACACATGTCTTTCCAAACCTCATCACAGCCAGTGCATTAAGTTCAGTCTGTAGCTGGCCACATGAACCTGAAGCCATCCCATGAATACTATCTCACAACAAAGATTGGGTGTTAAAGGTTGTTGGCCTTCCCTTACTTTAATGACTTGAGATTTTCATACCTTTACAACTGAAGCTAAGACTCAATATTACCAGACAGTCAGCATAGAACTTAATTACTGGTCCAGCTAATAAATAAGCAGCCACCGTATAATACAGGTGTAACGATACAGCAATACAGTAGTGTATCCCGATACAAAGTCCTCGATACAATACATTGATTTATAACCCCTGTATCGTCGTGCATACAATATATTACATTATATGTTTCAGGGTTGTGATTCACCATGAATATCAACTTATGAAATAAAAGTACTATATCAGAATATGAATCATATCACACCCATAGTATCAGGATCATATTGTATCACGACCCCGCCTTCTTGTTACACCTCTACAGTATAATGGGCAGGTAGCCATTTCAAACACTTATCACAATTTAGGAATGACAACATTATGATTATATAATCATAAATTAAATACAAGAGAAAATGTTAAAAGTTTTAAGAGGACTTTTACTTTAACAGTTCCGATAAATAGTCATTATAATTTATTGTGTCTTGTAAGGGATGGCCCTTTAGAGTTAGTTGATTCTGATGAGAACTTGATTCTGTGTCTTCGTTGTGTATACTGTCAAATTATTCTTATGAAATATTATTGTTTACACTGAATCACTGAATAAATGTTGAAATATTTGTAATTGACTTTACCTCAAAATAGTGAACAGATACCATATACATATAGTGTAATATTTGTTTGAGCAGTTTTGTCGAGGTTCATGGATGTCAGTTCAGATTTATCCATTGATTCCTTACTGTTTTGACGACTTCTCAATTTCGTCTTTTGCTCCTCATGATAGATACAGATCTATAGATAACCAACACACTGAAATAAAAAAATTACCTGTCACTACACAACAACCCTACCTGAACAAGTCACACTGCAATGTCCAAACTAATAAAATACCAGTACAGATGGGAGCTATTTCATTTGAATTCAAGAAATCTTGAAATTTGACCTTTCAACTCCGACCCCTAGAAAATATGTGTGCTGATTGGGTGGTCTCTTTCGACAGTGATCTCCAAACTCATTTGAATGCACTATGACCTGATAACCCTTTGTTGCCATGCCAAAAGAAAAATAATGTAATTTGCTTGGTTTGTTAGGTTTGCATGTTATTGACCTTTATCAAGCATTATCCAGTGCCAATCCCTGTAGGCAGCACCTGTCAATCTAGGAATGTGACAAGGATGCTTGAGGTTCAACTCTGTGGGTTCTGCTGTGACTGAGGTCCAGTTCAGCTGTGTATTTGCATAAAATATGCAAAGTAAATCAACATTAACCAATTAATTCTTTACTTGCTTTGTACAAATACACACAAAAAAATCAAAATCCCAATAGTATACAAACACTGTGTAATGACCCAATGTGTCTTTTCAACTTCTGTACCTGTATTTGTGTACAGATCTTTGTTTACTGACCGTATGCAGGCACCACACACACATGAACTCTACTGCAGTGAATGATGCACGCAACAAGTGATATGTCTCATGTATTGTTAATTAGAGATGTACCTCACTGATGTCAGTTTATGCGACATGTTACACATGTAATCAGCACACAAACAGTAACAAATTATGTCACCTGACAAACAGCATTTTAAGCCAGATTATCTTTACAACATGTCTGCTTATTTGTGTAAAAATACCCATTGTTGTAAAATTATATTGAAATAACCAAAGTAAACTGTCAATACCCAATTTGAATGAGAACTTGTGAGTTTATACACAGTGTCTCAAAAGATGATCTGGAGCCCTGTAAGGTAAATCATTCCTTCCGTAAAAGCCACATTCGTAAAATAGTTTGTGAAATCTGGCAGTGTCAAGTATGGAGTAAACCAACAAACTAATGCAACTGGGCTAAACACCGATCTGTGATTCAGTGGCATAGGTGCTCCAGTCAATCATTGTCTTTTGAAATTTCCTGTCAATAATGACAATAATGACAATAGTGCCAGGGCATTGTAGCTCACATGGATGTGTAGTCAAGGACAGACACTATCTAAGAGAATTGAAAAGCTTGGTCAAAAATAAGGTCAAAACTTATAATAGTGCAAAAAACAAAACATATATGTTGAAAGTAAACAAATACTAAGTTCCATCACAAAATGGCTGAGTAATGGCCATGAATAGACTTTCAATATGGAAGCCATATTGAAAATCGTATTCGAACCTCTTGAACAGACAGGGTATCCTCATTGTTGGGAGCAAGTGTGGGATATTTCAGGTGCATTGGTCCGGTTTCTAAGGAGATGATATTTACAGTTTGAGGAGAATTTTTTTGAAAGAAGAGGCATGGTAAAATTGTGAAATTTAGAACATGTGTTCAGCTACACTACTAACTACATATACACCAAATTTCATTTTGTTTACAATTTTAAATGATACGGCAGAGTAATTGCCCTGTGAAGTTGGCAGTATGGTCAAAGTGTAAAGATCAAATCAAGGTCAAAATTTAAAATATTGCCAAAAGAAACTATGGTGATGGTGAAGACTGAAGAGTGTTATGAGTGATGGCAATAAATAGCTTTTTCAACATGAAACAATATATGAAAGCCAGGGAAAAGGCATGTGAAGTTTTAGCTTCATTGGTCCAGTGGTTTCTAAGGTGAGTTTGTTCAACGCAAATCAGACAGACAGCCATATCACACGCTCACTTGACTTTCAGTAAGGTGAGCTAAAATTTGACATGTGACCTTTAGGAAACATATGCAGGATATTTTCCCAATAGTCTATCACTATTAATCAGCTATTTACATACAGGTTGCATGAGGTTGATATTTATCACCCTTGTCAGAAATCTTCACTGAAGGGAATGAAGCAAATGAAATCTACCAAAATTGATCTTACAACAGAGGGGACTGTCACTGTAGAAACATGAAATTCATGTTTTCTGATATTTTAGAAAAATATGAAAGAATTTAGAAGACAAACTGTAACAGAATTGAGTTCTTTGACTTGGGATTGGCTGTTTACATCTCTGTGTGGCTCCTGACAACATAACCCAGCAGCCATATTGGCTGCTCACAAATGTTTTTACTGTTGATCCCTGGAACGAAGCTGACTCTTTGAAATAATGCATGAAGGAAAAAAACACTTGTACTGTAATTTGAGCATACAGCAACTCGGAAGCTACTGGCTTCAGTCTCCAGGACAGAATCAACCAAATTGCAGTCCCTGTGATATGACAAGAATGAGAATCTGGGTTTGAAAGTGAAACCTTTATGAGTAAATCCCCAAGCAACAGCGTCAAGTAACCAATATGGTAATGTGAGGGTCTAGGTTTCAGTCACACCACAGCTACAGGAAGATGGCACTGACGAATGGCCAGAGAACAAATCCCCATTAGAACATGTACTATTCCAGGTAGAATTAGGAACATGTGTAACTTCCTGTACTTGTTTTATTGAACTGTGCTGTTGATGGTAGGTTTCTGGTTCAGGTGTAACATGATGCTGTTCTGACCAGCTACCCAGGGACTGACATTTTCTGGCTGCTCTCTCAGGTTTCAGTGTATAAAGGGGAAATGAATACTCTCAGTTGTTTCCCAGCCATCAGCAATTACTGGCCCTTTAGGTTGGTACAAGGCTTCCTCGCTGTCATATAACATTGATTGTCAATGAATACCTTCTCTCAGGCCCAGTTATTCTAAACAGTGTTACATTACCATTTTTTGTGTTGTTGTTAGGAGTGATTTAGCATTTTCTGTTGATGAAATGTGCTCTTTATTAATGCAATTTGATCTCATGGACAGCTTCATAAATTAGGATAAATTTAGATTTCATCATAAAAACATGTTCTAGACCCAAGGCATCAACCTAATGAAAGCAGTGTGTTTGTGTATACAATGTATCTTCAACAGCTACAAATTATTTTGATTTTATTACAATATTTATTCAATAACAGTACAATTCAGGCAAAAGTAATTGGGGTTGTAACTGATTGTTATTCTTAGTTTATATTGATCAACTCATTTTTAATCATTGTTAATTATACAGAATATGCCTTTCGGCTCATTCGAACCAAATTTCAATCAAGCTTATTTCATTTCAAAATGGCCACCAGCTGTGGTCCATGGGTTGCACACCTTCCCGTACTCTTTGTGATTTAAACATATTTATTCACAAGGAGTGAACGGGATTGGGGGACAAGTTCTTCCAACTTAGAATGCCCTCTCCCTGGTATTTACAAAATATTCACAATTTCAAATTCAATATATATGCATAAAACATAAAACACTATAGATGAGAGAGAGAGAGAGAGACATTGTTGAATGAACAGTTCTTTACACGAATCTTTTAGTTGTACATATATAATGTTGTACTGCCTTAAATATAGCTTCATTTTCTGTAACAACGTGATCTGCATTGCCGTGTAACAGTAAGTGTACATCAATAGGTATGTTATGAACAATATTTTTAAGGCTGTTTTACATAATTTCACGCTGATGACTAAACAATGGACATTCCATGAAATAATGATATGCATTTTCACATGTATTCGAACATGTACAGTTTGGGTGATCTTTGATACCAATTCTATATAAATCATAATTCAACTGACTGCACATGTATCTCAGTTTTGTGTGTAAGATATTATATTTTCTTTTTCCATAAGCGAAGTACGCAGGTGACGTGGGGTTGTGCTTTTGTAGCGAATTTTTAAAACAAGAAATCGTAGAATTTCGATCTGATAACGGAATAGAGTTCCCGTACTCTTTGTAGCTGTTAACATTATACTTCCTCACATGCTATAAGGCAGAAGGTCTGCATACACTCAAGTTGACTTAAGTTTAATCTTTGGGAAAGTCGAGTCCCACCCTTGCCGATTTTGGCTGGAATTTCTGGGCTCGATCATAGCGCCACCAGTGGCTATTACAAGTTATGTCCAATTGTTCTATTGACCAATCAGATGTCACCTCTCATATCACATGCATTTGCTTCATTCAAAATGGCGGCATCTAATCTGATTGATGGTAAAGATCTATTTTGTAAGGAAAGAGTTCTTATCTCGCAAAGTGCATCTAATCACTTGAGCAACTTTATTAAAAACAAGAAAACTTTTGGAAAATATCTGTCGACGCCCAGTTGACGTTACACATGCTCTGCAAATTTTGCAATCAACCCAAATCTGCATGGTAGTTTTATGAACAGGCTGTCAATTTCATTACGCAATTTTGATTGGACTATGCATAGACTCATTAGTCCAGCCGAAACATGACTCCAGAATTGCAGCCTTGTTCATCAAGGGTGGAAACTAGACTTTTACTGTCAGTTAAGTCCCTTACCTCAGGAAGATGATCCCAAAGGGCCATGTGGCTTTGTTCATTAGAGAACAATCACTGGCTTGTATGGCCCAGACTCGATTATTTACAGATTCGATTATTTATAGCTGGAATTTTGCAGCTTTGAACACCAGACAAACAAGCAGGGCAAGAATAAACTAGAAGTTTGTTATCGATTTGTGAACTTGTTCAATCCCAAACACTGGAAGGTGCCTGTCAGTTAGATATAAATACATATCAGATTTATTCTTTTGAAAATAAACTATTTTAGAAAATGTGGAAACCTTGCAGAAACCTCAAGGCCAAGAAAGCTAATGATAATTTAGGATAATGACCATAGTTCGTTTCAGGTTTGTTCAACATGTCCTAGGCATCACAAGCTGCAATCTACTTCTGCAGTTGTTGATCATGTTGCAAAAACACAAATTTTGACATCTTCTCTAGAGCCATTTGATGGATTGAGTAAAAGCTTTTTGTTGGTGTTCTGGCCACAAGGGGATGCGTTCCAGGCGTCAAAATTGAAAATTCACTAGGTTCTGAAAATAGAATACAGCAAATGTTACGCTTTGCTCAAAAACAACAATCAAGACAGTTACAACTCTGAATGATATTTCGTATGAATGATGTTAGATTTGTTCAAGGCATCATTGTTTGCACATAACTTCAGACATTGTATACATACATTCTTTTCAACTTCTTCTCTTAAGACCTTTTACAGGTAGTGAATGAATTGAACCATTTTGTAAATAATCAGATCAGATTCAGTATTTTGATAATTGTCTGTGAGTAGCAGATTTCCATAATACCAAGTATCCAGGGTATTACCCAAGGCCATGAGAACCACTAGTTAAATGTGACTTCACTGCAGCAAAATATATTTTCACTATTTTGTTTATGCATGAATTGATATATTTGGAACATGTACGACAAGTTCAGCTACATGTATAAGTTGTTGAGGAACGTTGGGTCTGATAAACAGCTTTTTTGAGGTGGACATGCCACTTTATCATGACAAGTAGGACACATGCCAATGTATCATGACAAGTAGGACACATGCCAATGTATCATGACAAGTAGGACACATGCCACTGTATCATGACAAGTAGGACACATGCCACTGTATCATGACAAGTAGGACACATGCCACTGTATCATGACAAGTAGGACACATGCCAATGTATCATGACAAGTAGGACACATGCCACTGTATCATGACAAGTAGGACACATGCCACTGTATCATGACAAGTAGGACACATGCCACTGTATCATGACAAGTAGGACACATGCCACTGTATCATGACAAGTAGGACACATGCCATTGTATCATGACAAGTAGGACACATGCCAATGTATCATGACAAGTAGGACACATGCCACTGTATCATGACAAGTAGGACACCACCACTGTATCATGACAAGTAGGACACATGCCATTGTATCATGACAAGTAGGACACCACCACTGTATCATGACAAGTAGGACACATGCCACTGTATCATGACAAGTAGGACACATGCCACTGTATCATGACAAGTAGGACACATGCCACTGTATCATGACAAGTAGGACACATGCCACTGTATCATGACAAGTAGGACACATGCCAATGTATCATGACAAGTAGGACACATGCCACTGTATCATGACAAGTAGGACACATGCCATTGTATCATGACAAGTAGGACACATGCCAATGTATCATGACAAGTAGGACACATGCCACTGTATCATGACAAGTAGGACACATGCCACTGTATCATGACAAGTAGGACACATGCCATTGTATCATGACAAGTAGGACACCACCACTGTATCATGACAAGTAGGACACATGCCACTGTATCATGACAAGTAGGACACATGCCACTGTATCATGACAAGTAGGACACCACCACTGTATCATGACAAGTAGGACACATGCCACTGTATCATGACAAGTAGGACACATGCCATTGTATCATGACAAGTAGGACACATGCCACTGTATCATGACAAGTAGGACACATGCCACTGTATCATAACAAGTAGGACACATGCCACTGTATCATGACAAGTAGGACACCACCACTGTATCATGACAAGTAGGACACATGCCACTGTATCATGACAAGTAGGACACATGCCACTGTATCATGACAAGTAGGACACATGCCACTGTATCATGACATGTAGGACACATGCTGCTGTATCATGACAAGTAGGACACATGCCACTGTATCATGACAAGTAGGACACATGCCACTGTATCATGACAAGTAGGACACATGCCACTGTATCATGACAAGTAGGACACCACCACTGTATCATGACAAGTAGGACACCACCACTGTATCATGACAAGTAGGACACATGCCACTGTATCATGACAAGTAGGACACCACCACTGTATCATGACAAGTAGGACACATGCCGCTGTATCATGACAAGTAGGACACATGCCACTGTATCATGACAAGTAGGACACATGCCACTGTATCATGACAAGTAGGACACCACCACTGTATCATGACAAGTAGGACACATGCCACTGTATCATGACAAGTAGGACACCACCACTGTATCATGACAAGTAGGACACATGCCACTGTATCATGACAAGTAGGACACATGCCATTGTATCATGACAAGTAGGACACATGCCACTGTATCATGACAAGTAGGACACATGCCACTGTATCATGACAAGTAGGACACATGCCACTGTATCATGACAAGTAGGACACCACCACTGTATCATGACAAGTAGGACACCACCACTGCTCCTCTGTTCAGAATTCATTTTTGTGGATAGTTGCTTTTAAATTTTGGAGTAGAAATAAACTTGAAATATTGTTTATGCTGAACTTAGCTACATAGAAAGCTGTGTGTCCATCACTAAGTGGTTATCATTCACAATGACATGTCTGTTTATGTCTGTTTATCAGCTGTTTTAATCAGAGATATCAAGGCTCGATTTAGCTATATAAAACATGAACAAGTGCTTAACCTGTTATTGAAAAATGCAACCTAATATTTATGTCTACATTCACCAAGTGCATGTAAAAATTTGGCATATTTATGTCCATCTAACCCTTAATTGCCCACACAAAATCAATCTTTGAACACACTCAATATTTACCACACTACATCACTAATTATATGTTATTTGTCATGCTTTCTTAGGCTTGACTTTATCAAACTGTGGGTACTTCAAGATTATGTGCACATTTCTATTACATTTGAAAGCAATGCATTAGTTGTTTATGTGACACTGGGAGCAGACCAGCCTATGTGTTAACTTGGATAGATTTATAGGACCAGGGTGCAACCTGGTTGTCTTTGTGCAACTTGTTTTTCATGTCAACATGCACCTGGTGCAAGTTAAATCAAGTTCCTTATATCAAGCCTTGACACATTAAAGAGGTTTGAAAGCATTGATGGAGCAATTAGAATCTGGTTGAATTGTCATTTTAGCTCTACCCAAAGAAATGTTGATCACAATGTTGTTTGAGGATTGTGCCATTGTTGCAATGTCAAGGTTCACACAACATACAGCAATGTTTTCATTTTTATTATCAGATCATTGGGATAAAAATATATAAAAAACTTGCGTATCCTGGGAAACATTGTCTGTTAAGTGTGAAAATCTATTAGACCCGAAAAGTATTTAGTTATTTGGTTTTGGAGTGTTAGAAGTGTAGGAAAGTTGATACTGTGGCGGGGATCTACTTTATGTCCATGCAATATAATCAGCCTAGGCATCATTCTGACATTATGTTTCCCGCCCAGGTGGAGATGGTGAGGCAGCCATCATATTTCTATAGTGGTTTGTACTGAATTCCCCATGTTTTCCAAATTGCCTGTATAATTCCATTACAGTCACCATGCTCTCCCTATGTCCCAGACACAGAAACACTACATTCTGTTTGTCTTGCTCATTTCCATTTTCTACAAATGACTACAGAAAACAGTTTTAAGTGTAGCATATTTTCATAGCACCATATGTAATCATGTTACAAGTTTCATGAAATACCCCAAGCTCAGACAACATGGAAATTGGAGAGTGCAGTTTAGTGTTGTATGCCTTTAAATCTAATTATGGAATAACAGGGAGATGTGAGTTGCTATCACTGCTATTGTTCATCTCTATTATTCCACACAATGGCGTCTCTCCCATCGCAGATCAATAGGCCATTATGAGGCTATTGTGTCCTACACGTGGGCTGCAGCATTCCATCTGACACTCACGGTGTCTCCTCTGTTTCTGCACATTCCTACCTATTGTATGTCACTTCATCATAGGAGAAGATTACTTTACACAATGCTGGAAGCAAGAAGAAAAACATTCAATTCTAATTTATGTCTGGTGTTTCAGAACTGAGCCATATCCAAAGTAGGGGATTATGGGAAATATGCAAAGCCAAAACGGATCTGAGGAATGGTCCCTCTGTGACTCTGGCTACAGAATGTTGTTTAAGTAGAAATATTACAACATAATTCATTATAATGCAGATCTGTGGAATGGTCCCTCTGTGACTCTGGCTACAGAATGTTGTTTAAGTAGAAATATTACAACATAATTCATTATAATGCAGATCTGTGGAATGGTCCCTCTGTGACTCTGGCTACAGAATGTTGTTTAAGTAGAAATATTACAACATAATTCATTATAATGCAGATCTGTGGAATGGTCCCTCTGTGACTCTGGCTACAGAATGTTGTTTAAGTAGAAATATTACAACATAATTCATTATAATGCAGATCTGTGGAATGGTCCCTCTGTGACTCTGGCTACAGAATGTTGTTTAAGTAGAAATATTACAACATAATTCATTATAATGCAGATCTGTGGAATGGTCCCTCTGTGACTCTGGCTAAAGAATGTTGTTTAAGTAGAAATATTACAACATAATTCATTATAATGCAGATCTGTGGAATGGTCCCTCTGTGACTCTGGCTACAGAATGTTGTTTAAGTAGAAATATTACAACATAATTCATTATAATGCAGATCTGTGGAATGTGGAATAGTTCTAGTTACGTCTTCTTGTTGCCTGATCTGAGGTCTGTGCAACAAGAGGTAAACCGGGGACAAAACATTCAATTTAATAAAAAGGGCCCTCTTGCACAAAGCAATCATGACCATTTGATTATCCCGACCTCTACACAATAACATGGGTTTGAAGATATATTAATTGCTTTGTGAAAATGGGTCCTGGAACATAACATATGGTCATAATATTGGCTTTTTTCAAGTATTTTATTCTATCTTTTAGTTAGACAAAAAATATAAAGGTTGGTGATGGAATAAAGGTTTGTAAAGTAGCTAAACATTCTGAAGGTGGTGTCCCCATATCTCCAATCTCCAGATCTCCCTTAGAATACACATGTAAGATATGGAAGACTATGTTTGCAAAATATATTTTAAAGGTCACTGCATCTTTATCCTGGTTAAGTGGTGAGGGAAGGAAGTCTTGGTATGGTCATGTTTTTTTCATGCTTTTAGCACGTAGATAAAAATGTTGTTGACATTACAAATGTTCTGCAAATGTGAAAAAAATTCTACCCCTGATAAATCCTTCATTTAATCGTACCAGTATGTGCTTTAGTACCTCTTGTCTATGTACACTGCCAAACCATTACATAACCATCCTGTGAAGATTGATTGGGGAATTTTCACACAAAGTCAAACCAATAGTCCTCTGCAAATTGCTCGGGCAGTAGGGTTGCACAGTGGTTAAGCGTTCGCTCGTCACGCCAAAGATTTCCAACATTTTGATTCCCCACATAGGTACAATGTGTGAAGCCCATTTCTGGTGTCACCTGTCATGATATTGCTGGAATATTGCAAAACACGGTGTAAAACAATATTCACTTACTGCAAATTGCTAATGACCACTTTTCTACATTTTACATATATGAGTTTTTAAAACAAGAATTGTTATCATCACAAAATATTTTTTTTACCAAATTTTAGACCTTAAATATCAATTATCAAAATTTCATACTGCCTTGTACATGAATAGCTGAGTTCTTGCCTGTCATGTTAACATGTTCAAGAATTCAGGCCAACACAGATATTGAGATAAACAAATGACTTCCTACGTACCACCGTCCAAAGATAAATGAAAAATTCTTCTTTCCTTTCTGTTAATAATGCAAGGTGTCTCTGAGATGGCACTACGGGTATGTGACATTCAAGATATACATTCAGATCATAGGATGATATTGCTACCTTCTTTCTGTTAAACGAGATGGAATTTGTGCTATTTTGATTTTACCATGGCAATAAGATGCTGAGTTGTTCAAAGAGATTCATGTACAAGATGTGGCAAGGCATAGGTACACTGTGTTACGTTCCAGTCTCAAGCACCTACAAATGTGTCCCAGGTATCAGGTAGATTCCTTCAGAATAATTACCCTTGTTGGAAATAACAGTTCCACAAGGGACAACCACCAGAAATACATTGCATGATATTGAGGACTTCCACTGTGGGCTGTTTGTGCATGTCATACAATCACTCCAAGTAGGCTGACTATTCCCAATACAGAGAAACTGTTTGTCTGTAACATGAAAAAACAGGTGTATGACAGCAGTAACAGATGCCATTGAAGTCTGCTGCGTAGTTGTCATGTCCATGGAAGGAAGGGAGAAGGTTAAGAGGTGCCTGGACTACCAATGGGAGGAAGCTGTCTGCCTCCCTCCTGGGCACAATCTTAGTCTGCACACATCTGTACCAGTATTCAAGATTCCTTCGGGCAACTTGGCTAGGACGTCTGAGATCAGGAAGTATAATGTGTGTTTAATAAGCAATGCTACAATTCATTATGTCTGGTATCTGTGTATCTGAGGGTTTGTTTGTCTTCACAAGTAAAGCTAGTAGAACCATATACTATTCAGTACCAGTAGGGATGCGACATTAAGCAATATTCACTCACTCAACCATGGAGGTGATTTCAGGTTACTTGGACATAGAGCTATAATATTGTTGCAACAAATGTTATATTTGGGATAACACTTTCTTAGTAAAGTACAGATTCTTGTACTTTTTTGGGTTGGCATTGTGTATTCATAGCTTTCGGCCATGGGAGCCGTGCCAATTTACACTTGTCAGGGGGGTACTCAAAGTACGTGATCTAGACTACCGATAATGACTCAACCAAAAAAAGTACAAGAACCTGTACTTTACTAAGAAAGTGTTATCCCAAATAGAACATTTGTTACATTTGACCACTTTCTAAATGGCATTGTGTATTCATCGTATTTATAATATTGTTGTACTGCATTAAGCAATTTTCACTCACTCACTCACTCACTCACTCACTCTTCCCTCGATGCATAGAGGCTAAAATTCATATCTTGTAAACTCATAGCAACACCCACAAAGTTTTTTTTCAATGTTGAATAATATGGTTTTTCAAGGAGAATTTTCCTGAGGTATATAACCTGCTTTGTTAAATTCATCATCAGGTTATCAACATGTAAAACTGGTGTGTCTTGTAACATCTTGCTTGCATTGTCTTGTGGATACAGAGTAGCAGGAAATATATATCTATGCAGGTTGATGTCTTGACATTTGACCTTTGAAAAAACTACTGGTTTTCACTTCATACACATCGATATGAAGAGACTGGTTTAAGAATAACCAACACAACTGGGGGGAATTACAAAAATTTATAAAAGTGTTAGACTTTATGAACATGTGAAGCAGTGGTGATGTATCTATTCTGTACATTATAAATACTTCAATTAAATCTGATGAGTGAAGGCTTCACAAATTCTACATATTATAACATATTTTCATATCAGTTTATCATACAGAGAACTGTTTTATAGGGATCCCACTGAGCAGTGATTCACTTGGGGTGATGTTACACGGTGGAATGTTTCTGAGGTGATATTATAGGGGTTGAATATACCACTGGTGATGTTACAGGGGTTGAATATATCAGTGGTGTACTGAGCAGTGATGTACATGGGGTGATGTTACATGGTGGAATGTTTCTGAGGTGATATTATAGGGGTTGAATATACTATCATGATATAACATTTATACTAAGTTTTCCTATAATAATTAGATCCACATCAAGTGCTTTTATGACTTATCATGGTGCAATATTTATACATCATTTCATATAATTATAATTAAGCAAGTAATACTTATCATCAGGTAAAATGGATATGAATATACCACTGGTGATGTTACAGGGGTTGAATATACCAGTGGTGTACTGAGCAGTGATGTACATGGGGTGATGTTACACGGTGGAATGTTTCTGAGGTGATATTATAGGGGATGAATATACCAGTGGTGATGTTACAGGGGTTGAATATACCAGTGGTGTACTGAGCAGTGATTCACTTTGGGTGATGTTACACTGTGGAATGTTTCTGAGGTGATATTATAGGGGATGATATACCAGTGGTGATGTTACAGGGGTTGAATATACCAGTGGTGTACTGAGCAGTGATTCACTTCGGGTGATGTTACACAGTGGAATGTTTCTGGGGTGATATTATAGGGGTTGAATATACCAGTGGTGATGTTACAGGGGTTGAATATACCAGTGGTGTACTGAGAAGTGATGTACTTGGGGTAATGTTACACGGTGGAATGTTCCTGGGGTGATATTACAGGGGTGGAATGTACCAGATGTGATGTAACAGGGGGTGAATGTACCAGATGTGATGTTACAGGGGTTGAATGTACTAGATGTGGTGTTACAGGGGATGAATGTAGTAGTGGTAATGTAAGGGGTTGAATTTACCAGATGTGATGTTACAGGGGTTGAATGTACCAGATGTGATGTTACAAGGTTTGAATGTACCAGATGTGATGTAACAGGGGGTGAATGTACTAGATGTGATGTTACAGGGGTTGCATGTACTAGATGTGATGTTACAGGGGTTGAATGTACTAGATGTGGTGTTACAGGGGTTGAATGTACCAGATGTGATGTTACAGGGGATGAATGTACCAGATGTGATATTACAGGGGATGAATGTACCAGATTTTATGTTACAGGGGTTGAATGTACCAGATGTGATATTACAGGGGATGAATGTACCAGATGTGATGTTACAGGTGTTGAATGTACTAGATGTGGTGTTACAGGGGGTGAATGTACCAGATGTGATGTAACAGGGGATGAATTTACCAGATGTGATGTTACAGGGGTTGAATGTACCAGATGTGATGTTACAAGGTTTGAATTTACTAGATGTGGTGTTACAGGGGTTGAATGTACTAGATGTGATGTTACAGGGGTTGAATGTACCAGATGTGATATTACAGGGGATGAATGTACTAGATGTGATGTTACAGGTGTTGAATGTACCAGATGTGATGTTACAGGGGTTGAATGTACCAGATCTGATGTTACAAGGTTTGAATTTACTAGATGTGGTGTTACATGGGTTTCATCCTGAAGAATCCAATCATGCAGTACCTGCACATATACTTAAGTTAAAAGTGATGATTATTAAGTTCTGAACCTCACGTTGAAGGACTTGACTGAACCTCACATAGAAAGGACTTGACTGAACCTCACATAGAAGGACTTGACTGAACCTCACGTAGAAGGACTTGACTGAACCTCACATAGAAGGACTTGACTGAACCTCAAGTAGAAGGACTTGACTGAACCTCACGTAGAAGGACTTGACTGAACCTCACATAGAAGGACTTGACTGAACCTCACATAGAAGGACTTGACTGAACCTCACGTAGAGGGACTTGACTGAACCTCACATAGAAGGACTTGACTGAACCTCAAGTAGAAGGACTTGACTGAACCTCACATAGAAGGACTTGACTGAACCTCACATAGAAGGACTTGACTGAACCTCACGTAGAAGGACTTGACTGAACCTCACATAGAAGGACTTGACTGAACCTCAAGTAGAAGGACTTGACTGAACCTCACGTAGAAGGATTTGACTGAACCTCACGTAGAAGGACTTGACTGAACCTCACATAGAAGGACTTGACTGAACCTCAAGTAGAAGGACTTGACTGAACCTCACATAGAAGGACTTGACTGAACCTCAAGTAGAAGGACTTGACTGAACCTCACATAGAAGGACTTGACTGAACCTCACATAGAAGGACTTGACTGAACCTCACATAGAAGGACTTGATGGAACCTCACGTAGAAGGACTTGATGGAACCTCACATAGAAGGACTTGAAGGAACCTCACATAGAAGGACTTGAAGGAACCTCACATAGAAGGACTTGACTGAACCTCACATAGAAGGACTTGACTGAACCTCACATAGAAGGACTTGACTGAACCTCACATAGAAGGACTTGACTGAACCTCACATAGAAAGGACTTGGCTGAACCTCACATAGAAGGACTTGACTGAACCTCACATAGAAGGACTCAACTGAATCGCACATAGAAGGACTTGACTGAACTATATCTCCTTTCACATTGATACATTTTTGCCGATGAGGTGGGAGGTATTTTATCCTCGTTCCATAGATGTGCTTCTCTGGGTGGTCCAAGAAGGTTTCCCTGCTGCTATGACATGGGTTCTGGCTAGAGCTTTCTTCATGTTTACCAACAGATGGAAGAGTGATTGAGCCAGATCAAGAGTTCAAAGCCCCACTATCGGGGATTGTAGCCATAACAATGAATGATTTGTGCAGTGGCAGAGCACACCTGATGCAAGAGCATACCTTTTCTCAGCTTCATACATTTCATTAAGGGTAAAAAAATTAAAGAATTGGTTTTCAGGCAAAGGCTTTTGAAAATATAGTGGGGGCGGGCAACCATTATTTTTGTTTTTATTTTTTTAGTTCAAACAGGTATGTAACCAAATAAACAGTTGTGAACAATCAACCTGGAAAGGGACCTCCCTACATAAATGTATTCCTTGATCTGTAAAATATTGGAATACAATATTTGACAATCCTTGGACTACCAGTATGTGCATAATTCTTGCATACAACACCTGAAGAAGCATGTCAACATATCCGTACTGAAGTACTCCTATTATTACAATATTCTGGTTAGAAAAGTGTTCATTGTGTATCTGGGCTTAAGTTGTTATCAATTATATTGCTTTTCTCCAAGATTTCATTCAGTTTTGTTCACATAATTTGCATATGATCTGATCGGCAAATCACATTAACTCACTGTGAACTTGCCTTGAAACAAACATTAGTTGTTAGAGATACAAAGTCTTTGGTCTTCCTATCAATTTTCTTTTCAGTTATAATATTGGCCATGACATGAAGTGTTTTTAAACTAAATCACCAATAGATCAGGGAAAAAATGTGTAAACAGCTGATCGCTATTTCCTGCTTATTTTATGAGACGAATACACATGTAATCTTATTCTCTGCATATGAATCATTGTCTGCCATACTGTACACAAATACCATTGAACTTGTAAATCATCATATCTAGTGATGTTTTATAAAAAAATTCATGTTTTCATTGACCAAATTTGCAAATGTCAAAACAAGCACACAACAATTGCCGCCATGACCATAACATATAACACGAGATACGAAGTACATCAGTACGCATGTAAAAGGAAGTAACTGCACGCTATATTGGATCGTGTTGTTTTTCAGTATTGTAGCATTTCATTGCCAGGGTCGTGTGTTCAAGACACCAAATATTTAAGGATTTTTTTTTTTAAATGGAAATAAAAACAAAACATGAGGTGGACTGAGGTGGACTGTGTGATGAAACTGCAGTGCCTGAGAACCAAGAATTATTATTTTTTAAGCCTAACCTTAATTTCATCCCATTATTGCATGAAAGTGGAGCATAATATGTTCCGTTTATTGTATGGCCTTTTGGAAGATAGTCCTCCATCATGACACCTTTAGCATCCCAGAGCACAGAGGCCATTATCTATCCAGCTGAAGGGACAGTCTTTACTTTCTTTGGCTGGGATGCCAAATGCATCCACTGTTTTGATCGTTGTTTGGATTCAAGTGGTGAACCTAGGGTTTTTTTCCATTTCACAAATCGTTGCAAGAACCTTTTTTGAATCAGCTTCAAACAGAGATGGATTATCACAAGACATGTTGTGTCTGGTGCATATTTAATCAGATGTCAGAAGCTTTGGAACCAAACATGTTCATACTTTCTTCATTGCCAAAAGTTTCTGTGATAATGGAACGTACTCACACCTAGGAAATGCCAACTGAAATTGCAATATTAAGCTCAGTCATTCACCGGTCAGTCATCACCATATTGTGGATTCTCAGGATCAGTTTCAAGGGCCAGCCATGCTTAACCCTGCTGCCCACCCCTTGACAGTGGCATAGGAAGGGGCCACCTTCCGTAGTGCTGTACTCAATTTGTATCTATTGCTTTTAGTGTTAAGCCCTTTTTCTGCAAGTACTTGATCACTGCATGTCCCCAAGCTGATCTAGTCTCCAAGGTCACAGACCCCGGCTTATTTTACTGACTTGTCACACTGAAACAGTGTGCTAAAGTGACTCTAGTTTTTAGTGGATATACCTCCATGACATGTAATGTCCACAACAAAAGATATCAGAATTACACAATTGTCTTCTATGTGAGGCACAGAACTTATCAATCAACCCTTGTAAGTATTCTTAACATAATTGTACTTAAGATAGTTTGGGGTCTCTGCATACAGAAAAATGAGTTGTGATTAGCCCCTTTCATCCTCACACCATAAGGCCAGCTGGTTCAGCTGTGATTCATCAGGTACAAATAGCTGTGTTGGGTACAAGGGAGAGATACCATGCCTAAAGCAGCTGATAAAAAGAATGGGGAGGTGTGGGCTGCATTTAGAACTCAACACACTCGATGTCTATCAGTATACTAAATATTAACAAATATGCAAATCTATCTTTCACTCTAGCTCCCTGGTATCCCTGTGCCATAGCAATGTTTTACTGTTTGGTTTGTCTGAACACGATCTGATCCTGTTTAATTGTAGTGATGATTATTTTACGTATGCTATGAATGACCATGTAGTCCTTTCACACAAGATGATTTTGTTTCTGTTTTTACAGAGGAGGACAGTGTCAGCAAGTTTTCTGGGGTGCTGTGGAAGTTGATGTGTTCCTACATCGTCCTTGGATTCATTGGATTCCTGCTGATCGTCATTCTTCTGGACAGGATCGGGGCACGCATTGACACAGAGTCTTCAGGATACCAGGTACATCTAAGGGACACTTAAGATTCCATGTGAGCACACAGGGGATCTCCAAACATATACAATGTATGGGTAATTCATGAATTTAAGATGTGTTCTTCACAGGCTTCTTTACAGGTATTGACTGACTACAGGACATTGTGCCGTGATAGTGAATGTCAATGCTCATGCTTTCTGTCACTGGTGTGACAGCTGTGATATTCCTGATTGTTTCCAAACACAACACTGATGTTTTGTGTGTTCTGGGCATCTGATATTGGGATGAGTAGCCGCAATTTCTACCTTTTCATGTTTGATTCTTATTTTCTAAAAAAGATATAATGCATGACCTTAACTTCAACTCAAATAAGCAGATCATGTTATCAGTGTGTTATGAACTGTCGTTATTTGGACCTGTCTGATTCTGCTGTGTATTGGAAGGTGGTGCTCATCTTTGTAAGGCTTAACGTGGGAAGCACACACACAAAAACAGTCCACTTTGTTTTCTATACAGAGTAATAAGGCTTAGGTTAGGGCAGAGTTAGGGCAATTCATTGAAGTGTAATGGGGGCCTGGGAGTGTGGGAGGCATGGCTGGAGTGCTGTGGGGTCAGACATTATTGTCACTGATGTTGTTTGTGAGGAGGACAAGGAGAATTGCACAGCCCCAATAATGCAGACTGGCAATGAAACAGACATCAGTCACAGCTAATACACAAATTGAAGGCACCTTGCTTTTGTCACCATCAAAGCCTACATGGTACTCTGGTTCACCAGGAAAGCTGCAAAGATCCAGGGATTATGTTGTTCCAGGATGAAAACCAGACAACCATCTTAGCTTACACTTACACTTACACCATGTCCCAGGTGTAGAGATGCTGGAGCACTTTAGCCTTGTCTCAGATTGGTTGATTGGATGGGGTACTAACAAACCAAGTGTTTACAAAGAAAGAGTAATAGGTACCACATATGAATGTTTGGTAAGGTTGTGTGTTAATGTCTATATTGGTGTTCAAACTGTTGGTCAATGAGTCCTTATGTACCTAATGTTAAAATTTAGGTGTCCTTAGATGAAGCTGCTAAAACAGAAAACTCAATTACTACACTCAGAGACCAGTGAAGATCCGGGGTAGAATAGGTGTTCAACAACTCATGCTTTCTGTAAAAGGCAACTATGCTTGTCATAAGAGGCGACTAACGGGATCGAGTGGTCAGACTTGCTAACTTGGTTGATGCATGTCATCGATCCCAATTGCGTGGATAAATTCTCACGATATCAATCACTGGATTGTCTGGTCCAGACTCGATTGTTTACAGACCGCTGTCATATAGCTGGAAGATTGGTGAATGCGGCGTTAAAAATAAACAATCAAAACTACACTCAGGGGTCAACTGATCTGACACTACACCCAGACAAGTTGAGGGATCCTGTTAGTGTGGGAAACTGACACTACACCCAGACAAGTTGAGGGATCTTGTTAGTGTGGGAAACTGACACTACACCCAGACAAGTTGAGGGATCCTGTTAGTGTAGGAAACTGACACTACACCCAGACAAGTTGAGGGATCTTGTTAGTGTGGGAAACTGACACTACACCCAGACAAGTTGAGGAATCTTGTTAGTGTGGGAAACTGACACTACACCCAGACAAGTTGAGGGATCTTGTTAGTGTGGGAAACTGACACTACACCCAGACAAGTTGAGGAATCTTGTTAGTGTGGGAAACTGACACTACACCCAGACAAGTTGAGGAATCTTGTTAGTGTGGGAAACTGACACTACACCCAGACAAGTTGAGGAATCTTGTTAGTGTGGGAAACTGACACTACACCCAGACAAGTTGAGGGATCCTGTTAGTGTGGGAAACTGACACTACACCCAGACAAGTTGAGGAATCTTGTTAGTGTGGGAAACTGACACTACACCCAGACAAGTTGAGGGATCTTGTTAGTGTGGGAAACTGACACTACACCCAGACAAGTTGAGGAATCTTGTTAGTGTGGGAAACTGACACTACACCCAGACAAGTTGAGGAATCTTGTTAGTGTGAGAAACTGACACTACACCCAGACAAGTTGAGGAATCTTGTTAGTGTGGGAAACTGACACTACACCCAGACAAGTTGAGGGATCCTGTTAGTGTGGGAAACTGACACTACACCCAGACAAGTTGAGGAATCTTGTTAGTGTGGGAAACTGACACTACACCCAGACAAGTTGAGGAATCTTGTTAGTGTGGGAAACTGACACTACACCTAGACATGTTGAGGGATCTTGTTAGTGTGGGAAACTGACACTACACCCAGGCAAGTTGAGGGATCCTGTTAGTGTAGGAAACTGACACTACACCTAGACATGTTGAGGGATCTTGTTGGTTTAGGAAACTGACACTACACCCAGACATGTTCAAGGATCTTGTTGGTGTAGGAAACTGACACTAGGCAAGTTGAAGGATCTTGTTAGTGTAGGAAACTGACACTACACCCAGGCAAGTTGAGGGATCTTGTTGGTTTAGGAAACTGACACTACACCCAGACATGTTCAAGGATCTTGTTGGTGTAGGAAACTGACACTAGGCAAGTAGAGGGATCTTGTTAGTGTAGGAAACTGACACTACACCCAGACAAGTTGCAGCATTGGAAACAAAACTTGCACACTGTAAGAAGACCTTATTAAACTTAACAAATCTATGTGAAACTTTCATTCAAGTTGTGTGAAAAACACCTTTAAAATCCAACTGCATTACAATGTAGTCATTAACTCTCATAAAAAATGAACAGTTCCCATTGGCCATCTGTATTCCTTCAGTTTCCAATCTGGTTACAAAAAAGGCAATGGTTCTGTCAGCTGACTGCACACAAGATCTCATTGTTACATTATGCAAAACGAGTTACCATCCACAGCAAATAGCATATTATTGTTAGTGCTTTTGCAGATGTGTGGCAGATTTGCCTACTGTATATTTCTTGCTTTCCTCTATGTTTCTGATGCCTGGAGTGAATCTGTGCTTGTGTGAGTTAGTGCAGCATTCATGGATATTCACATGTCACACTATGTAGTCTGCAACACACACACACTAGAGACATAGGGCTGTACCATTGACTTCTACAACACAGTTGAAGACCTGTATCAAAAACTGTAGCTCACCTGGATGTGCAGTCAACAGTTTCAAATGTAAACAAAGACAGAGGCTTAATAAAAATTGCTGTCAGCAATTACATAGAAATATTTTCAAAAAATCTAATGATTTGAACAAAGTTGATGGAATCATAAACACAAGTCATAAATGGCAAAGTTCATCTTGCTCAATCTAACAATTTCTGGGGAGAAGAAGTTTTCAGAGCCAGATATGTCTTTTGTTAGAATTTAAGAGCAAGGTCAAAATTTAGAATGTTGCCAAAAACAGAACATGTCTGTTGCATCCACTCAGCTAACTAAACAAATACCAAATTTCATTACATTATTCACAAAAATGGCCACAAATAAATTTTACAATATGAGCCATATTGAAAATTGGGTTCAAACCTTTTGAAGAAATTCCATTGTCATCATTTGTGGAAACTAGCATGTAGAGTTGAGCTTTATGTTTCCATTTGTTTCCAAGGAAAGAAATAAAGTTTGAGAGAATTTAAAAACATGGTCAAAGTGCAAAGGTCTCTTTTTAAATATTGTGAAAAATGAAACATGTTCAGCCCCACTTCTAACTCCACACATAACAAATTTCATTACATTTTGAACAGAAATGGCAAAGTAATTGCTACAGAAATTTCAGCTACCTGTATTAGTATGGTTAGAGTGCAAAGATCAAGTGAAGGTCAAAAATGGGAATATATATGTTGTGCCCCACTACTTACACGCCTTCAGTCTTACATTTCAGAACAGAATGGCTGAGTAATGACCATAAGTGGGGTTTTTAATATGGCATATTGAAAAATGGAGTTGAACCCTTAACAAATTGGGGTGTCATCATTGATGGGAACAAGCATGTGCAGTTTCAGCTTCAATGGTCCAATGGTTACTGAGGAGAAGATGTTGACAAGGGATGACAGATCTGGAACAATGAACACACAGGCCACAATATAAGCTCACTTAACTTTCAGTCAGGTGAGCTAAAGAGGAATGAGTTTGGAATTTTGCTGCTTTGAACTGCACTTCACGTATGTCATGGAGTGACCAATATTCCGGGTGACATTTAGAGTGGCCATGTTCTACTGTTTGATATTCCCTTGTATCTGGGATGACATGGCGGGAGTTTGACCAATATTCCGGGCAACATTTAGAGTGGCCATGTTCTACTGTTTGATATTCCCTTGTATCTGGGATGACATGGCGGGAGTTTGACCAATATTCCGGGCGACATTTAGAGTGGCCATGTTCTACTGTTTGATATTCCCTTGTATCTGGGATGACATGGCGGGAGTTTGACCAATATTCTGAGTGACATTTAGAGTGGCCATGTTCTACTGTTTGATATTCCCTTGTATCTGGGATGACATGGCGGGAGTTTGACCAATATTCTGAGTGACATTTAGAGTGGCCATGTTCTACTGTTTGATATTCCCTTGTATCTGGGATGACATGGCGGGAGTTTGACCAATATTCTGAGTGACATTTAGAGTGGCCATGTTCTACTGTTTGATATTCCCTTGTATCTGGGATGACATGGCGGGAGTTTGACCAATATTCTGAGTGACATTTAGAGTGGCCATGTTCTACTGTTTGATATTCCCTTGTATCTGGGATGACATGGCGGGAGTTTGACCAATATTCTGAGTGACATTTAGAGCGGCCATGTTCTACTGTTTGATATTCCCTTGTATCTGGGATGACATGGCGGGAGTTTGACCAATATTCTGAGTGACATTTAGAGTGGCCATGTTCTACTGTTTGATATTCCCTTGTATCTGGGATGATATGGCGGGAGTTTGACCAATATTCTGAGTGACATTTAGAGTGGCCATGTTCTACTGTTTGATATTCCCTTGTATCTGGGATGACATGGCGGGAGTTTGACCAATATTCTGAGTGACATTTAGAGTGGCCATGTTCTACTGTTTGATATTCCCTTGTATCTGGGATGACATGGCGGGAGTTTGACCAATATTCTGAGTGACATTTAGAGTGGCCATGTTCTACTGTTTGATATTCCCTTGTATCTGGGATGATATGGCGGGAGTTTGACCAATATTCTGGGTGACATTTAGAGTGGCCATGTTCTACTGTTTGATATTCCCTTGTATCTGGGATGATATGGTCATAGTTTTTCCACTATACTCAGAGACTTTCAAACAATAACTGACAATAATGAATAGTCTGTTATTGCAAGGTGTGCTAACGTAACCATGAGAATGTTCTTATTATTCTTGTGTCTCTACAAATATTAGATAGTTCAAGATGTTCAATTGCAATCCAGCCTAGCCAATTTTGTGTTCTTTATGCAAGCTATGGTGAAATCGTCATTCCTCAGTGCAGATGTACAGCAGTTTAAAGGTAAATTGGGGTGTGACTTTCTTCTTGAACCAAATACACATTAAACTGACATCAGGTTACCAGGGTAAGTGGTTTGTTGTGTACTAAAGTTAGGAGCTTGATCAATCATACAGTCCTTGTCATCATGATCAATGCTTATTGTCAGTTATCAGTAGATGCATGTGATCACAGCAACTTCTGGGTTGACTATTTATTAAAAGTTCTATCAATATCCTCTTTTATCACTAGGCTGCCATTATACACATAAGATAAATTGACTTTGCTCAGGAAATGTCTATAACTTACAAATTCTAATCCCCAACCGGTAAAGTTGATGTTTCATTTACAAAGTGGTGATTGAGACCATCCACTCACATGTGTTAGGCCTTGTTGTGTAGTACCTGATTATACAGTGTTGTTTTTCGAATTTCACAAGGGACACTGTGCAATGTCTTAAGTTGCAATTAAAATTAAGCTTCTGCTTTGTTAGATTGAATTAGGTTGATAGAAGCCAAGCAAATGTGGAAGAGACCATCAATGCCAGCAACAAGTTGCAGATGTACAAAGCTGGTTTTTACCATCCTTTGAAGTTGACTGAGATGGATTGGAAATTTGTTTCTTCTGGTGAACGAGCACATGCAAGTATAAAGTTTGATGTTTAAATGTCAATCTGTTTCACATCTTTTTATATTCATCTAATCCCAGACAATGAAATAGTGTACTGTTCACTTGATAATCCTGTAGTCGCATGTCTCCAAATAGCTCCGCACAACCAGGATTCCCTGCTTGACAGACCCACACAGCAGCATTGTCTATTCCAGGCCAAACTCATGGGGCTCTTCGGGGACACCATTGTTTTCGTAGTAACATTGAATAAAATGGTTGCATTAAGCAATTTAATAAGAAAATAGATAATGAAAGGATAACCTGTTTGTTTAGATTTGCTTTTTATATAAACACGGCAATTGAAGATCGATGTCTATCATTACATTCGCTACTGCTCCTAATGTTTCCTCATGTAACAATGTATGTTAGTTGTCTTATTGCTGCACACTGCTGCCTCGCTGAAGTTAATTTGAAAGAAGTGTAGCAATTGGTTTATACAGTATATATATTTTTGGTAGGCCATAATTGATTGGCTGAACAGACAAACAGAAATGGCGGTGGGTGCAGTGTCACAAAGTACAATGGTGCTGACAATGAACACAATGTTTATTATCACGGAGATGGTTACTGTTCCAATAATCCTAAAAACTGTTTGCAGAAATTTGCATCAGATAGAGATATTGTGTAAAATTAAGAAAAAATTGTATCACACCGAATGGGAACAACATATTCATGGCTTGATTTGCATCGTAACATGTGTAAAACCTACATAAAACACATGATGCATGAGGGTACGAGTAACATTCATCAATCATTAATTCATTAAACTTTGTTTACCATTTTTTCTGTAGGGCCCCAATTTTCATAAAAATACGCATATTATTAAAAGGGCATTGACGTTCTGTCTCATAGCTCTATCATGATATAACATTTATACTAAGTTTTCCTATAATAATATAATCAAGTGCTTTTATGAGTTACCATGGTGTAATATTTATACATCATTTCATATAATTATAGTTTAGCAAGTAATACTTATCATCAGGTAAAATGCATATATAAAATATCAGTAGTTTCAGTTATAGCTTTTTAGATAGATGCTAGCCTAAGGTAATGGGAGCGCATCTCCTAGACATACTATTCAATAAGACAAGAGTTATGTCTACATAGTTAAATAGATTTGAAGCTTTTAGATAAATGCTAGCCTAAGGTGTCAAGATCCCATCTCCCAGACAAAAGATATGTCTACATAGTCTTATAGATTACCTTAAACTATTTTATTTAAGTAAATCTGTCATCACCTATATTAGAATAACATTCAGCAATTACTTCAATTTAGACTCTATAAGGATTAGCCCCAATACAAGCTCGTCTATAGTGACACCGTAATCTCTTTCAAAGCACCCAGTAAATATGTCAACAAGATTAGTGCCAGTCCAACAGGATTAACGGGATTAAGTATTCCCCTCTGTCTAGCCATTCATTAACCATAAGGCACAGCCCATCGTGTATCAACCAATCATATTACGTTTTATTATTCTAATTTTTGTTAAAAACATATAGAAGCAAAATGTTAGGCAGAAGGGGTTTGTCGCTCTAACCAATCAGATCTCTCTCTCACAGCCCAGAGGGTTGTACCGACTCTCTGTGGCACCCTCAGCTATGTTCTAAGATATTGTAAATTGTTTATTGTTAATTGTTCTTGTAAATAAAATTGTGGTTAGTCTCCTGTGACCCCGGCTCTTTGCTGACTAATTCCCCCAAGAAAACCAGCACGCCATTTGGAAGGTTTTGTTCAACCAAACAGAACCATAAACATACCATAATAGCTCCACACAGCTGAGATCCTCTGTCCCATAGCTCCACACAGCAGTGATCCTCTGTCCAATTACTCAACACAGCAGTGATCCTCTGCCCCATAGCTCCACACAGCAGTGATCCTCTGTCCCCTAGCTCCACACAGCAGTGATCCCCTGTCCCATTACTCAACACAGCAGTGATCCTCTGTCCCCTAGCTCCACACAGCAGTGATCCTCTGTCCAATAGCTCCACACAGCAGTGATCCTCTGTCTTATAGCTCCACACAGCAGTGGTCCTCTGTCCAATAGCTCCACACAGCAGTGATCCTCTGTCCCATAGCTCCTCACAGCAGTGATCCTCTGTCCCCTAGCTCCACACAGCAGTGATCCTCTGTCCAGTAGCTCCACACAGCAGTGATCCTGTCCCATAGCTCCACACAGCAGTGATCCTCTGCCCCCAGCCCCAAACAGCAGTGATCCTCCATCCCATAGCTCCACACAGCAGTGATCCCCATTCTTGTGGCTCCACACAGCAGTGATCCTATGTCCCATTACTAAATAAGCAGTGATCCTTTGCCCCCAGCTCCACACAGCAGTGATCCTCTGCCCCCAGCTCCACACAGCAGTGATCCTCTGTCCCCTAGCTCCACACAGCAGTGATCCTCTGTCCCCTAGCTCCACACAGCAGTGATCCTCTGCCCCCAGCCCCACACAGCAGTGATCCTCCATCCAATAGCTCCACACGGCAGTGATCCCCAGTCTTATAGCTCCACACAGCAGTGATCCTCTGTCCGATTACTCAACACAGCAGTGAAATTCTGCCCCCAGGTCCACACAGCAGTGATCCTCCGTCCCATAGCTCTACACAGCAGTGATCCCCAGTCTTATAGCTCCACACAGCAGTGATCCTCTGTCCCATTACTCAACACAGCAGTGATCCTCTGCCCCCAGCTCCACACAGCAGTGATCCTCCGTCCCATAGCTCCACACAGCAGTGATCCTCTGTCCAATAGCTCCACACAGCAGTGATACTCTGTCCCATTACTCAACACAGCAGTGATCCTGTGTCCCCTAGCTCCACACAGCAGTAATCCTCTGCCCCCTAGCTCCACACAGCAGTGATCCTGTCCCCTAGCTCCACACAGCAGTGATCCTCTGTCCCCAAGCTCCACACAGCAGTGATCCTCTTTCCCCTAGCTCCACACAGCAGTGATCCGCTGTCCCCTAGCTCCACACAGCAGTGATCCTCTGCCCCCAGCCCCAAACAGCAGTGATCCTCCATCCAATAGCTCCACACAGCAGTGATCCCCAGTCTTATAGCTCCACACAGCAGTGATCCTCTGTCCGATTACTCAACACAGCAGTGAAATTCTGCCCCCAGGTCCACACAGCAGTGATCCTCCGTCCCATAGCTCCACACAGCAGTGATCCCCAGTCTTATAGCTCCACACAGCAGTGATCCTCTATCCCATTACTCAACACAGCAGTGATCCTCTGCCCCCAGCTCCACACAGCAGTGATCCTCCGTCCCATAGCTCCACACAGCAGTGATCCTCTGTCCAATAGCTCCACACAGCAGTGATCCTCTGTCGCCTAGCTCCACACAGCAGTGATCCTCTGTCCCATTACTAAATAAGCAGTGATCCTTTGCCCCCAGCTCCATACAGCAGTGATCCTCTACCCCCTAGCTCCACACGGCAGTGATCCTCTGTCCCCTAGCTCCACACGGCAGTAATCCTCTGTCCCCTAGCTCCACACAGCAGTGATCCTCTGCCCCTTAGCTCCACACGGCAGTGATCCTCTGTCGCCTAGCTCCACACAGCAGTGATCCTTTGCCCCCAGCTCCACACAGCAGTGATCCTCTGCCCCCAGCTCCACACAGCAGTGATCCTCTGTCCCCTAGCTCCACACAGCAGTGATCCTCTGTCCCCTAGCTCCACACAGCAGTGATCCTCTGCCCCCAGCCCCACACAGCAGTGATCCTCCATCCAATAGCTCCACACGGCAGTGATCCCCAGTCTTATAGCTCCACACAGCAGTGATCCTCTGTCCGATTACTCAACACAGCAGTGAAATTCTGCCCCCAGGTCCACACAGCAGTGATCCTCCGTCCCATAGCTCTACACAGCAGTGATCCCCAGTCTTATAGCTCCACACAGCAGTGATCCTCTGTCCCATTACTCAACACAGCATTGATCCTCTGCCCCCAGCTCCACACAGCAGTGATCCTCCGTCCCATAGCTCCACACAGCAGTGATCCTCTGTCCAATAGCTCCACACAGCAGTGATACTCTGTCCCATTACTCAACACAGCAGTGATCCTGTGTCCCCTAGCTCCACACAGCAGTAATCCTCTGCCCCCTAGCTCCACACAGCAGTGATCCTGTCCCCTAGCTCCACACAGCAGTGATCCTCTGTCCCCAAGCTCCACACAGCAGTGATCCTCTGTCCCCTAGCTCCACACGGCAGTGATCCGCTGTCCCCTAGCTCCACACAGCAGTGATCCTCTGCCCCCAGCCCCACACAGCAGTGATCCTCCATCCAATAGCTCCACACAGCAGTGATCCCCAGTCTTATAGCTCCACGCAGCAGTGATCCTCTGTCCGATTACTCAACACAGCAGTGAAATTCTGCCCCCAGGTCCACACAGCAGTGATCCTCCGTCCCATAGCTCCACACAGCAGTGATCCCCAGTCTTATAGCTCCACACAGCAGTGATCCTCTGTCCCGTTACTCAACACAGCAGTGATCCTCTGCCCCCTAGCTCCACACGGCAGTGATCCTCTGTCCCCTAGCTCCACACGGCAGTGATCCTCTGTCCCCTAGCTCCACACGGCAGTAATCCTCTGTCCCCTAGCTCCACACAGCAGTGATCCTCTGCCCCTTAGCTCCACACGGCAGTGATCCTCTGTCGCCTAGCTCCACACAGCAGTGATCCTCTGTCCCCTAGCTCCACACGGCAGTGATCCTCTGTCCCCTAGCTCCACACGGCAGTGATCCTCTGCCCCCTAGCTCCACACAGCAGTGATCCCCTGTCTTATAACTCCACACAGCAGTGATCCCCTGTCTTATAGCTCCACACAGCAGTGATCCTCTGTCCCCTAGCTCCACACAGCAGTGATCCTCTGTCCAATAGATCCACACAGCAGTGATTCTCTGTCACATAGCTCCACACAGCAGTGATCCTCTGTCCCCAGCTCCACACAGCAGTGATCCCCTGTCCCATAGCTCCACACAGCAGTGATCCTCTGTCCCATAGCTCCACACAGCAGTGATCCTCTGCCCCCTAGCTCAACACAGCAGTGATCCTCTACCCCCTAGCTCCACACAGCAGTGATCCTCTGTCGAATAGCTCCACACAGCAGTGATCCTCTGACCCCTAGCTCAACACAGCAGTGATCCTCTGTCCCCTAGCTCCACACAGCAGTGATCCTCTGTCCAATAGCTCAACACAGCAGTGATCCTCTGTCCCCTAGCTCCACACAGCAGTGATCCTCTGTCCCCTAGCTCCACACGGCAGTGATCCTCTGTCCCCTAGCTCCACACGGCAGTGATCCTCTGTCCCCTAGCTCCACACGGCAGTGATCCTCTGTCCCCTAGCTCCACACAGCAGTGATCCTCTGCCCCTTAGCTCCACACGGCAGTGATCCTCTGTCGCCTAGCTCCACACAGCAGTGATCCTCTGTCCCCTAGCTCCACACGGCAGTGATCCTCTGTCCCCTAGCTCCACACAGCAGTGATCCTCTGCCCCCTAGCTCCACACGGCAGTGATCCTCTGTCCCCTAGCTCCACACAGCAGTGATCCTCTGCCCCTTAGCTCCACACGGCAGTGATCCTCTGTCCCCTAGCTCCACACGGCAGTAATCCTCTGTCCCCTAGCTCCACACAGCAGTGATCCTCTGCCCCTTAGCTCCACACGGCAGTGATCCTCTGTCGCCTAGCTCCACACAGCAGTGATCCTCTGTCCCCTAGCTCCACACGGCAGTGATCCTCTGTCCCCTAGCTCCACACAGCAGTGATCCTCTGCCCCCTAGCTCCACACGGCAGTGATCCTCTGTCCCCTAGCTCCACACAGCAGTGATCCTCTGCCCCTTAGCTCCACACGGCTGTTGGAACTTAGTGTTATACCAAATGAATAAACAGACCTCGGCCTAGAATGCTAAATTTAATGCTACACTGAAATATTTTCAGTAACAAAACATACATTGTGATTGAATGCTTGGTACATGGCAGAATTTCTGCAACAGTAGTTAAATGAACATGGATTTGCACAAATTCATTCAGGAGTCTTTTGAAAAATTAATCTTTTCAAACCATATTAACCACTGTTAGATATAGATTGATAAAAATGTGGACACCATGAACTCAAACTTTTTCTGTAAGATCATATCTTTTACACACATTATATCATTAAGAGTTGGGGTCTTACGGCTTTGCAACTACTGAATCTCATTGCATAACAGATGTTCATAGATAGGTCAGTGTGAGGTCATATCCAGGTATGAGTCTCCCAATGAGGACATATCCAGGGATGGAGTCTAACTGTGAGGACATTCAATGATGAGTCCTCCCATGAGAACCCATCCAGGGATGGGTGTCACTGTGAGGACATATCCAGGGATGGGTCTCACTGAGAGGACATATCCAGGGATGGGTGTCACTGTGAGGACATATCCAGGGATGGGTGTCACTGTGAGGACATATCCAGGGATGGGTGTCACTGTGAAGACATCCAGGGATGGGTGTCACTGTGAGGACATATCCAGGGCTGGGTGTCACTGCGAGGGCATTCAATGATCAGTCTCCCCATGAGGGGATGAGTGTAACTTTGAGGACATATCCTGGTATGCATCTTACTGTGAGGACATATCCAGGGATGGGTGTCACTGTGAGGACATATCCAGGGATGGGTGTCACTGTGAGGACATATCCAGGGATGGGTGTCACTGAGAGGACATATCCAAGGATGGGTATCACTGTGAGGACATATCCAGGGATGGGTATCACTGTGAGGACATATCCAGGGATGGGTCTCACTGAGAGGACATATCCAGGGATGGGTCTCACTGTAAGGACATATCCAGGGATGGGTGTCACTGTGAGGACATATCCATTGATGGGTGTCACTGTGAGGACATATCCAGGAATGGGTGTCACTATGAGGACATATCCAGGGATGGGTCTCACTGTAAGGACATATCCAGGGATGGGTCTCACTGTAAGGACATATCCAGGGATGGGTCTCACTGTAAGGACATATCCAGGGCTGGGTGTCACTGCGAGGGCCTTCAATGATGAGTCTCCCCATGAGGGGATGAGTGTAACTTTGAGGACATATCCTGGTATTCGTCTTACTTTGAGGACATATCCATTGATGGGTGTCACTGTGAGGACATATCCAGGGAGGGGTGTCACTGTGAGGACATATCCAGGGATGGGTGTCACTGTGAGGACATATCCAGGGATGGGTGTCACTGAGAGGACATATCCAGGGATGGGTATCACTGTGAGGACATATCCATTGATGGGTATCACTGAGAGGACATGTCCAGGGATGGGTATCACTGTGAGGACATATCCAGGGATGGGTGTCACTGTGAGGACATATCCATTGATGGGTGTCACTTTGAGGACATATCCAGGGATGGGTGTCACTATGAGGACATATCCAGGGACGGGTGTCACTTTGAGGACATATACATTGATGGGTGTCACTGTGAGGACATATCCTGGTATGCGTCTTACTGTGAGGACATATCCAGGGATGGGTGTCACTTTGAGGACATATCCAGAGATGGGTGTCACTTTGAGGACATATCCAAGGACGGGTGTCACTTTGAGGACATATCCTGGTATGCATCTTACTGTGAGGACATATCCAGGGATGGGCGTCACTGTGAGGACATATCCAGGGACGGGTATCACTTTGAGGACATATCCTGGTATGCGTCTTACTGTGAGGACATATCCAGGGATGGGTGTCACTGTGAGGACATATCCAGGGATGGGCGTCACTGTGAGGACATATCCTGGTATGCGTCTTACTGTGAGGACATATTCAGGGATTGGTGTCACTGTGAGGACATATCCAGGGATGGATGTCACTGTGAGGACATATCCATTGACGGGTGTCACTTTGAGGACATATCCTGGTATGCATCTTACTGTGATGACATCCATGGATGGGTGTCACTGTGAGGACATATCCATTGATGGGTGTCACTGTGAGGACATATCCAGGGATGGGTGTTCCTGTGTGGATATATTCTGTGATGGGCCTCCATCTGTTCTTTAAGTTGCATGCCAGCATCGTCAGTGTTCACTTTTGTTGGGGCTGTGTGAGGGCATATTTGATTGTGTCCCTCCAGACTAGCCGAGTTACTGCTTCATTAGTCAAACCTCTTCCGTGGGTCAAACCGTGATCCTGGCTAAGCCAGCTCGCCATGGCCTCCGTGTCAGGCTGTTATAGATTTTATTCTCCCCCGCCACTTGCTAAGCTCTGAGATGGAAGGCTGGAGTTGAGTGTGTTCATCGTTTCTACTGTCTGACTTAGCCGGTGTTATAGCATGTCTAAGTATGCACAGCAAAAGCATGAACACTGACAACTGGGATCAGGATCACTATTCTACTCCACTTAACGTCGGCTACAGATTCTGTCAAGTGTAATTAATTATTTTCATGGCCTTAACGAGATTGGGTATGTCTGAGCTGGCTTTTCACATGCATTGCAAGCTCATTCTGTTCAGTTTTACCTCCAGTTCCTTGTCTGCCATAATACTGTTCTTATCATTGCTTGGGAAAATGTATTGATGGACACTTTAGCTGAGCTGATCACCTTGCTACAGCATGTAGGGGCAGCCACATTCCTGCATACAGTCTCTCTTTCCTGAACACTTTAGCTGAGCTGATCACCTTGCTACAGCATGTAGGGGCAGCCACATTCCTGCATACAGTCTCTCTTTCCTGGACACTTTAGCTGAGCTGATTACCTTGCTACAGCATGTAGGGGCAGCCACATTCCTGCATACAGTCTCTCTTTCCTGGACACTTTAGCTGAGCTGATCACCTTGCTACAGCATGTAGGGGCAGCCACATTCCTGCATACAGTCTCTCTTTCCTGGACACTTTAGCTGAGCTGATCACCTTGCTACAGCATGTAGGGGCAGCCACATTTCTGCATACAGTCTCTCTTACCTGGACACTTTAGCTGAGCTGATCACCTTGCTACAGCATGTAGGGGCAGCCACATTCCTGCAGTCAAATACAATCTTTTCATTCAGAAAATTGTGCAAACAGTCACCTATCAGAATATGAAAACAGGTACCTTTCTCAGTAGTTGCTGTATAATCATTGAGTAAGAGATCCAGGTTAATGTTGTAGATCTCAACTTTATAGTGTACTTACAAAACCTGCATACTCAATCATTGCATTAAAACTGCCTTGGGATTTGCAGGGGGAATGAATTTGAACTTGTCATAATTGCGCCCGTAAAAAAATTCAAGTTATTTGAGCTAGAAGAGCAAGGCAAAAATGAATATCAATATTGAAACAGAACAGAATAATGAATGAATAATGAATCATGAAATAACAGAATGATAAATTAATTACAAAATGTATTTGCACACCAGGAAGAGAAATATATTTAACAGGTGTTATCTACAAATCTAGAAAATATTTTCCTTGCGTTATACAATGATAAGTAGTAAATATATATGTTTTCACCTGTCTTGTAAGTTTTAGACTCTCAGAATGGCCCATTTTGTAGTACCAGGTACATCAAAATGTCCTGAAGATGTTTTTTTTTCAAACTTGGTAATGATATAGAAGAATGGCCTATCAAAAGTTGATAAAAACATGAATATGTCCTAATGCCATTTGTGTCCAGCAAAATCCCTGGAGTTCAAGCAGTTAATGTAAAACTGTCATGTTTGGCAATACAAGGGGCTTCCAGTCCATTCAATGAAACAACGCTCTGTTAGTTCTGGCAGAGTACAGAGGCTGGTGACAAGTTGAAGTGTGTGAGTATTGAACAGATGAGGGCCATGCAGATATCATCCCTATGTTCACACTGTTTAACACTGCAGGTGCTTTCAAAACACACATGTGTATTCTGCAGTGGTTGCTTCAATCAGAGACTTGTTACCGTGATTTGAAGTCAAATATTAGAGTCTGGTGATTACACAACCTATAACGATATAATCATATGCCAAGCAATAAGTAAGTTTTGAACAATGATGCCTTTTCTGCTCACATGGAGGTTTGCACAAGTGTTAATTTTTGCCCCAACCTAACTATTTAGATGTCAACAGAAACAATTTCACTGTTGATTATTTGTGGATTCTCTTTCCTGTTTGTGATGCTTGATTAATGTGTTTAAATATAATCTTTCAAGTGCATTACACTAAATAATGCCAGTTTTTTTAAAACATCTTCCAACCCTTTGAGTATGGAAAACATTTCACACATGTGTTGAGTATTACGCTACATGATAGATCACATTCATTTATGATTTTGTCATTAACTATTGTGCTAATTGACCAATAATAATCACTGGTATGTACAGAATGAAGATAGAAAAACCCAAATAAAGTAACACTTTGAAATTTGTAGTTTTTATTAATTTTTTATTATATAGAAGAAATTTCATTTGTCGTGTGAAATATCATGTGTCTCTTATCGAGAGATGGAGCAA
Source organism: Haliotis rufescens (assembly GCF_023055435.1). NCBI lineage: Eukaryota > Metazoa > Mollusca > Gastropoda > Lepetellida > Haliotidae > Haliotis > Haliotis rufescens. The sequence continues at coordinate 1,534,696 of NW_025964383.1, forward strand.
AGGAGATATTTTCACGAGTGGCATAGCCATGAGTGAGGATACCTCCTTTTTCCCATCTCAAGATAAGAGACACATGATATTTCACACGAGACATGGAATATCCTATTTATCATATACTTTTTGTGTAGTTGCCTACCGGGAAATTAAATTATTTCAGTACAAATGATAAAAGTTGAAACGTAAATTCTCTCTACCTAAGGCACACCTCCCCTCACATTTACGACTTAAAAAGTAGTTCCATGTTTACAAAATCTTATTAACTATAAACAAAAATAAAAAATAATATTCAGGGTCACGAAAATTCTTTATCATACATTTAGATATGATTATATACAAAATCAACTTCAGCAAAAAATATTCCTATAAACTACATGACCACTGTTGGAAACGAAAGAATACATGCTGGTCAAGAAACAAAAAGGACTCTTTGCAAACGGAACAATCTCGATTGACGAGTTAAATGAGAAATTTACAGTTTATTACAAAACATTTTCAAGAGAATAAGAAATGAAAGGAGTAGCTATGTAAACTCCATAACTGACCATGTCATTATTTTGCCTTGTCAATGTGGAACTAACGTAAAAAGGAGTTCAAAAGTTTGTGTACGAGCTAGATGTTCACTGGAATGAAAAATATCTCTTTTCTCAACTTCAGAAAAGTCTTTCACACTGAAGTATGTAATAAAATGAAATATTCCGTAGCCTATAGCCATCTTGAAACCCTGGTCCATGATACTTGAATACATTACCAGTGAACAGCGGTAGAAACTAACATTTTTAGTCTTCTAATCCTTATAATGATAACATTATTATAGCAAAACCCTTAAAAATAGCAAGTTTCTACTCATCCTTATGATACCATAACTATCGGGGTGTTTTGCAAGGACTACAGGACTAGTGCCAATTTCTAATGCTGGAGATATTTTGTTTGAAATAATCTCAATCATTTTGAAAACATACTATCTGACCCAATGCCTTAAGATTTCAAACAAAATTTAAAACTGATCCAAAAAATTTGAATTCCTGGTTTTGTATAATATTGTAAGACATTGTTTCTTCAGGCAAATACAATTTCACCAACAGGAGTTGAATTTGAATGTTTGGAGCAGAAAGTCGGTGGTTGAATCCCCTGGTCATATGTCATGACAAAAGATGTTAAAAGATGCTGCTTAAAACGAGGACTGGAAGTCTCCGGTTCAATAAAATGTGTCTGAGTTGGGTATCCATGTTAAACAGTGGCATGGTATCTCAGTGAGCTAGCAGTATAAAGCCAGTATGCATCTGAACTACCCTGCCCTGCATCTGGCCCCTGCCCTCACCTCACATCACACAGCCCTAGTTAGGTCCCTGCCCTCACCTCGCATCACACAGCTGTAGTTAGGTCCCTGCCCTCACCTCTCTCTCATCACACAGCCCTAGTTAGGTCCCTGCCCTCCCCACGCATCACACAGCCCTAGTTAGGTCCCTGCCCTCACCTCTCATCACACAGCCCTAGTTAGGTCCCTGCCCTCACCTCTCATCACACAGCCCTAGTTGGGTTCCTGCCCTCACCTCACATCACACAGCCCTAGTTAGGTCCCTGCCCTCCCCACGCATCATACAGCCCTAGTTAGGTCCCTGCCCTCACCTCTCATCACACAGCCCTAGTTAGGTTCCTGCCCTCACCTCACATCACACAGCCCTAGTTAGGTCCCTGCCCTCTCCTCTCATCACACAGCCCTAGTTAGGTCCCTGCCCTCACCTCACATCACACAGCCCTAGTTAGGTCCCGGCCCTCACCTCTCATCACACAGCCCTAGTTAGGTCCCTGCCCTCACCTCTCACCACACAGCCCTAGTTAGGTCCCTGCCCTCACCTCTCATCACACAGCCCTAGTTAGGTCCCTGCCCTCACCTCTCATCACACAGCCCTAGTTAGGTCCCTGCCCTCACCTCACATCACACAGCCCTAGTTAGGTCCCTGCCCTCACCTCTCATCACACAGCCCTAGTTAGGTCCCTGCCCTCACCTCGCATCACACAGCCCTAGTTAGGTCCCTGCCCTCCCAACGCATCACACAGCACTAGTTAGGTCCGTGCCCTCACCTCTCACCACACAGCCCTAGTTAGGTCCCTACCCTCACCTCTCATCACACAGCCCTAGTTAGGTCCCTGCCCTCACCTCGCATCACACAGCCCTAGTTAGGTCCCTGCCCTCACCTCTCATCACACAGCCCTAGTAAGGTCCCTGCCCTCACCTCGCATCACACAGCTGTAGTTAGGTCTCTGCCCTCGCCTCGCATCACACAGCCCTAGTTAGGTCCCTGCCCTCACCTCTCTCTCATCACACAGCCCTAGTTAGGTCCCTGCCCTCACCTCTCTCTCATCACACAGCCCTAGTTAGGTCCCTGCCCTCACCTCTCTCTCATCACACAGCCCTAGTTAGGTCCCTGCCCTCCCCACGCATCACACAGCCCTAGTTAGGTCCCTGCCCTCACCTCACATCACACAGCCCTAGTTAGGTCCCTGTCCTCACCTCTCATCACACAGCCCTAGTTGGGTTCCTGCCCTCACCTCACATCACACAGCCCTAGTTAGGTCCCTGCCCTCCCCACGCATCATACAGCCCTAGTTAGGTCCCTGCCCTCACCTCTCACCACACAGCCCTAGTTAGGTCCCTACCCTCACCTCTCATCACACAGCCCTAGTTAGGTCCCTGCCCTCCCCACGCATCACACAGCCCTAGTTAGGTTCTTGCCCTCACCTCTCATCACACAGCCCTAGTTAGGTCCCTGCCCTCCCCACGCATCACACAGCCCTAGTAAGGTCCCTGCCCTCCCCATGCATCACACAGCCCTAGTTAGGTTCCTGCCCTCACCTCTCATCACACAGCCCTAGTTAGGTCCCTGCCCTCCCCACGCATCACACAGCCCTAGTTAGGTCCCTGCCCTCCCCACGCATCACACAGCCCTAGTTAGGTCCGCGCCCTCAACCTCTCATCACACAGCCCTAGTTAGGTCCCTGCCCTCCCCACGCATCACACAGCCCTAGTTTGGTCCCTGCCCTCACTTCGCATCACACAGCCCTAGTAAGGTCCCTGCCCTCCCAACGCATCACACAGCACTAGTTAGGTCCGTGCCCTCACATCTCACCACACAGCCCTAGTTAGGTCCCTACCCTCACCTCTCATCACACAGCCCTAGTTAGGTCCCTGCCCTCACCTCACATCACACAGCCCTAGTTAGGTCCCTGCCCTCCCCAGGCATCATACAGCCCTAGTTAGGTCCCTGCCCTCACCTCTCATCACACAGCCCTAGTTAGGTTCCTGCCCTCACCTCACATCACACAGCCCTAGTTAGGTCCCTGCCCTCACCTCTCATCACACAACCCTAGTTAGGTCCCTGCCCTCACCTCTCATCACACAGCCCTAGTTAGGTCCCTGCCCTCCCCATGCATCACACAGCCCTAGTTAGGTCCCTGCCCTCACCTCTCATCACACAGCCCTAGTTAGGTCCCTACCCTCACCTCTCATCACACAGCCCTAGTTAGGTTCCTGCCCTCACCTCGCATCACACAGCCCTAGTTAGGTCCCTGCCCTCCCCACGCATCACACAGCACTAGTTAGGTCCGTGCCCTCTCCTCTCACCACACAGCCCTAGTTAGGTCCCTGCCCTCCCCACGCATCACACAGCCCTAGTAAGGTCCCTGCCCTCCCCATGCATCACACAGCCCTAGTTAGGTTCCTGCCCTCACCTCTCATCACACAGCCCTAGTTAGGTCCCTGCCCTCCCCACGCATCACACAGCCCTAGTTAGGTCCCTGCCCTCCCCACGCATCACACAGCCCTAGTTAGGTCCGCGCCCTCACCTCTCATCACACAGCCCTAGTTAGGTCCCTGCCCTCCCCACGCATCACACAGCCCTAGTTAGGTCCCTGCCCTCACCTCGCATCACACAGCCCTAGTAAGGTCCCTGCCCTCACCTCGCATCACACAGCCCTAGTTAGGTCCCTGCCCTCCCCACGCATCACACAGCCCTAGTTAGGTCCCTACCCTCACCTCTCATCACACAGCCCTAGTTAGGTCCCTGCCCTCACCTCGCACCACACAGCCCTAGTTAGGTCCCTGCCCTCACCTCTCATCACACAGCCCTAGTAAGGTCCCTGCCCTCACCTCGCATCACACAGCTGTAGTTAGGTCTCTGCCCTCGCCTCGCATCACACAGCCCTAGTTAGGTCCCTGCCCTCACCTCTCTCTCATCACACAGCCCTAGTTAGGTCCCTGCCCTCACCTCTCTCTCATCACTCAGCCCTAGTTAGGTCCCTGCCCTCCCCACGCATCACACAGCCCTAGTTAGGTCCCTGCCCTCACCTCGCATCACACAGCCCTAGTTAGGTCCCTGCCCTCACCTCTCATCACACAGCCCTAGTTGGGTTCCTGCCCTCACCTCACATCACACAGCCCTAGTTAGGTCCCTGCCCTCCCCACGCATCATACAGCCCTAGTTAGGTCCCTGCCCTCACCTCTCATCACACAGCCCTAGTTAGGTCCCTGCCCTCACCTCACATCACACAGCCCTAGTTAGGTCCCTGCCCTCACCTCTCATCACACAGCCCTAGTTAGGTCCCTGCCCTCACCTCGCATCACACAGCCCTAGTTAGGTCCCTGCCCTCCCCACACATCACACAGCCCTAGTTAGGTCCCTGCCCTCCCCACGCACCACACAGCCCTAGTTAGGTCCCTACCCTCACCTCTCATCACACAGCCCTAGTTAGGTCCCTGCCCTCACCTCGCATCACACAGCCCTAGTTAGGTCCCTGCCCTCACCTCGCATCACACAGCTCTAGTTAGGTCCCTGCCCTCCCCACGCACCACACAGCCCTAGTTAGGTCCCTGCCCTCCCCACGCATAACACAGCCCTAGTAAGGTCCCTGCCCTCCCCATGCATCACACAGCCCTAGTTAGGTTCCTGCCCTCACCTCTCATCACACAGCCCTAGTAAGGTCCCTGCCCTCCCCACGCATCACACAGCCCTAGTAAGGTCCCTGCCCTCCCCATGCATCACACAGCCCTAGTTAGGTCCCTGCCCTCCCCACGCATCACACAGCCCTAGTTAGGTCCCTGCCCTCCCCACGCATCACACAGCCCTAGTTAGGTCCGCACCCTCACCTCTCATCACACAGCCCTAGTTAGGTTCCTGCCTCACCTCTCATCACACAGCCCTAGTTAGGTCCCTGCCCTCACCTCTCATCACACAGCCCTAGTAAGGTCCCTGCCCTCACCTCTTACCACACAGCCCTAGTTAGGTTCCTGCCCACGCCTCGCATCACACAGCCCTAGTTAGGTCCCTACCCTCACCTCGCATCACACAGCCCTAGTTAGGTCCCTGCCCTCACCTCTCATCACACAGCCCTAGTAAGGTCCCTGCCCTCACCTCTCGTCACACAGCCCTAGTTAGGTCCCTGCCTTCGCCTCTCACCACACAGCCCTAGTTAGGTCCCTGCCCTCACCTCACATCACACAGCCCTAGTTAGGTCCCTGCCCTCACCTCACATCACACAGCTGTAGTTAGGTCCCTGCCCTCACCTCACATCACACAGCTGTAGTTAGGATCCTGCCTTCACCCCTCATCACACAGCCCTGGTTAGGTCCATGGTGATTTTGCTGAAGACAAATTGTATTAGGACATTTTCATTGTTGTTTCCTCAATATTATTTCCAAATTAAAAATTATGATCTTCCATTTTGGGGGGATGGCAATCAGCCCTCGTGAGGCTCCGCCCCAAGTTATGGTTGTTGGTTTGGACTGTTACTGAGGGAAGGAAACGAAACATTACATTAAGCACTTTGATACTATAGCATGACCAGAACTGAACTTGGAAACTCCACCAGCGTAAATAATGATTAAATACAAGAAAAACCTTTCAGAACACAGAAACTTTAACTCACGGGAAGGATGCCCTCCACATTAATCAATTTGCCATAGGTTAGCAGCCAAGTGTTAATGCCTTTTTAGCAAAGCTAACAACTAAATATGGCAAATGTTGCACATGACAGACTTTAATTTCAGGCAAATATTGAGCATGAGTAAACAACTGCAATGCTTGTTGATGTAAAGCGATAAATGATTTCACAGGCTGGCTGCAAGTACAGTTGATGTCAGCTGTGATGCTGCATTCAGTCAAACGCAGGCCAGCTACAAGTACAGTTGATGTCAGCTGTGATGCTGCATTCAGTCAAACACAGGCTAGCTACAAGTACACTTGAAGTCGGCTGTGATGCTGCATTCAGTCAAACACAGGTTAGCTACAAGCGCAGTTGATGTCAGCTTTGATGCTGCATTCAGTCAAACACAGGCTAGCTACAAGTACACTTGAAGTCGGCTGTGATGCTGCATTCAGTCAAACACAGGCTAGCTACAAGTACACTTGAAGTCGGCTGTGATGCTGCATTCAGTCAAACACAGGCTAGCTACAAGCGCAGTTGATGTCAGCTGTGATGCTGCATTCAGTCAAACACAGGCTAGCTACAAGTACACTTGAAGTCGACTGTGATGCTACATTCAGTCAAACACAGGCTAGCTACAAGCGCAGTTGATGTCAGCTGTGATGCTGCATTCAGTCAAACACAGGCTAGCTACAAGTACACTTGAAGTCGGCTGTGATGCTGCATTCAGTCAAACACAGGCTGGCTACAAGTACAGTTGATGTCGGCTGTGATGCTGCAGCAGTCAAACACAGGCTAGCTACAAGTACACTTGAAGTCGGCTGTGATGCTGCGTTCGGTCAAACACAGGATAGCTGGAAGAGCAGTTGACGTTAGTATTCAGTCAAACATGCTAATGACAAGTACAGGTTAGGCTGAGATGAGTATCTGACCAATGTGTCAAACCTTTTCAAGAGTATCTTACTAAACTGAACAATGGATTACAGATTGAATAATTTCCCTGTGACACACACCTGCAGATGATCTGTGTGAAGTGAGGTACCGGGTAATGTTGTGACTCTCAAGCCAAGCCTAAAGATTTACAATATTAATTCAGTGATCCTTTAGGCTTATTAGTTGCTATCAGAAGACACAGAAGTAACTCTAGAATGTGCTTGATTGGTTTATGGATTCATGAATATTCATGCACTGAATTCCTCTTTTATATCTGTTTTAGGATCTGAAAATGATGAAGATGAAAATCCCAATGTACATGACAATGCCTATCGAATGTTTACCTTTTAACATATAACTGTTATTTGTTGTTTTTGTAAGAGAAAATGCAACAAATAACTCCAATAATGTGCCCATATTTGCAATGTTTCATGAACTTATTGATTTTGTATGTATATTCATTCTTTTTGTGAGCAGCTTGCGCTCAGAGGCAGTTCTCAGCGTCCATTCAAAATTGTATTTTGCCCACCATTGAATTATGTATGGTCCCCCTTAAACCTTACCATAGACACTGAGGAGCCTTTATAAGTCATGCACTTGTGCAAGTTCCTGGCAGTGGTCCCAGCATAGAGAAGATTGTGGGAAGCTGAGAAAGGGACCTGTTTAACATTGTTAAAGAAATATTGCAATCCTATTGATGGAGATCAATGGAGAAATCACCACATCTTTTGACTTATGTTAATGTGTATTGTACTCTGGAGAGTCCTAAACGATTAATTGGCATTGTTACCATGGATGCACCAAAGCAGTAACTTCTTTGATATGATCATACAACAACCAGTGTAGACAAGCCACAAAAACCATAAGATTTCCATTAAGAGCTGAGACAAACAATCAACCTATCATCATTTAGTACAGCTCGAGGAGAGTAAGACCATGTCTACTAAAGTCTCAGACAAGCTGGTTGGTGATGCTAGTCAATCTTATGTATACCAGTAGTAATGTTTAAGATTGTGTTTAGCTTTAAGGCATAAGAGAGTGTGAATGATTACTTACTTACTTACTTACTTTGGAGATTTAACGTGCACTTTCCGACTGATGCGTATTTCGCACACGGGCCCGGCCAGGCCATTTAATGTGTTTCCGAAAGGGGCGAAGGTGGTCTGTGCAACCCAAGAGGGGGGTTTTAGGGGTTGCTTATGTAGAATTTGGGAATTTTGAGATTTGGAATAGATGCCGATGGGGTAGGGGAGGAGAACTAAGGGAGCTGGGTATGGTGGATGTTTGTATGTTTATGTAATTTTGATTTGGTGGATTATAGTGTTTTTAGATGCGTTTTATTAGTTCCGTTTTGATTAAAAATACGCCTAAGGCCTTGAAGTTTTCTAGTTTATTTTGTGGGTTTAGTATTGCTTCTAGAGTGAGAGCCTTGTTTAGATTGAGGGTGGTTTGTAATGCGGTTCGATGTGTTAGGTAGTGTGTGCAGTAGATGAGTGCGTGTTCTGGGGTTTCTAGTTGTTTGCAGTGTGGGCAGTTACCTGTAGTATGTTTTTTTAGTTTTTTTAGGTGGTTATTTAGGTTGGTGTGTCCTGTTTGGAGTTTAGTGATTATTCTGTCGATTTTTTTGGATGGATGGAGAATTTTTGGTTTGGTTATTTGAGTTTAGATATAGGTTATGCCATTTTTTGGTGATTTTTTGCTTATTTACGCTTTAAATTTCTGATTTTGAGATGGGTAAGTTTAAGCTTATTTCTGGGATTTTGAGGGATAGTTTAGCTGCCTTATCAGCGTTTTCATTACCGTATATTCCTACGTGGGTGGGTATCCACAAGAAGGTTATTTGTTTGCCTGCGTTAGTTAGGTCGTTGGAGCTTTTAACTATTAGATTTATTAATTTCGGTCGGTTTTGGGTATTTTTGTTTTGGAGGGCTTGCAGTCCACTTAGGAAGTCGGTAAGTATTAGGATTTTATTGTGGTTTTTGGATTCTTGACTATGGAGGGCTGAGGCCATGCCCATTAGTTCTGCCGTGAATATTGATTGGTTGTTTGGGAGTCGGAAGGATTGTGTGGTTTTAGTTGGTTGTGTGGTATGGACCCCGAAACCTGTGTGTTTGGAGGTCGGATCTGAAGATCCGTCCGTGTAAATGTGACACCAATTTGGCCAATTTTCGTGTATGTATGCTAGTGTGGTGGTTTTAGCTATGTTTTGGTCGGTTTGTTTATTTATTTGGCTAGCTAGTGTTGTGTCTATTTTGGGTATTTTAAGTTTAGGGGTGAAGATATTTGATTGTTTGCAGTTTTGTTTAAGATTTTTAATTTGGTGTTCATTTAGGTAGTTTGTTATTCTTTGGGATATTGGGGTAAGTAAGGGGTGTTTACGAGCTAGAGCTTGGTTTTGGGGGCTGATATTTTGGTTTATTAAGTTTTGGATTAGAGGGTTTGATTGGGATGCGGCCCAGAAATTTAAGCTTAGCTGTTCCCTGCGTAGACTTAGTGGCATTTCTCCTGTTAAGGCCTGAAGTGAAGTGTAGGAGGTGCCATGTTGGGTGCGTGTAATTAGTTTGAGAGCCTGATATTGTATTGAGTCAAGTTTTTTAGATAGAGAGTTGTTTAGGGTGTTGTATATGGCGCAGCCGTAGTCTAGTTTTGATCTAATTAGTGATATGTAGAGTGAGAGGAGGGTATCTTTGGAGGCTCCCCAGTTTGAGCCAGTTAGGCATCTTAGGGTGTTTAGGTCTTTACTGCATTTAGTTGTTAGGTTTTGGATGTGAGCATCCCAGGTGAGATGTTCATCGAAAATAAGTCCTAAGAATTTGGTTTGTTTTTGAAATTTGATTGTTTGGTTGTTTAGCTGGAGGATTGGGGAGGCGGGTTTCATGTTTTTATGTTTGAATACTATTCCTGTTGTTTTTTCTAAGTTAAGGGAGAAGCCCCATTTGTCAGCCCATTGTTGTATTTTATTAAGAGATTTTTTGAGTAAATTTTGGGCCATTTTAATGCTTTTAGTGCGGATCCAGAGGGCTTCATCATCCGCGAATTTGGATGTGTTTATTTTAGGGGATAGGCCCTCGAAGAGATCGTTTATCATTATATTAAAGAGTGTGGGGCTGAAGATACTGCCCTGGGGAGTGCCATTTTCTAGGGGACACTTGTTTCGATAGAGTATGGTCTATCCCCACTGTTATTTTACGTTCGTTTAGAAAGTCCTGAATGTAGTTTATTATTTGTCCTTTTAGTCCTATTTTTTAAAGTTTTTGTATTGTTAGCCCGTTGTGCCAAACCATGTCGAATGCTTTGGAGAAATCCAGAAAGATGCCTGTTGTGTATTGTTTGTTGAGTTGTCCTGTCTTGATGTCCTGTTCTAGTCGGGTGAGATTATCTAAGGTTGAGCGGCCAGGAGTGAAACTGCTTTGATCTGTGTTTATGATGTTATTTTGAGTTAAGTAGTGTTGTAGTCTATTTTTGGCCATATATTCCATTACTTTACATAGGTTTGTGGTTAGGGATATTGGTCTATAAGAATTTGCCTGGTTAGTTGGTTTATCGGGTTTCGGGATAGGGATGACTAGTGCCTGTTTCCAGGGAGTTGGTACCTGTCCGTTTTGATAGATTAGGTTATATAGTTTAAGTAGTGCCTGGAGTAGGTTGGGGGGGAGTTTTTTAATTATTTGGTAGGATGTTAGGTCTAGTCCTGGGGCAGTTCCCTTTTTCCTATTTTGGAGTACGTACTGGAGTTCTTCCATTGAGTAAGGTTGGTTTATTTCGAGGTTATCATTATTTGGTTCTTTAGTAGGTTTGGCTTCTGCTTTAAGTTTTTGTTGGAATTTTTCGCTGAAGTTATTGTTGCTGCTTATGGCCGAGAAGTGGTTTGCTAGGTTATTTGCCTTTTCGGTAGGGTTGGTAGAATTGTTTATGTTGGGTGTTTTTTTGTGACGTTTTAAGCCTCTAATGGCGTGGATTTTTCGCCAGACTGTTCTGGCATCTGTGCGATTATTTACTCCTTCACAAAATGATTTCCAATCTTTGGTTTTAGCTATTTTGACTAGTTTTTGGACCTTGTGGTTTAGTTCGTGAGCTACCGTTATATGGTTATGGTCGCGTTTGGCTCTATTGAAGGCTGTTTTACGTTTGCGTCTAGTTTGTTCTATTTCCTCGTTCCACCATGGTACCGAGGGTTTGCCTACGTTATTTGTTTTATAAGGTATTGATGCTTTGGCTGCGTTGATTATGTAGTCTGTTAGGTTTTTGCAGTAGATTTCTGGGTCCTTATTTTCTAGTTTGGTTAGGTTGGCTTGGTTGCAGATATCCTGAAATTTGTCCCAGTTAGCTTGGTTATAGTTGAATTTTGGTTCTAGGTTCTAGTGTGAATGAGGGTAGCTCTCCTACATATACTGGTAGAAGGTGATTGTTGTCATGCAGCATTGATTGCAAAGTGTTTTTCCACAGGGTACAATTCAGTCGCACAAGGGTGATGTAATTGCAGATGAACCTCTCATTATCATTGTATTGAGAGTGGGAGTTTTTATGTTGCTGCGCTAATGTTTGTTGCCTTGATCTGGTTTTCTTGCAATGGTTCACAGATGAAACATGACCAATGTGTGTTCTGCCATATACATGACATTTTTCATGTATGCCAGAATTTAGTTTTTTCTTTGAGTACAGGATTTCATTAGTAACATGGTTAAATAGAATGTACATGTTTAATATTGACCATAGCTAGAAAGTATTTTCAGGTCACTGTATTTATTCAGATAAGTAACTTCAGTTGGCTAGAACTTCATACAGATAATGTTTTCTGAATGTTTTAGCCTTTTGTGATTTGGTGGATATTTAATTTTAAAAATAAGTGATCTAATTTATTCACAAAGTGGACACAGATTCTGAGTTTGTCAATGATAAGACTTTATGTCCTGACAGTGTGACGATAAGTGCATTGGTTGTATTCCAAACAATAACAAATAGAGGATATATTCATTGAGGCTAAGGGAAATAGTGGATATAATTGAATGGATATAGTCCAAGGGGCAAAATCAAAGGGTTGTCTGATCAGTCTTTAAAAAGTTGACATGGAATAAAATGAATGTGTACAAAAAACAACTGTAACATTCATCCAAGTGTAATTTACATAAAAGTTTGGATTAGAGGTTAAGAGAGAAAAGAATAATGACAGGCTGAGGTTAATGAAATAGAATCTGGGGCAGGATGTTTTTTTATCACTGTGAGACTAAGGGTTTTCAGGACATCTTGAATTACATGTTGTTGCTCACTAGCAAGAATGCAACACAGGGTCACGCTCCCCCTGCAACACAGGAACACTTCTCACAATGCAAGACTGGATCACTTCCCACAATGCAACACAGGGACACTTCTCACAATGCATCACAGGAACACTTCTCACAATGCAACACAGGGACACTTCTCACAATGCAACACAGGAACACTTCTCACAATGATACACATGGACACTTCTCACAATGCAACACAGGAACACTTCCCACAATGCAACACAGGGACACTTCTCACAATGCAACACAGGAACACTTCTCACAATGCAACACAGGGACACTTCTCACAATGCAACACAGGAACAATTCCCACCATGCAAGACTGGAACAATTCCCACCATGCAACACAGGAACAATTCCCACCATGCAACACAGGGACACTTCTCACAATGCAACACAGGAACACTTCTCACAATGCAACACAGGGACACTTCTCACAATGCAAGACTGGAACAATTCCCACCATGCAACACAGGAACAATTCCCACCATGCAACACAGGAACACTTCTCACAATGCAAGACTGGAACAATTCCCACCATGCAACACAGGAACAATTCCGTCCATGCAAGACTGGATCACTTCCCACCATGCAACACAGGAACAATTCCCACCATGCAACACAGGAACAATTCCCACCATGCAACACAGGAACAATTCCCACCATGCAAGACTGGAACAATTCCCACCTTGCAAGACTGGATCACTTCCCACCATGCAACACAGGAACAATTCCCACCATGCAAGACTGGATCACTTCCCACCATGCAACACAGGAACAATTCCCACCTTGTAAGACTGGATCACTTCCCACCTTGTAAGACTGGATCACTTCCCACCATGCAAGACAGGATCACTTCCCACCATGCAAGACACAGTATAACATGGTGGGACACTAGCCACAGAACAACATGGTGGGACACTAGCCACAGTATAACATGGTGGGGCACTTGCCACAGTACAACATGGAGGGGCACTTGCCACAGTACAACATGGAGGGGCACTTGCCACAGTACAACATGGTGGGACACTAGCCACAGTACAACATGGAGGGGCACTTGCCACAGTACAACATGGAGGGACACTTGCCACAGTACAACATGGAGGGGCACTTGCCACAGTACAACATGGAGGGACACTTGCCACAGTACAACATGGAGGGGCACTTGCCACAGTACAACATGGAGGGGCACTTGCCACAGTACAACATGGAGGGACACTTGCCACAGTACAACATGGTGGGACACTAGCCACAGTACAACATGGTGGGACACTTGCCATAGTACAACATGGTGGGGCACTTGCCACAGTACAACATGGAGGGACACTAGCCACAGTACAACATGGTGGGACACTAGCCATAGTACAACATGGAGGGACACTTGCCACAGTACAACATGGAGGGGCACTTGCCACAGTACAACATGGAGGGGCACTTGCCACAGTACAACATGGAGGGGCACTTGCCACAGTACAACATGGAGGGGCACTTGCCACAGTACAACATGGAGGGGCACTTGCCACAGTACAACATGGAGGGACACTAGCCACAGTACAGCATGGAGGGGCACTTGCCACAGTGCAACATGGAGGGACACTTGCCACAGTACAACATTGTAGGACACTTGCCACAGTACATTGTAGGGCACTTGCCACAGTACATTGTAGGGCACTTGCCACAGTACATTGTAGGACACTTGCCACAGTACATGGTACTTGCCACATTATCCTCTTGTGACCCGGTGGTTATTCAGCTTATGTACCAACAATATTTATCGGTCTTTTCAGTGTTAATACCCGTGGTGTACAGTACATTCACCCTGTGCACTTAAAAGAAACCACTCATCACTTGCTAGATGACCAGAGGTTTGGAAACACAAAAGATGTTCATACACCCGAAACACAAGTGACAAAACATGTGGTGTCACCCTGGCCAAGTGACTCAGTTCAAATGTGCCTCTATTCACCCAGCAGGGAATGGGTGCCAATATTTGAGGTGGATATTGATAAACCCTCTAGCGCTTGTAGGCAGCTTGGGTTGTATTCTCCCCAGGGAGTTGAGAAGGATAAGTGGAATCCATATGGGTCAACTGGTCGGGGAATAAATAAACCGCATTTGAGCTGATAATAATATCTGGATAAGTATGGTATATAAATGTATAATATAATGATAAGAACTTATCATATCAATGAGCTGAAGTAATATGCTATCTGACCGCCTCAATGGTTTAGAGCATCTACCCGAAGAGCGGAAGGTCGTGGGTTCAATCCCCGGTCACATCATACCAGGAAGTTAAAAGATGGTACTTGTTGTTAGCCTGCCAGGCGATTGGCATTTAGGGGCTTAAACAAGGACTGGAGTCGGTATACTGTGTCTGAGTGGGGTATTCATGTTAAAACTGTGGCATGGTTTTTTACTGGGCTAGCACTATAAAATCAGCATTAGTCAGTTCAAGCAGGCAGACAGGCACGCACACACACACACACACAAATGTGCATACACATCGCTATATAAGTGCAATATTCTTGAACAGGACGTTAAACCCCATTTCACCTCACCTAATATACAATCTGTCACACATCACCACCTAACCACCTGAACACCACTGAAACAATAGTAATAATGAGTTTTCAAGTAAAACATAGTTTTGATCATGAAACTTCGGTGAATTCATGTGAGGGTTCTCTTCCTCAATCATATTAGTGAGTGAGTGAGTGAGTTTTGTTTAACGCCGCTTTTAACACTATTCTAGTTATATCACGGCGTGTCAGCTTAATGTGGGAGGAAAGCCCGAAGTGATGCAGGTCTCAGGCGTTTACCACTTCGGTGAAACCCATGAGCACGGGTATGGTGCTGACAAACCTAGAAACATAATCGGGGCGAACCGGGATTCGAACCCACAACCATAGGTTTCTGGCGTGCCCAAGGGACGCAACTCTGCACAGCGAACCGCGGCGTCTTAGAAGACTGGGCCACCCGTGCCCCCCTCAATCATATTAAGTCTGGAGTAAGTTTACTGCTAGGTTGTATGTAGACATAAGCAACAATATGGGATTAACCCTATGTGTTGACGAGGAGTAGCCTCATCCTTCTGCTTGTTAGAAAGTAAAGTTCTTAAGTCCTTCATGGGAAGTAGCAGGCTACACTCACAATGATTCACCAGCCAAGTTCAGTCCATGTTCCAATAATTAGTTAAGAATTTGTCTGGCCTTGATTGAAATGGGTGAAGTTGATTGTGGAAGTGTGATGATCATAGCAGCAAGGAGAGAATGAATGGCGAACACCAGACAGCCTGAGTCAAGACTCTGCTGGATCCATGCCAACAGTCAGAAACCATGCTGTAAAACATTGATTCTGTATCTGTACACACCTCCAGTCTGTGTGGACCTACATATCTCCACCTACACAGCACATATCTCCACCTACACAGCACATATCTCCACCTACACAGCACATATCTCCACCTACACAGCACATATCTCCACCTACACAGCACATATCTCCACCTACACACCACATATCTCCACCTACACCACACATATATCTACCTACACACCACACATATTTCTACCTACACATCACATATATTATTACCCATATGGGCTCAAATATGCAGTGTAATAACTTTTTGATATTTGCACAGTGTGCAATTAGTGATTCTAGAAGCTGATTGGTCAGTTAAACAAATGTCAATTTTCATTGGTCGACGGGACTATTTTTCTCTCATTGAGTTCAATCACAAATCCAGGGCATTCATTCACATGTTTTACGTGCTACAATCTCACTTAATCGAGATTTATAAGACTAGAACATAGTTTTATATCAACCAAATGATTTCACATTATAATGAATAAAGCATTTATTTCGCACGAGTTTTAGTTTACAATAAGCGTAATTACAAAAAACAAAACTACGTCTGCATTGTTTGTAAACAAACATGGCTGACCATTTGACACCTGTCAAACTAAATGACCTCATTAAAGTAGACGGAGCTCTGACAGGAAGAGTTATTCGCATAATTCAACCTCTGAACACATTTAATGTCTTTGTTGTCAAAACTGCATATGGCCAGATTGAAGTTCCAAGATTCAGATTTGCGTCTGTGTTAGAGGACTTGCTGTTTGGCAAATCTTTCGACCACACGAATCCCCAAAACCGGACTTTGTATAGACAGGTTTGCCTTTGTGAATGATGATGACATCGATAACTGCCAATGAAAAGGAAAACACAATGAAAAAGACTAAATTTGACAAGTTGACATGACAAATTTATACTGGTAAGAAAAACACAAAAAATAAAACTACTCACACTTTCAATGATGGCATAAGAATAAAAACAAATTCCTTTTGCAACAACAGTTAGACTTTCCGAAAGACATTATAAACATACGCCATTTCGTAGAATTTAAGTTTGTAACATTGTGTGAAGAAATAAGAACGCGACACTTTTTTATACAATGTAGACTAGATCTATACGTTTTTGTAACCTCGACGTCAGCACAGTACGGCGCTGAGCGGTATGCAGGCTGACTGACGTCCGGGCACCATAAGACTATGAGTGTTAATGACACAGGAAAGGTGCATCTAAACATTATTCTTTGCAAATTTATCATTTCGGCATGCACATCAGACGGTTCAGAATTCGAAATGCCTACTTTGAAGGAGATCAAGGGTAGCACCGAGTGCTACCTTAGCGACAAGATTACCAACATCTGGCTGCGAAATCGATGCACTTTGCTGAACTCAAATAGGTTTTGAAATCAAAACAAAAATAATTAAAAATACAAGGAAAAGAAAACTTACCCCAGCGAGGTGATCCTGTGTCCGACATTGAACTAAATGAACTCTGTGAATGCGGACAGCTTGTCACTAAGTCTCCAGATACCGTGTTAGTCTATCAACAGGTATTCGACCATTATGAAACACATCAAAATATCAACAAACTCCCGTCATCTGACTGTGACCACTCCACAAGTGCGTTTGACAAGTCCTCCTAAAATCCCACATGCACATGTTTCCCATCAGTCACACTTGTCTCAAATCACAAACGATGTTCATTAAACTTGTTGTCCGGATTAAACTGTAACACCGGTTCTCTTGTCATTCCTGGTTTCGGCTGTCTCATATCTGGGTCAAGTCGGGTCATTCTTTCCGACACTGACAGCAATCGTATTTTTCAAAGTTTACCTACTTGTCGTAACTTTTCTCAATCAAACATGACTTCTGTACATTCCTTCTATGTTGTTGATACAGGTTTTTGAATTTTTACCGAATGACACATGAAAAAATTGACAGGTTTTCCGTGTTTCCTCTTCTCAATTTGAAATTCATGTCCATGCTGATGCACGACGGCTGTTGTCTTGTCAATGAGAGGTCTTGTCAAAACAAGCCTTGATTAAAAAGCCTGTTGAACCTTTTTTGAAAATTGTCTTCTTTTATCAATGCTAGATAGTGTACGCTGTGTAACTCAGACAGAAATATAACTGCAATAATGTGATCTTTCAAGTTTTGTTAACAGAACTATATTTTTACGCATAGCAAGACGTTGATTGAGTAATGCGGTTGGAGTGAGTGG
Organism: Haliotis rufescens; assembly: GCF_023055435.1. Taxonomy (NCBI): domain Eukaryota; kingdom Metazoa; phylum Mollusca; class Gastropoda; order Lepetellida; family Haliotidae; genus Haliotis; species Haliotis rufescens. The sequence continues at coordinate 1,552,407 of NW_025964383.1, forward strand.
ACAGTGTTTTTTCACACGCGGATTGATACAAAACAGCTGATTCTTGATCGGCGACAGTTGATTGTTTTTTTCCTGAAACATGTCTTTAATATGAATATGGGTAATAAATAGAATAACCCACTCAGTACGAGTGATTACGGAAAATATGTCACTCATGAAATTAATGTTTTAAGTTCCTCGCTAAAGCTCAGAACTTAAAACATTAATTTCACTCGTGACATATTTTCCATAATCACTCGTACCTCGTGGGTTAATCTATAATTTCTACCTACACCACACATATTTCTACCTACACCACACATATTTCTACCTACACATCACATATATTTCTACCTACACCACACATATTTCTACCTACACACCACACATATTTCTACCTACACCACACATATTTCTACCTACACACCACACATATTTCTACCTACACCACACATATTTCTACCTACACACCACACATATTTCTACCTACACCAAACATATTTCTACCTACACCACACATATTTCTACCTACACACCACACATATTTCTACCTACACCATACATATTTCTACCTACACCACACATATTTCTACCAACACCACACATATCTCTACCTACACACCACACATATCTCTACCTACACACCACACATATTTCTACCTACACCACACATATTTCTACCTACACCACACATATTTCTACCTACACACCACACATATTTCTACCTACACACCACACATATCTCTACCTACACACCACACATATTTCTACCTACAAACCACATATATTTCTACCTACACCACACATATTTCTACCTACACCACACATATTTCTACCTACACCACACATATATCTACCTACACACCACACATATTTCTGTAAACATGATTCTGTAGAGCACTACTTCACACTTTCCAATCTATGTTAGACAATACTGGAACTGAGTTGTACGTTTCAAATGGTACGACCTTGACTTCCTGTTTGTATTGCCAAGCTATGAGGTTGAAGTATGTGGAACCAGGTCATTAATCAGATTCAATGATTTTGGAATATGTCATGAAATGTATGACTGTGCATTTGAAACTGATATTGGTAATATAAGTGTGAATGAGGATTGCCATGTTTCCTGTAGCTCTAGTTTCATATTGGGTAAAGGTCATGCATGTCCCAAACAAGTAATCCTCGTTATTATTACTGTTGCAAACCCTTGAGGAGCGCCACAATCAATCGCGCGATGCACAGAACAGCACAAGGCCAGCTGCTTTCAGCAATTGTATCCAACACCAAAAGCTATTCTGGCTTAAGGATTGCTATTTATAGATTTATCTGTCTTCTGTGTGTGGTGATGGTGGAGACAGGGAAAGGAATCTGGACGCTCCTGGACTATTTTTAACTGTAATTGATGTGGGGTGGTGTTAGGTTAAACGACCTCAATTTATGTCACAAACAGTATTTACTTCAATATATGTGAAAGTTAGATGCATGAACCATTGTTGTTAACCATTGCTGGTGGAGGTAGAAGATTTGAATAACATGGAGCCGTACAGAGCAAGACTTTCTCAGTTGTCTGGTCAACAAAGTGTATTACTATTATGATAGTGTACACCACTATCAGTATGTGTGTACATGATCACTATCAGTATGTGTGTACACCACTATCAGTATGTGTGTACACCACTATCAGTATGTGTGTACACCACTATCAGTATGTGTGTACATGACCACTATCAGTATGTGTGTACACCACTATCAGTATGTGTGTACACCACTATCAGTATGTGTGTACATGACCACTATCAGTATGTGTGTACATGACCACTATCAGTATGTGTGTACACCACTATCAGTATGTGTGTACATCACTATCAGTATGTGTGTACATGACCACTATCAGTATGTGTGTACATGACCACTATCAGTATGTGTGTACACCACTATCAGTATGTGTGTACACCACTATCAGTATGTGTGTACATGACCACTATCAGTATGTGTGTACATGACCACTATCAGTATGTGTGTACACCACTATCAGTATGTGTGTACATCACTATCAGTATGTGTGTACATGACCACTATCAGTATGTGTGTACACCACTATCAGTATGTGTGTACATGATCACTATCAGTATGTGTGTACATCACTATCAGTATGTGTGTACATGACCACTATCAGTATGTGTGTACACCACTATCAGTATGTGTGTACACCACTATCAGTATGTGTGTACACCACTATCAGTATGTGTGTACACCACTATCAGTATGTGTGTACATGACCACTATCAGTATGTGTGTACATGACCACTATCAGTATGTGTGTACACCACTATCAGTATGTGTGTACATGACCACTATCAGTATGTGTGTACATGACCACTATCAGTATGTGTGTACACCACTATCAGTATGTGTGTACACCACTATCAGTATGTGTGTACATGACCACTATCAGTATGTGTGTACACCACTATCAGTATGTGTGTACACCACTATCAGTATGTGTGTACACCACTATCAGTATGTGTGTACATGACCACTATCAGTATGTGTGTACATGACCACTATCAGTATGTGTGTACACCACTATCAGTATGTGTGTACACCACTATCAGTATGTGTGTACATGACCACTATCAGTATGTGTGTACATGACCACTATCAGTATGTGTGTACACCACTATCAGTATGTGTGTACACCACTATCAGTATGTGTGTACATGACCACTATCAGTATGTGTGTACACCACTATCAGTATGTGTGTACATGACCACTATCAGTATGTGTGTACATGACCACTATCAGTATGTGTGTACACCACTATCAGTATGTGTGTACACCACTATCAGTATGTGTGTACACCACTATCAGTATGTGTGTACACCACTATCAGTATGTGTGTACACCACTATCAGTATGTGTGTACATGACCACTATCAGTATGTGTGTACACCACTATCAGTATGTGTGTACACCACTATCAGTATGTGTGTACACCACTATCAGTATGTGTGTACACCACTATCAGTATGTGTGTACATCACTATCAGTATGTGTGTACATGACCACTATCAGTATGTGTGTACATGACCACTATCAGTATGTGTGTACACCACTATCAGTATGTGTGTACATGACCACTATCAGTATGTGTGTACATGACCACTATCAGTATGTGTGTACACCACTATCAGTATGTGTGTACACCACTATCAGTATGTGTGTACACCACTATCAGTATGTGTGTACATGACCACTATCAGTATGTGTGTACATGACCACTATCAGTATGTGTGTACACCACTATCAGTATGTGTGTACACCACTATCAGTATGTGTGTACACCACTATCAGTATGTGTGTACACCACTATCAGTATGTGTGTACACCACTATCAGTATGTGTGTACATGACCACTATCAGTATGTGTGTACACCACTATCAGTATGTGTGTACACCACTATCAGTATGTGTGTACACCACTATCAGTATGTGTGTACATGACCACTATCAGTATGTGTGTACATGACCACTATCAGTATGTGTGTACATGACCACTATCAGTATGTGTGTACATGACCACTATCAGTATGTGTGTACACCACTATCAGTATGTGTGTACACCACTATCAGTATGTGTGTACACCACTATCAGTATGTGTGTACACCACTATCAGTATGTGTGTACATGACCACTATCAGTATGTGTGTACATGACCACTATCAGTATGTGTGTACATGACCACTATCAGTATGTGTGTACACCACTATCAGTATGTGTGTACACCACTATCAGTATGTGTGTACACCACTATCAGTATGTGTGTACATGACCACTATCAGTATGTGTGTACATGACCACTATCAGTATGTGTGTACATGACCACTATCAGTATGTGTGTACACCACTATCAGTATGTGTGTACACCACTATCAGTATGTGTGTACACCACTATCAGTATGTGTGTACATGACCACTATCAGTATGTGTGTACATGACCACTATCAGTATGTGTGTACACCACTATCAGTATGTGTGAACACCACTAACAGTATGTGTGTACACCACTATCAGTATGTGTGTACATGTCCACTATCAGTATGTGTGTACATGACCACTATCAGTATGTGTGTACACCACTATCAGTATGTGTGTACATGAACACTATCAGTATGTGTGTACATGACCACTATCAGTATGTGTGTACACCACTATCAGTATGTGTGTACATGACCACTATCAGTATGTGTGTACACCACTATCAGTATGTGTGTACACCACTATCAGTATGTGTGTACATGATCACTATCAGTATGTGTGTACACCACTATCAGTATGTGTGTACATGACCACTATCAGTATGTGTGTACACCACTATCAGTATGTGTGTACATGACCACTATCAGTATGTGTGTACACCACTATCAGTATGTGTGTACACCACTATCAGTATGTGTGTACACCACTATCAGTATGTGTGTACACCACTATCAGTATGTGTGTACACCACTATCAGTATGTGTGTACATGACCACTATCAGTATGTGTGTACACCACTATCAGTATGTGTGTACATCACTATCAGTATGTGTGTACATGACCACTATCAGTATGTGTGTACACCACTATCAGTATGTGTGTACACCACTATCAGTATGTGTGTACATGACCACTATCAGTATGTGTGTACACCACTATCAGTATGTGTGTACATGACCACTATCAGTATGTGTGTACACCACTATCAGTATGTGTGTACATGACCACTATCAGTATGTGTGTACACCACTATCAGTATGTGTGTACACCACTATCAGTATGTGTGTACATGACCACTTTCAGTATGTGTGTACATGACCACTATCAGTATGTGTGTACATGACCACTATCAGTATGTGTGTACACCACTATCAGTATGTGTGTACATGACCACTATCAGTATGTGTGTACACCACTATCAGTATGTGTGTACACCACTATCAGTATGTGTGTACACCACTATCAGTATGTGTGTACACCACTATCAGTATGTGTGTACACCACTATCAGTATGTGTGTACATGACCACTATCAGTATGTGTGTACACCACTATCAGTATGTGTGTACATCACTATCAGTATGTGTGTACATGACCACTATCAGTATGTGTGTACACCACTATCAGTATGTGTGTACACCACTATCAGTATGTGTGTACACCACTATCAGTATGTGTGTACACCACTATCAGTATGTGTGTACATGACCACTATCAGTATGTGTGTACACCACTATCAGTATGTGTGTACATCACTATCAGTATGTGTGTACATGACCACTATCAGTATGTGTGTACATGACCACTATCAGTATGTGTGTACACCACTATCAGTATGTGTGTACATCACTATCAGTATGTGTGTACATGACCACTATCAGTATGTGTGTACATCACTATCAGTATGTGTGTACACCACTATCAGTATGTGTGTACATGACCACTATCAGTATGTGTGTACATGACCACTATCAGTATGTGTGTACACCACTATCAGTATGTGTGTACACCACTATCAGTATGTGTGTACATGACCACTATCAGTATGTGTGTACACCACTATCAGTATGTGTGTACACCACTATCAGTATGTGTGTACATGACCACTATCAGTATGTGTGTACACCACTATCAGTATGTGTGTACACCACTATCAGTATGTGTGTACACCACTATCAGTATGTGTGTACATGACCACTATCAGTATGTGTGTACATGACCACTATCAGTATGTGTGTAGACCACTATCAGTATGTGTGTAGACCACTATCAGTATGTGTGTACATCACTATCAGTATGTGTGTACATGACCACTATCAGTATGTGTGTACATGACCACTATCAGTATGTGTGTACACCACTATCAGTATGTGTGTACACCACTATCAGTATGTGTGTACATCACTATCAGTATGTGTGTACATGACCACTATCAGTATGTGTGTACATGACCACTATCAGTATTTGTGTACATGACCACTATCAGCATGTGTGTACATGACCACTATCAGTATGTGTGTACACCACTATCAGTATGTGTGTACATGACCACTATCAGTATGTGTGTACACCACTATCAGTATGTGTGTACACCACTATCAGTATGTGTGTACACCACTATCAGTATGTGTGTACACCACTATCAGTATGTGTGTACATGACCACTATCAGTATGTGTGTACACCACTATCAGTATGTGTGTACATCACTATCAGTATGTGTGTACATGACCACTATCAGTATGTGTGTACACCACTATCAGTATGTGTGTACACCACTATCAGTATGTGTGTACATGACCACTATCAGTATGTGTGTACACCACTATCAGTATGTGTGTACATGACCACTATCAGTATGTGTGTACACCACTATCAGTATGTGTGTACATGACCACTATCAGTATGTGTGTACACCACTATCAGTATGTGTGTACATCACTATCAGTATGTGTGTACATGACCACTATCAGTATGTGTGTACATCACTATCAGTATGTGTGTACACCACTATCAGTATGTGTGTACATGACCACTATCAGTATGTGTGTACATGACCACTATCAGTATGTGTGTACACCACTATCAGTATGTGTGTACACCACTATCAGTATGTGTGTACATGACCACTATCAGTATGTGTGTACACCACTATCAGTATGTGTGTACACCACTATCAGTATGTGTGTACATGACCACTATCAGTATGTGTGTACACCACTATCAGTATGTGTGTACACCACTATCAGTATGTGTGTACACCACTATCAGTATGTGTGTACATGACCACTATCAGTATGTGTGTACATGACCACTATCAGTATGTGTGTAGACCACTATCAGTATGTGTGTAGACCACTATCAGTATGTGTGTACATCACTATCAGTATGTGTGTACATGACCACTATCAGTATGTGTGTACATGACCACTATCAGTATGTGTGTACACCACTATCAGTATGTGTGTACACCACTATCAGTATGTGTGTACACCACTATCAGTATGTGTGTACATCACTATCAGTATGTGTGTACATGACCACTATCAGTATGTGTGTACATGACCACTATCAGTATTTGTGTACATGACCACTATCAGCATGTGTGTACATGACCACTATCAGTATGTGTGTACACCACTATCAGTATGTGTGTACATGACCACTATCAGTATGTGTGTACATGACCACTATCAGTATGTGTGTACACCACTATCAGTATGTGTGTACACCACTATCAGTATGTGTGTACACCACTATCAGTATGTGTGTACATGACCACTATCAGTATGTGTGTACATGACCACTATCAGTATGTGTGTACACCACTATCAGTATGTGTGTACACCACTATCAGTATGTGTGTACACCACTATCAGTATGTGTGTACACCACTATCAGTATGTGTGTAAAGCAGACATGTCACAGTCTAGCAGTGAAAGCAGATATGTCACAGTCTTGCAGTGAAAGCAGACATGTCACAGTCTTGCAGTGAAAGCAAAGATGTCATAGTCTAGCAGTGAAAGCAGATATGTCACAGTCTTGCAGTGAAAGCAGACATGTCACAGTCTTGCAGTGAAAGCAGATATGTCACAGTCTTGCAGTGAAAGCAGATATGTCACAGTCTAGCAGTGAAAGGAGATATGTCATAGTCTAGCAGTGAAAACAGTCTTAATTGAAAGAAAGTGAAGAGATGTTTTAAGTCACAGCCATTTATTCTTACGGTCATATCCGACTGTCGTAACTGAAATCTTCCATTAATCTCTTTGCTTAGGATTACTTATGACTGAGAAACGTTTCCATGCCACCCCTAACCATAAGGCCGCCGACACAGCACAGACCCCACACATCAGCGATACTCCGTGAACCAAGCCAATAAATGCGTAAGGAATACCACTGAACTCAAGTTACTATTAACATGTCAACTAGAGCCAAAAAATCCATTTCTTCACAATATTTTCATGCTGCACTGATTTCTCAGTGCAGTGTTATTGCCTGAAGGTTCCAATTTCAAATCACTTCCACCTGTCAATAAACTTTCCTTTTCATAAAGTATCAATTTCCAGAAGGTTCAGCTTGTCAGTTACCATGACATGTCAGTTTGAACACTTTCCTGTAGGCTCACACATCCTCCACGAGGCTCACACATCCTCCACGAGGCTCACACACATAAAGGATGATGTACTACTCAGCAGCCCATGTCTCCGAAGCACCTGTCACTGTGCTGGTCAAAGCAAGAATTATCCACAGATGGAGGTAAAGGGCGAGAGGAATGGGATGTTTTTCAGTCATCATAATCATTTATATAGGGACTCCAAAGTGTATTTATAAATGAAGGTTGTCAGCATTTGTCAGTGCCTTCAGCCCAGCCCTCCTCCTCAGTACATCAATTAGATTAAGTGCTTGTAAGAGAATGGCATGTGAGAGTGGAGCACAAATAACACAGACCTGTTTCCAATCCAAATGGGTATCATTACATCCTCAAAGTTTTCATTATCAAATTGTGTCAGAAAAAGTTTTTTCAGTCCGTCAGAGATGTCACAGGTCTTCCTCTTGGAAGTTTTCTTTTCACTTCAATTGGAAGGCGCTTGATTCTTCTTCAGTTTAGCTAATTTTTTCGACCTCCTCAGTCAAACATAGATAGTAACTTCCATGATACTTGATCAAGTTTGATGGTTGGTGTGAAGAGGTCTTTGAGAACTAACTAATGCATACCTCTATTTCCATGATCTTCACAATACAACGTTTTTTTTAAAATAGGACATCATGCTGCAAAAGTCATAAATATATCTATTAGAAATGCCGGTAAGGTTATTTGTTGAACACACCATGTCATCACAAAGTTATGAACAATATACTAAACATAAGCTGCTGAATCCTTTCTCCAAATGTGTTAAATAGATCCATGTATGGTAGTTGCAAGTGTCTTTCATATGTTATCTTATGCATAATCATTACAAGTCAAGTTTTCATTTTCTCGGATACTCTCAATGAATCCTGTTACTTTACTACAGATGAAGCCCTGGTGTGAGGAGCCTGGGTCAGCCTAGGTCTCCAGCATGCCATGCTTGTCACAGAAGTCCACTTGTGAGGATCAAGTGGTTACAATGTGTCATTTGCCTTGTTGTGACCAGATGCTGTGGATCAATGGTTGTGCTGTTAACCATTGTTTTTTCTGGCACATTTGATTTCATCACTGCAATTTTGCAATTCCTGCCCAGCTGATAGTGAAACAGGTAGCTCCAACAATTCAACCCCTACAAGCACCTTGACACAGTGGCTGAAAGCAAATTACCCATTCAATACACTGGTACTTCCGATCCATGTAGACTGAGACATGTGAGTAGCACAGAGGAGACCTTATGTCATAGGGAGTCACAGGCTACCTGGCTACCAGGATGTCAGTGTCTCGGCAGAATATGTACAGCATACTTTATACATTTTGAATTTCAGATATTGCAAAATATACTGATCACTTCACTTGCCAATAATTAGAGTTAATAGGTTCATCCTTGACTTTCATGACATAATCGGCTCAGTTTCACCAGCATGACAGGCTCTGTACAGCTTCACCAACAGTCATGACAGGCTCTGTACAGTTTCACCAACAGGCATGACAGGCTCTGTACAGCTTCACCAACAGCCTTGACAGGCTCTGTACAGTTTCACCAACAGGCATGACAGGCTCTGTACAGCTTCACCAACAGCCATGACAGGCTCTGTACAGTTTCACCAACAGGCATGACAGCCTTGTACAGTTTCACCAACAGGCATGACAGCCTCTGTACAGCTTCACCAACAGTCATGATAGGCTCTGTACAGTTTCACCAACAGTCATGACAGGCTCTGTACAGCTTCACCAACAGTCATGACAGGCTCTGTACAGCTTCACCAACAGTCATGACTGACTCTGTACAGTTTCACCAACAGGCATGACAGGCTCTGTACAGCTTCACCAACAGTCATGACAGGATCTGTACAGTTTCACCAACACGCATGACAGGCGCTGTACAGATTCACCAACAGGCATGACAGGCCCTGCACTGTTATATCAGCAGTCAATACAGGCTCTGTACAGTTTGACCAAAAGGCATGACAGGCTCTGTAAAGCTTCACCAACAGTCATGACAGGCTCTGTACAGTTTCACCAACAGGCATGACAGGCTCTGTACAGCTTCACCAACAGCCTTGACAGGCTCTGTACAGTTTCACCAACAGGCATGACAGGCTCTGTACAGTTTCACCAACAGCCATGACAGGCTCTGTACAGTTTCACCAACAGGCATGACAGGCTCTGGAAAGCTTCACCAACAGTCATGACAGGCTCTGTACAGTTTCACCAACAGGCATGACAGGCTCTGTACAGCTTCACCAACATCCTTGACAGGCTCTGTACAGTTTCACCAACACGCATGACAGGCTCTGTACAGTTTCACCAACAGCCATGACAGGCTCTGTACAGTTTCACCAAAAGGCATGACAGGCTCTGTACAGTTTCACAAACAGTCATGACAGGCTCTGTACAGCTTCACCAGTTACAGGAGGTCAGCTGCAGGCTGCTGTAATGCCATGTTGAGTCCCGACTCCTGTACTGAAGGTGGCTGCAGCACAACCCAGTGAACAATGCTGGTATATATGTTAAAAAATGACACCCAACTGCATTGAATGTAAGCGCCATGGGTTTATGTCCTGGAAGAAGACAAGATAGAGGGATGGGTCAACTATTGTAGAGTTTTGAAAATAAGACCCTGAACAACACTATTGACAGACGCATTTCTCTGAAATGAAACTGTCAAGGCTGAAATCAACTTTGGAAATGCACAAAACTTAAAAGAAATATTAACGCTGGCCTTTGCCAATTGATTTCATTGGGTCAGCAGGCTGTGCATGGGGCTAAGTCTGTGTGTTCATGAAGACTGTTTCACATACATAAGACTTATCTATTTGCAGCTCGGAAAACGAAATCCCAATAAATACGACCATATTTGGACACTTGCCATAGCAGCGTGAAGACTTTTAGCTGTGATGTAGCTGGTCCCCCGGGACTGGCCAGCTTGTGTGGAAGTAGCACCACCACCTCTAATGACTACACAACTTGTTAATGGAGGCACACTTGTATTGATAGATGAAATATATCACACATTAGGCCAGCATTGCGCTCCTGTACATCCTTTCACATATTTCACCATGACTCTGCCCAGTAATTGATATACTTGGTGTTATGCCGTGACTGGTAGCACCAGTCTAAAACAAGGATTAATTCTCTGCTCTCCCTGAGATGCTGTCAATATTTGGATTAATGTTCCAGGATATTTTTAATCAATGAAAGAATGATGTGTGACAAGAGTGGGGATGTTATTCCAGAAGATTTGTTGCCCCAACCTCCCAGACTCTTGCCATGTGCTGTGCTAGCCAATCAAACACTACAATTTGTTTATTGTTGTAGTGGTGCACAGGAATTCATTTATTGATCACCCAGGGGGCACAAAATTCCTGCTGGAGTTATTCTTTTTTGTCTATTACAACAAATATGTGTTTGTCCTTCACAGCTGCTCGGCAGCTTTAAGAGTTCAGATGTTATGCCTTTCACATGACTTGAGCTGTTTAGAGTTTGCATAAAAGTTGAGTAGACATTAGATATGGTTCAGTGTGAACAGCTGCAAAAAATGGCAAATAATAATTTATGACAATGTACCTTACATCATACTGATAAGAAGTATTGAACATTATGAACATTGTTGCCTTATTTGTTTTAGAAGTCATGACATTAGAAAGAGAGAGAGACAGAGTTCTCATTTTCTACTGATATTTTACCAAAATACTTACAACTTTAGTATCAAACTTTGGTGTAAATATGGTTGTGTCAGGGAAACACTGATAGTGGCCTCTGATAGGGGCAGTTTTATAGACCGCAAGTTGCACTTTCTTTCATCAAGGCTGTTGAGTAGCCTTGTGGTTGAAGTGTTTGCTTGCCATGATAAAAACCTGGGTTGATCCTCCACCGATATTCAGAGTGGTGAGTAAACATAATTTTTAATAACTTCTGGTTGGTTGACTTGATAGGAGTGGATTAGCACTAATAGTTTGTGTGATTCTTTACAATGTTTGTTTTTACATGAATGTATTGTAACATTTATCAGTAAGGATAGTGTACCATCCCAAACAAAACGATATGCCCCATCCTGGTTTTTTCCTTGAATATGCTTTATTGCCAATTTGGTGAATGATGAAGATCCCAGTGCACTCTAGTAGAGATGGAGGAGAGACAATGTCATTAGTTTCAGTAAAGTACAGTGGGTGGGAACCAGTGGCCTGAAGACATTCTAAGCTAATACCACATTCACATATGAAAGGAAGAGAGGATAATTTGTCTTTGCTTCATGGTTATAGTTCATGCAAGGGCATTATTGTATCCAGGTAGCCATGAATTATTTTGCCCCGGGTAGCAGGGAATGTTTTTTCCCAGGTAGCCAGGAATTGTTTCGCCCCAGGTAGCCATGACTGGTATTGCCCCGGGTGGCCATAAATGGTATTGACCCAGGTAGCCAGGAATGGTTTTACCCCAGGTAGCCAGGAATGGTTTCGCCCCAGGGAGCCAGGAATGGTATTGCCCCGGGTAGCCAGGAATGGTTTTGCCCCGGGTAGCCAGGAATTGTTTTGCCCCAGGTAGCCATGAATGGTATTGCCCTGGGTAGCCATGAATGGTTTCAACCAAGGTAGCCAGGAATGCCTGCACCACAGGTAGGCATGAATGGTTTCACCCCAGATAGCCTGGAATGATTTCAACCCAGGTAGCCAGGAATGCCTGCACCACAGGTAGGCATGAATGGTTTCACCCCAGATAGCCTGGAATGGTTTTGCCCCATATGGCCAGGAATGGTATTGCGCCAGATATCCAGGAATGGTTTCACCCCAAATATCCAGGAATTGTTTTCGCCCCAGGTAGCCATGAATGGTTTTGCCCCAGGTAGCCAGGAATGGATTTGCCCTGGGTAACCATGAATAGTTTTGCCCCAGATAGCCATAAATTGTTTTGCCCAAGGTAGCCATAAATATTTTTGCCCCAGATAGCCAGGAATGGTTTTGCCCCAGATAGCTAGGAATTGTTTTGCCCCTGTTAGCCAGGAATGGTTTCACCACAGGTAGCTATGAATGGTTTTGCCCCAGGTAGCCAGGAATGGTTTCACCCCAGGTAGCCAGGAATTGTTTCGCCCCAGATAGCCAGGAACGGTTTCACCCCAGGTAGCCAGGAATGGATTTGCCCCAGGTAGCCAGGAATTGTTTTGCCCCAGGTAGCCAGGAATTGTTTCAACACAGGTAGCCAGGAATGGTTTCCACCCAGGTAGCTAAGAATTGTTTTGTCCCGGATAGCCAGGAATGGTTTTGTCCCGGGTAGCCAGGAATGGTTTTGCCCCAGGTATCCAGGAATGGTTTCCACCAAGGTAGTCAGGAATTGTTTTGTCCCGGATAGCCAGGAATGGTATTGCCCCAGGTAGCCAGGAATGGTTTTACCTCTATAACACAAGGTCCTTCATGATAGTGCAGACAGATTTATATCAATTTTGTTTTGTAATAATCTGGTTTCATTTTACAATAGCATATAATACAAGTCTATATTACTGGACATGCCTGGGTATGCTTGGTGTTGTCATAGACAGTTTGATTACAATCAGCAATGCCACTCAGCAACAATGTCCTGGATATGGGAGATGACTCTTCCATTTCATTATGGAAAGTGTTAAGTTTTATGTCTGTCCTTTTTTACTGTCAATGAATCACAGTATATCCTTGAATGAAACACTGTAAACTATCTAATACCGACTAGACATCCGCACTTTAAGTGTAGTATTTTGTTATGGACAAGAAGCAGAAGTCTTTGAGTTGTTAATGTCATTACTGATGCTGGCTTGTGTAGCCACCTTGCCTCTAAATGGACTTGGAAAATGACATTAACTGTCATCAGTAATCCAATCATACCCAATGATTTAGGTGTAATGGAGAAATTGTATCGACCAATTTTCATCAGATTTGTAATAAACCCACAATTATCCAATTACATGTTCGTACAAAGACTTTGATGCAGGCCAAGCTACCAGATTTGATTGTGATGTTTATCTTAGCCATGGAGGATTGCTCCCATAACTCTTCTGTAAATAGTGGATGTTTTTCTCTCACGCCTCATCTACTTGCATAATGTTCTGTCTGATGCATTTGATGATATACTCATTTATTGCCCATACAGTACAAACATTGGCTAATATTGGAACATCAGATTTTTTTCAGTTTCAACTTTCAAGAAATTTCTATGATATTCTGATTCATGTAAGCTATTGTAAGGAATTGTTCATTCTTAAGGTTGATATGTTAATTCTACCCAAATTCAGAAATGTTCTGAAGTGAAAATAATAAAACCTTATAGCTATGTGATTAAAATGAGGGTGGTTGTAAGTGGTTTGGGGACAATATATATATATATATAAACAGGGGATTTCATCAGGTGTATAAGTATTTAATATAGAAAAACACAGTCCAGATATTCGTGCTTGTCAATCTCCTTTATCCACACAAGATCTTTCGCCGTTCAACAGCTCTTTGGGTGAAATGAAAACTTTAACTTACATTGGCGACGCATAACAGAAGTATAATATATATTCTCTATGTTTCAGATGCTCCAACTGTTGATGGTGTTCTCTATGTTTCAGATGCTCAAACTGTTGATGGTGTTCTCTATGTTACAGTTGTTCCAACTGTTGATGGTGTTCTCTATGTTTCAGATGCTCCATCTGTTGATGGTGTTCTCTATGTTACAGTTGTTCCAACTGTTGATGGTGTTCTCTATGCTTCAGATGCTTCAACTGTTGATGGTGTTCTCTATGCTTCAGATGCTTCAACTGTTGATGGTGTTCTCTATGTTACAGTTGTTCCAACTGTTGATGGTGTTCTCTATGCTTCAGATGATTCAACTGTTGATGGTGTTCTCTATGCTTCAGATGTTCCAACTGTTGATGGTGTTCTCTATGTTACAGTTGTTCCAACTGTTGATGGTGATCTCCATGTTTCAGTTGCTCCATCTGTTGATGGTGTTCTCTTTGTTTCAGTTGTTCCAACTGTTGATGGTGTTCTCTATGTTTCAGATGCTCCATCTGTTGATGGTGTTCTCTTTGTTTCAGTTGTTCCAACTGTTGATGGTGTTCTCTATGTTTCAGATGCTCCAACTGTTGATGGTGTTCTCTTTGCTTCAGATGCTCCAACTGTTGATGGTGTTCTCTATGCTTCAGATGCTTCAACTGTCGATGGTGTTCTCTATGTTTCAGATGCTCCAACTGTTGATGGTGTTCTCTTTGCTTCAGATGCTCCAACTGTTGATGGTGTTCTCTATGCTTCAGATGCTTCAACTGTTGATGGTGTTCTCTATGTTTCAGATGCTCCAACTGTTGATGGTGTTCTCTATGTTTCAGTTGCTCCAACCGTTGATGGTGTTCTCTTTGTTTCAGTTGCTCCATCTGTTGATGGTGTTCTCTATGTTTCAGTTGCTTGAACTGTTGATGGTGTTCTCTATGTTTCAGATGTTGGTGGACCATGTCAGTCAGATGGTAACCCACAAAACGTTTCGTCTGCTGATTCCTCTGCTAATTTTTACTGGCCTACAACAAGGATTCATGTATTCAGATTTTAACCAGGTAATGAATCTTCAATTAACTGAGATAGCCCAATATATTTTACTCCAAATGTGACACTGTCGGATCTGTTTCCTCCTCCCAAAATGATTTGTATAACAATACTGTAACCACACATTCTGTTTTCTTCTTTCATGCCTGGCTACAACTAAGTAGTGTTTTCTGTTTGAGAAATTCATAAGGGCCATAAGCAATAATCTTTACTTCATCAGAGAATGATCAGTAAAATATATCTGCTGGAAAACAGAGTCAGCTAGTATTGAAAAGAATTGGCCCTAAAACAATATCACTATGACTGTAGGGTGTAGGGGGTTTTTAGGAGGTGAATGAGCCTTGTACACCATGATACCTAAGATCAAGTTGTATATACATGAACTTGTAAGACCATGTACACCCTGCTTTCATTATGAATTCACAAGTCACAGACATATTAGGGTGAAATGTTTGTGTAGGACAGTTAGATCTTGTGATTGCCATTTGGCTTTTGGTAACTCTGTTTGGTATCTCAAAATGCAAAGAGGATCAGTTATGGTGTGACAAGCAAGTGACGTCACATCAAACATTATGAAGTCATTATGCTCTGCTAGGGTTTGTATACGTTTTTATACAAATCGGTAGCGGACCAATCAAATAGCTAGATTCCTAAACAAGTAATGACAATACTGTACCAAACCATGGATGTATGTGTATTGCTAACCACTGACCCACTTGCCCTTTGGTCATATCACATGCAGCCTATTTCTGCTGACAATGGGCCAAAGGACCAAGTGTTAAGTTAATCCCTGTTCTATTTATAGCCAATATCTATCCTCATTTACTAAAACAATGTAATATTTGTTTAGAATGTTTATGTTTTGTGTATCCTTCCTTCCCATGAAGTAAGGGCAGTGGGGTAGCGTAGTGGTTTAAAGTGTTCGATTCCCCACATGGGTAAAATGTGTGAAGTCTATTTCTGGTGTCCCCCACCGTGGTATTGCTGGAATATTGCTAAAAGCATTGTAAAACCATAACTAACTAACTAACTAACTAACTAACTAACTAACTAACTAACTAACTAACTAACTAACTAACTAACTAACTAACTAAAACTAACTAACTAACTAACTAACTAACTAACTAACTCACTAACTCACTCACTCACTCACTCACTCACTCACTCACTCACTCACTCACTCACTCTACAGTAAGGTGTTTGGTCAGTTCTAGAATGACGTCAGGCACTGAAACCGTGTACACCTCCAACATGCTCTTGGTATGTGCACATTGTTGCACATATTGTATTCATCGTAATAAGTGCCTTGAGTGCTTTGAAAATTGACATAATTAAAACCATAAACAACAACTTATATTTATCTTCAGACATCGAGCGGTACTGAAGAAACAGTTCAAACGTCAATGAACCTAAAACCATTTTCATATAGTTACAAGGCAGTTATACACCCCTTCTAAATAATGCTACTGTTTTCTGTTGAAAAGGAATTTGTAATATAGAAAAAAAATACAGACTGTAAAAGATAAATATTAGTTATTGGAGTAGGGCGTTTAATACGGCGAATATGGTACTTATGAATGGATCTTTACCTAAGTTGGCATACATTCTCAAGGGCATGGTCTCCATTTGATTAGATTTTTGGTTGACTTGTCTGAGGTCAAAATACCAGAGATGATATCAGCCTCCCATTGGGTGGGCAGCAGAGGGCACAGATCACTTGATGTGTAAAGTGCCCCGTAGGGCAGTGAGGTGTTATTATCAAACAGTATCATCCCCTGCCAAGTGGGAGTGGGATCAAGGCTTTAGTGCAGTCCTACCACTGGCCAAAAGTCTGTTACAATGACAAATGGAAAGCTATTGGAAATATTTCTCTGAAATTTTACATGGTAGCTCCATGATAGGAAGTTCATATCAAGTAAATAAATTACTTAATAATTTTTATAATTGTGGCTGTAGTTTTTACTCCAACCTGGATTGTTAGCTGTGTATGATGCTGTATAGTTTTCAGGATACTGCCAAGTCTGACACTCTGTTGTGACCTGGTGACCAGCACTTTATTTTGAGGCAGCCAACTTAGAACATGTGGTCGGACCCAGTCACATGACTGATTGTGCGAGATCATACCCTGATGACATACTCATTGTTTCAATCACTTGTTTGCCTGGCCCGCACTGGAATATTTGCAGACTGTGACATAAAACAACAAGCTAACAAAATAAAAACATCAAAACTTACAACTTTAGTGACAAAATCCTTGCCAGGGGCCTTAATAGAGTTATTATGCCCATTAAGTTGGAGTGATCGATCCCTATTGAATGGAGTTATGGCCCTTGGTTTAAATATGGATATCATTCTTATTCCTGTAAGACCATCCATAGTTTTTGTATGTCTTTCTCCTCTGCAACTTCAACCAGCAAGAGTGCAGGTGGGCAAAATTTTGGAGAAACATAAATTTTTTTCACTAATTGTGCAACTTGTTTTATGAAATTCTAAAGTTTAGAACACTTCATAACAGTGCTTAAATCAATTTATGATCTAGATCAAGTCACTTTGCTTTGGATGCGAACTTTTTATAAATATAGCTGAAGAAAGATCAAGCTGACCTTGTTTGTCACATGAGGGCATAAATTTCCACAGCAGTGGGGGAAATTAAGATAAGAAAACTTTTCAATATTTCATGTTGGAATGAAAATTCAGGGCAAGCAGGAGGGAGATGAGAAACAGAAAAAAGATACAGACACCTTAAGCAAGATGGAAGAGCTATCTAATACTCTCACAGAAGGTGTTTGAGGTGTGAATATGTTTGTTTGTTTGTCTTGCAGCACTATGTGACATGCACTCTTGGAGAGGAGTATGTGGGCTACACAATGATCACTATGGGGATCTGCAGCATGCTGGGATCCATCTTGGTGGCACTAACTGGGAAGCGGATCCCCCGTGAGGTGGTGCTGGGATTCGGTGGCATCATGCACATTGCACTCATGATCGGATTCCTTATATGGATACCAGACAACCACCCAGTGTTGTTCTTTGTCCTGGCCGGAGCATGGGGCATCTGTGACGCGGTGTGGCAGACACAGTGTAACAGTAAGTGTTCTGAGAGTTCAACACCTCACATTGGTTGAGTGAAGTGTTAAGGTTGTCAAATTGGTTGTGACTGTTTTAGCAACAATATCTAGAGATATATTTCAGTTGGTTGCTATGTGCAGTAGTGGTAGGTCACTAGGATATTCTTATGATGAGTTGCAACCCCCGGCATTGGTTGTGACACTAAGCACGTCCAAACTATGTCGTGATGTATCAACCTCAAAGGCATTGGGGATTTCTCTTGACATTGTTCCCGGCATTGGTTGTGACACTGAGCACGTCCAAGCTATGTCGTGATGTATCAACCTCAATGGCATTGGGGATTTCTCTTGAAATACCTGTCACTTCTGTCAATTATAGCCAAAATTCACTTTCATCATCAAACACATATATCAGCATATATCATAATTAGGGTAGGGCCTTCATTCACATAAGGTTCTCAAAGCCCTTCATTGAAGGCTTTTCGAAAAGTAGAGAACTTTGTCAATGGTCAATGAAAAATCTTTTTGTAAACTGAATGAAATGGTACTGCTTTACAGGTATACATGTATTCATAATTTCATGTTATTGATGACAAGTGATGACAAGCTTGTCTTACAAGTATAAGGTCATTATCACCTGTCTTCTAGACCATTTAAGGCTTCTATAGATTTGAAATTTCATTGTCACTAATTTTGCTGAAACCTATATCTCAACATATCGTTCCATCTTATTTCTTAATGATTATAAATAGTTCATATTGCATCTGTGAACCATCTTGTAAAATTGTAGCCCTTTAACATGGTTACAGAAGAGGTCAATCTCTTTGTTACAGCTCTCATCTGTCTAACCTGTGTAGATGAGCCGGATATAGCATTTGCCAACTACCGCCTGCTCCAGAGCCTGGGCCTCACCATCGCATTCTGCTGCGGAACGTTCATGTGTGTGTCGGCCAAGCTGTACATGCTGATGACTATGTTGGTAGTGGCCATCATGTTCTATGTGCTGGCTGAGTATCGAGTCAGGCATGTAGATGAAGATGATGTATTTGAGGACCACGCCTGAAGACAATGTCATCATCACTGGAAGTCATAGGATGCTGAATATGTTGGAGCTTACCTAGAGAACTCACTGATGTATTCATTCTTCTTTCTCTGGATATCTGTTTTGAGTGCTACTCAAATACATTGATGAGAGAAAAGAAATGATGATATTAGGGTTAAGTTACAAATGAGAATAGCCAATGTTCAAGTTGGGTTATGTCATTGATCTTGTTCCACCTGTCATCAACTTGGACATTTTAGACATCTCCTCCGAGGTCAGTGGGGTTATAAGACTGTATCAGGATGATCTCAGCAATGATGGCTCTATATTTTGGTCACAATTTTGATTTATAACACAACTGTCATAGCAGCCATATTGAAAAGGTTGAAAACTATTTTGAAAGTGTATTAGTGAATTAGTGAATGTACCCAGTATAGTGAAAATGGCTGTGGTGTGGAAACAGTTGTGGCTTGTTTTGTACATACTTCCTGTTGACTAATTAATTACCTGTAGGATTTTATTTTAGAATTTGATCTATGTTTATTTAACACAATTCAGGTGAGCTACCACGGGGATTAACAGATTTATATGGAGTAGACAAATTACACTGACTCCGATACACAGAACACCAACAAGGTGATTAACAGGTGTTACATGGAGTAGACACATTACACTGACTTCGATACACAGAACACCAACACAATGATTAACAGGTGTTACATGGAGAAGACACATTATACTGACTCCGATACACAGAACACCCACAAGGTGATTAACAGATGTTATAATGGAGGAAAAGATCTGATTTTAATGAGATTTGATTTTTGCTGATAACCGGATATGAAAGTATTCGCTTTTCCTGCAGCCGCCATTGTGTGACGCACATCAGGTGATCTGTAAATCACACAGCATCTGTGATGCGGACACATCCTGGCTGATGAGGACAGGACTCTAATTCTGGTCTACATGAGGACCAAAACTGTTTGGAAATGGAGTTTCCCCTTTATTCTAAAGTGTTGCTATGTTATTTGTGAGCTATTAAGATGACTTCTAGGGTAGCACTGCTGGAAGATGCATGCACCTTAGCCCATTTGGATTGGGATCCTCACAAGTGGAGGGAGAGACAGGAAGGGGATGATGTCCTCAGCACTGCAAATGAAAACATTCAGAAGGGAAAGGGCCAGCAGATCCTGCAACAATGCCAGCTGTTCAAGTCCAAACAGAATAATTTGCTGCTTGGTAATGCCACCACTATGTTTCCAGCTATTCCAGACAGTGTCTACAAGATTGCTGCTATCTTCTCTGATGACGACTGATGCAACACGCTGGTGCAGATCACTAGCAGGGATCCAGAAACCGGTCTGTGCGCCGGACTTGTCCAACTAGTGATTCACTAGCCAACTAAATGTTGTACAAATATTATGCAAATGTATTGATTTGTGTGGTAAAGACAGACATTTTTTAACTGTTTTTTTATGCTGATTATGCGACTGAAATATTTCATTTGTATGACGTACAGCCTTGAGAGATCTTACCTGTGATGCACTACACATAGGAGAGACATTGTGATGGTGTTGGTGCACCACACGTAGGAGAGACATTGTGATGGTGTTGGTGCACCACACGTAGGAGAGACACGATGGAGTTGGTACACCACACGTAGGAGAGACACGATGGAGTTGGTGCACCACACGTAGGAGAGACATGATGGTGTTGGTGCACCACAGGTAGGAGAGACATTGTGATGGAGTTGGTGCACCACACGTAGGAGAGACACGATGGAGTTAGTGCACCACACGGAGAGACATTGTCATGGAGTTGGTGCACCACACGTAGGAGAGACATCGGATGGTGTTGGTGCACCACACGTAGGAGAGACACGATGGAGTTGGAGCACCACACGTAGGAGAGACATGATGGTGTTGGTGCACCATACGTAGGAGAGACATTGTGATGGTGTTGGTGCACCACACGTAGGAGAGACATTGTGACAGAGTTAGTGCACCACACGTAGGAGAGACATTGTGATGGAGTTGGTGCACCAGACGTAAGAGAGACACGTTGGAGTTGGTGCAGCACACGTAGGAGAGACACGATGGAGTTGGTGCACCACACGTAGGAGAGACGATGGAGTTGGAGCACCACACGTAGGAGAGACACGCTGGAGTTGGTGCACCACATGTAGGAGAGACATTGTGATGGAGTTGGTGCACCACACGTAGGAGAGACATTGTGATGGTGTTGGTGCACCATACGTAGGAGAGACATTGTGACAGAGTTGGTGCACCACACGTAGGAGAGACATTGTGATGGTGTTGGTGCACCACACGTAGGAGAGACATTTGGATGGAGTTGGTGCACCACACGTAGGAGAGACACGATGGAGTTGGTGCACCACACGTAGGAGAGACACGATGGAGTTAGAGCACCACACATAGGAGAGACATGATGGAGTCAGTTTACCACACGTAGGAGAGACACGATAGAGTTGGTGCACCACACGTAGGAGAGACATTGTGATGGTGTTGGAGCACCACACGTAGGAGAGACATGATGGAGTTGGTGCACCACATGTAGGAGAGACACGATGGAGTTGGTGCACCACATGTAGGAGAGACATTGTGATGGTGTTGGTGCACCACACGTAGGAGAGACACGATAGAGTTGGTGCACCACACGTAGGAGAGACATTGTGATGGTGTTGGTGCACCACACGTAGGAGAGACACGATGGAGTTGGTGCACCACATGTAGGAGAGACATTGTGATGGAGTTGGTGCACCACATGTAGGAGAGACATTGTGATGGTGTTGGTGCACCACACGTAGGAGAGACATTGCTATGGAGTTGGTGCACCACACGTAGGAGAGACAATGTGATGGAGTTTGTGCACCACACGTAGCAGAGACATTGTGATGGTGTTGGTGCACCACACGTAGGAGAGACACGATAGAGTTGGTGCACCACACGTAGGAGAGACATTGTGATGGTGTTGGTGCACCACACGTAGGAGAGACACGATGGAGTTGGTGCACCACATGTAGAAGAGACATTGTGATGGAGTTGGTGCACCACACGTAGGAGAGACACGATGGAGTTAGTGCACCACACGGAGAGACATTGTCATGGAGTTGGTGCACCACACGTAGGAGAGACACGAAGGAGTCGCTGCACCACACGTAGGAGAGACACGATGGAGTTGGTGCACCACATGTAGGAGAGACATTGTGATGGAGTTGGAGCACCACACGTAGGAGAGACACGATGGAGTTGGTGCACCACACGTAGGAGAGACACGATGGAGTTGGTGCACCACACATAGGAGAGACATTGTGATGGTGTTGGTGCACCACACGTAGGAGAGACATTTGGATGGAGTTGGAGCACCACACGTAGGAGAGACATTGTGATGGAGTTGGTGCACCACACGTAGGAGAGACATTTTGATGGAGTTGGAGCACCACACGTAGGAGAGACACGATGGAGTTGGTGCACCACATGTAGGAGAGACACGCTGGAGTTGGTGCACCACACGTAGGAGAGACATTGTGATGGTGTTGGAGCACCACACGTAGGAGAGACATTGTGATGGAGTTGGTGCACCACACATAGGAGAGACATTGTGATGGAGTTGGAGCACCACACGAAGGCGAGACATGATGGAGTTGGTGCACCACACGTAGGAGAGACATTGGGATTGAGTTGGTGCACCACACATAGGAGAGACATTGTGATGGTGTTGGAGCACCACACGTAGGAGAGACACGATGGAGTTGGAGCACCAGACGTAGGAGAGACATTGTGACAGAGTTAGTGCACCACACGTAGGAGAGACATTGTGATGGAGTTGGTGCACCAGACGTAAGAGAGACACGTTGGAGTTGGTGCACCACACGTAGGAGAGACATGATGGAGTTGGAGCACCACACGTAGGAGAGACATGATGGAGTTGGTGCACCACACGTAGCAGAGACATTGTGATGGAGTTGGTGCACCACACGTAGGAGAGACATTGTGATGGAGTTGGTACACCACACGTAGGAGAGACATTGTGATGGAGTTGGTGCATCACACGTAGGAGAGACACGCTGGAGTCAGTTTACCACACGTAGGAGAGACACGCTGGAGTTGGTGCACCACACGTAGGAGAGACATGGTTATTGAGTTGGTGCAATTCACATAGAAGAGACACAACACAGCTATCTGTAAGTGGCTATCCTGTAAAGCTGCTGAGAGATTTTGCAATTGCTAACTGTTGTAAATGTTTGTGAAATACTGACTGGGTGAGTCACTTCCTAATGTAACAGTCTGTCAGGTGCCAAGTGAATACTGTAAGCAGCTGATGTTATGTCTGTGACATGGATAATTTGCAGGCTGTTAAAGTGTGTAGCTACTTTTGATGACAACCAATGTTTTATATATCTGTAACATGACAATATGCAGTTACTTGTGACATGCCATCACCTCTGATGTTGACAAGAATGTAAATTCCGACTTCTCTGCCTCCTTGACCTGTGAAAGGTTGGCAACAATTGACAAGACAGAATATTCATGAACTAGCTGGTGTCAAGGTTGAAAACACCACCACTCTTCATCTCTGAAGACTGGACACAGTTATCAAACTGACGCGCCAAATAATTTACTCCCATTTTGTTTTCTGTTGTGTAATGTTCCTGGAGGTGCTGCATGATGGATTAGCTACTGTGAGAAACACACCACGTTTTCAGAGAAACTGCCATTTCTCTACATGAAAGACTAAGCCCTGATCCTGGATAGTGATGTTATGTCTATGTGGATTCACTGTCCAGTCTGCGGGGTTCACCCTTTTAGGAAGCATTTGCAATGGAATGGCTTCTTCAAAGTGTTGTGTAAAAATACATGTGATGTATTGGGCCCATCAAAAGTAAGCACAATAGGGACAATCATTGATGCTTGCTGATAACGGGTCAGTATGCCTGTGCATATTAAGGGCACATTTTCTCACACAGAAACATCAAAGCCAACTTAATGCCAAGAACAGGTGAGTTAACAACAGTTGCAGAATGTTGAAAGTGGAGTGTGGCAGGGAAGGAGCTTATCAGCCAGCAGGGCTGGGCTGAAACCATGGCTCTGTCTCAAATACATCAAGATGTGGAAAATGGAGCTGGTTTGTGAAATATTGTCATCATTTCTAGAACTGAAATGATCTGTATATTGGTTGAGTATATGAGCATGGTGAGCGAAGTCTGAGCATGGTGTATATGCTTTTATAACAATGTTGATGGGGGGTATTATGATACAAATGTTTGTAAATATGACATTTGTCAATTTTGAATCATAATAATTGTTGCACAGAATATTTAATTTCCAAGGTATCCTCACATTTCATTCCATGTTTGCAAGTCAGAGTTCAAGTTTCTCTACTGCTGGAGCGTCTTTCTATATTCAGCAGCATCAATAAGTTCAGTGTTAACTGTTTTCTGAAATTTGATCCAGAGTGTGCAATTTAAAATTAAGTTGAAGCTGACAATATTGTTGCATGTTCAACAAGAATTAGGTACAGCATTATTTCTCATGGTATTAACCCAAATTGCATTTTTTTTTGTGTAAAATTCTGACTGAGTAGAAAGATCAACAGCGTTTATGTGACTTTCTAAACTTTCATCATCATTCTATATTTAGTCTTCTATTTCCTAATGTACAACACAGATATATGTTAGACAAGTATTGTAGTATTATACAAGATGCCCTTTCTTAAACTTGCTGTACAGAGGAAAAGAAAAGTTTTCATTGCAATAAAGAATAAGCATGGTGAGGTAATCTGTCGACCTTGGATTTCCTTCAACTTTCGAAGAACTCAAAACACTGTTCTGACATATTGAAGTTTAGGGAAGTTTTTGCTTTGCTCTCAGTGAACGGGAAACAATATTGTAAAGTAGTTTGCTGAAGTGTTGTACTTGGCTTAGAATGAAGTGTGACTGACGTGACTAACGCTGACTCAGTGTTGGCTGTGTCAGGTTGGGGACGACAGCAGGCCTGCAGTGAAGCCCAAGAGTACTCGCTTCACTGACCCCATCTTCCCCATCATTTGATTACAATCCTCAGCCCACTCACATGTCAGTGATGTTGCCATTAAGTACTCATCAGAGATGTGGTAAGCGTCAGCAGCCTGTGAACTGCGGGTTGCTGCGAGGAGTGATGCCAGAGAGGCGGGACATTGGTTCCAATGGTAATGCAGATAGGCTTATATAGTTGTACATAGGACCGATAAGGAGGGGAGCAGGTACTTGATGCTGAGAGGCACTGGTTTTGTAGATTTAACTTAAAATTGAATCAAATATATTTGTTATGATGAGGATTACATGACCAGTGGTCAGTAGAAGTGTATGAGATGAAATAGATGTAAATACTTAAGTACTTACTAACTGATTGTACTTATAATCATGACTGTGAGACAGCATGTCATCATGTGGACTAGGAAAGACCTGTGTGACACAGGTCATCATGTGGACTAGAAAAGACCTGTGTGACACTGGTCATCATGTGGACTAGGAAAGACCTGTGTGACACTGGTCATCATGTGGACTAGGAAAGACCTGTGTGACACAGGTCATAGACATTGACCACTCTGGGGAATCTTGATAAACGTAGCATCCTATTTCAGGGCAGCAGATCCCATCACAGATAAGGGATACAACTCTGCACAGAGAATTAAGAGAGGGTTACCCAAATCACAATTCATGTGAGTCAGTGCAGTTCAAAGATAACAATTTCAGGAAACATGAATTAAATATATGCTCATATAGCTGGTAAAATATGGATTATGTCACAAACTATATTTGCAACTTTGCTTCACAGCATTATAAATAAGTGGACAACAATTTATGAAGGGTAGGCCAAACAAATATCATACATATAATTTATGAATCAATCACGATGCAGAATTAGATCATCAGCCAGCACCAACCAATAATGTGACCTGTTTTAGTTTTTGTTGAGTTTTCTGTAATGTGGTCTTTTTGTGAATGTATATGATCTGGACATACAAGCATTGTATTGAGGATTTGTTTGCACCATAAACATATGTATTCTCTCAGAATGATCTTCATTTCATTCAATTTAATTACAGTAGTTGTATATCTCAAGTATGTATAGAATCTTAGGTGTACAGATTCATTTGTGCATTTCTTTATCATGTTGACTATGTTAGTGTGAAGACTTGTAACATTGGTATGAATGATGAGCAATAGGAGTCGTGATGTTCCACAGGACTCTCTGTCTTATTGATGTTTCTGATGTAGGTAAAGTATTGCTGCAGGTCTCACATGTCACAGAGGGCCAACACAGATGACTGATTCAGAACCTTTCTTCCACATCTTCTCCACAGCATTCATCATCATAGTCTCTGCCATTAGTCTTCTCACTCCCACCTCTTATCATCTGACGGCACCTTTCAAACCAATCTGTCTGCCAATATGACACCTATGTATGGCTGTATATGGCCAATAACTGAAATTACTTCGAGACTTTCAAAGACTTCCAGGTATGTAAGTTTCGCTCTAGCAAATTCTGTGCACTGACTGTATGATTACAGTTGCTAATATCTGTTGTTTAGGAGACTCTTTCCACAAATGTGCTTCCTACACAGAACCCTTACATTTTGTCCATGATGGCTGCCCATGTAAAATGAGTCCCTCAGGCAAGATGAACTAAACAATGTCATGCATCCCTCAGCCTGTGTACTCTGGCATAAACAGTACAACTGCACTGAATGAATGCTTGTGGCAACCTGCTCTTCCAACAGACCAGACCGCTGGGGTGGCCCTGTATTACTGTGGCTGGTGGGGTGGCTCACCTACCTGTATCACCGGGGCTGGTGGGGTGGCTCACCTACCTGTATCACTGGGGCTGGTGGGGTGGCCCAGCTACCTGTATCACTGGGGCTGGTGGGGTGGCCCAGCTACCTGTATCACTAGGGCTGGTGGGGTGGCTCACCTACCTGTATCACTCAGACTGGTGGGGTGGCTCACCTACCTGTATCACTGGGGCTGGTGGGGTGGCCCAGCTACCTGTATCACTAGGGCTGGTGGGGGGGCTCACCTACCTGTATCACTAGGGCTGGTGGGGTGGCTCACCTACCTGTATCACTGGGGATGGTGGGGCGGCCCAGCTACCTGTATCACTCAGACTGGTGGGGTGGCTCACCTACCTGTATCACTAGGGCTGGAGGGGTGGCTCACCTACCTGTATCACTAGGGCTGATGGGGTGACCCAGTTACCTGTATCACTCAGACTGGTGGGGTGGCTCACCAACCTGTATCACTGGTACTGGTGGGGTGGCTCACCTACCTGTATCACTAGGGCTGATGGGGTGACCCAGTTACCTGTATCACTCAGACTGGTGGGGAGGCTCACCTACCTGTATCACTGGGACTGGTGGGGTGGCTCACCTACCTGTATCACTAGGGCTGATGGGGTGACCCAGTTACCTGTATCACTCAGACTGGTTGGGTGGCTCACCAACCTGTATCACTGGTACTGGTGGGGTGGCTCACCTACCTGTATCACTAGGGCTGGTGGGGTGGCTAACTTACCTGTATCACTGGGGCTGGTGGGATGGCCCAGGTACCTGTAACACTCAGACTGGTGGGGTGGCCGTGGTACCTGTATCACTAGGGCTGGTGGGGTGGCCCAGGTACCTGGATCACTAGGGCTGGTGGGGTGGCCCAGGTACCTGTATCACTCAGACTGGTGGGGTGGCCGTAGTACCTGTATCACTAGGGCTGGTGGGGTGGCCCAGGTACCTGTTTCACTAGGGTAGGTGGGGTGGCCCAGGTACCTGTATCACTCAGACTGGTGGGGTGGCTCACCTACCTGTATCACTAGGGCTGGTGGGGTGGCTCACCTACCTGTATCACTCAGACTGGTGGGGTGGCCCAGCTACCTGTATCACTAGGGCTGGTGGGGTGGCTAACTTACCTGTATCACTGGGGCTGGTGGGGTGGCCCAGGTACCTGTAACACTAGGGTTGGTGGGGTGGCCCAGGTACCTGTATCACTAGGGCTGGTGGGGTGGCCCAGGTACCTGCATCACTCAGACTGGTGGGGTGGCCCAGGTACCTGTATCACTAGGGTAGGTGGGGTGGCTCACCTACCTGTATCACTAGGGGAGGTGGGGTGGCCCAGGTACCTGTATCACTAGGGTAGGTGGGGTGGCCCAGGTACCTGTATCACTAGGGTAGGTGGGGTGGCAAAGTTACCTGTATCACTAGGGCTGGTGGGGTGGCATAGTGGCTTCCATACATGTTTGCATTCCATGAGGAGAATGTGTCATTTTGTTAGACACATAAGTTGCAATGTGTATATTAGACAAACACAAATGAAAGCAACAGTGTACACGTACCATACCAGCAGTGCCATTTACAGATGCACAACCACATCATTGTGACTGATTCTTGAGCAGGACAGTCAGGATCATTAATAGAAACTTGATTAATAAAGGCAATTTGTATGATACCAAACACTCTTCATGAACAAGATCTCACAGTATTTTGGAAACTAACTGGGCAATCTATATTGCTAGAGGAATTGACACTATCTCTTTAAGAAATCGGGCGTATGATGGACGATCCTTGAGAACAATGTGAGATCCCACTAGACAGCCTTTTTACTTCCAGATTGTGGTTCCAACAACTGACACACTGAGCTATCCCTGACA
The DNA here is from genome assembly GCF_023055435.1 of Haliotis rufescens. Taxonomy (NCBI): domain Eukaryota; kingdom Metazoa; phylum Mollusca; class Gastropoda; order Lepetellida; family Haliotidae; genus Haliotis; species Haliotis rufescens. The sequence continues at coordinate 1,581,899 of NW_025964383.1, forward strand.
GACTTTGGTCCTTGCCCCCAGGCCCTCTGCACTGCTCCTCGGTAGCTTCAGTGAGACTAATACCCTCAGTAATGCTTATTGATATACCCTAGTATAGCCATTTCGTGAATACAAACTATCAAGTTCAGCCTTTCACAAAACACAGAGAACAATAATTTCTTTAAGAAAAGATATATCTGATCCTAATTAGAGAATAATGTAGCTATTGTAAGGCTATTGCAAATCATAGCCATATAAAGATAGATAACTGTGCGTGATCATTGGTTGAGTACTAGTGCTGTATACTGGCATGGCTATACTTTCTCTGGCCTAGTCCACATGGACCCATCCTAACCTGATGAAGCTAAGTTTGTTCACGCTTTGCCTCCCAACTAAGCAGCTAAACTAGTGCCACTGTGGTTCATCCCAAGAGTCGGCATGTTGAAGCTGGTCAGGGACAGTTCACTCCAGTGATTGTGGCTTTAGACTCATTTCAGAATTTTGTCAGCTTCTATTCAGATTTGAGGGAAATAACGCTCACTACATGTAGGTGCATTCAGAATTCTACCATTTGAAAACACGTGTCAGTGAGTGTTAGTTTTTACTATTTCAAGAGACAATGGTTATTTAAATAATTTTTCTTGATATGTATGTTCTTTTTAACATTTCATAACTACAGATACTATTTATCCGTCAGAGAATTGTTAAGCTTTTATGTGAATTTAATATGGTTGTATTTTACTTAACGACAATGTTTCCTCTTCTATTTCATTTTAAGTGTTACTCAGTGGTAATGCTAATGTAGTAGTCTCTTACAAAAAATATATGTAGTTTCCCAACCAGTTGTAATTTTTGGGTATCCAGACAAAGTTTGCCTGATGTATATACTGTGAAGTAATACTTTTTACACTTCAACCAACAGTAGGTTTGTCCATCTTTGTTCCTCATTATAAATACCATGACAATGTTGACCATCCATATGATATGTGATCCCTGTGTGGGTTACAACACAACTCCACTGCATGTAGATAGACGGTCCGTACAGACAGACACCTACCAACATGTACTTCTTTCTGTGTGCAATAAACCAGTGCAACAACCTCATTCAGGATCCTTGTTCTTTGATGACGTGTGCTCTGAATCAGACCTGTTGGAAGGAGTTGTGTCATCAGTGTAGAGGTTATTGTAGTGGTGATACGCTCAAGGTTAATGACAGTGGATTTTGTTAAAACCACAATCCTTGCAATCTGGATGTCGACCAAACCAATGTTATAGTCCACAAACATGTAGGGGATGCAGTACCTTCAATCTACCATGACACTTACAAACTCTGGGCTAGAGCCAAGACAATCAGTGAAGCTGCATGGTTTGCATCTAACGTTTTGAGTAGGTTGTTAATTTAAATTAAGGAAACACAGATAATAGATTTTAAAAGAAGTATGTCATATTTCTTTTAATCAATATACTTTACTGTCTTTACTTTACCAAACATATTAAAAATATTTCTCTCATGTTTTCTGCCATTGATATGTTGCCACATATAACATGAATATCGTAGTAACCACCAAACAGCAAGTCTTATTCAACAAATTGTACATATCATTATTTTTAAAATGCCTCCTGACAAAGAGCACCTGTCTATAGATCCCAGCTTCTCTCTTGATGCGGCTGTAAAAGCAGCTGCTTCAATCAGAAATGGTTATGGTAGTTAGAAAGCTTTGATTCACCAAACAGAGTCAAGTACATTCCAAAGTCACAGAAGAAATAACAACTTAAATCTGTCTCTGCAGACTGTTCAGTCTATGGATCTAATATGTATGAGTGATCTTGGTGCTCCATAATATGAACTTGGTGGTACATATTGTTGGAAGGATAAACATCACTTTCCACACACATCACCAGGGGCAGTGTTTTGTAAATTGATTAACTATCAACAAAGACCAAATTAAGAATGCTCAATGCTCATGGGAGTCGGGTGTGATTGTTTATGAATTAAAAGACCAGTCAGGTAATCTGTGAAGCACTGTCTAATACATAATGCTGTCAATTATGGAATAAGTCCAAACAAGAGTCCACTGTATATATTTACTGTGTGACAAGACACTGTGGCATAACACCTCAGAGTATAGACATACTGTGTGAGAAGACACTGTGGCATAACTTCTCAGAGTATAGATATACTGTGTGACAAGGCAGATATACTGTGTGACAAGACACTGTGGCATAACACCTCAGAGTATAGATCTACTGTGTGAGAAGACACTGTGGCATAACACCTCAGAGTATAGATATACTGTGTGAGGGGACACTGTGGGATAACTTCTCAGAGTATAGATATACTGTGTGACAAGACACTGTGGCATAACTTCTCAGAGTATAGATATACTGTGTGAGGGGACACTGTGGCATAACTTCTCAGAGTATAGATATACTGTGTGACAAGACACTGTGTCATAACTTCTCAGAGTATAGATATACTGTGTGACAAGACACTGTGGCATAACTTCTCAGAGTATAGATATACTGTGTGACAAGACACTGTGTCATAACTTCTCAGAGTATAGATATACTGTGTGACAAGACACTGTGGCATAACTTCTCAGAGTATAGATATACTGTGTGACAAGACACTGTGGCATAACTTCTCAGAGTATAGATATACTGTGTGAGGGGACACTGTGGCATAACATCTCAGAGTAAGATATACCGTTTGACAAGACACTCTGGCATAACTTCTCAGAGTATAGATATACTGTGTGACAAGACACTGTGGCATAACTTCTCAGAGTATAGATATACTGTGTGACAAGACACTGTGGCATAACTTCTCAGAGTATAGATATACTGTGTGAGGGGACACTGTGGCATAACTTCTCAGAGTAAGATATACCGTTTGACAAGACACTCTGGCATAACTTCTCAGAGTATAGATATACTGTGTGACAAGACACTGTGGCATAACTTCTGAGAGTATAGATATACTGTGTGACAAGGCAGATCTACTGTGTGAGAAGACACTGTGGCATAACACCTCAGAGTATAGATATACTGTGTGAGGGGACACTGTGGGATAACTTCTCAGAGTATAGATATACTGTGTGACAAGACACTGTGGCATAACTTCTCAGAGTATAGATATACTGTGTGAGGGGACACTGTGGCATAACTTCTCAGAGTATAGATATACTGTGTGACAAGACACTGTGTCATAACTTCTCAGAGTATAGATATACTGTGTGACAAGACACTGTGGCATAACTTCTCAGAGTATAGATATACTGTGTGACAAGACACTGTGTCATAACTTCTCAGAGTATAGATATACTGTGTGACAAGACACTGTGGCATAACTTCTCAGAGTATAGATATACTGTGTGAGAAGACACTGTGGCATAACTTCTCAGAGTATAGATATACTGTGTGAGGGGACACTGTGGCATAACATCTCAGAGTAAGATATACCGTTTGACAAGACACTCTGGCATAACTTCTCAGAGTATAGATATACTGTGTGACAAGACACTGTGGCATAACTTCTCAGAGTATAGATATACTGTGTGACAAGACACTGTGGCATAACTTCTCAGAGTATAGATATACTGTGTGAGGGGACACTGTGGCATAACTTCTCAGAGTAAGATATACCGTTTGACAAGACACTCTGGCATAACTTCTCAGAGTATAGATATACTGTGTGACAAGACACTGTGGCATAACTTCTGAGAGTATAGATATACTGTGTGACAAGGCAGATATACTGTGTGACAAGACACTGTGGCATAACTTCTCAGAGTAAGATATACCGTTTGACAAGACACTCTGGCATAACTTCTCAGAGTATAGATATACTGTGTGACAAGACACTGTGGCATAACTTCTCAGAGTATAGATATACTGTGTGACAAGACACTGTGGCATAACTTCTCAGAGTATAGATATACTGTGTGAGGGGACACTGTGGCATAACTTCTCAGAGTAAGATATACCGTTTGACAAGACACTCTGGCATAACTTCTCAGAGTATAGATATACTGTGTGACAAGACACTGTGGCATAACTTCTCAGAGTATAGATTTACTGTGTGACGGGACACTTTGGCATAACTTCTCATAGTATAGATATACTGTGTGACAAGACACTGTGGCATAACTTCTCAGAGTATAGATATACTGTGTGACAAGACACTGTGGCATAACTTCTCAGAGTATAGATATACTGTGTGAGGGGACACTGTGGCATAACTTCTCAGAGTAAGATATACCGTTTGACAAGACACTCTGGCATAACTTCTCAGAGTATAGATATACTGTGTGACAAGACACTGTGGCATAACTTCTCAGAGTATAGATATACTGTGTGACGAGACACTGTGGCATAACTTCTCAGAGTAAAGATATACTGTGTGAGGGGACACTGTGGCATAACATGTCAGAGTATAGATATACTGTGTGACAAGACACTGTGGCATAACACCTCAGAGTATAGATATACCGTTTGACAAGACACTCTGGCATAACTTCTCAGAGTATAGATATACTGTGTGACAAGACACTGTGGCATAACTTCTCAGAGTATAGATATACTGTGTGACAAGACACTGTGCCATAACACCTCAGAGTATAGATATACTGTGTGACAAGGCACTGTGGGATAACTTCTCAGAGTATAGATATACTGTCTGACAAGACACTGTTGCATAATTTCTCAGAGTATAGATATACTGTGTGAGGGGACACTGTGGCATAACTTCTCAGAGTATAGATGTACTGTGTGACAAGGCAGATATACTGTGTGACAAGACACTGCTGCATAACACCTCAGAGTATAGATATACTGTGTGAGGGGACACTGTGGCATAACTTCTCAGGGTATAGATATACTGTGTGACAAGACACTGTGGCATAACTTCTCAGAGTATAGATATACTGTGTGACAAGACACTGTGGCATAACTTCTCAGAGTATAGATATACTGTATGACGGGACATTGTGGCATAACTTCTCAGAGTATAGATATACTGTGTGACAAGACACTGTGGCATAACTCCTCAAAGTATAGATATACTGTGTGAGAAGACACTGTGGGATAACTTCTCAGAGTATAGATATACTGTGTGACAAGGCAGATATACTGTGTGACAAGACACTGTGGCATAAAACCTCAGAGTATAGATATACTGTGTGACAAGACATTGTGGCATAACTTCTTAGAGTATAGATTTACTGTGTGACGGGACACTGTGGCATAACTTCTCAGAGTATAGATATACTGTGTGACAAGACACTGTGTCATAACACCTCAAAGTATAGATATACTGTGTGAGAAGACACTGTGGCATAACTTCTGAGAGTATAGATATACTGTGTGACAAGGCAGATATACTGTGTGACAAGACACTGTGGCATAAAACCTCAGAGTAAGATATACTGTGAGACAAGACACTGTGGCATAACTTCTCAGAGTATAGATATACTGTGTGAAGGGACACTGTGGCATAACTTCTCAGAGTATGGATCTACTGTGTGACAAGGCAATGTGGCATAACTTCTCAGAGTATAGATATACTGTGTGACAAGGCACTGTGGGATAACTTCTCAGAGTATAGATAAACTGTTTGACAAGACACTGTTGCATAACTTCTCAGAGTATAGATATACTGTGTGAGGGGACACTGTGGCATAACTTCTCAGAGTATAGATATACTGTGTGACAAGACACTCTGGCATAACACCTCAGAGTATAGATATACTGTGTGACGAGACACTGTGGCATTACACCTCAGAGTATAGATATACTGTGTGACAAGACACTGTGGCATAACTTCTGAGAGTATAGATATACTGTGTGACAAGACACTGTGGCATAACTTCTCAGAGTATAGATATACTGTGTGACAAGACACTGTGGCATAACTTCTCAGAGTATAGATATACTGTGTGACAAGACACTCTGGCATAACACCTCAGAGTATAGATATACTGTGTGACGAGACACTGTGGCATTACACCTCAGAGTATAGATATACTGTGTGACAAGACACTGTGGCATAACTTCTGAGAGTATAGATATACTGTGTGACAAGACACTGTGGCATAACTTCTGAGAGTATAGATATACTGTGTGACAAGGCAGATATACTGTGTGACAAGACATTGTGGCATAACACCTCAGAGTATAGATCTACTGTGTGACAAGACATTGTGGCATAACTTCTTAGAGTATAGATTTACTGTGTGACGGGACACTGTGGCATAACTTCTCAGAGTATAGATATACTGTGTGACAAGACACTGTGGCATAACTTCTCAGAGTATAGATATACTGTGTGACAAGACACTCTGGCATAACTTCTCAGAGTATAGATATACTGTGTGACAAGACATTGTGGCATAACTTCTTAGAGTATAGATTTACTGTGTGACGGGACACTTTGGCATAACTTCTCAGAGTATAGATATACTGTGTGACGGGACACTGTGGCATAACTTCTCAGAGTATGGATCTACTGTGTGACAAGGCACTGTGGCATAAATTCTCAGAGTATAGATATACTGTGTGACAAGACACTGTGGCATAACTTCTCAGAGTATAGATATACTGTGTGAGAAGACACTGTGGCATAACTTCTCAGAGTATAGATATACTGTGTGACAAGGCAGATATACTGTGTGACAAGACACTGCTGCATAACACCTCAGAGTATAGATATACTGTGTGAGGGGACACTGTGGCATAACTTCTCAGAGTATAGATATACTGTGTGACAAGACACTGTGGCATAACTTCTCAGAGTATAGATATACTGTGTGACAAGACACTGTGGGATAACTTCTCAGAGTATAGATGTACTGTATGACGGGACATTGTGTCATAACTTCTCAGAGTATAGATATACTGTGTGACAAGACACTGTGGCATAACTTCTCAGAGTATAGATATACTGTGTGAAGGGACACTGTGGCATAACTTCTCAGAGTATGGATCTACTATGTGACAAGGCACTGTGGCATAACTTCTCAGAGTATAGATTTACTGTGTGACAAGGCACTGTGGGATAACTTCTCAGAGTATAGATAAACTGTCTGACAAGACACTGTTGCATAACTTCTCAGAGTATAGATATACTGTGTGACAAGACACTGTGGCATAACTTCTCAGAGTATAGATTTACTGTATGACGGGACATTGTGGCATAACTTCTCAGAGTATAGATATACTGTGTGACAAGACACTGTGGCATAACTTCTCAGAGTATAGATTTACTGTGTGACGGGACATTGTGGCATAACTTCTCAGAGTATAGATATACTGTGTGACAAGACATTGTGGCATAACTTCTTAGAGTATAGATTTACTGTGTGACGGGACACTGTGTCATAACACCTCAAAGTATAGATATACTGTGTGAGAAGACACTGTGGCATAACTTCTCAGAGTATAGATATACTGTGTGACAAGGCAGATATACTGTGTGACAAGACACTGTGGCATAACTTCTCAGAGTAAGATATACTGTGTGAGAAGACACTGTGGCATAACTTCTCAGAGTATAGATATACTGTGTGACGGGACACTGTGGCATAACTTCTCAGAGTATAGATGTACTGTGTGACAAGGCAGATATACTGTGTGACAAGACACTTTGGCATAACTTCTCAGAGTATAGATATACTGTGTGACGGGACACTGTGGCGTAACTTCTCAGAGTATGGATCTACTGTGTGACAAGACACTGTGGCATAACTTCTCAGAGTATAGATATACTGTGTGACAAGACACTGTGGCATAACTTCTCAGAGTATAGATATACTGTGTGACAAGGCACTGTGGGATAACTTCTCAGAGTATAGATATACTGTGTGACAAGGCACTGTGGGATAACTTCTCAGAGTATAGATATACTGTGTGACAAGGCACTGTGGGATAACTTCTCAGAGTATAGATCTACTGTGTGACAAGGCACTGTGGCATAACTTCTCAGAGTATAGATATACTGTGTGACAAGACACTGTGGCATAACACCTCAGAGTATAGATATACTGTGTGACAAGGCACTGTGGCATAACTCCTCAGAGTATAGATATACTGTGTGACAAGACACTGTGGGATAACTTCTCAGAGTATAGATATACTGTGTGACAAGGCACTGTGGCATAACTTCTCAGAGTATAGATATACTGTGTGACAAGACACTGTGGCATAACTTCTCATAGTATGGATTTTTGCTCTAACAAAACACCTTGGGATAACTTCTCAGAGTATAGATCTACTCTGCGACAAGACACTGTAGAATAACTTCTCAGAGTATAGATTTACTATGTGAGCAGATGCTAACCAAAACACACCAGGAGAAAAAAATATTTTTGTTTAATAATTGATGAGTGCCCGTGGCAAGGGTGTTGGTGAGGTCGAGTATGTCATCAGTGTGGCCTCCATGCAGGCTGAAGTGGAGCCTCTATTACTGGAACCTAGGTGCACCGACCAATAGAGTCCACAATATGCTAATACTTTAATTCTGAAGTCATGATAGGGTGAGTGGGTGAGTTGGGTTTTACATGGTTTTTAACAGTATCCCAGTTACATGTCGTGTCAGCTTTATGTGGAGGAAAGCCCGAATTGCTGCAACTCTGCACAGCGAATTGCTGCACCGTAGTCTGACCAAAAGTCATGATAGATTATTCACAGGAGTAAAAGATGGTTCAGTTTAATATTTGAAAAGATATTGCGCAGTTTATGGAGGTACTTATAAAATTAACTTTCTTCCACTATGTGAGTTCAACTCCCTACTACCTAATCAAGACATTAAACACACATGTACACAATACCACAAGCTTTAGGTACAGCCATTTTGTGATGACATGTCTTTGTGATAGGTCCCCATCACTCAATCGCTGGATGTTGTGGTTATGCCACCATGCCCTGATGGTGTGGTCATGCCACTATCCCCTGATGGTGTGGCCATGTCATCATGCCCTGATGGTGTAGTCATGCCACACTGCCCTGATGGTTTGATCATGTCGTCATGCCCTGATGGTGTGGTCATGCCACCATGCCCTGATGGTGTGGCCATGTCGTCATGCCCCGATGGTGTGATCATGTCATCAAGCCCTGAATGTGTGGCCATGTCGTCATGCCCCGATGGTGTGATCATGTCATCAAGCCCTGATGGTGTGATCATGTCATCAAGCCCTGATGGTGTGATCATGTCATCATGCCCTGATGGTGTGATCATGTCGTCATGCCCTGATGGTGTAGTCATGCCACCATGCCCTGATGGTGTGGTCATGCCACCATGCCCTGATGGCGAGGCTAGCCACCATGCCCTGATGGTGTGGCCATGCCACCATGCCCTGATGGTTTGATCATGTCATCATGCCCTGATGGTGTGATCATGGCATCATGCCCTGATGGTGAGGCCATGCCACCATGCCCTGATGGTATGGTCATGCCACCATGCCCTGATGGTATGGTCATGCCACCATGCCCTGATGGTGTGGCCATGCCACCATGCCCTGATGGTGTGATCATGTCGTCATGCCCTAATGGTGTGCCATGTCATCATGCCCTGATGATCTAGTCGTTTCTCATATTGTGTGCAACTAGTTAGCCAGTTTTGGACCGCTCCCATGGTGTAGTGAGTAGAGCGAATGTTGTAGGTCGGTTTAATCCATAGCCATACCAAAAGACGTTAAAAGATGGCACTCTTCCAGTAAGGGGATAAAACAAGAGTGCGTGAGTGCCGCCTCAGAGTCAGTATACTGTGTCTGAGCGAAGTATCCATGTTAAACTGTGGCATGGTGACTCAACGGGCTAGCAGTATAATACCGGCATTAGTCCGGCATGTTGATGCAGCGTCTCAGACACACACATGCACACGCACAAACCTACACACGCACGTATTTCAGGGCATTTCAATTTAGATATGCTTGAGATATGACCGATTAGGCTGTTATTTTTCTGCCCTTATTTAAACAGGTCAGTATATATACTAGTAAGTGTGTTTGATGCTAAGTTCACTGACAGTAGTCATTGCCTAAAAGTCGTGGTCTCTAAACCGCTTTGCCCCCGGAGTGAAGGAAAGACAGGCGATCTGCGGACACCTACGGTTCCCTCACTCACCAATACTCTTGAGCATCCCTGATAGACTCTTCCCCTCTTTCTGTTGGTCTGGGCTAGTTGGATGGTAGTTCGATCGTGTGGATAATGTGTTCCCCAGTGTTTGCTCTGCACCCGATGTGGGAGGAGTCTATCCGTGGGTTTCGCATTCGTCCTGACTGACAAATTGCGGCAGACTTGGGATCGGTCGGACCAGGGGATTTTATAACAAACTACATGTGTGAGGTTCGGCTACACAAGGCGAGACTGATTCCCGTGTAAGCCGACACAAGCTGAAGAGACATGTGCTTATTCCTGTATCATGTCAAACACCTCGCCACTCACAAACATGTTTGTACACTTGCAAATCTTGTTAACCTCACGTTATATAGTTCTTCCCAAGGTCGAGGTAATTCGGAAAGGTTACACAACGGTTTTTTCTAGCTTTAATTCTAAAAGTCTATTTTGGGGTCGAAATAATGGCCTCTATGCAGTGGATATAATGTTTGACGTTCAAATGTGATTTGTGTGATATGTTTGTCGCCGATGACGTCCACGAGAGGCCAATATCCCCGCGTGAACATGACGCCAGAGAAACGCCACCTCAGAGTCACACGAAATGCAGGGCGTTAGCTCGTTCTGAAATCCTAGATCATCTCTGCTTGGGTTTGCCGCTGCTTCGTCCGTGTGTCTTATATCTAGAGTGTCAGATGGTGATTGGTATGAGGAATATTGGTATGTTTAATGGTATGTAATCACACTCATAGACAGCTCCAGATCCATGGGCCGAACACAAAGTGTCGCTTGTTTCACCTATAGGAGTATACACAAGGCACTTACAGATGCCTCACCATGCCGACTGTAGCAGGGTCTGTGTGGCACATGTGCACCAACAAGTCATGAGAATTCCTCGACCTTAACATACTAATAAATACACATAGTAAATGGTTTGAGCAATACTGTTTCGGCAAGGTCTCCATGATATTTCTCATTTGTATATGTACATTTTGGAGATGTTATCTCAGAAACGCAGACGAAAATGGCTAAGAAGAAGGATACACACACGGGAACCTACAAAGGGTTAATTCAGCATCAGCTGGAAGCACTCGGAAAATCTTAAACAGGCTTTTAAGAATTGAGGAATTCATTGACAGTACACTTGCTTAAGATAATTAAAACACAGCGTAGTTAACGTCAATACTACGATGTGAGCTGTTTACATTGCTGGTCTCGTTGATTCTTTACCACTTACAGGTAGCGACATAGTGAGTACTAAATCTGGACATGGCAAGGATAAACATTGATATATGTCTCAGTCCCATCCTGATATGTTCCAACTACACACGAGTGCGACATATATATGATCGTATCTGTATCTTGCGATAGGGAAATCCAACACACGAGCTCGACATATATGAGATCGTATCTGTATCTTGCGATAGGGAAATCCAACACACGAGCTCGATATTTATGAGATCGTATCTGTATCTTGCGATAGGGAAATCCAACACACGAGCTCGACATTTATGAGATCGTATCTGTATCTTGCGATAGGGAAATCCAACACTCGAGCTCGACATTTATGAGATCGTATCTGTATCTTGCGATAGGGAAATCCAACACACGAGCTCGACATTTATGAGATCGTATCTGTATCTTGCGATAGGGAAATCCAACACACGAGCTCGACATTTATGAGATCGTATCCGTATCTTGCGATAGGGAAATCCAACACTCGAGCTCGACATTTATGAGATCGTATCTGTATCTTGCGATAGGGAAATCCAACACACGAGCTCGACATTTATGAGATCGTATCTGTATCTTCCGATAGGAAAATCCAACTCTCGAGCTCGACATTTATGAGTTCGTATCTGTACCTTCCGATAGGGAAATCCAACACTCGAGCTCGACATTTATGAGTTCGTATCTGTACCTTCCGATAGGGAAATCCAACTCTCGAGCTCGACATTTATGAGATCGTATCTGTATCTTGCGAAATGAACACATAGGTAACATTTCGTAATAAACTGACATATCTTAAACGTGAAAAGGTCGTGTCGGTTACACCATGACGTGAGTGTTGCTGACTGATTTATTGGGTTTAAATACAGTAGGAGCACCATATCGACTCATTCCTGTGTAGGCTGACTGAGGGTTTACGGAGAGGCACGGCTGGTGACGAATGTGTATTGTGTGTGGTAACTGCCATGTGACACGTGATTACTCAGACCTCGCCCTTTCGCGCGATGTACTCTCAGTATTGCTTCAACGATTCGTCAAGCTTAAAGTGTGACCGGAGTGTCAATATATGATGCCCGTTCAGGGCCGGTAAATGCGACAGAAAGGCCCCACCTTTAGGATGGTTTATGTGGATGACTGCAAGGAAACCTGTAGCTTCAGCGACACTGATGCCTTCCCGACATAAACCAGTGTAATCTTATAAACAAGTGACATTTTGCCACTGCGCTGGGTCCGTCCTCGTCCTGATGGAAGAACCCATCACGCTGGCCGAATGTTACACTACGGTTCAACGCCGTTACTCCGATCAGTATCGTGCATGTGGAAATCATCATATAAAATGTCTGGTTTAACGAATCACGGGGTACCGTTCCTTTGTGTGTGCGTGTGTGTCTGTGCTTGAGTGTGGTTGCGTGCGTGCGTGCACGTGTGTGTATTTATATATAACACCCGTAGTATCTTAATGCCACTAACTGCCCATATATATTGTATACTTCTGTCTTGTAGCAATAGGTGCATTCTCGTCTCTCACTATCATCATGCATGACTGACAACACTGTTATATGTTATTCTTTTACTCAAACACACATAGACCCAATTCATGATTCCACGCCATTATTCTGCGCCGTGAACAGGTTACGCGCTGATGAATTGGGGAGCGATATTGTGGAACTCGGATACAGATCGGGTTTGGGTTTGATCTCCTTTGGGTGTCAAAGTTTCGAGCAACCATTAATCCCGGAGTCAATCGTTGCTGGACTTAACAGAGAATAACTACACCGCGATTGCTTTAAAAACTGATCTGTGATTGATTTCCGCCACGGATTGGCTGGCCTTACCGTCCGCAGACGGGCCATCCTTTCTTATGGCAGATTATTCCATCCAGAGCCGCGTCATATGTCAGTCCTGAGTGTCGGCTGCTTCTGGAGGAACGAGTCGGGCCACTCATGTCACTTCCACGATGGTTCCGACCAACTCAGCACCTAACTGGAATTAGCAATTAAGACAGAATTCCACCTTGTTTATGAGGGTTTTCGTTGTTCACTTTCGAAGAGTGGTACTACTGATTAAACAATGCAAGCAGTTACTCCTGGGTGAATGTCAATCTACAACATTGCATTCCCTGGTTCACACCATGATCGATGACACCCGCTGTTGTATACAATCTGCAGACAGCCTAACGTATACAATGTGCAAACAGCCTAACGTATACAATGAACGACCAGCCTAATGTATACAATGTGCAGACAGCCTAACGTATACAATGAACGACCAGCCTAATGTATAAAATGTGCAGACAGCCTAACGTATACAATGAGCAGACAGCCTAATGTACAGAATGAGCGGACAGCCTAATGTATACAATGAACGACCAGCTTAATTTATACAATGTGCAGAAAGCCTAACGTATACAATGAACGACCAGCCTAATGTATACAATGTGCAGACAGCATAACGTATACAATGAGCGGACAGCCTAATGTACAGAATGAGCGGACAGCCTAATGTATACAATGAACGACCAGCCTAATGTATACAATGAACGAACAACCTAACGTATACAATGACCAGACAGCCTAACGTATACAATGAACGAAAAGCCTAATGTATACAATGAACGATCAGCCTAATGTATGCAATGAGCGACCAGCCTTATGTATACAATGAACGACCAGCCTAATGTATACAATGAACGATCAGCCTAATGTATGCAATGAGCGACCAGCCTAACGTATACAATGAGCGGACAGCCTAATGTATACAATCAGCGGACAGCCTAATGTATACAATGAACGACCAGCCTAATGTATACAATGAGCGGAAAACCTAACGTATACAATGAGTGGACAGCCTAACGTATACAGTGAACGACCAGCCCAATGTATACAATGGGCGGACAGCCCAACGTATACAGTGAACGACCAGCCCAATGTATACAATGAGCGGACAGCCTAATGTATACAGTGAGCTGACAGCCTAATAGTAGTAGTATAGGTTCTGCCGCAACTCCACTGGAGCCAGATTTATATACCTATACCACCACTACAGATGGAATTTTTTATGCCAAAACGCTGATGCGATTCAACGATAGTCATGAGTTTAAGTTGAACTGGCTCTAGCTCACCACTACCTGGAGTCAATCAATGATACCATAGAGGGAATTTTTAGTACAAAAACGATGATGAGACTAAACTTAATTGTAATGAAAATATTCTCTATTATATTTATTCATACGTATACCATTATTTCTAACGAAGTGATATTCAACATTTTTACTAAGTTTTTCGTTCATTTTACCAGAAGACCAGACTATATATTCTTCTTGGTAATTGGTAAGAAACAATTGATGACCGTATTTGGTTGGTTTGACATCACTGATATAATATATACCTTGTGGTAATTCTCTCCATTTGATAATTTTGTCCTTGAGCATAAATTCCATTATTATATATTTATGTAAGCATTCTTCTAAATGTGATCTAATGATAGTAAGCAATCTATTTTTAATCTCCAACCAGTTCTTTGGTTTTGGCACGGAATAATTGACGCGCTTGTTGTCTCCCCTGTTCTATGAACTTTTTTTTCTCTTCTTCGCTAATACCACTGGTCTTATGAGAATTAGATCGAATCTCCTGCTTCACTGCGTTGTATTTGGTGAGTTCTGACAACACTAAACGAAACTCCTCCTCGGATATCTTACAATCAGCCATTGCTGTTGAAATATGATCCTCAATGCTGTTCAACTTTGCTTCGGCCAGTATCCGAATATTATCGTGTTTTAATGCTTTCTTTTGCAACCTACGAGAAATGAATTTTATCATTATTCCTGCCAGTCCTTAAACTCCAGCCGCTATTTCCATGCCAAGTACGATAGGCGCGGCGATTAAAGTTGATAATAAACCAACACCATCTACACCGAGTCCCATGCCAGCCGTTACAAGCGCGGTGTCAACTCCGTCGAGAGCATTCACGTCTCTGCGATACTTTTTATACAATCCAAGTCTAAACTCCCTATCCTTCTCTATTCAATGTTTTATGTCGCTTATTTGATGTAATCGAAATCCATCAACAGTATCCATCTTTTCAAATGCCTCATCGAGAGCCGGATATAAACTCATAGTGTATATTATGGTCATATAATAGTCTTTAATTGGTCTTGCTTAAATGTTTTGAGAGTATACATCAACCTTAACAAATGTATATTATACGGCAAGAATATCTAAGTAAGAGAAATGCTGTCACTTTTAATAATTTGGACCCCCTCAACACGGGTGATGCTCCGATATGAATAATACTGCAACGTTGACGTTGGTGTTTCTCTAGCCATTTAATCGATAGACCTGGTAATATTTCGAAGGCATTTTCCGGTGCATCTCCGAACAAGACTTCAATAATAAGCGTAGAAATATTAGGTATTGCACTCAAGTTCTGTTTAATATCATTGAATTCAGTAACCAAATTTAAACTAACTTTTGTTACTGCCGGACGACTATAGAACATATGACCTGGGTTTTCTGGCAGGGGGGGTGACTAACACACTTTTTCGTTTTGATGGGATATAAGCTCCGAGTACGATCCCACTATTTATTATCTTAGTTAAATTATGTGCCTTACCCATCATCACATACGGTGGGGTAATGACGATATTCAGTAGCCACTCGATGTTTGCTTCGACCATAGTCCATTTATTATCACCGTTGAGAATAAGATTGTACGAAGTGTTTTTATGGAGTCTACTAACGTCGACATCGCTTAAATCTTCTAGATTACCTGTGAATGTAACTTCTTTCCGCTTGTATACATTATCTTGTAAGTGTAAAGCGTATAACTTACCATCAGTTCCGGGTTTACCGAATCCTTCTGTGTCTCCAAGATCGGAAAGCGCAATTGTATTACATTGTCTGAGTGTTCCAGGGCCTAATGAATCAACCATTATTTATAATATGGAGTGTTACACTTAAGTATCCTATATGTACAGGTTGGTGTTTTACATCTAATACAGAAATTTTGAGGTCTGAAATAATACCACGCTTTAATTTTTTATATTGTAATGATGAGAAAGATTCCGTTCTACCGCTATTGTATTTTTCATCTTTCACTGGAACAGCTCTGAGTAGAGTTGAAGGACTTTCAAGTTGAATATTATCCGTCGTGCTTATCTGATCAAGATGGATGCACAACTCTTTATAGGGAACTAAATCGGTTAATTTAACTCCATGCCGTGTTTCGTTGGGTGCTACTGATCTATCTCCTCTCAATCCAAGTGTGTCTGATAAGTTCACGTAAAGAATTACACCATTTTCTCCAGAGTTCAAAATCAGCATCCCATTCGACTCATTTTGTGTGAGACTATGTCCCAAAGGTTTAAAAATTTCATCATTGAGTGAGCATACGCTGTGATACCCATCAGGTATAAATTTTTGTTTGATAATACCACTATTTTCTAATATCCATATCCTATTATTATCTCTTGCAGCATTTATATTGGTCCACTGCGGGTAATATGTTACATCGCAGAGAGCGACTTCAAGTTGACCATCCGAGTTAACCATAGTATGAATCAGTTCAATAGACTGACCATTTGTTATTCCGGGGAGTATGACATACATATTAAATATACAATGATATACTGTTATATCTCCAAGTGCAAATCCAAGTGTAACTGCTAAGTTCATGAAAAGCTTTACCTCCTTTTCTCCAGCGTTCAAAATCACATCCCATTCAACTCATTTTGTGTGAGACTAATTCCATTAGGCTTAAAAATTTTATCATTGAGTTACCATACGCTGTAATACCCATCAGGTATAATGTGTCCTTTTCTATTTATCATTATCTGATTATTTCTTCTCGCAGCATTTACATTGGTCCACCGCGGGTAATACGTTACATCGCATACAGCGACTTCAAGTTGACCATCCGAGTTATCGATAGTATGAAGCAGTTCAATAGACTGACCATTTGTTATTCCCGGGGAGTGTGACATACATATTAAATATACAAAGATACTATATCATAACTTAAATATGAAATCAACTTATATTACTAATCAGTCGATTTTAGTAAGTGCCTCTGGTGCTAATTTTTTTGTTAAATTCCCTGATATCTTTGAAAAATACAGGGTCACAGCAACTAGTGATAAAATGGTGCACGATTGGTTTCACAATCCAATGCAATTTTGGCAGTTAAACTTTGCCATATGGTGTGCCACAACAGGATGTGGTGTATCTCTTTATGCTCAAGGATTTGAACTGAATAAGTCTGTTTTATCATTTCACGTGTACTATCAGATAAGACGTATACTTAAAGAAATTAGTGCTCCATTACCGCAGGATCGAGCATGGAATGCATCAAATAATCCGTACAATAGGTGGGCATTCGAACGTATTTGTCAGGAATTTAATATTTCTACGAGTAATGATTGGCGTCTGAGTGGAGTTAACCATGGTCTAGGTATTTCGTACGCTGGTGCACACTCTGTTAAAGAAGTCAGTGATGATTTACTGAAAAGAGGTCGGCTTCTTCCGAGCTTTGCGACTCTCGAGTAACGAGTGGAAAGATGATCGTATGAACTTTAAGGGTGGTGTTGCTTTCACCGTCCAAAAGGTTGAGCAACCACCTGGAAATGCTTGGAATGAATTTCTAAATGATAAAACAAAAAATAATTTTACTAACCCAGGATTTGTAAGATTTATTTATAAGAACTTATGTATGGACAATTCTCTGTGCACAATCGCAAACACGAACGTCCATTATTGGTTCTGGGACGGCACTCGATGCACAAAAACAGTTTGTCGCAAACGTGGAGGATGCTATTAATTCACCAGTTGACATACCATCTTCTATAAAGCGTTATCAAGATGTATTACAGTACCTCAATCCAAAGTGGACTACGTTTATGCACCGGGACTATACATGTATCCGAGTAATATGGAACTTAAGATCGGTCAAGTGATAGGTTATAATAATAAAATTGTTATTGCTACCGATCAACAAAAACCAGGTATAAATTCAGATATTAACACCGAATTAATAACGCAAACAAACACAGGCGAAACGGGAATAGTCAAGTCACAAATATCTACTAACACATCTACTAACACATAACTACAAGTGCCAGCGCATATTGTACCTAAAAATCAACAACATATGGATGAAAAAACAGCATTTATAGTAGGTGGAGTCGCGGCTGGTTTACTCATGATTTGGTTAAATAGTTCTTAGCAAACTGATTTGGATAAATAGTCTTTAGTGGATACGTACAACAGCCCTGCAATTGCTACGATCAGTGCCCACAAGTTTTGACTAAGCCAAGTGGTGGTCTTAGCTCATAAATTCAAGAGCCAGGAAACTATACTCCCTATTATACCGGTAAGTGCAGACGCGGCTTTCCCAGCGAGCTTTCCCAGCATGCTTTCCCAGTGCTGAACCTAATGCTATTAAATGCTTTTTTATCCACTCTTTTATACCATCCGACCTAGGCGGTGCACCACCTCCAGTACCACCACCGGTTAGCGTGAGAGTCAAAGTTGATATAATAAATCCCAATGCTGTTAAAATACTGGTAATGGTTATTCCCTGTTCTCTGAACAATGTTATCGGCCAGTGTAGTGTTATCGTTGAGGACTTGATCCATAGTTTCTCGAATTCGACTGATTTGTGAACGAAGGGCCTTTCTATATCCGAGGCCAGCTTTGAGCTTTCTTCCAAATTATCTATGGTACCTAGTTCATCACGCACAGTCCGAAGAACCTTAATAGTCTTTTCGGAAAGTTTTGCTCCTCGTGAGTAGTCTACAAAACCTAATTCATTACGAACAATGTTGAAGCCGTGTTTACTGGCTATCGTAGACAAGGCTAGGGGCTTACGAGTACGAGAATTCATAAGATCAATATCTGGAGCGCCTCTCAGTCGCAATATTCCTTTACTATCTATCGTAATCTTTGAATAGTCACAAACAATAGGACTAACATCTTTAAAGGTATCGTAATAATCATTAACAGTTGATTGCAAAAGTTCATCGTTAAGATTCATGCCACCAAAGCTGGTTTCATCAGTACACTCTTCTATTGTACTCGGGTTATCAAAATCATCTAGATTAAAATCATCCATTCTTATATTAAACATAAGGTTACATAATTTCAATATAACAATGTCTTCGCAATACGGACGCAAGTTAAACCCACAACGTAGACTTCGAGATCCATTAGGGGGCAAAGCAATTCGTCAGTCTGATAACCTGAGTACAATTGATCAGAATCAAATGCTTCTGGTTCGCTTTCCTAATCTCGGCGCACACGATGTGTTAGTTCCGGGAACTGTCCGACTAGTGTTTACGATTAGTTTGACTTCTGCCTACATTCACAGGGAGCCTGTTCAGAACATAGGTCGTGCTATCGTTAAGAAAATCGCGATTAAAATTAGTGGTAATGAGGTTTTGAGTATCGATGATAGCGATGTATACTATTGTTACATGGATCTCTGGAGAACGGATAAAGAGTGGGAGAACTTACAGTACCAAGGTATTTGTAATTGGAACACATTGAAACTGCGTGTGGGTGCTGAAAATGGCGATAATACCATCGTAAAAGATCTCGCTGTTGCCAACGCATTAGGTAACCGATTCCATATTCCGCTAGACTTTGAATTACTAGATTCCCACATGCCCTTTTATCAAGCATCCCTAGGCGATAGGTTAGAATACGAACTCACTTTTAATGACTATGGTAGAGTAATCAAAACCGGTGGTGAAGATGCTAGCTATTCCATTGACAATATCTCGCTGGAGTATGATATGATAACAGATCCCGAATTAGCCAGACATTCGTAACCAGTATACCGGAAGTTTAGCCATTTTGTACGATCACGTGCTTCGACACTGAAAGATCATGAGGAACAAAAAAGATACGACGTGGAATATCAATCTAAACGTCCCCCCCCCCCCCCCCCGATGCATTTAAAAGAAATACCGAGAAGTTCTACAATCCCAAGATTACAAAAGTAGAACTGACTATCGAGGGCGTTCCTAATCAACTATATAGTCAAGGAATTCTAGCGTATCAACAGTGGGATGAGATTAAAAAACTTCACTCTATAAAACGACGCCCAGAAGTTAACGTGGTCGTTAAAGATCTGTCTCTCAGGGATGTATTGATGGGTGAATACCTCACCACGAAGTACGCGCTATGGCTCGACATGCGAACCACGGACGATGACCAACTACACGGCAGTGGGCGGAGATTAGAAAATGCCAGCCAGGGTGTCACTATACAGATAACGAAGCTCCAGGAATCAGCTGGTAAATTAAACATATATTTGTACATGATTATGGATGCGCAACTTAATAAACAGAATGGATGATTCCTGCAAGCAATCTATTAATAATCTTTTACCAAAAGAACCACACTGCGCTATCATATGCAGGCAAATGGTTGTGGAAAAACAGCTTTTATTCTAGATATTTTAGAAAGTCGGGACGTTTTCGATTATATTATTATTCTGTGGCCGACTATAAGCGTTAATAAAACATACCTATCGAGAGATTGGGTAATGAATGACGATGGGGTACACAGAGTTGATCTGGGCGATCGTTTACAAGACTGTTTACGAGTATGTCACGAAAAATACAAAGGAGAATCAACCCTTTTCGTAATAGACGATTGCAGTGCCAGTAAAGAACTCACCAAAAAGAAAGATATGCTTTCATATTTAGCATTCTCCGGACGGCATACTCAGCATAACGTTTGGGTACTTACTCAAAAATACAACTCTGTCCTGAAAGATCTTAGAGAGCAGACCAAATGGGTAGCCCTGTTTCATTGCAAAGACCGAGATTCATTCGAGGAATGTTAACGCGAAAATGATGTTATTTATACCAAGCTCGAACGAGATAAAGTCAGAAAACTGTTAGCAGCAAAGAAGCACTGTAAACTCGTATTAAAAACCGATCAACCAGCTGCTTATGCTTAGCAAATATGGCAAAAATATAGCAAATGTAGCAAAATTATAGCAAAAATTGAACATTAGCGGTTAATATGACATAATGTGGTTTGAAATCCTCATTCTTTCGCAACAGTTTATTATTATGGGCTGTATTGGATATGCCATATTATATTATGTTAGACTTAAATATCTCCTTAGGTATTACATTATGGAATGCAACGAACTCATCGAACAAATGCTCAAAGATAAGCCTGATCAACATGTAGATAAATCTTGAGATAAACATAGAGAAAGACTTGCCGCTTTGGTAGCCGGTGAAAAATGTTCCCAATATTTGGGAGAAAATTAGACCATCGAAAAAATTGATAACATGACCGACGAAGAGATTAAAAAACTGTACGCGCGTTAGACTGGGAGCTACCATGACTAAAATGATAGGGTCGGCTATATTACAACTATACACAGTCGTAGCTAATACGTTTCTTCCTATCCCGGCAGAACATCGCATGTATTTATGCGAATCTCTCGAGAAAGACCCATTCATCGATCACGCTATAAGCTCAGTGAGCTGTGAGTTTTATCATAGATACAGAATGTTCTTAGCTCCACTCACCACAGCTTTAATAACGGCTAGGTATTTTCAATTTAAACATACATCGCCACTTAATAATAATGGAGACTCAAGTGACACCACAACAGATTGCGGAAACACAACAGATTGTGAACGAGGAAATAATAACCCCGATTGCACAACGTGTTAATGAGGAAGCCAGAGTGACGAGGAAGTACCAAAAAAAAAGTGCGGCTGGTAGAAAGGGCGGACTGGCGCGGAAAGTGAAACTAATGAATAATTCAAATATTGATCCGATTAAAACTTGGGCACTAGTAGGAGTTGTTGCTATAGCCGCTGTATGGTTGTTTTATAAGACCGGAGAACAGAAAACGTCACCCCCCCATGTCACAACAAGTTCAATTAGAGGTTAGCCCCCATATAATGCTATAAGAAGCATGACTACTCCAGTTACAGACGGTAAAATGTTGGTAAACGCAACCTATCATTCAGCGGTGGTCAGCGGCTTGGCCATTGGCTATGCCCGTATAGCTAAAATGATTACTTAAGACACACCACCAAAGCTAGATTTTAATGGTTATGATATCGGTATGCTGATTCTCGATATTGGATTGGCTATGGCAACAAAAGATATGCTCATCAAACAAGGGCTTATCCCGGAAGACATAATGAAGTAATTAAACATTTGAATATTTTATATTATTGAACATTTGAATATTTTATATTCATATAAACATGGCAACAATTGCGATGATGGTCGGTGGAGCTATTGTTAGTGCTCTAGCTTTTTCGGGGAGTAATTTTTTATTTTCTAGTATGAGGGAATCAAACGCTAAAGAAGTTGAAGAGGAGCGTAAACGACATAATAAAGCATTAGAACAACTCGAAGCAGCCCAGTCACAATGGACCAGACGAAGAATAGAGAGATTAGATTTTATTAATGAAGAAATGCGTAGACAGGGACATTCAATTCAAACGTTTAAGGATGTCGAATCTGCCATGCACGAATACTTCCTTGTTTATGGGAAAAAACTTGACCCTATGCCAAAACCAACAATGAGTCAGTTTTATACACCATCAGAGGCTCAGAAAAACTGCGAGGTCATATTCATAATATTTGGGTTGACTGGTGTGATGATTTTAGGTTACACAATAACTACTCATAAACCATGCCCTAGTTAGGGCGGGCGAGCGAGTCACTCTGACTGCTAATCAATAAATCACCAGTGGAGATGTGATTTACCTTTTAGACAAATGATACGATATGTGTATAACCATGAATCTGTGCAAATATACACTCATGGGGATATCGATTCAATGTCAGAAGCCATCTGTTGGTATTTACTGTGGTACCCACGCTTATAACATCAGAAAGGGTTTTAAAAATTACGTTTGTTCTGTATGTGGGATTGGTGTCAAATGTAGTTACAGTTTATGTAAGAGTCATGGTGCTGATAAGGTCAGGAAGCAGATTATTTACGCTAGGAAGAGAGATTACATCAATGAGAGGAATAGGTTGGGGAGAATACATATTTATATATGAAAAATAACCATTTAGACAAATGAATCATTTTGTATATACCATGGTCACAATGGTTTTTGTCAGAGAGTTGAAGGCTATGGCAAAACAACGTGGTCTACATGGATATTCTCGAATGAGAAAAGCTGAATTGATGGATTTACTCGGTTTGGAATACAACAAAGCCCAGACTGTTAGAGAACTCAAAGCTCAAGCAAAAATCAGTGGGCTGAGAGGTTATTCTCGAATGAGAAGAGCTGAATTGATTGCTTTACTAGATAATAATGATGTTCAACACAATCATGTTGATGATAAACAACAAGATAAAAAACAACAAGAATTAAAATTTGTGCCCATATCCGCCGGCAATATATCTAAGTAAATATCTAAGAGGTTGGAAGATGGATATTAATTCCAACATGGATGTTAATGATGTTAAGCCCATCATATCGAACAAAATTAACGAGGAGTTAGATGATTTACATAGTATAAAATACCAGCTGACGATTAAAATGTCATTGAGTAAAAGTAACACAGACGATAGCACTGAATATACCGAAACATATTTCAGAAGCAATCAAGAAGTTATAACCGAATCCGATACTATAAACGCATCATTAGATACATCGATTCAGAGGATACAGGAAACTTTAGAACGTTGGACTAATAGAGGTTCGGGTTGGAGTTTGGATAAAATCGATAGTTTATATTTAGATATAGCAAATTAATAAATCCGATGACTGTTTAAGAATGATGATAAGATCTGCATTGTTCCCTGTAGATTCTAAAATTGCAAATAGACCTTCGAGCTATCCTCAAAACGATGGACTCAACCTCGATGGTATAGACGAACCTACACCAATATCACAAATTGATAATGTGGAAAAGCAAAATAATTTAGTTATAAATGTTTTCGGACATTCTTCTAAAGGAATTGTTGTACACAGGATAAGCTCCGCTCCAGAACATATTCCCAGAATCAATTCATTTCTGATCGAAAAAGATGGAAAATATCATTATACATGGATAAAGAGTTTAAACAGGCTATTATATGATCAAACTAAATATAAGGGAAAGAAATACTTCTGCGAATGATGCCTGCATGGGTACAGCAGACAAGATCTATTGGAAGCGTATAAAGAAGACTGTAGAGGTGTTGGACAGACTGCTATCAGGATCGATATGCCTAAAGAGGGAAAAAATATATTTAAATTTGAACATTATTGTAATCAAATGCCAGTACCGTACGTCATTTACGCCGACTTTGAAGCGCTTATCAAACCTTTAGAAAATACTGAACACAATAATCAAGATAGTAGTTTTACGTACAAAACTCAAGAACATATTACTTGTGGGTTTGGATATATAGTTGTAAGGTATGATGGGAAAACAAACCCGCCCATGATTTACAGAGGTCCCGATGCAGCGGGAAAGTTCCTAGAATATCTACAAAATGAAGAGGGAATAATCAGGGAAAATTTATTGCGTAAGAAACCCATGTGTATGACGAGGGATAATTGGAGGGCCTTTAAGAGGTCAACGAGTTGTCATGTTTGTAATAAACCCCTGAATGGGGATTCAGTAAGAGATCATTGTCACGTCACGGGTAATTATCGGGGAGCCGCGCATAACGAGTGTAACTTGAAACTAAAAATGAATTCTTAAACAATACCCATCCTCGTTGTGTTTCATAACCTTAGAGGATACTATTCTCATCTCATTATGCAAGCTATCTCAAAGACCGACGGCGGCTTAACGTGTATTCCTAACAATATGGAAAAATATATATCGTTCTCATTGACTAAAACTATACATTATACGGACAAGGATGGGAAAGCCAGAATAAAGCAAAGTAATGGGCTTAGATTCATAGACTCCGTACAGTTTCTGTTATCTTCCCTGTACAATTTAGCTAATGCGAACAATCTCGATGACTTTGCGATAACAAATCAATATACCGATAGGTTTACGCGTCATTTGTTGCTGAGAAAAGGTGTATATCCTTATGAATATATGGATGATTGGTCTAGATTCGACGAAACTAAATTACCACCCCTTGAATCATTCTATAGTAACTTAACAGAATCTAAAATAACAGATGCCGATTATGAACAGGCTCTGACGGTGTGGGATAAATTAGGTTGTAAGAATTTAGGCGATTATCACGATCTGTACCGATGTACTGTTACTCGCCGATATATTCGAGATATTTAGAAAGACATGTTTAAAACAATACGGCTTGGACCCGGCATGGTACTATTCCAGTCCCGGACTATTGTGGGATGCATTGTTGAAGAAGACCGGCGTAGAACTAAAATTACTTACCGATTGCGATATGCACTTGTTTATTGGATTAAGAGGTGATATATCGATGGTAGCGAAAAGGTATTCTAAGGCTAATAATAAATTAGTGGAAGGATATGATCCGAGTAAACCCAACACGCATATATTATATCTCGACGCCAACAATTTGTACGGATGGGCTATGAGTCAACCTTTACCCACGGGTGGTTTTGAGAGGGTTGATGACATCGAAGTGAATGATATCCCCTCAGATTCCGATAAAGGGTACATACTAGAAGTTGATTTGGAATATCCAAATTAATTACATAAAGATCATAATAGTTATCCGCTAGCTCCCAAAAGATTAATGGTTAATAAAGATTGGATTTCGGAATATCAACACTCCTTGATGGGCAATACAAGGTTAGCTAACGTAGAAAAACTCGTACCAAATTTGATGGATAAGACAAAATATATAGTTCACTACATAAAATCTCCAGTTATATCTATCGTTAGGTATGAAACTAAAAAAAATACACAGAGTTCTAAAGTTTGATCAAAGCCCTTGGATGGAGCCCTATATAAGGCTGAACACAGATTTAACAAAGATAGCTACCAGCGATTTCGAAAATAATCTATATAAGCACATGAATAACTCAGTATTTGGTAAAACTATGGAGAATCTAAGAAAGCGTGTTGATGTTAAATTGGTCAGATCTAATGAGGAAGAAAGACTCAGGAAACTTATAGCCAGTCCGGCTTTTAGCAGAAGCAAGATATTCGATAACGACTTAGCTGCGTTGCATATGCAGAAGAGTAATATAAAATTCAACAGACAGGTGTACATTGGTATGAGTATTCTCGACTTGTCAAAACACTTAATGTATGACTTTTATTACAACGAACTTAAGAAGCAATACAGCGATAGATGCGAGGTGTTATATACCGACACAGATTCTTTGTTGATGGAAATACAACCGAGGATGTGTATAAAGATATGGCAGAAAAAATAGATATGTACGAGACAAACGATTACCCTAAAGATAATCCACTGCACAGCATAGTAAATAAAAAGGTGTTAGGTAAGATGAAGGATGAATGTGCTGGGACTCCTATAGCGGAGTATGTCGGATTAAGACCTGAGATGTATTCTATAAAGAAGTCATATAATGGAGAGATAAGAAAAGCTAAGGGTGTTAAGAAGTATGTGGTAAAAAAGCATATCAAACACGAACAGTATACAGAAGCATTATTCAATGGTAGAACATTCAAACACGAGATGAACTCTTTAAGAAGTTACAATCATAGGATATCTGGATTAAGAATTAACAAGACATCGTTATCCCCCTTAGATACAAAGAGATGGATTGATAATGATGGTGTCACTACCTATTCGAGTTCACCGGGCTGGTATAAATATCTTACGCTTACTCTATCCGGAAGTTTTTGTTCTTTGCCTCTGCGCGGTGCTGAAGATTCGGAAGTCACGGATTTCATTTTAATCGCATCGGATGGTTTCTTTCCGATTTATCTCGTTACTTCATTTTTCAGCGCTGATACAACAGCTGATAATCGTGTCACCCATTCGGTTGATCTTAATCGTTCCCATTTCATTTCGATCCCATACTGATATCCAAACAAACGTTCCGCTAATGTCCGGTTAAATCTTTCAACGATAGCTTGACTACGGTGGGCCTCTTTGTCACCCGCCTGATTTCGACATCGTGCTTTGTTAACAGTTTAGTTACCGATCCCATAAACTCGCGACCAGGATCTACTAGAAATATCTTAGGCCATTTTAGTGGTCCGCGTTTATATATACGGCTTAGTACATTAGCTACTTCTGTTGAATCTTTCGAGGTTAATGGCTCAGCCTCTTTGTATCGACTACCCAAATCCACTACGGTTAAAGCGTATTTATACGTTTTGCATCTTACCTTATCGTGGGGAAGAAACAAGAGGTCAGCCTGATGAACTTCATTCGTTGTAAAAATATCAAACTTCTTCCTCGGTATATAATGCGGTGCCGGTAAGTATATTTGCCACATCGCTTGTTTCTTTAACCAATCCGTGGCCACATCTTTAGATACCTTAGCCGCGATGGCCAATTTTTTTATTGCTCCTACACCTTTCCAATCTCCTCGTGGGCTTTAGTAAATTTTATTCATTATTAATTAATATTGATATTTCTTTTAATACGACTCATGACTATCGTTGAATCGCATCAGCGTTTTGGCATAAAAAATTCCCTCTGTAGTAGTGGTATAGGTATCTTAATCTGGCTCCAGTGGAGTTGCGGCAGAACCCCTATTACCTATACTACTAGCGGACAGCCTAATGTATACAATGAACGGACAGCCTAACGCATACAGTGAACGACCCGCCCAATGTATACAATGAGCGGACAGCCTAATGTATACAATGAGCGGACAGCCTAATGTATACCATGAACGACCAGACTAATGTATACAGTGAACGACCAGCCCAATGTATACAATGAGCGGACAGCCTAATGTATATAATGAACGACCAGACTAACGTTTACAATGAGCGGAGAGCCTAATGTATACAATGAACGAACAGCCTAATGTATACAATGAGCGGACAGGCTAGTGTATACAATGAACGATCAGCCTAACGTATACAATTAGCGGCAGCCTAATGTATACAATGAGCGGACAGCCTTATGTATACAATGAACGACCAGCCTAATGTATACAGTGAGAGGACAGCCTAACGTATACAATGAACGACCAGCCTAATGTATACAATGAGCGGACAGCTTAATCTATACAATGAACGACCACCCTAACGAATACAATGAGCGGACAGCCTAATGTATACAATGAACGACCAGTTTCATGTATACAATGAACGACCAGCCTAATGTATGCAATGAGCGACCAGCCTAATGTATACAATGAACGACCAGCCTAAAGAATACAATGAACGACCAGCCTAATGTATACAATTAACGACAAACCTAATGTATGCAATGAGCGACCAGCCTTATGTATACAATGAGCGGACAGCCAAACGTATACAATCAGCGGACAGCCTAATGTATACAATGAACGACCAGCCTAATGTATACAACGAGCGGACAGCCTAATGTATACAATGAACGACCAGCCTAATGTATACAATGAGCGGACAGCCTAATGTATACAATGAACGACCAGCCTAATGTATACAATGAGCGGACAGCCAAACGTATACAATCAGCGGACAGCCTAATGTATACAATGAACGACCAGCCTAATGTATACAACGAGCGGACAGCCTAATGCATACAATGAACGACCAGCCTAATGTATACAATCAGCGGACAGGCTAACATAAACAATGAGCGGACAGCCTAACGTATACAATGAGCGGACAGCCTAACATAAACAATGAGCGGACAGCCTAACGTATACAATGAGCGGTCAGCCTAACGTATACAATGAGCGGACAGCCTAACGTATACAATGAGCGGAGAGCCAAATGTATACAATGAGAGGACAGCCTAATGTATACAATGAACGACCAGCCTAACGTATACAATCAGCGGACAGCCTTATGTATACAATGTGCAGACAGCCTAATGTATACAATGTGCAGACAGCCTAATGTATACAACGAGCGGACAGCCTAATGTATACAATAAGCGGACAGCCTAACATAAACAATGTGCGGACAGCCTAATGTATACAATGAGCGGACAGGCTAACATAAACAATGAGCGGACAGTCTAACGTATACAATGAGCGGACAGCCTAACGTATACAATGAGCGGACAGCCTAATGTATACAATGGGAGGACAGCCTTATCTATACAATGAATGACCAGCCTAATGTATACAATGAACGACCAGCCTAATGTATACAATGAACGACCAGCCTAATGTATACAATGTGCAGACAGCCTTACGTATACAATGAGCGGACAACCTAATGTAAAGAATGAGCGGGCAGCCTATCGTGCTGCAAAGGGTGTTTTGGACTATGAAAATGCATGTGAATTGAACATTAGGCTGTCCGTATATTGTACATTAGGCTGTCTGTATATTGTACATTAGGCTGTCTGTATATTGTACATTAGGCTGTCCGTATATTGTACATTAGGCTGTC
Organism: Haliotis rufescens; assembly: GCF_023055435.1. Classification (NCBI taxonomy): domain Eukaryota; kingdom Metazoa; phylum Mollusca; class Gastropoda; order Lepetellida; family Haliotidae; genus Haliotis; species Haliotis rufescens. The sequence continues at coordinate 1,611,640 of NW_025964383.1, forward strand.
CGTATATTGTACATTAGACTGTCCGGACATTGTACATTAGACTGTCCGTACATTGTACATTAGACTGTCCGTATATTGTACATTAGACTGTCCGGACATTGTACATTAGACTGTCCGTACATTGGACATTAGGCTGTCCGTATAATTTCACGGCATTCATTTCCTAATGAATGTAAAAAAGTTACACTGAGGCGGACAACTTTTATTACTACTGAACATCGGGAATGACAATATACCGTCGACGGAATATCCCTTTCTGCTTGCCTGTATCGTCATGCACAGGACTTTTCAGCGAATTTCATGCATTTTCAAATCCAAACCATCCGTTGAGGCCTGAGGCCCAGAAGGAATGAAACAGCAAACGTGCAGGCATCTCGCCTGTTGCTGTTTCTTCGCTGGCCTTGGTTCTACACATTTCATGTCTTCGGGTTTCATTTCTAACTCGCATTTTTCCAAATGTGTATTCCCGTTCTCAGGGAACGAATGAATCTGGTGGTTACTGACCACTTCATTTGAAACAACCTTCTTCTCCCGGACATATTTGTTCCGGTTCGTTACAGTCTGTTGCAGTTCTTTTCGGCTCTTGCCTTGATTGACAGGTCCTTTGAACTTTGTTTGGATCCTACCGTCCGTTCATTGTCTCTAATTTGGTGGGCGTCTCAAGTTATGTGCATAAATTAAACAATCACCTGATTCATGTCACGCCATGGTATGTATTCCTGAGAATGTTTAACAATTTCGTCATTTTTGTCTGCTTTACTTTTTTTTGTATCATTTTAGATAACACATGTAGATAACACATACCTCAATGAACCGGAAATAAATTCACCGTCCTTCCTTAGATGTACAGACAGTGCAATATACAATAATCTAATTACAATATACTGACAGTCTGATCTACAATATACGGACAAACTGATGCACGAGGATGTCGACCCAGTCGTCTGTCAGCCTGCATATAAGATTGCTACCTCCAATAACTCAGCCATTGAGCAAAGACAGACTACTGCATTCATTGGCATATTGAGCGTCATTTAAATATTACTTTACTTCTTTCCTAGATAGTTGTCAGTGTATACCACACGAATGAATACAGGTGTGGCAGTTTGATTATAGGAAGTATGCAAAGACAATTTAATATTAAATGGAAATCGAGATGCTTGAATAACGGCGCAGAGCCTACGACTGAGCCTATGCTGAAGTTGCAATGAGGACACCCTGTGTGGACGGCGAGGTTCGTGTGAAGGAGTCATGGACGTTCCTTCTGCCAGCCGTCCAGGTTACATTACAGAGATCAATGGGTGCCGGTGGTGACCGCCCTGGTCACTGCTTCAGTAATCACACCGCCACAATCCATGTGCAGAGCCAAGCGCCTCGTTTGTGACAATTACTGTGATAGTGATTGTAGTCAATTTGCCGATAGGGCCATTTCCCTTTGATTGGGGCATTATTTGGCTCCGCAGTCCAAACACGCTGGTGTACGGGATGACTTGCAGGGAATACTAAACGTTTTATTGAATTACTGCCATTTAAATACCAGAAAAAATACAGTGAATTCTAACGATTTTGTAAACTGTAAACGCGGCAGTTGTAACTGGCCTAAGATTGAACTGCTGGAGCCCCGCGGACAAAACATTCAGCATATTGCATCGAGTCGGAATTAACAGTAAGTGTTGGGTATTTCAGTACGCTGAATTGTAGTTGAGCGATTACTATACATATGGAAATGTTTGATGCAAGTGTATGCACATTAAGTTGTGCAGTTATTACCCACATTTACTAAACATTAAAAACGCCCAATCTGCAAACCAAATTGGATATTTTTTCAATGACTGTCCTAACAGACGAATCTAAGTGAAAAGAATATACATTCTTTCAAACCAACTATGGTGACAAGCACACGCACGTCGTTATTACTTCTGACAGACTTCCATTTCTTCCAGATGAGTTCTGTCCTCACAACAACTGTACCCTCGCGCCCTACAACAAACCTAGTCAATTGACGCAACCTTCTGTTCAAACCAGTGACTGAGAAGGAAGTCACATCAGGACAACCAGCATTATCTACATACTCTGGACAGATACACTAAGAAGGAAGTCACATCAGGACAACCACCATTAACTACACGCTCTGGACAGATACATTAAGAAGGAAGTCACATCAGGACAACCACCATTAACTACACGCTCTGGACAGATACATTAAGAAGGAAGTCACATCAGGACAACCACCATTAACTTCATCCTCTGGACAGATACATTAAGAAGGAAGTCACATCAGGACAACCACCATTAACTACACGCTCGGGACAGATACATTGAGAAGGAAGTCACATCAGGGCAACCACCATTAACTTCATGCTCTGGACAGATACATTGAGAAGGAAGTCACATCAGGACATCCACCATTAACTACATCCTCTGGACAGATACATTAAGAAGGAAGTCACATCAGGACAACCACCATTAACTACACCCTCTGGACAGATACATTGAGAAGGAAGTCACATCAGGGCAACCACCATTAACTTCATGCTCTGGACTGATACACTAAGAAGGAAGTCACATCAGGACAACCACCATTAACTTCATGCTCTGGACTGATACACTGAGAAGGAAGTCACATCAGGGCAACCACCATTAACTAGACGCTCTGGACAGATACATTAAGAAGGAAGTCACACCAGGACAACCACCATTAACTTCATGCTCTGGACAGATACACTGAGAAGGAAGTCACATCAGGACAACCACCATTAACTACATCCTCTGGACAGATACATTAAGAAGGAAGTCACATCAGGACAACCACCATTAACTACACGCTCGGGACAGATACATTGAGAAGGAAGTCACATCAGGGCAACCACCATTAACTTCATGCTCTGGACTGATACACTAAGAAGGAAGTCACATCAGGACAACCACCATTAACTTCATGCTCTGGACTGATACACTGAGAAGGAAGTCACATCAGGGCAACCACCATTAACTACACGCTCTGGACAGATACATTAAGAAGGAAGTCACACCAGGACAACCACCATTAACTTCATGCTCTGGACAGATACACTGAGAAGGAAGTCACATCAGGACAACCACCATTAACTACACGCTCGGGACAGATACATTGAGAAGGAAGTCACATCAGGACAACCACCATTAACTACACGCTCGGGACTGATACACTGAGAAGGAAGTCACATAAGGGCAACTACCATTAAATTCATGCTCTGGACTGATACACTAAGAAGGAAGTCACATAAGGGCAACCACCATTAAATTCATGCTCTGGACTGATACATTGAGAAGGAAGTCACATCAGGACAACCACCATTAACTACACGCTCGGGACAGATACATTGAGAAGGAAGTCACATCAGGACAACCACTATTAGCTTCATGCTCTGGACTGATACACTAAGAAGGAAGTCACATCAGGACAACCACCATTAACTTCATGCTCTGGACTGATACACTGAGAAGGAAGTCACATCAGGACATCCACCATTAACTACATCCTCTGGACAGATACATTAAGAAGGAAGTCACATCAGGACAACCACCATTAACTACATCCTCTGGACTGATACATTAAGAAGGAAGTCACATCAGGACAACCACCATTAACTACATCCTCTGGACAGATACATTAAGAAGGAAGTCACATCAGGACAACCACCATTAACTTCATGCTCTGGACTGATACACTGAGAAGGAAGTCACATCAGGACAACCACCATTAACTACATCCTCTGGACAGATACATTAAGAAGGAAGTCACATCAGGACAACCACCATTAACTACACGCTCGGGACAGATACATTGAGAAGGAAGTCACATCAGGGCAACCACCATTAACTTCATGCTCTGGACTGATACACTAAGAAGGAAGTCACATCAGGACAACCACCATTAACTTCATGCTCTGGACTGATACACTGAGAAGGAAGTCACATCAGGGCAACCACCATTAACTACACGCTCTGGACAGATACATTAAGAAGGAAGTCACACCAGGACAACCACCATTAACTTCATGCTCTGGACAGATACACTGAGAAGGAAGTCACATCAGGACAACCACCATTAACTACACGCTCGGGACAGATACATTGAGAAGGAAGTCACATCAGGACAACCACCATTAACTACACGCTCGGGACTGATACACTGAGAAGGAAGTCACATAAGGGCAACTACCATTAAATTCATGCTCTGGACTGATACACTAAGAAGGAAGTCACATAAGGGCAACCACCATTAAATTCATGCTCTGGACTGATACATTGAGAAGGAAGTCACATCAGGACAACCACCATTAACTACACGCTCGGGACAGATACATTGAGAAGGAAGTCACATCAGGACAACCACTATTAGCTTCATGCTCTGGACTGATACACTAAGAAGGAAGTCACATCAGGACAACCACCATTAACTTCATGCTCTGGACTGATACACTGAGAAGGAAGTCACATCAGGGCAACCACTATTAAATTCATGCTCTGGACTGATACATTGAGAAGGAAGTCACATCAGGGCAACCACCATTAACTTCATGCTCTGGACTGATACACTGAGAAGGAAGTCACATAAGGGCAACTACCATTAAATTCATGCTCTGGACTGATACACTAAGAAGGAAGTCACATAAGGGCAACCACCATTAAATTCATGCTCTGGACTGATACATTGAGAAGGAAGTCACATCAGGACAACCACCATTAACTACACGCTCGGGACAGATACATTGAGAAGGAAGTCACATCAGGACAACCACTATTAGCTTCATGCTCTGGACTGATACACTAAGAAGGAAGTCACATCAGGACAACCACCATTAACTTCATGCTCTGGACTGATACACTGAGAAGGAAGTCACATAAGGGCAACCACTATTAAATTCATGCTCTGGACTGATACATTGAGAAGGAAGTCACATCAGGGCAACCACCATTATCTTCATGCTCTGGACAGATACATTGAGAAGGAAGTCACATCAGGGCAACCACCATTAACTACTCGCTCGGGGCAGATACACTGAGAAGGAAGTCACATCAGGACAACCACCATTAACTTCATGCTCTGGACAGATACATTAAGAAGGAAGTTACATCAGGGCAACCACCATTAACTTCATGCTCTGGACAGATACATTAAGAAGGAAGTCACATCAGGACAACCACCATTAACTTCATGCTCTGGACAGATACATTAAGAAGGAAGTTACATCAGGACAACCACCATTAACTACACGCTCTGGACAGAAACACTGAGAAGGAAGTCACATCAGGACAACCACCATTAACTACACGCTCTGGACAGATACATTGAGAAGGAAGTCACATCAGGACATCCACTATTAACTACACGCTCGGGACAGATACATTGAGAAGGAAGTCACATCAGAACAACTTCTATTATCTACATGCTCTGGACAGATACATTGAGAAGGAAGTCACATCAGGGCAACCACTATTAACTACACGCCCTGGACAGATGCACTGAGAAGGAAGTCACATCAGGGCAACCACTATTAACTACATGCTATGGACAGATACACTGAGAAGGAAATCACATCAGGACAACCACTATTATCTACATCCTCTGGACAGATACACTGAGAAGGAAGTCACATCAGGACAACAACCATTAACTTCATGCTCGGGACAGATACATTGAGAAGGAAGTCACATCAGGACAACCACCATTAACTACACGCTCTGGACAGATACACTGAGAAGGAAGTCACATCAGGACAACCACCATTAACTTCATGCTCTGGACAGATACACTAAGAAGGAAGTCACATCAGGACAACCACCATTAACTACACGCTCGGGACAGATACATTGAGAAGGAAGTCACATCAGGGCAACCACCATTAACTTCATGCTCTGGACTGATATACTAAGAAGGAAGTGACATCAGGACAACCACTATTATCTACATGCTCTGGACTGATATACTAAGAAGGAAATCACATCAGGACAACCACTATTATCTACATCCTCTGGACAGATACACTGAGAAGGAAGTCACATCAGGACAACAACCATTAACTTCATGCTCGGGACAGATACATTGAGAAGGAAGTCACATCAGGACAACCACCATTAACTACACGCTCTGGACAGATACACTGAGAAGGAAGTCACATCAGGACAACCACCATTAACTTCATGCTCTGGACAGATACACTAAGAAGGAAGTCACATCAGGACAACCACCATTAACTACACGCTCGGGACAGATACATTGAGAAGGAAGTGACATCAGGGCAACCACCATTAACTTCATGCTCTGGACTGATATACTAAGAAGGAAGTCACATCAGGACAACCATCATTAACTACACGCTCTGGACAGATACATTGAGAAGGAAGTCACATCAGGAAAACCACTATTATCTACATGCTCTGAACAGATACATTGAGAAGGAGGTCACATCAGGACAACCACCATTAACTACAAGCTCTGGACAGTTACATTGAGAAGGAAGTCACATCAGGACATCCACCATTAACTACACGTTCGGGACAGATACATTGAGAAGGAAGTCACATCAGGACAACCACCATTAACTACACGCTCGGGACAGAAACACTGAGAAGGAAGTCACATCAGGACAACCATCATTAACTCGACGCTCGGGACAGATACATTGAGAAGGAAGTCACATCAGGGCAACCACCATTAACTTCATGCTCTGGACTGATATACTAAGAAGGAAGTCACATCAGGACAACCACTATTAACTACACGCTCTGGACAGATACACTGAGAAGGAAGTCACATCAGGACAACCATCATTAACTACACGCTCGGGACAGATACACTGAGAAGGAAGTCACATCAGGAAAACCACTATTATCTACATGCTCTGGACAGATACATTGAGAAGGAGGTCACATCAGGACAACCACCATTAACTACAAGCTCTGGACAGTTACATTGAGAAGGAAGTCACATCAGGACATCCACCATTAACTTCATGCTCTGGACAGATACATTGAGAAGGAAGTCACATCAGGGCAACCACTATTAACTACACGCTCTGGACAGATACACTGAGAAGGAAGTCACATCAGGACAACCATCATTAACTACACGCTCGGGACAGATACACTGAGAAGGAAGTCACATCAGGAAAACCACTATTATCTACATGCTCTGGACAGATACATTGAGAAGGAAGTCACATCAGGACAACCACCATTAACTACAAGCTCTGGACAGTTACATTGAGAAGGAAGTCACATCAGGACATCCACCATTAACTACACACTTTGGACAGATACACTAAGAAGGAAGTCACATCAGGGCAACCATCATTAACTACATGTTCTGGACAGATACATTGAGAAGGAAGTCACATCAGGACATCCACCATTAACTACACGCTCTGGGCAGATACATTAAGAAGGAAGTCACATCAGGGCAACCACCATTAACTTCATGCTCTGGACAGATACACTAAGAAGGAAGTCACATCAGGACAACCACCATTAACTACATGCTCTGGACAGATACATTGAGAAGGAAGTCACATCAGGGCAACCACCATTAACTTCATGCTCTGGACTGATACACTAAGAAGGAAGTCACATCAGGACAACCACCATTAACTTCATGCTCTGGACTGATACACTGAGAAGGAAGTCACATCAGGGCAACCACCATTAACTACACGTTCGGGACAGAAACACTGAGAAGGAAGTCACATCAGGACAACCACCATTAACTACACGCTCTGGACAGAAACACTGAGAAGGAAGTCACATCAGGACATCCACCATTAACTACACGCTCTGGACAGATACATTGAGAAGGAAGTCACATCAGGACATCCACTATTAACTACACGCTCGGGACAGATACATTGAGAAGGAAGTCACATCAGAACAACTTCTATTATCTACATGCTCTGGACAGATACATTGAGAAGGAAGTCACATCAGGGCAACCACTATTAACTACACGCTCTGGACAGATGCACTGAGAAGGAAGTCACATCAGGGCAACCACTATTAACTACATGCTATGGACAGATACACTGAGAAGGAAATCACATCAGGACAACCACTATTATCTACATCCTCTGGACAGATACACTGAGAAGGAAGTCACATCAGGACAACAACCATTAACTTCATGCTCGGGACAGATACATTGAGAAGGAAGTCACATCAGGACAACCACCATTAACTACACGCTCTGGACAGATACACTGAGAAGGAAGTCACATCAGGACAACCACCATTAACTTCATGCTCTGGACAGATACACTAAGAAGGAAGTCACATCAGGACAACCACCATTAACTACACGCTCTGGACAGATACATTGAGAAGGAAGTCACATCAGGGCAACCACCATTAACTTCATGCTCTGGACTGATATACTAAGAAGGAAGTCACATCAGGACAACCACCATTAATTTCATGCTCTGGACTGATACACTGAGAAGGATGTCACATCAGGGCAACCACCATTAACTACACGCTCTGGGCAGATACATTAAGAAGGAAGTCACATCAGGACAACCACCATTAACTTCATCCTCTGGACAGATACACTTAGAAGGAAGTCACATCAGGACAACCACCATTAACTACAAGCTCTGGACAGATACACTAAGAAGGAAGTCACATCAGGACAACCACCATTAACTACACGCTCTGGACAGATACATTGAGAAGAAAGTCACATCAGGGCAACCACCATTAACTTCATGCTCTGGACTGATACACTAAGAAGGAAGTCACATCAGGACAACCACCATTAACTTCATGCTCTGGACTGATACACTGAGAAGGAAGTCACATCAGGGCAACCACCATTAACTACACGTTCGGGACAGATACATTGAGAAGGAAGTCACATCAGGACAACCACCATTAACTACACGCTCTGGACAGAAACACTGAGAAGGAAGTCACATCAGGACAACCACCATTAACTACACGCTCTGGACAGATACATTGAGAAGGAAGTCACATCAGGACATCCACTATTAACTACACGCTCGGGACAGATACATTGAGAAGGAAGTCACATCAGAACAACTACTATTATCTACATGCTCTGGACAGATACATTGAGAAGGAAGTCACATCAGGGCAACCACTATTAACTACACGCTCTGGACAGATACACTGAGAAGGAAGTCACATCAGGGCAACCACTATTAACTACATGCTCTGTACAGATACATTGAGAAGGAAGTTATATCAAGACAACCACCATTAACTACACGCTCTGGACAGATACACTGAGAAGGAAGTCACATCAGGACAACCAGCATTATCTTCATGCTTTGGACAGATACATTGAGAAGGAGGTCACTATCTTATATGTTACAGACCACTAGAAACATTTGTGTTAAATATACAACCAACCGCATATTTTGCAGGGAATCTGAACGTTTTATGTTTTTCTTTTATGTTTAAGCAGCCTGTCCATCCAGATTAGATGACAGATTTATTGTTCTCACGTTCGGCACAGTATGTTGATTGACCTTCAATGCCGTGTTTGCCCTCTGACTTGGGCTGCCGTCTCCCTGCTGAAGCCTCCTGTTGTTGCCGCAGTCACCAACTCGTCCCTGTCGCGGGCTCAGCACGCAGCTTTCCACCAGACACTTTCTGAAATGTCTTGCGAGACCGCAAAATTGAATTTTTGCCACCGTTGCAGTAATTCGGATGTAAAAGCTCGTCCATGGTATACTACCGACTATGCAAAATTGTCTAAAATCAATTTTCTGGTGTGAAAGAGTATTTGTCGGACATGGTGTTGGTGCGCGACGCTGCCGGCATGGGACCGGACTAAGTACTCTCCTAAACTTAGATGTGGTTTGCGTAACTCTCACAAACTGGCATGACGGTCATGTCGTTTATGTGTTTGCTGTCGCTTGTTTAGGGATAATAGTTTGACCTTTTCGTGTTTAAAATTATCAAAAAGTGTGTACAAAAATAAAAGAAACAAAAAGTTTAACAAGTAGGCTGACAATTTAACAGAAGTGCAGAAAGTGAAGGTGAGATTGGTTAAAGAAATTGTCATTGTTTCCATAAAACGCAAGGTTACTCTCCGGTTTTGATTATAATACATAGCCATGTCCGCTATTGTCGTACAAAGGAGTGGTTATTTGCAGTAGAATCTTAAACCTTTGTAAAGCATAGCTCATTCACTGCCGTTCTTTTTGTAATCACTTCATATAATCAGTCCAGTTGACACATCAGCCAGGGCGCGAGCATGAGGTGTTGTATGCTTTAACACGTGTTAGTTTAGTTTAAACATATTTTGATGGAAAAGGATTAGGAACAAGTTATCTAACTTAGGACACCTTCTCCGTGATATTTACATACATTATTTACAAATGTACTAAAGATGACGTTGGATGACAAGTACACTAAGGAATGATGAGAATAGAAAGAAACAAATATAGAAGAGATAAATTGGACATAGCTTCTGGTCTGATTGATGTAAGAATCCACTGCCTTAAATACACACACACACACATATATATATGTTATGACTTGTTGATAGGTCTTCACTTGCCTCGAAAAAAAGTTTCTCATTGATTGGTACACTTGTGTTTCTTATAATTATGCATCTTCATTTTAATATAAGTTGTTCTCTTTCATTAGTATATATGGACATTCAAACAAATAATAGAAAGAGGTTTCTACGAAGCTGCCCCAGGTGCGGTTCGGGTCAGTTTTTATGCCTTTTTTGTATAAATCACAATTGAGTGAACTTGTGGAATAACGCCATGAAGTGTGAATAATGTTAAGTTTTCTTTTGCCATACCAGAAACAGGAAGGCGCAAATGAATCTTGTTTGACATACAAAATGTGAAGGTTGTTACACAAGCACAATTACGAACATATAATGAGAGGCTACTCCACGCTCTTATTGTTGAAGGAAAGAAGGAGTCGCATGAATGTTTAGGTCTCGAACGAGGAATTGATATGTTTTCAGAATTAGAGGAACACAAGAGGGCTCGACCGAGACAAGAGCAAGGTCTTTCCTGGTTTACCACACGGGAGAAAAGAGGTATTTTGTCTCCGTGATCTGGTAAAAATTGAACTATATTTACTCTTTAGAATCTGAACATTAAAGCTAGAGTTTTCATACCACGCCTTTACATCCGTGTATTTGATCAATCTAGGTACTATCCTTTTTGACCAAACGAACTACCTAACAAACACCATTTCGAGTACACATTAAAATCGAATCAATCTAGTTTCGAGGCACAGAAGGAACCTTAGTCTGGGACAAATCTAGATCGGGATAATACAACTATCTCTCCATTCAGATTTCAGATAGATTCCGGCAGTGCCATTACGTGATGAGAAGTGTTGCATCATCGAAAGCCAAAGGTGGCCAATAGCCGATCTTGGTTTGTCAATAATTTCCTGATACTTGAAAAATAAAGTCATATGTGTTCAATGTTTCAATTTAAGATGTTTATATGTCCTTTTCAGTGAGTTATTTCTTTCAGTTGTGTCTGAGCGTTTCAATTTAAATCCCTTATGGACATTTGAGCAGCATTTTTTGTAGTAAAGAATTGGTTTCTTTTAGAACTGTATGTTGCTACACAAATTAAATTTTTTTTACTTTGACAGAGAGAAACCTAGATATCAACTTTCCCGGAAGAGCCCTCTGATATGGTGTGTGAGAATGTAGCGTCCCCTTACTCTGCAGTAACCTCCCATACCCTCTACCTCGGCTTGTCAACAAGTAAAACAAGTAAAAGGAATGGGACGCCACGCAAATGCCATCTGACAGATCCCAAGATGTACTTCAACATCGATTTTTCAATTCCACGAACAAACCATTAAAGATTGTATTTAGGAAAAGATCGTGGAGCCGAGGTGGAAGTGGACAGACGCCGACTCGATCTGACAAAATGTAAGTTGGAAACGGACACCTGACGATCCATTGGATCAAATTAAACGACCATCACCCGTCAAACAAAATGAAGCCTGACTTACTTGAAGAGGGGTCTATGTGATTTAACCTACTTTCCAATGTCTCCCACCGATCGGAGCTTTCTTCAGAGCTACTATTCGTGACATATATCAACTTTGCAAACACCAATCACCTTAAAATGAGAGATGGTATATACTGGTCGGAGATTTATACATCCAAGTATAAGTCAACATACACTCTCAGCCGCTCTAGTGCAGATTGCTGAGGAAGTATATTAGCTCGTTACCTCCCACCCATAACCCCATGATCACACACGTGTTTGTTGCTTCAAGTTAATAGTTTCAACATGGGCTAGTGTTGGGATATAGTAGAACAAAGTAACAATAATGTTTCTACAAAAAACATTGTAGTCTCAAAATCGTTTGGGTATTCCAAGTCTGTACAGACTGAAAACCTACCATTCTCAACAGTTGGTGTTTAGGCTGTATACAGATTGGTTTAGTTAGGCTGTGTACAGGTTGGTGTATTTAGGCTGTGTACAGGTTGGTGTATTTAGACTGTGTACAGGTTGGAGTATTTAGGCTGTGTACAGGGTGGTGTATTTAGGTCGTGTACAGGTTGGTGTATTTAGGTCGTGTACAGGTTGGTATATTTATACTGTGTACAGGTTGGTGTATTTATACTGTGTACAGGTTGGTATATTTATACTGTGTACAGGTTGGTGTATTTATACTGTATACAGGTTGGTGTATTTTGGCTGTGTACAGATTGGAGTATTTAGGCTGTGTACAGGTTGGTGTATTTAGGCTGTGTACAGGTTGGTGTAGTTAGACTGTGTACAGGTTGGTGTGTTTAGGCTGTGTACAGGTTGGTGTGTTTTGGCTGTGTACAGGTTGGTGTATATAGACTGTGTACAGGTTGGTGTGTTTAGGCTGTGTACAGGTTGGTGTATTTAGGCTGACAACAGGTTGGTGTTTAGACAGTGTACAGGTTGGTGTATTTTGGCTGTGTAAAAGTGAGTGTAGTTAGGCTGTGTACAGGTTGGTGTATTTAGGCTGTGTACAGGTTGGTGTATTTAGGTCGTGTACAGGATGGTGTGTTGAGGCTGTGTACAGGTTGGTGTGTTTAGGCTGTGTACAGGATGGTATATGTATACTGTATACAGGTTGGTATATTTAGGCTGTGTACAGGTTGGTGTATTTAGACGGTGTACAGGTTGGTGTGTTGAGGCTGTGTACAGGTTGGTGTGTTAAGGCTGTATACAGGTTGGTGTATATAGACCGTGTACAGGTTGGTGTGTTTAGGCTGTGTACATATTGGTGTGTTGAGGCTGTGTACAGGTTCGTGTGTTTTGGCTGTGTACAGGTTGGTATATGTATACTGTATACAGGTTGGTATATTTAGGCTGTGTACAGGTTGGTGTATTTAGACGGTGTACAGGTTGGTGTGTTGAGGCTGTGTACAGGTTGGTGTGTTAAGGCTGTATACAGGTTGGTGTATATAGACCGTGTACAGGTTGGTGTGTTTAGGCTGTGTACATATTGGTGTGTTGAGGCTGTGTACAGGTTCGTGTGTTTTGGCTGTGTACAGGTTGGTGTGTTTGGGCTCGTTACAGGTTGGTGTATTTAGGCTGTGTACAGGTTGGTGTGTTTAGGCTGACAACAGGTTGGTGTTTAGACTGTGTACAGGTTGGTGTATTTTGGCTGTGTACAGGTTAGTGTAGTTAGGCTGTGTAAAGGTTGGTGTATTTAGGTCGTGTACAGGTTGGTATATTTATACTGCGTACAGGTTCGTATATTTAGGCTGTGTACAGGTTGGTGTATTTAGACGGTGTACAGGTTGGTGTGTTGAGGCTGTGTACAGGTTGATGTGTTTAGTCTGTGTACAGGTTGGTGTATTTAGCTCGTGTACAGGTTGGTATATTTAGGCTGTGTACAGGTTGGTGTATTTAGACGGTGTACAGGTTGGTGTGTTGAGGCTGTGTACAGGTTGATGTGTTTAGGCTGTGTACAGGTTGGTGTATTTAGCTCGTGTACAGGTTCGTATATTTAGGCTGTGTACAGGTTGGTGTATTTAGACTGTGTACAGGTTGGTGTGTTGAGGCTGTGTACAGGTTGATGTGTTTAGGCTGTGTACAGGTTGGTGTATTTAGCTCGTGTACAGGTTGGTATATTTAGGCTGTGTACAGGTTGGTGTATTTAGACTGTGTACAGGTTGATGTGTTTAGACTGTGTACAGGTTGATGTGTTTAGGCTATGTACAGGATGGTGTTTTTAGGTCGTGTACAGGTTGGTATATTTATACTGTGTACAGGTTGGTGTATTTAGACTGTGTACAGGTTGGTGTATTTTGGCTGTGTACAGGTTGGTGTGTTGAGGCTGTGTACAGGTTGGTGTGTTTAGGCTGGTTACAGGTTGGTGTATTTAGGCTGTGTACAGGTTGGTGTTTAGGCTGTGTACAGGGTGGTGTATTTAGACTGTGTACAGGTTGGAGTATTTAGGCTGTGTACAGGTTGGTGTATATAGGTCGTGTACAGGGTGGTGTATTTAGGTCGTGTACAAGTTGGTATATTTAGGCTGTGTACAGGTTGGGGTATTTTGGCAGTCTACAGGTTGGTGAATTTAGAGTGTGTACAGGTTGGAGTACTTAGGCTGTGTACAGGTTGGTGTTTTTAGGTCGTGTACAGGTTGGTATATTTATACTGTGTACAGGTTGGTATATTTAGGCTGTGTACAGGTTCGTGTATTTAGACTGTGTACAGGTTGGTGTGTTCAGGCTGTGTACAGGTTGGTGTATTTAGTTCGTGTGCAGGTTGGTGTATATAGACTGTGTACAGGTTGGTGTATTTAGACTGTGTACAGGTTGGTGTATTTAGGTCGTGTACAGGTTGGTGTATTTAGGTCGTGTACAAGTTGGTGTATTTTGGCTGTGTACAGGTTGGTGTATATAGACTGTGTACAGGTTGGTGTGTTAAGGCTGTGTACAGGTTGGTGTGTTTAGGCTGTGTACAAATTGGTGTAGTTAGACAGTGTACAGGTTGGTGTATTTGGGTCGTATACAAGTTGGTATATTTATACTGTGTACAGGTTGGTGTATTTAGAACGTGCACAAGTTGGTGTATTTTGGCTGTGTACAGGTTGGTGTATATAGACTGTGTACAGGTTGGTGTGTTAAGGCTGGTAACAGGTTGGTGTATTTAGACGGTGTACAGGTTTGTGTATTTAGGCTCAGAACAGGTTGGAGTATTTAGGCTGTGTACAGGGTGGTGTATTTAGGTCGTGTACAGGTTGGTGTATTTAGGTCGTGTACAGGGTGGTGTATTTAGGTCGTGTACAGGTTGGTATATTTATACTGTGTACAGGTTGGTGTATTTATACTGTGTACAGGTTGGTATATTTATACTGTGTACAGGTTGGTGTATTTATACTGTATACAGGTTGGTGTATTTTGGCTGTGTACAGATTGGAGTATTTAGGCTGTGTACAGGTTGGTGTATTTAGGCTGTGTACAGGTTGGTGTATTTAGACTGTGTACAGGTTGGTGTATTTAGGCTGTGTACAGGTTGGTGTGTTTAGACTGTGTACACGTTGGTGTGTTTAGGCTGTGTACAGGTTGGTGTGTTTTGGCTGTGTACAGGTTCGTGTGTTTTGGCTGTGTACAGGTTGGTATATGTATACTGTATACAGGTTGGTATATTTAGGCTGTGTACAGGTTGGTGTATTTAGACGGTGTACAGGTTGGTGTGTTGAGGCTGTGTACAGGTTGGTGTGTTAAGGCTGTATACAGGTTGGTGTATATAGACCGTGTACAGGTTGGTGTGTTTAGGCTGTGTACATATTGGTGTGTTGAGGCTGTGTACAGGTTCGTGTGTTTTGGCTGTGTACAGGTTGGTGTGTTTGGGCTCGTTACAGGTTGGTGTATTTAGGCTGTGTACAGGTTGGTGTGTTTAGGCTGACAACAGGTTGGTGTTTAGACTGTGTACAGGTTGGTGTATTTTGGCTGTGTACAGGTTAGTGTAGTTAGGCTGTGTAAAGGTTGGTGTATTTAGGTCGTGTACAGGTTGGTATATTTATACTGCGTACAGGTTCGTATATTTAGGCTGTGTACAGGTTGGTGTATTTAGACGGTGTACAGGTTGGTGTGTTGAGGCTGTGTACAGGTTGATGTGTTTAGTCTGTGTACAGGTTGGTGTATTTAGCTCGTGTACAGGTTGGTATATTTAGGCTGTGTACAGGTTGGTGTATTTAGACGGTGTACAGGTTGGTGTGTTGAGGCTGTGTACAGGTTGATGTGTTTAGGCTGTGTACAGGTTGGTGTATTTAGCTCGTGTACAGGTTCGTATATTTAGGCTGTGTACAGGTTGGTGTATTTAGACTGTGTACAGGTTGGTGTGTTGAGGCTGTGTACAGGTTGATGTGTTTAGGCTGTGTACAGGTTGGTGTATTTAGCTCGTGTACAGGTTGGTATATTTAGGCTGTGTACAGGTTGGTGTATTTAGACTGTGTACAGGTTGATGTGTTTAGACTGTGTACAGGTTGATGTGTTTAGGCTATGTACAGGATGGTGTTTTTAGGTCGTGTACAGGTTGGTATATTTATACTGTGTACAGGTTGGTGTATTTAGACTGTGTACAGGTTGGTGTATTTTGGCTGTGTACAGGTTGGTGTGTTGAGGCTGTGTACAGGTTGGTGTGTTTAGGCTGGTTACAGGTTGGTGTATTTAGGCTGTGTACAGGTTGGTGTTTAGGCTGTGTACAGGGTGGTGTATTTAGACTGTGTACAGGTTGGAGTATTTAGGCTGTGTACAGGTTGGTGTATATAGGTCGTGTACAGGGTGGTGTATTTAGGTCGTGTACAAGTTGGTATATTTAGGCTGTGTACAGGTTGGGGTATTTTGGCAGTCTACAGGTTGGTGAATTTAGAGTGTGTACAGGTTGGAGTACTTAGGCTGTGTACAGGTTGGTGTTTTTAGGTCGTGTACAGGTTGGTATATTTATACTGTGTACAGGTTGGTATATTTAGGCTGTGTACAGGTTCGTGTATTTAGACTGTGTACAGGTTGGTGTGTTCAGGCTGTGTACAGGTTGGTGTATTTAGTTCGTGTGCAGGTTGGTGTATATAGACTGTGTACAGGTTGGTGTATTTAGACTGTGTACAGGTTGGTGTATTTAGGTCGTGTACAGGTTGGTGTATTTAGGTCGTGTACAAGTTGGTGTATTTTGGCTGTGTACAGGTTGGTGTATATAGACTGTGTACAGGTTGGTGTGTTAAGGCTGTGTACAGGTTGGTGTGTTTAGGCTGTGTACAAATTGGTGTAGTTAGACAGTGTACAGGTTGGTGTATTTGGGTCGTATACAAGTTGGTATATTTATACTGTGTACAGGTTGGTGTATTTAGAACGTGCACAAGTTGGTGTATTTTGGCTGTGTACAGGTTGGTGTATATAGACTGTGTACAGGTTGGTGTGTTAAGGCTGGTAACAGGTTGGTGTATTTAGACGGTGTACAGGTTTGTGTATTTAGGCTCAGAACAGGTTGGAGTATTTAGGCTGTGTACAGGGTGGTGTATTTAGGTCGTGTACAGGTTGGTGTATTTAGGTCGTGTACAGGGTGGTGTATTTAGGTCGTGTACAGGTTGGTATATTTATACTGTGTACAGGTTGGTGTATTTATACTGTGTACAGGTTGGTATATTTATACTGTGTACAGGTTGGTGTATTTATACTGTATACAGGTTGGTGTATTTTGGCTGTGTACAGATTGGAGTATTTAGGCTGTGTACAGGTTGGTGTATTTAGGCTGTGTACAGGTTGGTGTATTTAGACTGTGTACAGGTTGGTGTATTTAGGCTGTGTACAGGTTGGTGTGTTTAGACTGTGTACACGTTGGTGTGTTTAGGCTGTGTACAGGTTGGTGTGTTTTGGCTGTGTACAGGTTGGTGTATATAGACTGTGTACAGGTTGGTGTGTTTAGGCTGTGTACAGGTTGGTGTATTTAGGCTAACTTCAGGTTGGTGTAGTTAGACTGTGTACAGGTTGGTGTGTTTAGGCTGTGTACAGGTTGGTGTATTTAGGCTGACAACAGGTTGGTGTTTAGACTGTGTACAGGTTGGTTATATTTTGGCTGTGTAAAAGTTAGTGTAGTTAGGCTGTGTACAGGTTGGTGTATTTAGGCTCTGTACAGGTTTGTGTATTTAGGTCGTGTACAGGATGGTGTGTCGAGGCTGTGTACAGGTTGGTGTGTTTAGGCTGTGTACAGGATGGTATATGTATACTGTATACAGGTTGGTATATTTAGGCTGTGTACAGGTTGGTATATTTAGACGGTGTACAGGTTGGTGTGTTGAGGCTGTGTACAGGTTGGTGTGTTAAGGCTGTATACAGGTTGGTGTATATAGACCGTGTACAGGTTGATGTGTTTAGGCTGTGTACAGATTGGTGTGTTGAGGCTGTGTACAGGTTGGTGTGTTTTGGCTGTGTACAGGTTGGTGTGTTTGGGCTGGTTACAGGTTGGTGTATTTAGGCTGTGTACAGGTTGGTGTGTTTAGGCTGACAACAGGTTGGTGTAGTTAGACTGTGTACAGGTTGGTGTGTTTAGGCTGTGTACAGGTTGGTGTGTTTAGGCTGTGTACAGGTTGGTGTATTTAGGCTGACAACAGGTTGGTGTTTAGACTGTGTACAGGTTGGTGTATATAGACTGTGTACAGGTTGGTGTGTTAAGGCTGTGTACAGGTTGGTGTGTTTAGGCTGTGTACAAATTGGTGTAGTTAGACAGTGTACAGGTTGGTGTATTTGGGTCGTATACAAGTTGGTATATTTATACTGTGTACAGGTTGGTGTATTTAGAACGTGCACAAGTTGGTGTATTTTGGCTGTGTACAGGTTGGTGTATATAGACTGTGTACAGGTTTGTGTATTTAGGCTCAGAACAGGTTGGAGTATTTAGGCTGTGTACAGGGTGGTGTATTTAGGTCGTGTACAGGTTGGTGTATTTAGGTCGTGTACAGGGTGGTGTATTTAGGTCGTGTACAGGTTGGTGTATTTAGAACGTGCACAAGTTGGTGTATTTTGGCTGTGTACAGGTTGGTGTATATAGACTGTGTACAGGTTGGTGTGTTAAGGCTGGTAACAGGTTGGTGTATTTAGACGGTGTACAGGTTTGTGTATTTAGGCTCAGAACAGGTTGGAGTATTTAGGCTGTGTACAGGGTGGTGTCTTTAGGTCGTGTACAGGTTGGTGTATTTAGGTCGTGTACAGGGTGGTGTATTTAGGTCGCGTACAGGTTGGTATATTTATACTGTGTACAGGTTGGTGTATTTATACTGTGTACAGGTTGGTATATTTATACTGTGTACAGGTTGGTGTATTTATACTGTATACAGGTTGGTGTATTTTGGCTGTGTACAGATTGGAGTATTTAGGCTGTGTACAGGTTGGTGTATTTAGGCTGTGTACAGGTTGGTGTGTTTAGACTGTGTACAGGTTGGTGTGTTTAGGCTGTGTACAGGTTGGTGTGTTTTGGCTGTGTACAGGTTGGTGTATATAGACTGTGTACAGGTTGGTGTGTTTAGGCTGTGTACAGGTTGGTGTATTTAGGCTAACTTCAGGTTGGTGTAGTTAGACTGTGTACAGGTTGGTGTGTTTCGGCTGTGTACAGGTTGGTGTATTTAGGCTGACAACAGGTTGGTGTTTAGACAGTGTACAGATTGGTGTATTTTGGCTGTGTAAAAGTTAGTGTAGTTAGGCTGTGTACAGGTTGGTGTATTTAGGCTCTGTACAGGTTTGTGTATTTAGGTCGTGTACAGGATGGTGTGTCGAGGCTGTGTACATGTTGGTGTGTTTAGGCTGTGTACAGGATGGTATATGTATACTGTATACAGGTTGGTATATTTAGGCTGTGTACAGGTTGGTGTATTTAGACGGTGTACAGGTTGGTGTGTTGAGGCTGTGTACAGGTTGGTGTGTTAAGGCTGTATACAGGTTGGTGTATATAGACCGTGTACAGGTTGGTGTGTTTAGGCTGTGTACAGATTGGTGTGTTGAGGCTGTGTACAGGTTGGTGTGTTTTGGCTGTGTACAGGTTGGTGTGTTTGGGCTGGTTACAGGTTGGTGTATTTAGGCTGTGTACAGGTTGGTGTGTTTAGGCTGACAACAGGTTGGTGTAGTTAGACTGTGTACAGGTTGGTGTGTTTAGGCTGTGTACAGGTTGGTGTGTTTAGGCTGTGTACAGGTTGGTGTATTTAGGCTGACAACAGGTTGGTGTTTAGACTGTGTACAGGTTGGTGTATTTTGGCTGTGTACAGGTTAGTGTAGTTAGGCTGTGTACAGGTTGGTGTATTTAGGTCGTGTACAGGTTGGTATATTTATACTGCGTACAGGTTCGTATATTTAGGCTGTGTACAGGTTGGTGTATTTAGACGGTGTACAGGTTGGTGTGTTGAGGCTGTGTACAGGTTGATGTGTTTAGTCTGTGTACAGGTTGGTGTATTTAGCTCGTGTACAGGTTGGTATATTTATACTGTGTACAGGTTGGTGTATTTAGACGGTGTACAGGTTGGTGTGTTGAGGCTGTGTACAGGTTGATGTGTTTAGGCTGTGAACAGGTTGGTGTATTTAGCTCGTGTACAGGTTCGTATATTTAGGCTGTGTACAGGTTGGTGTATTAAGACTGTGTACAGGTTGGTGTGTTGAGGCTGTGTACAGGTTTATGTGTTTAGGCTGTGTACAGGTTGGTGTATTTAGCTCGTGTACAGGTTGGTATATTTAGGCTGTGTACAGGTTGGTGTATTTAGACTGTGTACAGGTTGATGTGTTTAGACTGTGTACAGGTTGGTGTTTTTAGGTCGTGTACAGGATGGTATATTTATACTGTGTACAGGTTGGTGTATTTAGACTGTGTACAGGTTGGTGTATTTTGGCTGTGTACATGTTGGTGTGTTGAGGCTGTGTACAGGTTGGTGTGTTTAGGCTGGTTACAGGTTGGTGTATTTAGGCTGTGTACAGGTTGGTGTTTAGGCTGTGTACAGGGTGGTGTATTTAGACTGTGTACAGGTTGGAGTATTTAGGCTGTGTACAGGTTGGTGTATATAGGTCGTGTACAGGGTGGTGTATTTAGGTCGTGTACAAGTTGGTATATTTAGGCTGTGTACAGGTTGGGGTATTTTGGCAGTCTACAGGTTGGTGAATTTAGAGTGTGTACAGGTTGGAGTACTTAGGCTGTGTACAGGTTGGTGTTTTTAGGTCGTGTACAGGTTGGTATATTTATACTGTGTACAGGTTGGTATATTTAGGCTGTGTACAGGTTCGTGTATTTAGACTGTGTACAGGTTGGTGTGTTGAGGCTGTGTACAGGTTGGTGTATTTAGTTCGTGTGCAGGTTGATGTATATAGACTGTGTACAGGTTGGTGTATTTAGACTGTGTACAGGTTGGTGTATTTATACTGTATACAGGTTGGTGTATTTTGGCTGTGTACAGATTTGAGTATTTAGGCTGTGTACAGGTTGGTGTATTTAGGTCGTGTACAGGTTGGTGTATTTAGACTGTGTACAGGTTGGTGTGTTTAGGCTGTGTACAGGTTGGTGTGTTTAGACTGTGTACAGGTTGGTGTGTTTAGGCTGTGTACAGGTTGGTGTGTTTTGGCTGTGTACAGGTTGGTGTATATAGACTGTGTACAGGTTGGTGTGTTTAGGCTGTGTACAGGTTGGTGTATTTAGGCTAACTTCAGGTTGGTGTAGTTAGACTGTGTACAGGTTGGTGTGTTTAGGCTGTGTACAGGTTGGTGTATTTAGGCTGACAACAGGTTGGTGTTTAGACAGTGTACAGGTTGGTGTATTTTGGCTGTGTAAAAGTTAGTTTAGTTAGGCTTTGTACAGGTTGGTGTATTTAGGCTCAGTACAGGTTTGTGTATTTAGGTCGTGTACAGGATGGTGTGTCGAGGCTGTGTACAGGTTGGTGTGTTTAGGCTGTGTACAGGATGGTATATGTATACTGTATACAGGTTGGTATATTTAGGCTGTGTACAGGTTGGTGTATTTAGACGGTGTACAGGTTGGTGTGTTGAGGCTGTGTACAGGTTGGTGTGTTAAGGCTGTATACAGGTTGGTGTATATAGACCGTGTACAGGTTGATGTGTTTAGGCTGTGTACAGATTGGTGTGTTGAGGCTGTGTACAGGTTGGTGTGTTTTGGCTGTGTACAGGTTGGTGTGTTCGGGCTGGTTACAGGTTGGTGTATTTAGGCTGTGTACAGGTTGGTGTGTTTAGGCTGACAACAGGTTGGTGTAGTTAGACTGTGTACAGGTTGGTGTGTTTAGGCTGTGTACAGGTTGGTGTGTTTAGGCTGTGTACAGGTTGGTGTATTTAGGCTGACAACAGGTTGGTGTTTAGACTGTGTACAGGTTGGTGTATATAGACTGTGTACAGGTTGGTGTGTTAAGGCTGTGTACAGGTTGGTGTGTTTAGACGGTGTACAGGTTTGTGTATATAGACTGTGTACAGGTTGGTGTGTTAAGGCTGTGTACCGGTTGGTGTGTTTAGGCTGTGTACAAATTGGTGTAGTTAGACAGTGTACAGGTTGGTGTATTTGGGTCGTATACAAGTTGGTATATTTATACTGTGTACAGGTTGGTGTATTTAGAACGTGCACAAGTTGGTGTATTTTGGCTGTGTACAGGTTGGTGTATATAGACTGTGTACAGGTTGGTGTGTTAAGGCTGGTAACAGGTTGGTGTATTTAGACGGTGTACAGGTTTGTGTATTTAGGCTCAGAACAGGTTGGAGTATTTAGGCTGTGTACAGGGTGGTGTATTTAGGTCGTGTACAGGTTGGTGTATTTAGGTCGTGTACAGGGTGGTGTATTTAGGTCGTGTACAGGTTGGTATATTTATACTGTGTACAGGTTGGTGTATTTATACTGTGTACAGGTTGGTATATTTATACTGTGTACAGGTTGGTGTATTTATACTGTATACAGGTTGGTGTATTTTGGCTGTGTACAGATTGGAGTATTTAGGCTGTGTACAGGTTGGTGTATTTAGGCTGTGTACAGGTTGGTGTGTTTAGACTGTGTACAGGTTGGTGTGTTTAGGCTGTGTACAGGTTGGTGTGTTTTGGCTGTGTACAGGTTGGTGTATATAGACTGTGTACAGGTTGGTGTGTTTAGGCTGTGTACAGGTTGGTGTATTTAGGCTAACTTCAGGTTGGTGTAGTTAGACTGTGTACAGGTTGGTGTGTTTAGGCTGTGTACAGGTTGGTGTATTTAGGCTGACAACAGGTTGGTGTTTAGACAGTGTACAGGTTGGTGTATTTTGGCTGTGTAAAAGTTAGTGTAGTTAGGCTGTGTACAGGTTGGTGTATTTAGGCTCTGTACAGGTTTGTGTATTTAGGTCGTGTACAGGATGGTGTGTCGAGGCTGTGTACATGTTGGTGTGTTTAGGCTGTGTACAGGATGGTATATGTATACTGTATACAGGTTGGTATATTTAGGCTGTGTACAGGTTGGTGTATTTAGACGGTGTACAGGTTGGTGTGTTGAGGCTGTGTACAGGTTGGTGTGTTAAGGCTGTATACAGGTTGGTGTATATAGACCGTGTACAGGTTGGTGTGTTTAGGCTGTGTACAGATTGGTGTGTTGAGGCTGTGTACAGGTTGGTGTGTTTTGGCTGTGTACAGGTTGGTGTGTTTGGGCTGGTTACAGGTTGGTGTATTTAGGCTGTGTACAGGTTGGTGTGTTTAGGCTGACAACAGGTTGGTGTAGTTAGACTGTGTACAGGTTGGTGTGTTTAGGCTGTGTACAGGTTGGTGTGTTTAGGCTGTGTACAGGTTGGTGTATTTAGGCTGACAACAGGTTGGTGTTTAGACTGTGTACAGGTTGGTGTATTTTGGCTGTGTACAGGTTAGTGTAGTTAGGCTGTGTACAGGTTGGTGTATTTAGGTCGTGTACAGGTTGGTATATTTATACTGCGTACAGGTTCGTATATTTAGGCTGTGTACAGGTTGGTGTATTTAGACGGTGTACAGGTTGGTGTGTTGAGGCTGTGTACAGGTTGATGTGTTTAGTCTGTGTACAGGTTGGTGTATTTAGCTCGTGTACAGGTTGGTATATTTATACTGTGTACAGGTTGGTGTATTTAGACGGTGTACAGGTTGGTGTGTTGAGGCTGTGTACAGGTTGATGTGTTTAGGCTGTGAACAGGTTGGTGTATTTAGCTCGTGTACAGGTTCGTATATTTAGGCTGTGTACAGGTTGGTGTATTAAGACTGTGTACAGGTTGGTGTGTTGAGGCTGTGTACAGGTTGGTGTTTAGGCTGTGTACAGGGTGGTGTATTTAGACTGTGTACAAGTTGGAGTATTTAGGCTGTGTACAGGTTGGTGTATATAGGTCGTGTACAGGGTGGTGTATTTAGGTCGTGTACAAGTTGGTATATTTAGGCTGTGTACAGGTTGGGGTATTTTGGCAGTCTACAGGTTGGTGAATTTAGAGTGTGTACAGGTTGGAGTACTTAGGCTGTGTACAGGTTGGTGTTTTTAGGTCGTGTACAGGTTGGTATATTTATACTGTGTACAGGTTGGTATATTTAGGCTGTGTACAGGTTCGTGTATTTAGACTGTGTACAGGTTGGTGTGTTGAGGCTGTGTACAGGTTGGTGTATTTAGTTCGTGTGCAGGTTGGTGTATATAGACTGTGTACAGGTTGGTGTATTTAGACTGTGTACAGGTTGGTGTATTTAGATCGTGTACAGGTTGGTGTATTTTGGCTGTGTACAGGTTGGTGTATTTAGATCGTGTACAGGTTGGTGTATTTTGGCTGTGTACAGGTTGGTGTATATAGACTGTGTACAGGTTGGTGTGTTAAGGCTGTGTACAGGTTGGTGTGTTTAGGCTGTGTACAAATTGGTGTAGTTAGACAGTGTACAGGTTGGTGTATTTGGGTCGTATACAAGTTGGTATATTTATACTGTGTACAGGTTGGTGTATTTAGAACGTGCACAAGTTGGTGTATTTTGGCTGTATACAGGTTGGTGTATATAGACTGTGTACAGGTTGGTGTGTTAAGGCTGGTTACAGGTTGGTGTATTTAGACAGTGTACAGGTTTGTGTATTTAGGCTCAGAACAGGTTGGTGTATTTAGGCTAAGTTCAGGTTGGTGTATTTAGGTTGTGTACAGGTTGGCGTATTTAGATTGTAAACAGATTGGTGTATTTAGAATGTGTACAGATTGGTGTATTTAGATTGTGAACAGATTGGTGTATTTAGATTGTATACAGATTGGTGTATTTAGATTGTGTACATATGGTGTATTTAGGCTGAGTACAGTTTGGTGTATTTAGACTCTGTACAGGTTGGCGTATTTAGATTGTGAACAGATTGGTGTGTTTAGATTGTGTACAGATTGGTGTATTTAGATTGTGAACAGATTGGTGTATTTAGGTCGTGTACAGGTTGGTGTATTCAGGCTGTGTACAGGTTGGTGTATTTAGATTGTGTACAGATTGGTGTATTTAGATTGTGAACAGGTTGGCGTATTTAGGTCGTGTACAGGTTGGTGTATTTAGGTCGTGTACATGTTGGTATATTTATACTGTGTACAGGTTGGTATATTTATACTGTGTACAGGTTGATGTATTGAGGCTGAGTACAGGTTGGTGTATTTAGACTGTGTACAGGTTGGTGTATTTTTACTGTGTACAGGTTTGTTTGCTTATTTAGGTCGTGTACTGGTTGATGTGTTTAGGTCGTGTAAGGGTTGGTGTATTTAGGCTGAGAACCGTATCGTGTATTTATACTGTGTACACGTTGGTGTATTTAGGCTGTGTACAGGTTGGTGTATTTAGACAGTGTACAGATTGGTGTATTTAGGTCGTGTACAGGTTAGTGTATTTAGACTGAGTACATGTTGGTGTAGGTATGTCGTGTAAAGGTTGGTGTATTTAGGCCGTGTACAGGTTGGTGTATTTTGGCTGTGTACATGTTGATGTGTGTATGCTGAGTACAGTTTGGTGTATTTAGACTTTCTACAGGTTGATGTATTAAGTTTGTGTAACGGTTGGTGTATTTATACTGTGTACAGGTTGGTGTATTTAGACTGTGTACAGTTTGATGTATTTAGGTCGTGTACAGGTTGGTGTATTTAGGATGTGTACAAGTTGTGGTATTTAGGCTGTGTTCAGGTTGGTATATTTAGGCTGAGTACAGGTTAGGGTAGTTAGGCTGAGAACATGTTGGTGTATTTAGGCTGTGTACAGGTTTTTATATTTAGGCTGTGTACAGATAGGTGTACAGGTTGGTGTATTTAGACGGAGTACAGATTGGTGTATTTAGACTGTGTACGGCTTGGTATATTTAGGCTGAGTACAGGTTAGAGTAGTTAGGCTCAGAACATGTTGGTGTATTTAGGCTGTGTACAGGTTTGTATATTTAGGCTGTGTACAGATTGGTGTATTTAGATTGTGTACAGATTGGTGTATTTAGGTTGTGTAGATATGGTGTATTTCGGCTGAGTACAGGTTGGTGTATTTAAACTCTGTACAGGTTGGCGTATTTAGATTGTGAACAGATTGGTGTATTTAGATTGTGTACAGATTGGTGTATTTAAGTCGTGTACAGGTTGGTGTATTCAGGCTATGTACAGGTTGGTGTATTTAGACTGTGTACAGATTGGTGTATTTAGATTGTGAACAGGTTGGCATATTTAGGTCGTGTACAGGTTGGTGTATTTAGGCTGTGAACAGGTTGGTGTTTAAACTGTGTACAGGTTGGTGTATTTTGGCTGTGTACAGGTTGGTGTCGTTAGGCCGTGTACAGGTTGGTGTATTTAGGCTCTTTACAGGTTGGTGTATTTAGTTCGTGTAAAGGTTGGAGTAATTAGCCTCTATACAGGTTGGTGTATTTAGGTCGTGTACAGGTTGGTATATTTATACTGTGTACAGGTTGGTGTATTTAGTTCGTGTACAGGTTGGAGTAATTAGCCTCTATACAGATTGGTGTATTCAGGTCGTGTACAGGTTGGTATATTTATACTGTGTACATGTTAGTGTATTTAGGCTGTGTACAGGTTTGTGCATTTAGGTCGTGTACAGGTTGGTGTATTTAGGTCGTGTACAGGTTGGTGTATTTAGGCTGTGTACAGGTTGGTGTATTTAGGCTGTTTACAGGTTGGTGTATTTAGGCTGTGTACAGGTTGATGTATTTAGGCTGTGTACAGATTTGTGTATTTAGGCTGTGTACAGGTTGGTGTATTTAGACTGAGTACAGATTGGTGTATTTAGACTGTGTACAGATTGGTGTATTTAGATTGTGAACAGTTTGGCATATTTAGGTCGTGTACAGGTTGGTGTATTTAGGCTGTGAACAGGTTGGTGTTTAAACTGTGTACAGGTTGGTGTATTTTGGCTGTGTACAGGTTGGTGTAGTTAGGCTGTGTACAGGTTGGTGTATTTAGGCTCTTTACAGGTTGGTGTATTTAGTTCGTGTACAGGTTGGAGTAATTAGCCTCTATACAGATTGGTGTATTCAGGTCGTGTACAGGTTGGTATATTTATACTGTGTACAGGTCGGTGTATTTATACTGTGTACAGGTTGGTGTATAGGCTGTATACAGATTGGTGTAGTTAGACTGTGTACATGTTAGTGTATTTAGGCTGTGTACAGGTTTGTGCATTTAGGTTGTGTAACGGTTGGTGTATTTAGACTGTGTACAAGTTGGTGTATTTAGGTCGTGTACCGGTTGGTGTATTTAGACTGTGTACAAGTTGGAGTATTTAGGCTGTGTACAGGTTGGTGTATTTAGGCTGTGTACAGGTTGATGTATTGTGGCTGTGTACAGATAGGTGTATTTAGGTCGTGTACAAGTTGGTTTATTTAGGTCGTGTACAGGTTGGTGTATTAAGGCTGTGTACAGGTTGGTGTATTTAGGCTGTGTACAGGTTGGTGTATTTAGGCTGTGTACAGGTTGATGTATTTAGGCTGTGTACAGATTTGTGTATTTAGGCTGTGTACAGGTTGGTGTATTTAGACTGAGTACAGATTGGTGTTTTTAGACTGTATACAGATTGGTGTAGTTAGGCTGAGAACATGTTGGTGTATTTAGGCTGTGTACAGGTTGGTATAGTTAGGCTGTGTACAGGTTGATGTATTGTGGCTGTGTACAGATAGGCGTATTTAGGTCGTGTACAGGTTGGTGTATGTAGGCTGAGTACAGGTTGGCGTATTTAGGTCGTGTACAGGTTGGTGTATTTAGACTGAGAACAGGATGGTGTATTTAGACTGTGTACAGGTTGGTGTATTTATGTCGTGTACAGGTTGATGTATTTAGGTCGTGTACAGGTTGGTGTATTTAGGTCGTGTACCGGTTGGTATATTTATACTGTGTACAGGTTGGTGTGTTTAGACTGTGTGCAGGTTGATGTATTTAGGTCGTGTACCGGTTGGTGTATTTAGGATTTGTACAGGTTGGTGTATTTAGATTGTGTACAGGTTGATGTATTTAGGTCGTGTACATGTTGGTGTATTTATGCAGGTTACAGGTTGGTGTATTTAGGCTGAGTACAGGTTTGTGTATTAAGGTCGTGTACACAAATGTGTATTTAGGCAGTTTACACGTTGGTGTATTTAGGCAGGTTACAGGTTGGTGTATTAAGGCAGGTTACGGTTTGTTGTATTTAGGCTGAGTACAGGTTGGTGTATTTAGGGTGAGTACAGGTTGGTGTATTTAGGCCCTGTACAGGTTGGTGTATTTAGGGTTAGTACAGGTTGGTGTATTAAGACTGAGTACAGGTTGGTGTAGTTAGGCTGAATACAGGTTTGTGTATTTAGGTCGTGTACAGGTTGGTGTATTTAGTCTGAGTACAGGTTGTTGCATTTAGACTGAGTACAGGTTGGTGAATTTAGGCTGTGTACAGGTTGGTGTATTGCATCTTCCCATGGCAAAGAGTTAACTGACTATAAAAGTCCAGTTTCCAACCTA
The DNA here is from genome assembly GCF_023055435.1 of Haliotis rufescens. NCBI lineage: Eukaryota > Metazoa > Mollusca > Gastropoda > Lepetellida > Haliotidae > Haliotis > Haliotis rufescens. Next base: position 1,640,539 of record NW_025964383.1, read on the forward strand.
GCCGAACTAGGCTTGAATTACTGGGCTCGATCGTAGCGCCACCAGTGGCTATTACCAGGTATGTCCCTTCTAAGCCTCTCAAATGGACCAATCAGATTCCACCTCTCGTATCACTTGCGTTTGCTTCACACAAAATGGTGGCGCCAAGTCAAAACGATCTGATCGATAATCCAGATCTATATTGTGATAAAACGGGTCTTACATCGCGAAATGCATCAAATCACGTGAGCTCCTTGATTAAAAACATGAACAGATTTGGAAAATATCTGTTGACAACGAGTTGGCGGTGCACATGTTTTGCAAATTCTGCAATCGACCTAATCTGCACGACAGTTTACGAACCGGATTTCAATTTCGGTGCGCAAATTTGATTGGACTATGCATAGACTCGTTAGTCCAGCCAAAATGTAACTCCATAATACCAGCCTAGTTCGGCAAGGGTGGAAACTGGACTTTTATAGTCAGTTAACTCTCTTGCCTCGGGAAGATGGTGTATTGAGGTCGTGTACACGTTGGTGTGTTTAGGCAGGTTACAGGTTGGTGTATTTAGGCAGGTTACATGCTGTTGTATTTAGGCTGTGTACAGGTTGGTGTATTTAGGTCGTGTACAGGTTGGTGTATTTAGGCAGGTTACATGTTGTTGTGTTTAAGCTGAGTACAAGTTGGTGTATTAATTTTATGTTCAGGTTGGTGTATTGAGGCTGTGTACATATTGGTGTATTTAGACTGTGTACAGGTTGGTGTATTTACGTCGTGTACAGGTTGGTGTTTTTAGGCAGGTTACATGTTGGTGTATTTAGGCAGGTTACAGGTTGGTGTATTTAGGCAGGTTACATTTTGTTGTATTTTGACTGAGTACAGGTTGGGGTATTTAGACTGAGTACAGGTTGTTGTATTTAGGCTGTGTACAGGTTGGTGTATTTAGGTCGTGTACAGGTTGGTGTATTTAGGCAGGTTACATGTTGTTGTGTTTAAGCTGAGTACAAGTTGGTGTATTAATTTTATGTTCAGGTTGGTGTATTGAGGCTGTGTACATATTGGTGTATTTAGACTGTGTACAGGTTGGTGTATTTACGTCGTGTACAGGTTGGTGTTTTTAGGCAGGTTACAGGTTGGTGTATTTAGGTCGTGTACAGGTTGGTGTATTTTGGCAGGTTACATGTTGGTGTATTTAGGCTGAGAACAGACACTGTGACAGACACTGTGAGAGGCTTTGTGACAGACACTTTGAGAGGCTTGGTGACAGACACTGTGAGATACTTGGTGACAGACATTGCGAGCTGCTTGTTGACAGACACTGTGAGATACTTGGTGACAGACATTGCGAGCTGCTTGTTGACAGACACTGTGAAAGGCTTGTTAAGAGACACTCTTACATACACTGTCACAGACATTATGAGAGGCTTTGTGACAGACACTGTGACATACTTGGTGACCGACACTGTGAGAGGCTTGTTTCAGACACTGTGAGAGGCTTGGTGACAGACACTGTGAGAGGCTCGGTGACAGACGTTATGAGAGGCTTGGTGACAGACACTGTGAGAGGCTTGGTGGCAGACACTGTGACAGACACTGTGAGAGGCTAGGTGACAAATACTATCAGAGGCTTGTTTCAGGCACTGTGAGAGGCTTTGTGACAGACACTGTGAGAGGCTTGGTGACAGACACTGTGAGAGGTTTGGTGGCAGACACTGTGAGAGACTTGGTGACACACAGTGCGAGCTGCTTGGTGACAGACACGGTGACAGACATTGTGAGAGGCTTGGTGACAGACACTGTGACAGACTTGGTGACAGACACTGTGAGAGGCTTGTTTCAGACACTGAGAGGCTTGGTGACAGACACTGTGAGAGGTTTGGTGGCAGACACTGTGAGATACTTGGTGACACACAGTGCGAGCTGCTTGGTGACAGACACGGTGACAGACAATGTGAGAGGCTTGGTGGCAGACACTGTGACAGACACTGTGAGAGGCTTGGTGACAGACACTGTGACAGACTTAGTGACAAATACTATCAGAGGCTTGTTTCAGACACTGTGAGAGGCTTGGGGGCAGACACTGTGACAGACAGTGTCTGTCACCAAGCCCCTCACAGTGTCTGTCACCAAGTCTCTCAAAGTTCCTGTCACAAGCCCCTCACAGTGTCTGAAACAATCCTCTCACAGTGTCTGTCACCAAGCCTCTCACAGTGTCTGTCAAAAAAGTCTGTCACAAAGCCTCTCACAATGTCTGTGACAGTGCATGTCACAGTGTCTCTCACCAAGCAGCTCGCACTGTGTGTCACCAAGTATCTCACAGTGTCTGTCACCAAGCCTCTCACAGTCTCTGTCACCAAGCCTCTCACAGTGTCTGTCACCAAGCCTCTCACAGTGTCTGTCACCAAGCCTCTCACAGTGTCTGTCACCAAGCCTCTCACAGTGTCTGTCACAGTGTCTGTCACCAAGCCTCTCACAGTGTATGTCACAGTGTCTGTCACCAAGCAGCTCGCACTGTGTGTCACCAAGTATATCACTGTCTCTGTCACCAAGCCTCTCACAGTGTCTGAAACAAGCCTCTGATAGTATTTGTCACCAAGCCTCTCACAGTGTCTGTCACAGTGTCTGTCACCAAGCCTCTCACAGTGTCTGTCACAGTGTCTGTCACCAAGCAGCTCGCACTGTGTGTCACCAAGTCTGTCACAGTGGCTGTCACCAAGCCTCTCACAGTGTCTGACACAGTGTCTGCCAAGCCTCTCACAGTGTCTGTCACCAAGCCTCTCACAGTGTCTGTCACAGTGTCTGTCACCAAGCCTCTCACAGTGTCTGTCACCAAGTCTCTCAAAGTTCCTGTCACAAGCCCCTCACAGTGTCTGAAACAATCCTCTCACAGTGTCTGTCACCAAGCCTCTCACAGTGTCTGTCAAAAAAGTCTGTCACAAAGCCTCTCACAATGTCTGTGACAGTGCATGTCACAGTGTCTCTCACCAAGCAGCTCGCACTGTGTGTCACCAAGTATCTCACAGTGTCTGTCACCAAGCCTCTCACAGTCTCTGTCACCAAGCCTCTCACAGTGTCTGTCACCAAGCCTCTCACGGTGTCTGTCACAGTGTCTGTCACCAAGCCTCTCACAGTGTCTGTCACAGTGTCTGTCACCAAGCAGCTCGCACTGTGTGTCACCAAGTATATCACTGTCTCTGTCACCAAGCCTCTCACAGTGTCTGAATCAAGCCTCTGATAGTATTTGTCACCAAGCCTCTCACAGTGTCTGTCACAGTGTCTGTCACCAAGCCTCTCACAGTGTCTGTCACAGTGTCTGTCACCAAGCAGCTCGCACTGTGTGTCACCAAGTCTGTCACAGTGGCTGTCACCAAGCCTCTCACAGTGTCTGACACAGTGTCTGCCAAGCCTCTCACAGTGTCTGTCACAGTGTCTGTAACCAAGCCTCTCACAGTGTCTGTCACAGTGTCTGTCACCAAGCCTCTCACAGTGTCTGTCACAGTGTCTGTCACCAAGCCTCTCACAGTGTCTGAAACAAGCCTCTCACAGTGTCTGTCACCACGCCTCTCACAGTATCTGTCACCAAGCCTCTCACAATGTCTGACACCAAGCCTCTCATAATGTCTGTCACCAAGCCACTGTGACAGACACTGTGAGAGGCTTGGTGACAGACAAAGTGAGTTACAGATGTAGCTCCCCTACACAAACCAATTGTGAATACATACGTTAGGATAATATCGTACAAAGGAACCACAGATCTCAAATGTTTTGTATTATTATTATTAATTCTACTACAAAACATACTGTTGTTTGGCCTTACTACATATAATTTTCTGGTCATTAAAAAAAAAAAATTCAAGCCAGAAGGCGTGAATGTCTGTTCTGGCACGTGTTGTCCTTTAATCATAACTGCATTGTAGTGAGAGTGGTTCATTGATCATGGCGGCAGTCCGCGACACAGGCGTTCAGTCAGCCCTGTTTCACACCCAGTCCTACACTCTGCTGAAATATTAACGTAACACGCTGGCCAATCTCAACCTGACACCACTTTCAGGGTTGCCGACACAAAAATCTGACAATCTCGGCTTTCGCAACTTAACCTTCAATCTTCACGTTGTACAAGGTCAAACAAGTATTGAACCTGCCGCTTGGGATGTGGTGCCTGCCAGAGAATGTATAGTAATCATATCAACTGGTCTTCGCGTGGTTTAAGTCAACAAATGGCTTTGTAACTGACTATCAATATCAACGTAAACCTCCACTTTTCAAATTCTTTAAAATATATTGCTTACCGTTGGAAGTTTTCCAAAAGGTTTTGAGTTATTGGCCAAAAATAATGTAAACAAATTGGTTTATTTCATTTCTCAAAGCTGGACTAGCTGACTGCCACCGATTTTGATTCATCTCTCCGGCAGCCTGGATGATGGACGCACAGCGGACAGACGGCGGGGTATTAGAAAGTGTAGACGTCATCGGCAGTGCAGGTAGCGGCGCTCATTTAGGAAAAATGCCATTGCTTTCTCTTCCAAGCGATAAAAATGCATGGTTATAGCCAAGGAAACTCAGATATTGCCCATTGATAGGCTATCGCAGTCACAGATCTTTTGACCCTCTGTGTGCGATACATAATCATCAGTTCATTTTTGGTTTCTTTTGTTCTTTATCGATTTGTAGGAAGTTTGAGAACACTGTGTGTATGAAACATGGAATATGAAAGTAAAGACAACGGCACGGTGTAGACACAGATAAACTGAACTACTGGACACGCTGTAGACAGATAAACTGAACTGCTTGACACGTAGTAGACACAGATAAACTGAACTACTGGACACGGTGTAGACAGATAAACTGAACTACTTGACACGGAGTAGACACAGATAAACTGAACTACTGGACACGGTGTAGACAGATAAACTGAACTACTGGACACGGAGTAGACAGAAACTGAACTACTGGACACGGAGTAGACAGAAACTGAACTACTGGACACGGAGTAGACAGAAACTGAACTACTGGACACGGAGTAGACACAGATAAACTGAACTACTTGACACAGAGTAGACAGAAACTGAACTACTGGACACGGTGTAGACAGATAAACTGAACTACTGGACACGGTGTAGACAGATAAACTGAACTACTGGACACGGAGTAGACAGAAACTGAACTACTGGACACGGAGTAGACACAGATAAACTGAACTACTTGACACAGAGTAGACAGAAACTGAACTACTGGACACGGAGTAGACAGATAAACTGAACTACTGGACACGGAGTGACAGAAACTGAACTACTGGACACAAAGTGGACTGATAAACTGAACTACTGGACACGGTGTAGACACAGATAACTTCAACTACGTAACACGGAGTGGACAGATAAACTGAACTATTAGACACGGAGTAGACAGAAACTGAACTACTGGACACGGTGTAGACAGATAAACTGAACTACTGGACACGGAGTAGACAGAAACGGAACTACTGGACACAGAGCAGACAGAAACTGAACTACTGGACACGGTGTAGACAGATAAACTGAACTACTGGACACGGAGAGACAAAAACTGAACTACTGGACACAAAGTGGACTGATAAACTGAACTACTGGACACGGTGTAGACACAGATAAACTTAACTACTGGGCACGGAGTGGACAGATAAACTGAACTATTAGACTCGGAGTAGACATAAACTGAACTACTGGACACAGAATAGACATAAACTGAACTACTGGACAAGGAGAAGACACAGATAAACTGAAGTACTGGACACGTAGTAGACACAGATAAACTGAAGTACTGGACACGGAGTAGACATAAACTGAACTACTGGACACGGTGTAGACACAGATAACTTGAACTACGTGACACGGAGTGGACAGATAAACTGAACTATTCGACTCGGAGTAGACATAAACTGAACTACTGGACACAGAGTAGACATAAACTGAACTACTGGACACGGAGTGGACACAGATAAACTGAACTACTGGACACGGAGTAGACATAAACTGAACTACTGGACACGGAGTAGACACAGATAAAGTGACTTACTGGTCGCGGAGTAGACACAGATAACTTGAACTACGTGACACGGAGTAGACATAGATAATCTGAACTACTGGACACGGAGTAGACACAGATAAACTGAAGTACTGGACACGGAGTAGACACAGATAAACTTAACTACTGGGCACGGAGTAGACCAAAACTGAACTACTGAATACGGAGTAGACACAGATAAACTGAGCTACTGGACACGGAGTAGACACAGATAAACTGAACTACTGGACACGGAGTAGACCGAAACTGAACTACTGGACACGGAGTAGACACAGATAAACTGAACTAGTGGACACGGAGTAGGCACAGATAAACTGAACTACTGGACACGGAGTAGACACAGATAAACTGAACTACTGGATACGGAGTAGACATAAACTGAACTACTGGACACGGAGTAGACACAGATAAAGTGAACTACTGGATACGGAGTAGACACATATAAACTGAACTACTGGACACGGAGTAGACACAGATAAACTGAACTACTTGACACAGAGTAGACACAGATAAACTTAACTACTGGGCACGGAGTAGACCAAAACTGAACTACTGAACATGGAGTAGACACAGATAAACTGAGCTACTGGACACGGAGTAGACACAGATAAACTGAACTACTGGACACGGAGTAGACCGAAACTGAACTACTGGACACGGAGTAGACACAGATAAACTGAACTAGTGGACACGGAGTAGGCACAGATAAACTGAACTACTGGACACGGAGAAGACACAGATAAACTGAACTACTGGATACGGAGTAGACATAAACTGAACTACTGGACACGGAGTAGACACAGATAAAGTGAACTACTGGATACGGAGTAGACACATATAAACTGAACTACTGGACACGGAGTAGACACAGATAAACTGAACTACTTGACACAGAGTAGACACAGATAAACTTAACTACTGGGCACGGAGTAGACCAAAACTGAACTACTGGACACGGAGTAGACACAGATAAACTGAACTACTGGACACGGAGTAGACCGAAACTGAAGTACTGGACACGGAGTAGACATAAACTGAACTACTGGACACGGAGTAGACACAGATACACTGAACTAGTGGACACGGAGAAGACACAAACTGAACTACTGGACACGGAGTAGACACAGATAAACAGACTAGTGGACACGGAGTAGGCACAGATAGACTGAACTACTGGACACGGAGTAGATACAGATAAACTGAACTACTGGACGCGGTGTAGACACAGATAACTTGAACCACTGCACACGGAGTGGACAGATAAACTGAACTATTGGACACACGATAGACACCGATAAACTGAACTTCCGACGACTTTGATAGATTGTCCTAACAATTGCAGGGAGTCGAAGTTTGATATGAAGGGTTCTATTCCAGAGTGTGTAGCATTGATCTACAGCACGTGCCAGACCATCTGTGTTTGTTCGAGGCACATCGATGCACTTATATGAGATATTGTCTTACCTTATATGTAAAACATCTAAGTTTTATTCGGCCATGACGTTTTTGTATATTTTTATGGAAATCTTATATTTTTTATATTGTTTTTATTCATATTTTTATTTCAATTCCAATCATATTTTACATTTCAATATCATACATAGAGTGTACATGGATTTATTGTGACATTATGTGCACGTTTGTGGCATGGACAGATCATATATCATAATTATACAGGGTTTCTAAATAATAAATTATATGTAAAGATGACCAGAAAGCATGGAAACTTGCATAATTAAGATTTGTATTTTCATAATATCTAAGTATTTCTTTTTGAATTAGTAAAAATATTGGTTTAACGTTTTTTTTCTGTTAAATGTGTACAGCATAGATTTTGTTACCATAATTACTACATTGAGTGAATTGTTATTCTTCTCTATAAATCCAAATAGTACGTGTATGTGTTCATTACTAAAATTGACTCTTCCTTCTGCATAGTTTCCAAGCCAATCTGAAGGTTTCATCCATATATCAGCAGCATAGTGACAATTACATAATACAATGTAATTGTTTCAGATGGTTCATTACAAACTGCGATTAAACATATCCAATTTTAAAAAATAACAGTTAGTACTTAAAATATTATGTATAACTTTAAACTGAAACCGTCTTAATTCAGAACTTTGTTTACACCTTTTTGCCATGAGGTTGAAGTTTGTGCACTCTGTATCTGTATACTGTTTTTCAAAACAATCTTCCCATTAACTGTAACTCTTATGGGTTTTTTTAAATTAGGGTTTAATAGGGCTCCATAAAATACCTTGCTTCCCATTTAATTGTTTATTTTTTATACATTATATGGCAGTATAGGCCTTTGAAAGACTTTAGCACAATGTTTCATATTGTTATATTGTAAATACCAGACTGTTGATAGTGTTACTCCTTGCTAGGTCAAAAAATATGTCTTCAAACTGTATTTTCATATAATTTCCCTGTGTTATGAATGAAGTCAGTAATATATATGCTATACCATTTTGATGCCATTGTGGAAAATAAATAGACTAGCCATCAATTTTGATTTCATTGTTATACCAGACAGATTTGCTCATCATATCTTCAACAGATTCATACTGACCACCATAACAAAACTTCCTTCCAAAAGTTGTTGGAATTGTTTGGAATAATCTTTCGAAATTACATTTGCACTAACTACATTTTCATAAAGGAAAGCAGTTCACGTGGAATTACCATGGACCAGTCTCTTAATCCAGCTTAATTTCTGTGCAGCAATAACCATTTCTACCACTGGGACACTGACGCCGCCATATTTAGGATGTAATGACATAATTTTCCTTTTAACTTTGTCGGGTTTAGATCTCCAGATGAACAGAAAACGTTTTGACTGAAACTTTTCGATTAAATTTGGGGTGGGCTTGGTATACTACAAAACAGGTGATTGAGTTTGGGTAACAACAATGATTTTAGTACAACATTTCTACCCATAGGTGTCACGGTTCTCTTTTCCCACATTTTCGTTTTCTTTTCTATCTTATCAAACTTGTTTGTATAGTTTAACCATATTTTTTCAAATCAGCATCAAAATATATGTCTAATATCTTAAAATGAGTTTGTGACAAGTCAAAATTCAAGTCCTCACATAACTTATATCTTGATCTTTTCAGTATTCAGTTTTTTCAGTATTTACTTTCAAACCCGAAAATCGGGCAACTTTTTTAACATACTCATTGTGGTATAGAGGCTTTTTTCAGATGCATCTAAACTTAATGTAGTATCATCTGCAAATTGTGCATGCAGAGATTTAATATTACCCATCTGTATACCTTTTATTTTGTTATTATTTTCTTATCATTATTGCTAAGATTTCGACTCAAAGAATAAAGATATATGGTGATATCGGATCCCCCTGGCGACAACCCAATGAAACCTTAAAAAAGGACTAGCATATCCATTTACCAAAACACTTGATTCAATATTTTCGAAAAAAATATATACCCCGCCTCAATTCAAACTCCTTACTGGGAAGCGTATATCTAAACACCCGAGCAAAAGATAGCATACAATTGTTCTTGATTCGACCAAAACAGTACAAATGTTATCAACACGTTACTAGGCTGGAAACAGTCGCCGAAACACTGCCAACTTAAGGTCCAAAAGACTCATATCAAATACCAGCAACATCGAATAACCATTTCGTGTTCGTTTCTATTTTAGCTACCACACAACATGGGCGTACACTTTTATTTGCCCGGCTGTTTACGTACAGTAGATGTACGTGATGCACAGAGCCTAAACACAACAAATTGTCGTAAATATACAAATAATTATGTCGGCTAGAAAAATTCGTAGGTCTATAGCCGGTGATGACGGTCCGCTTGTCTGTACAACCACAGGGTACATCAAAGCGTAGTTCCCGGGGGAGTAGACTATAATATTTTACGTGATCCGATCCCTGGACAACACCTACTGTACCTTCATTCTCGAAAATATGTACTCATCATATACATTGCTGGATAAGCAGGAACATGAACTGTAAATAAGCTAACTAGTACACTGGGGGGTTCCGTCAACGCCTGGCCACGGCACTTCCACCTTCCCTCCACACGGGCCAATGGCATTTAGCCAAAACAATTACACAACGTTAAAAAGTCCTCCCCTAAACTGCGAAAGGATTTTGTTTGGCGGAGGTGTTGGTGAGATGTCTAGCAGCGGCTGTGTATTCCTACACCTTGTCAATTACTTCATCCTTCTCATGTCTAATGACCTTGGCTTTTTTCAATCAGCTGATACTAGAACGTTGCAGAGTGTACTTTTGTCCTTCCACCACTGTTGTCAGGGTAGTTAGTGTCCTCTTAGCAGAAAACGAATTCAATTACATAATTCAATGATATCACATATAAAGTACAGAGGGGCACGTTCGCCAAGCCAGTGGCCGCTTGTGTATTCTATGTTGAAACATATTTGGAAACCAGTACTGTTAGTGGAACTGCATCCCTGTCGAATCGAACTTCAATAGATACTTCTGATTGTCAGTGCTGCAGATTCTTTCTTCTAATAGCAGTGCCACTTCACATCAACATCAGATGTATTCCTACACAAGATCTCTTGCGGACACATTATTCCAGGGGTGGAAAAACTGCACTCTAAACCAGAGATTGGAGTGTGTTAATTTCCTAGCAGGAAACGCCGGTGTTCTCCGCTGACAGGCGGGTGTTTGTTCAGGGAGATTGCTTCACGTCAGATGAAAATAACACTGGTGAAAAAAATAGTCACGTGTGGAACCTCAGTGTAGGAACTCCGATCCTTGGGAAACATAATCCATCATCCGTCTATACATGGTGTCTAGAAATATAACATTGGGATGTTTGATAGTTGGCTAGACCTGTACATGCAGCAGAAGAGTAAATGGAAAGCAGTCGTGACAAAATATTAAAAACGCGCAGTGATCTTACCATGGTTAATATACCACACGTTGCACAACTAGTCTACAACAACTCAGGGAGGGGAGGCACTACTAGTCTACAGCAACTCAGGGTGCGGTGGCACTACTAGTCTACAGCAACTCAGGGTGCGGTGGCACTACTAGTCCACAACAACTCAGGATGGGAGGCACTATTATTCTACAGCAACTCAGGGTGCGGTGGCACTACAAGTCTACAGCAACTCAGGGTGCGGTGGCACCACTAGTCTGTAGCAACTCAGGGAGGGAAGGCACTACTAGTCTACAGCAACTCAGGGTGCGGTGGCACTATTAGTCTACAGCAACTAAGGGTGCGGTGGCACTACTAGTCTACAGCAACTCAGGGTGCGGTGGCACCACTAGTCTACAGCAACTCAGGGTGCGGTGACACTACTAGTCTACAGCAACTCAGGGTGCAGTGGCACTACTAGTCTACAGCAACTCAGGGTGCGGTGGCACTACTAGTCTACAGCAACTCAGGGTGGGGTGGCACCACTAGTCTACAGCAACTCAGGGAAGGGAGGCACTACTAGTCTGTAGCAACTCAGGGTGCGGTGGCACTACTAGTCTGTAGCAGCTCAGGGAGGGGAGGCACTACTTCTCTGTAGTAACTCAGGGTGCGGTGGCACTACTAGTCTACAGCAACTCAGGGTGCGGTGGCACTACTAGTCTACAGCAACTCAGGGTGCGGTGGCACTACTAGTCTACAGCAACTCAGGGAGGGGAGGCACTATTATTCTACAGCAACTCAGGGTGCGGTGGCACTACTAGTCTACAGCAACTCAGGGTGCGGTGGCACCACTAGTCTGTAGCAACTCAGGGAGGGAAGGCACTACTAGTCTACAGCAACTCAGGGTGCAGTGGCACTATTAGTCTAGAGCAACTAAGGGTGCGGTGGCACTACTAGTCTACAGCAACTCAGGGTGCGGTGGCACTACTAATCTACAGCAACTCAGGGAGGGGAGGCACTACAAGTCTACAGCAACTCAGGGAGGGGAGGCACTACTAGTCTGTAGCAACTCAGGTTGCGGTGGCACTACTAGTCTGTAGCAGCATAGGGTGCGGTGGCACTACTAGTCTACAGCAACTCAGGGTGCGGCGGCACTATTATCTACAGCAACTCAGGGAGGGGAGGCACTACTAGTCTGTAGCAACTCAGGGTGCGGTGACACTACTAGTCTACAGCAACTCAGGGTGCGGTGGCACCACTAGCCCACAGCAACTCAGGGAGGGGAGGCACTACTAGTCCACAGCAACTCAGGGTGCGGTGGCACTACTATTCTGTAGCAACTCAGGGTGCGATGGCGCTACTAGTCTACAGCAACTTAGGGTGCGGTGGCACCACTAGTCTACAGCAACTCAGGGAGGGGAGGCACTACTAGTCTGCAGCAACTCACGAAGGGGAGGCACTACTAGTCTGTAGCAACTCAGGGAGGAAAGGCACTACTAGTCTGTAGCAACTCAGGGAGGGAAGGCACTACTTGTCTAATAGCAACTCAGTGAGGGGAGGAACTACTAGTCTGTAGCAACTCAGTGAGGGAAGGCACTACTAGTCTGTAGCAGCTCAGGGAGGGGAGGCACTACTAGTCTGTAGCAACTCAGGGAGGGGAGGCACTACTAGTCTGTAGTAACTCACGGAGGGGAGGCACTACTAGTCTGTAGTAACTCAGGGTGCGGTGGCACTACTAGTCTACAGCAACTCAGGGTGCGGTGGCACTACTAGTCTACAGCAACTCAGGGTGCGGTGGCACTACTAGTCTACAGCAACTCAGGGAGGGGAGGCACTATTATTCTACAGCAACTCAGGGTGCGGTGGCACTACTAGTCTACAGCAACTCAGGGTGCGGTGGCACCACTAGTCTGTAGCAACTCAGGGAGGGAAGGCACTACTAGTCTACAGCAACTCAGGGTGCAGTGGCACTATTAGTCTAGAGCAACTCAGGGTGCGGTGGCACTACTAGTCTACAGCAACTCAGGGTGCGGTGGCACTACTAATCTACAGCAACTCAGGGAGGGGAGGCACTACAAGTCTACAGCAACTCAGGGAGGGGAGGCACTACTAGTCTGTAGCAACTCAGGTTGCGGTGGCACTACTAGTCTGTAGCAACATAGGGTGCGGTGGCACTACTAGTCTACAGCAACTCAGGGTGCGGCGGCACTATTATCTACAGCAACTCAGGGAGGGGAGGCACTACTAGTCTGTAGCAACTCAGGGTGCGGTGGCACTACTAGTCTACAGCAACTCAGGGTGCGGTGGCACCACTAGTCCACAGCAACTCAGGGAGGGGAGGCACTACTAGTCTACAGCAACTTAGGGTGCGGTGGCACCACTAGTCTACAGCAACTCAGGGAGGGGAGGCACTACTAGTCTGCAGCAACTCACGAAGGGGAGGCACTACTAGTCTGTAGCAACTCAGGGAGGAAAGGCACTACTAGTCTGTAGCAACTCAGGGAGGGAAGGCACTACTTGTCTAATAGCAACTCAGTGAGGGGAGGAACTACTAGTCTGTAGCAACTCAGTGAGGGAAGGCACTACTAGTCTGTAGCAGCTCAGGGAGGGGAGGCACTACTAGTCTGTAGCAACTCAGGGAGGGCAGGCACTACTAGTCTGTAGTAACTCACGGAGGGGAGGCACTACTAGTCTGTAGCAACTCAGGGAGGGGAGGCACCACTAGTCTACAGCAACTCAGGGAGGGGAGGCACAACTAGTCTGCAGCAACTCAGGGAGGGAAGGCACTACTTGTCTAATAGCAACTCAGGGAGGGAAGGCACTACTTGTCTAATAGCAACTCAGTGAGGGAAGGCACTACTAGTCTGTAGCAACTCAGGGAGGGGAGGTACCACTAGTCTACAGCAACTCAGGGAGGGGAGGCACAACTAGTCTGCAGCAACTCAGGGAGGGAAGGCACTACTTGTCTAATAGCAACTCAGTGAGGGAAGGCACTACTAGTCTGTAGCAACTCAGGGAGGGAAGGCACTACTAGTCTGTAGCAGCTCAGGGAGGGGAGGCACTACTAGTCTGTAGCAACTCAGGGAGGGCAGGCACTACTAGTCTGTAGCAACTCACGGAGGGGAGGCACTACTAGTCTGTAGCAACTCAGGGAGGGGAGGCACTACTAGTCCAAAGCAACTTAAAAAGTTATAGATCCCAATTTACTGAAACTATTCTATCCGGTTTCTATTTTTTTCCTTTTGATCCAAACTTGTGGAAAGGTGATGAATAACTTCAATCTGCCTTCAGGGCAGCTGACAGTATGGCGACTAGCCTCCTCCTTGTCACTGACGATCTGCTGATTCATCTGCTCTCTCGACTTATCATTGGCTTTTGGCACGCTAGCAATGGAAATGTGTATAACTGCCAGTCCTCAGGTGGGCTTGACTGGTCATGCCATGAAATAGTTTGTGTCCTATCTTCATGATAGACATCAGTGTGTTATCATAGAGGGCCAGGCTTCAGTGGAAAGAGTGTCAATGTATGGTGTGCTGCAAGGATAGGTTCGAGGACCACTCTTGTTCTTTCCCTATATCTCCTGGACTCACATTTCAACAAACCTACACCAACCCCTGGATCCATTAACGTGGTTCATTTGGTGTGATCTCAATTTACACTCTCTTGATTTATTATGCTACTCTATGCTTATCTAACGGACCAATCAGAATGCGTGTTACAAACCAGCCTCAATGCTGGGTTCGCGATATAAACAACATGGCGGCCAGTCCAATTGATTATGAAAGAGTTTGAGAGAAATTCAAAATTGAAAAACTGACTGAGACGCAAAAGAATGCCCTGAAACAACTTTCTGATGGAAAGGATGTCTTTATGTCAATTATAACTGGCGGCGGTGGCAAGTCCTCCCTTACCTATTTCCTTTCTTTTACCTCCACGTTTGATTGATGGGTGAAATTTAAGATCGCGAGAACCTCGGGAATGGATCAAGGAGTTAGTGCAGGTTTACCGAAATGCGTGCCCTGGAGATATAGAGGATGATCGTGTTCACGCTTTACACAGGAAGTGTACCCTATTTCAACATTAATGAAAGAATCAAAGTATACATCTTTAAGCGACAGCATACATAATGAAAATAGGCTCATTTTTGTACCACATAACTCCATGTAGTGTTTCAATTTTCCCTGCATATGTTGTTATCGTTAAACAGTATCAACAGCAGAGGCAACTATGAAACCACAGAAGCCGAGGTTGGTTTCCTTACCGAAGCAGTGACATATCATGGCAGAGCACATAGTGTGCGACCATCAGGTCGTTACAAATCATCTCCATTCAGGGTCGTTACAAATGTTTACTTGATGAAAGCAACCCGTCAACAGGATATTGAATCGTTTTAGAACTGATGTTTATAGCTTCGGTGTCAATGCCCAGCAAAAAATATGATTGCGTTTTGCATAACAACATTGTAAAAGCAGATGATGGAATTATAGCTGCCCAGCAATGTTCGAATTCCTTTGACTAAGCCACAGACGTTGCACTTCTTATCAGAGAAGTGATGTCGGAATGTACAGAACTTACCTGCCCCTTGACAACTGTTGACTCAGGTGAAACAGGCAGATCTACCTGAAGTGTTGGGGAAGTTTCGTCGGTTTCTTTTGTAAACTGGACCTGGAAGCGCTCGCCCAAGTACGAGTTTATACAGGAATTGTGGCAGCATCCTCGATGCGATTGTTACACTGAAGAAAAACGTATACTTCTGACTTGTATATGAATTTGATGTGTGATAAACATAGTGTATTTGCACTTCATATTTAAGACATCATGTAGTAGCACCTAGTTGTCGGGGTGGTAAACATACAACAAACGGCTACAGGGTGTGAGTTGATGGCTGAACATTCTCTCAGAAGAGAAACGTGAAAGGAGATCAAACGGCCTGAAACAACGTATAAATAATAAGACATACTGCACAAAAGACATATAACATTGACATTGTTATGAAAAACATAAACGGCATCAAATCTAATGGACATTCAATCACATGAACTTAAAATAGCGAGAAACCTATGTTACACATATAGTAAGTAACCTGTCCAAAACTATATTGCATAATGATACAGTAAAATATATGCTTATGATGCTATAATCAATTTAAACTAAATGTGAACCCTGTCTACTGTCATAACATTAGACAAGTACAATACTACCTGATAATTACAAAGATATATGACGTCAGCATATATACAGCTACGTACATTTATACATTCATGAATAACACATAAACAATACATACCAGACTGGTGAAACCTGTGCCGTGTCACCAAGGCTTCTAAGATAGTGCCAGTTACATCGACATGGACAAAGTATAAACTAATGCAGATACTATTTACACTATAACTATACACAACACAAAAGTAAAATAGGTATTTAAAGCAGGAATTTATCAAATTACATAAATAATGCACTTTCACATATATGCATACATTCTTATACATAATGAGCACAATTACCTAAATGTGATATAAGATATAGAATTACTATGAGTTTATTTAGGGTTTAGTTTTACTTAGTTAGTGTTTAAGTTAAGATGATAATAGTCTATGCTAAATTAACTATTAATCAATTAAAAAAACTGCTTTATAATACTTTATCATATGAAATAACAATAATAATAATCAGAATACACTGAACTTTGAGTTCAATATACAACCTGACTAGCAATAAACCTTAGCACAACTTATGACTAACTTTAAGAATTAGAAATACACAAATACATCTGAAACATCTCACAAGAAATATACAACTAACCTTCAAATCCATTAAATTAACACACATCCATTGGATCAATGAATATAATTCCAAACACAAGATCCATCCACGAATAACCATAAACATGACTGGCAACTGCCCCAGATCACAAGAGAACAAAGGTATACCTGTGGTCAGCTGTGAGTGACCACAGAGAACAAAAGAGTAGTCTAAGCGCGGGGTTGGATACTAAGTGCTGTGGGTGAAAAGCATGCGGTGGTATTGCTTGATAAATAATAGACTGAATGAAACAGATAAGCTATGGTATTAATGTTTAAGATGAAATACAATTATATGACAAAAGTAAGACATAGTAAATAAACTGAGTACTTAATCCAAATCTGAGATGGAATGTGTACAAAAACTATGGCTAAAATAGAATTGAAAACGTGTATGTACAAAATATTACACTGCCACAATCACATAGCAGTTACCAAGTCGTTATTTTAACACAAGTCTAGTCAGAGACCATATGGTCTCTGGTCTAGTTAATCACCTTAGGGTTACCCTACTTTCTTGAATATACTTGTATATATGTATATTCATTACGCTATAACACAACTTTTGCAACATTGAGAGGTCGTGTAAAGCCATCTGACCATTTGTGCATAGGACTGGGGGTAAATGGTAGGACTGCGTGTAGAAAAGTAATTGAAATCATTAAGATTTACTAAGTTCCCAAGAACTGGAAACGGAATTAGTGCCACAGAAACAGATAAGAAGTAACACCCGATGGCCTCCTGCAGCAGCCATACTTGACTCCATCTGTTGCCAGGGACAGTTATTAAGAAAATTCAGGAAATTGTTTTGATCTGGTACACTTAATTGTAATGATGGTATTTGTTACCAGAATGGATTGAAAAAGTCCTGAAAAGCGAGGACCAGAAAACGTCTCAGACAAGAGAGAGGTCCGTCTTCAGTCATACAGAAAGAAACCAAAGATTTATTTTAGAAAACTTCTGATTTAATGAATGACATACTATTATCTGCATTCAGAAACAAATGTTAATGGCAGACGGTGTTGGATGGCCACTCAGTCGGTAAGCACAGCAGGACGTTTATATCAGGAAACCATACATACAGCTACTGCATCACTCGTTATAAAGAATCATATGACAAGGCATACAGGTTTGAGGTACACAATGATTCTGTGGAGGTAGAAGGATGCACCAGTCTAGCAATATAAAGCCTGCTCACACGAAGAAGCTCTTACACGATTGATTTTCCGTGTGAAGCATATGAGTAGATGTTATCTAAATGGCAACACCATAGACCTACTGATGCTCATCGTGCCCATTCATTGTCAGGTCGTGTTTGGCTTGAAGCGGCTGCTAGTTCCAACAACAACAACAACAACAACGACAACAACAACAACACCATGTTGCATATCATCTTGGACCTGTGTTCACCACTGCCAAGACTTCATGCATTTTACAGCATTCATGGGTTTTATATGCTGCTAAAGGAGAAGGATGCATAACTAAAATCAGATTTTGCCAGTCTTGAGTCTGTCATACCTATAAAATCAAGCTTCATTGACGTTTGCAGCATGTATGGTAAACCAAAACTAGTATCTGTCAATATGCTCTTTGCACCAAACTGCCAAATAAAGTCACAAGGTAAATTCTGGGCAAGACACCAAGGTCACTTTCCTCGATGCAAGGTATTTTGTCGGTAGAAATTTAAAAGGACAAACCTGGTCGTTTCAATATGGAAAAATGTTCTGATGTACTACACACAAAAATTATGGGAACACCAAAATATTCTGTTACATTTAATGACATGTGATCGTATCATTACAATTGTGCATTCGCATATTATCAAGCTTCAAAACAAAAACATTTACAGGTAGCTGTCATTGAAAAGCACACACGAACAAGTCGAATAAGAAATTGGGGGTCAAAAATGGAAATCACAATGTCAATAGCGAGTGTGTCCTCCACGTTGATTGATGCATTCGGTGCATCTTCGCTTCATGGATCTTGCAAGGGTGCGAAGGGTAGCCTGTGGAATCGCCTGCCATTCCATTTGGAGCCACTGAACCAGAACCTGAAGAGCTGGTGCAACTCCATGATTGTCCCTGACACGTCGTCCCAGAACATCCCAAAGATGCTCAATTGGAGCCAAATCCGGTGAATATGCTGGCCACTGCATCACAGTCACATTGTTCTGTTGCAGGAAGTATCTAACGACTCTAGCCCGATGTGGTCTGGCATTGACATCTTGCAGGATTGCTCCTGTACCAATGTTGTTCAACTGTGGTAGGACAAGAGGGCGCAAAATCTCGTCACTCCATTCAAATTGCCTTGAACAAGATAGAGAGGTGTTCGGTGATGCAAACTGAAGCCTCTCCATACCATCACAGAGCCACCGCCAAACCTGTTTCTTTCTCGTACAGTGGCATCATCATAACGTTCTCCAGGACGTCTCATAACCCTTACCCTTCAATCATTATGCTCAAGACAGAAACGGGACTCGTCAGTGAAGAGAACTCTGGACCATTGTTGATTATCCCATCTCAAATGTGCCCTGGCCTAGGCAAGTCTTGTAGCTCGGTGATGAGGACGAAGATGAGGACGTACAGCTGGACGACGTGACCTTTAAAGAGCAGCTCTGAGGCGGTCCCTGATGGTCGATGCGCTTACGTTGGTGTGTGTTGCTTGTCGTAGTTGCAGTCTCAAAGCACTGGCAGTTGTGAACCGGTTCCGAAGGGCTTGCAGCACAACGTATCGGTCATCTGCCCTAGATGTTACTCTGGGTCTACCAGAACGCGGTCTGTCCTGCACTCTCCCTGTTGTCTGGAACCGTTCCCTCAGTCTGTGAATGACAGATGGTGACTTTGAAGACGACGGGCGACATTCCTTATGGATGCACCATCTTGTAGCCACGCCATGGCCCTACTCCTGTTGTGAATGCTTAACGGTCTTCGCTGGGGCATGTTTAAGGAAATGTGTAACTTCACAGTGTCTGAAGCTTCTTTATAAAGAAGAGTTGCCACCAACTGCATGGGAATTCTGACTTTCACGTGCACTAGGTTGTTGTGTTTAGGCGTTTGAATCTGACATGGCGAAGTTTTTTCCTTTTTTAGCATTTAATCAATTCGACCAAATTCTTCAAAAAATGAAGCACTTGCAAAAATGCATGACTCAACACGTCATTTAAAGTGCCCTCAGTGCATACAAAAAGTTGCAATTACTGAAGTTCATAAATGACCAAGCCACGTTAAGTTTTATACATGGCTATGGAATTTAGGGGTGTTCCCATAATTTTTGTGTTTAGTATATATTAGCCATTGAAAATATCCATGAGTCATTTTATGAAAGAAAGAAAGATTGTACCGTCACAAGCAGTAGTATACGTCCCCTCAGTGTCAACACGTTCACATCACAAGCAGTAGTATACGTCCCCTCAGTGTCAACACGTTCACATCACAAGCAGTAGTATACGTCCCCTCAGTGTCCAAACGTTCACATCACAAGCAGTAGTATACGTCCCCTCAGTGTCCAAACGTTCACATCATAAGCAGTAGTATACGTCCCCTCAGTGTCAACACGTTCACATCACAAGCAGTAGTATACGTCCCCTCAGTGTCCAAACGTTCACATCACAAGCAGTAGTATACGTCCCCTCAGTGTCCAAACGTTCACATCACAAGCAGTAGTATACGTCCCCTCAGTGTCAACACGTTCACATCACAAGCAGTAGTATACGTCCCCTCAGTGTCAACACGTTCACATCACAAGCAGTAGTATACGTCCCCTCAGTGTCCAAACGTTCACATCACAAGCAGTAGTATACGTCCCCTCAGTGTCCAAACGTTCACATCACAAGCAGTAGTTTCCGTCCCCTCAGTGCCAACACGTTCACATCACAAACAGTAGTATACGTCCCCTCAGTGTCCAAACGTTCACATCACAAGCAGTAGTATACGTCCCCTCAGTGTCCAAACGTTCACATCACAAGCAGTAGTATACGTCCCCTCAGTGTCAACACGTTCACATCACAAGCAGTAGTATACGTCCCCTCAGTGTCAACACGTTCACATCACAAGCAGTAGTATACGTCCCCTCAGTGTCAACACGTTCACATCACATGCAGTAGTATACGTCCCCTCAGTGTCCAAACGTTCACATCACATGCAGTAGTATACGTCCCCTCAGTGTCAACACGTTCACATCACAAGCAGTAGTATACGTCCCCTCAGTGTCAACACGTTCACGTCACAAGCAGTAGTATACGTCCCCTCAGTGTCAACACGTTCACATCACAAGCAGTAGTATACGTCCCGTCAACGTCATATAACAGCACCTATAGAGAGTGCCCAAGTTCAGACTTGCGTGATTGCAGTTGGCAATATCATTGTTGCGACTACAGTTTTCTCAATAAATATATGTCATTATCAGTACCTCTGAAGAACGCTCCTATCGATGGGAGACATTGGAAAGTAGGTTAAATCACATAGACCCCTCTTCAAGTAAGTCAGGCTTCATTTTGTCTGACGGGTGATGGTCGTTTAATTTGATCCAATGGATCGTCAGGTGTCCGTTTCCAACTTACATTTTGTCAGATCGAGTCGGCGTCTGTCCACTTCCATCTCGGTTCCACGATCTTTTCCTAAATACAATCTTTAATGGTTTGTTCGTGGAATTGAAAAATCGATGTTGAAGTACATCTTGGGATCTGTCAGATGGCATTTGCGTGTTGTCCCATTCTCTGAAGTTTTACTTGTTAACAAGCCGAGGTAGAGGGTATGGGGGGATTTACTGGACGCGCGGGGAGGAAGGGGCACGCTACACTCTCCGACATCATGCCAAGAGGTCAGTACGAGGATTGTCTATTGGGACGAAGTACGGCCATAATGAGCACAGTGACTCGTGGAAATATCTTCTCAGTAGAGTGATCGGTTGCAATTATTGTGAGGGGAAGATCATGCAGTAAACTTGGGCTTCTAAATACTGCACTTTATAAGGGTTATGTGTTTCTGAATAATGTATTTTACAAGGGTTATGTGTTTCTGAATAATGTATTTTACAAGGGTTATATGCTTCTGAATAATGTATTTTACAAGGCTTATGTGTTTCTGAATAATGTATTTGACAAGGGTTATGTGCTTCTGAATAATGTATTTTACGAGGGTTATGTGTTTCTGGATAATGCATTTTACAAGGGTTATGTGTTTCTGAATAATGTATTTTACAAGGGTTATGTGTTTCTGAATAATGTATTTAACAAGGGTTATGTGTTTCTAAATAATGTATTTTACAAGGGTTATGTGTTTCTGAATAATGTATTTTACAAGGGTTATGTGTTCCTGAATAATGTATTTAACAAGGGTTATGTGTTCCTGAATAATGTATTTTACGAGGGTTATGTGTTTCTGGATAATGCATTTTACGAGGGTTATGTGTTTCTGAATAATGTATTTGACAAGGGTTATGTGTTTCTGAATAATGTATTTGACAAGGGTTATGTGTTTCTGGATAATGCATTTTACAAGGGTTATTATGTGTTTCTGAATAATGTAGTTTACAAGGGTTGGGTGTTCCTGAATAATGTATTTAACAAGGGTTATGTGTTCCTGAATAATGTATTTTACAAGGGTCATGTGTTCCTGAATAATGTACTGTACAAGGGTTATGTGCTTCTGAATAATGTATTTGACAAGGGTTATATGCTTCTGAATAATGTATTTTACAAGGGTTATGTGTTTCTGAATAATGTATATAACAAGGGTTATGTGTTTCTAAATAATGTATTTTACAAGGGTTATGTGTTCCTGAATAATGTTTTAACAAGGGTCATGTGTTTCTGAATAATGCATTTAACAAGGGTTATGTGTTTCTGAATAATGCATTTGACAAGGGTTATATGCTTCTGAATAATGTATTTTACAAGGGTTATGTGTTTCCGAATAATGTATTTGACAAGGGTTATATGCTTCTGAATAATGTATTTTACAAGGGTTATGTGTTTCTGAATAATGTATTTGACAAGGGTTATATTCTTCTGAATAATGTATTTTATGAGGGTTATGTGTTTCTGGATAATGCATTTTACAAGGGTTATGTGTTTCTGAATATTATATTTGACAAGGGTTATGTATTTCTGAATAATGTATTTGACAAGGGTTATGTGTTTCTTAATAATGTATTTAACAAGGGTTATGTGTTCCTGAATAATGTATTTTACGAGGGTTATGTGTTTCTGAAAAATGTATTTTACAAGGGTTGGGTGTTCCTGAATAATGTATTTAACAAGGGTCATGTAATTCTGAATAATGCATTTAACAAGGGTTATGTGTTTCTGAATAATGCATTTAACAAGGGTTATGTGTTTCTGAATAATGCATTTTACAAGGGTCATGTGTTCCTGAATAATGTACTGTACAAGGGTTATGTGTTTCTGAATAATGTATTTGACAAGGGTAAATATGCTTCTGAATAATGTATTTTACGAGGGTTATGTGTTTCTGGGTAATGCATTTTACAAGGATTATGTGTTTCTGAATAATGCATTTAACAAGGGTTATGTGTTTCTGAATAATGCATTTTACAAGGGTCATGTGTTCCTGAATAATGTACTGTACAAGGGTTATGTGTTTCTGAATAATGTATTTGACAAGGGTAAATATGCTTCTGAATAATGTATTTTACGAGGGTTATGTGTTTCTGGGTAATGCATTTTACAAGGATTATGTGTTTCTGAATAATGTATTTGACAAGGGTTATGTGTTTCTAAATAATGTATTTTACAAGGTTTATGTGTTTCTGAATAATGTATTTAACAAGGGTTATGTGTTTCTGAAGAATGCATTTAACAAGGGTTATGTGTTTCTGAATAATGTATTTGACAAGGGTAAATATGCTTCTGAATAATGTATTTTACGAGGGTTATGTGTTTCTGGGTAATGCATTTTACAAGGATTATGTGTTTCTGAATAATGTATTTGACAAGGGTTATGTGTTTCTAAATAATGTATTTTACAAGGTTTATGTGTTTCTGAATAATGTATTTAACAAGGGTTATGTGTTTCTGAAGAATGCATTTAACAAGGGTTATGTGTTTCTGAATAATGCATTTTACAAGGGTTATATGCTTCTGAATAATGTATTTTACAAGGGTTATGTGTTTCCGAATAATGTATTTTACAAGGGTTATGTGTTTCTTAATAATGTATTTAACAAGGGTTATGTGTTCCTGAATAATGTATTTTACGAGGGTTATGTGTTTCTGAATAATGTATTTTACAAGGGTTGGGTGTTCCTGAATAATGTATTTAACAAGGGTCATGTAATTCTGAATAATGCATTTAACAAGGGTTATGTGTTTCTGAATAATGCATTTAACAAGGGTTATGTGTTTCTGAATAATGCATTTTACAAGGGTCGGGTGTTCCTGAATAATGTATTTAACAAGGGTCATGTAATTCTGAATAATGCATTTAACAAGGGTTATATGCTTCTGAATAATGTATTTTACGAGGGTTATGTGTTTCTGGGTAATGCATTTTACAAGGATTATGTGTTTCTGAATAATGTATTTGACAAGGGTTATGTGTTTCTAAATAATGTATTTTAAAAGGGTTATGTGTTTCTGAATAATGTTTTAACAAGGGTCATGTGTTTCTGAAGAATGCATTTAACAAGGGTTATGTGTTTCTGAATAATGCATTTTACAAGGGTTATATGCTTCTGAATAATGTATTTTACAAGGGTTATGTGTTTCCGAATAATGTATTTGACAAGGGTTATATGCTTCTGAATAATGTATTTTACAAGGGTTATGTGTTTCTGAATAATGTATTTGACAAGGGTTATATTCTTCTGAATAATGTATTTTACGAGGGTTATGTGTTTCTGGATAATGCATTTTACAAGGGTTATGTGTTTCTGAATAATATATTTGACAAGGGTTATGTGTTTCTGAATAATGTATTTGACAAGGGTTATGTGTTTCTTAATAATGTATTTTACAAGGGTTATGTGT
This sequence comes from Haliotis rufescens, assembly GCF_023055435.1. Classification (NCBI taxonomy): domain Eukaryota; kingdom Metazoa; phylum Mollusca; class Gastropoda; order Lepetellida; family Haliotidae; genus Haliotis; species Haliotis rufescens. The sequence goes on from NW_025964383.1 coordinate 1,665,237, forward strand.
TTCTGAATAATGTATTTTACAGGGGTTATGTGTTCCTGAATAATGTATTTAACAAGGGTTATGTGTTCCTGAATAATGTATTTTACAAGGGTCATGTGTTTCTGAATAATGCATTTAACAAGGGTTATGTGTTTCTGAATAATGCATTTTACAAGGGTCATGTGTTCCTGAATAATGTACTGTACAAGGGTTATGTGTTTCGGAAAAATGTCTTTCACAAGGGTTATGTGTTTCTGTATAATGTCTTTTACAAGGTTTGTGTGTATCTGAATAATGTATTTTACAAGGGTTGGGTGTTTCTGAATAATGTATTTTACAAGGGTTGGGTGTTTCTGAATAATGTATTTTACAAGGGTTGGGTGTTTCTGAATAATGTATTTTACAAGATTTGGGTGTTTCTGAATAATGTATTTTACAAGGGTTGGATGTTTCTGAATAATTATTTTTACAGGGTTGAGTCCGAAGTCTTGGCACCCGACCCTTGACCCGACGACTGCTCCTCGATAAAACACGATGACTATCATTGGTTGATATCAAACACTCTCAAATACAAGGCGCCATAAGCAACATCATTACCATCGTCGGACTGTGTGTCAAGTTTCAAGAAATCATTGGCAAACTATGATCGGCTATCGACCACCTTTGACCTTCGGTGATGCAACATTATTCATGATGCCTCCAGATTTCTGAATCTAAATTTATTTGAAATATGAAGAGAGATATGTATGTTTTTAGCCGAATCTGGACGTGTACATGATACTTTGTAACCCTTACTGGGCTGAGGCCATCTTGGTTTGGATGCTTGACAGGGCAAGGCTTTAGGAGACTGCCGGGTGGAGGTTGGTGAATCTGTTGACACTTGTAAAGTCAGGTTTTACAGTTTTCATTTTGAATATTGAGATTAGATTTTAAGGTCTAAGCCGCGAGACTAAAGAAACTGACACTGCAGAATTATCCCCAGATATTATATGGTCCACGTCCGTCCCCCTGGTGCTACTTTTTCAATTATAAAGACGTGTAATATATTCATTTTGACAAGTATTGGCAAATGTCTGAACTCATAAGGCATCAGTCCTATCATGGGTAAAACGTGACGGACTCTTGTTTATGATGCGCCCCACAAGAGGTTGACAGTTTACAGCTAAATTCAGTGTTTCAATCAGTTGACATTTGTATGTCATGTAGGAAGACACTGGGATTCAGATGTTTTCACGACAGTACAACTTGGAAAGACATATCGTTTTTTATGCTAAGGACAAAAGATTTATGGCATGGAATTGAAAGTTTTGTAAGTGTTTTGAATATATAGTATGCTTCAATTGTAAAAATGTTTAAGCTATATTATACCAGAAATGAAACGTTCAGAGAACTGCTAACTTGGTAGTATATGTAGCACTCCAATGGTGAATCAGATTTAATTAAAGCGTTTACATTAAAACCTTATTTTATTTTTTCAAATTGAAGGGAAATCATATATTTAAAAATAACATAGTGATATTCCAGCTATATGATGGCGACCTGTAAATAATGGCGTCTGGATCAGAAAATCCAGTGATTGATGTCATGAGCATCGATCCACGCAACTGGGATACGATGACACGCATCAAACCAAGTAAGCGAGCCTTTCCACCCGACCCGTTCGTCGCCTCTTACGGAAAGCATGGGTTGCTGAACACCTATTCTACCCCGGGGTTGATAACTGTTTGGAACTGTGTAGACGATGACGCTGGTTTTCGTCAAGACATGATCATCTGTTTCCACTGGGAATTTGCTTTTCTGAAAAAGAAAACAAATATACTCTCTCAGGTTCCATCAGTGATGACGTCAGTTCACATGTGGATGTGTTCTCATTCACTCCACCCCGATTTCTTGAGTGGGGGCTTAAGTCCATGGACAACCTAATCATTCAGTCTTCCAAATATCATATCAAACTATTTGGTTTCTTTATTTGGTCTTACTTGAACGTAGTACCTCTCACAAGATTATTATGAGATAGCAAGAAACCTACAATACTTAGGCATGCTACAATACTATAGACAGTAGGTTAATAAAAATCAGGTGAGGTGAAATAGGACTCAACGTCGCGTTCAAGATTATTGCACTTATATAACCAAGTGCGTGCGTGTGTGTGTACGTGGTAAACATACACAATCAAGCGGAGCTCGTACACGATGTGAATGTACAGAACCGCTAGCACATGTATGCACCTGGTGAATGTACACAACCGCCAGTACATGTATATACCTGGTGAATATACACAACCGCAAGCACATGTATATACCTGGTGAATGTACACAACCGCTAGCACATGTATGCACCTGGTGAATGTACAGAACCGCCAGTACATGTATATACCTGGTGAATGTACACAACCGCCAGCACATGTATATACCTGGTGAATGTACACAACCGACAGTACATGTATGCACCTGGTGAATGTACACAACCGCCAGTACATGTATGCACCTGATGAATGTACACAACCGCCAGTACATGTATATACCTGGTGAATGTACACAACCGCCAGTACATGTATGCACCTGGTGAATGTACACAACCGCCAGTACATGTATATACCTGGTGAATGTACACAACCGCCAGTACATGTATACACCTGGTGAATGTACAGAACCGCCAGTACATGTATATACCTGGTGAATGTACACAACCGCCAGTACATGTATACACCTGGTGAATGTACAGAACCGCCAGTACATGTATGCACCTGATGAATGTACACAACCGCCAGTACATGTATATACCTGGTGAATGTACAGAACCGCCAGTACATGTATGCACCTGGTGAATGTACACAACCGCCAGTACATGTATATACCTGGTGAATGTACACAACCGCCAGTACATGTATACACCTGGTGAATGTACAGAACCGCCAGTACATGTATATACCTGGTGAATGTACACAACCGCCAGTACATGTATACACCTGGTGAATGTACAGAACCGCCAGTACATGTATATACCTGGTGAATGTACACAACCGCCAGTACATGTATACACCTGGTGAATGTACAGAACCGCCAGTACATGTATACACCTGGTGAATGTACACAACCGCCAGTACATGTATATACCTGGTGAATGTACACAACCGCAAGTACATGTATGCACCTGGTGAATGTACACAACCGCTAGCACATGTATGCACCTGGTGAATGTACACAACCGCCAGCACATGTATATACCTGGAGAATGTACACAACCGCCAGTACATGTATGCACCTGGTGAATGTACACAACCGCCAGTACATGTATGCACCTGGTGAATGTACACAACCGCCAGTACATGTATGCACCTGGTGAATGTACACAACCGCCAGTACATGTATCTACCTGGAGAATGTACACAACCGCCAGTACATGTATACACCTGGTGAATGTACAGAACCGCCAGTACATGTATATACCTGGTGAATGTACACAACCGCCAGTACATGTATACACCTGGTGAATGTACAGAACCGCCAGTACATGTATACACCTGGTGAATGTACACAACCGCCAGCACATGTATATACCTGGTGAATGTACACAACCGCAAGCACATGTATGCACCTGGTGAATGTACACAACCGCTAGCACATGTATGCACCTGGTGAATGTACACAACCGCCAGCACATGTATATACCTGGAGAATGTACACAACCGCCAGTACATGTATGCACCTGGTGAATGTACACAACCGCTAGCACATGTATGCACCTGGTGAATGTACACAACCGCTAGCACATGTATGCACCTGGTGAATGTACACAACCGCCAGCACATGTATATACCTGGTGAATGTACACAACCGCTAGCACATGTATATACCTGGTGAATGTACACAACCGCCAGTACATGTATGCACCTGGTGAATGTACACAACCGCCAGTACATGTATGCACCTGGTGAATGTACACAACCGCCAGTACATGTATATACCTGGTGAATATACACAACCGCAAGCACATGTATGCACCTGGTGAATGTACACAACCGCTAGCACATGTATGCACCTGATGAATGTACACAACCGCCAGTACATGTATATACCTGGTGAATGTACACAACCGCCAGCACATGTATATACCTGGTGAATGTACACAACCGACAGTACATGTATGCACCTGGTGAATGTACACAACCGCCAGTACATGTATGCACCTGATGAATGTACACAACCGCCAGTACATGTATGCACCTGGTGAATGTACACAACCGCCAGTACATGTATCTACCTGGAGAATGTACACAACCGCCAGTACATGTATACACCTGGTGAATGTACAGAACCGCCAGTACATGTATATACCTGGTGAATGTACACAACCGCCAGTACATGTATACACCTGGTGAATGTACAGAACCGCCAGTACATGTATATACCTGGTGAATGTACACAACCGCCAGTACATGTATACACCTGGTGAATGTACAGAACCGCCAGTACATGTATACACCTGGTGAATGTGCACAAACGCCAGCACTTGTATATACCTGGTGAATGTACACAACCGCAAGCACATGTATGCACCTGGTGAATGTACACAACCGCCAGTACATGTATGCACCTGGTGAATGTACACAACCGCCAGTACATGTATGCACCTGGTGAATGTACACAACCGCCAGTACATGTATGCACCTGGTGAATGTACACAACCGCCAGTACATGTATATACCTGGTGAGTGTACAGAACCGCCAGTACATGTATATACCTGGTGAATGTACACAACCGCCAGTACATGTATACACCTGGTGAATGTACAGAACCGCCAGTACATGTATACACCTGGTGAATGTACACAACCGCCAGCACATGTATATACCTGGTGAATGTACACAACCGCAAGCACATGTATGCACCTGGTGAATGTACACAACCGCCAGCACATGTATGCACCTGGTGAATGTACACAACCGCCAGCACATGTATGCACCTGATGAATGTACACAACCGCCAGTACATGTATATACCTGGTGAATGTACACAACCGCCAGTACATGTATATACCTGGTGAATGTACACAACCGCCAGTACATGTATATACCTGGTGAATGTACACAACCGCCAGTACATGTATATACCTGGTGAATGTACACAACCGCCAGTACATGTATCGACCTGGTGAATGTACACAACCGCCAGTACATGTATGCACCTGGTGAATGTACACAACCGCCAGGACATGTATCTACCTGGTGAATGTACACAACCGCCAGTACATGTATGCCCCTGGTGAATGTACACAACCGCTAGCACATGTATATACCTGGTGAATGTACACAACCGCCAGCACATGTATGCACCTGGTGAATGTACACAACCGCCAGTACATGTATATACCTGGTGAATGTACACAACCGACAGTACATGTATGCACCTGGTGAATGTACACAACCGACAGTACATGTATGCACCTGGTGAATGTACACAACCGCCAGCACATGTATATACCTGGTGAATGTACACAACCGCCAGTACATGTATATACCTGGTGAATGTACACAACCGCCAGTACATGTATATACCTGGTGAATGTACACAACCGCCAGTACATGTATGCACCTGGTGAATGTACACAACCGCCAGTACATGTATGCACCTGGTGAATGTACACAACCGCCAGTACATGTATACACCTGGTGAATGTACAGAACCGCCAGTACATGTATATACCTGGTGAATGTACACAACCGCCAGTACATGTATACACCTGGTGAATGTACAGAACCGCCAGTACATGTATATACCTGGTGAATGTACACAACCGCCAGTACATGTATACACCTGGTGAATGTACACAACCGCCAGTACATGTATATACCTGGTGAATGTACACAACCGCCAGTACATGTATGCACCTGGTGAATGTACACAACCGCCAGTACATGTATATACCTGGTGAATGTACACAACCGCCAGTACATGTATACACCTGGTGAATGTACAGAACCGCCAGTACATGTATATACCTGGTGAATGTACACAACCGCCAGTACATGTATACACCTGGTGAATGTACAGAACCGCCAGTACATGTATATACCTGGTGAATGTACACAACCGCCAGTACATGTATACACCTGGTGAATGTACAGAACCGCCAGTACATGTATACACCTGGTGAATGTGCACAAACGCCAGCACTTGTATATACCTGGTGAATGTACACAACCGCAAGCACATGTATGCACCTGGTGAATGTACACAACCGCCAGTACATGTATGCACCTGGTGAATGTACACAACCGCCAGTACATGTATGCACCTGGTGAATGTACACAACCGCCAGTACATGTATGCACCTGGTGAATGTACACAACCGCCAGTACATGTATACACCTGGTGAGTGTACAGAACCGCCAGTACATGTATATACCTGGTGAATGTACACAACCGCCAGTACATGTATACACCTGGTGAATGTACAGAACCGCCAGTACATGTATACACCTGGTGAATGTACACAACCGCCAGCACATGTATATACCTGGTGAATGTACACAACCGCAAGCACATGTATGCACCTGGTGAATGTACACAACCGCCAGCACATGTATGCACCTGGTGAATGTACACAACCGCCAGCACATGTATGCACCTGGTGAATGTACACAACCGCCAGTACATGTATATACCTGGTGAATGTACACAACCGCCAGTACATGTATATACCTGGTGAATGTACACAACCGCCAGTACATGTATATACCTGGTGAATGTACACAACCGCCAGTACATGTATATACCTGGTGAATGTACACAACCGCCAGTACATGTATCGACCTGGTGAATGTACACAACCGCCAGTACATGTATGCACCTGGTGAATGTACACAACCGCCAGGACATGTATCTACCTGGTGAATGTACACAACCGCCAGTACATGTATGCCCCTGGTGAATGTACACAACCGCTAGCACATGTATATACCTGGTGAATGTACACAACCGCCAGCACATGTATGCACCTGGTGAATGTACACAACCGCCAGTACATGTATATACCTGGTGAATGTACACAACCGACAGTACATGTATGCACCTGGTGAATGTACACAACCGCCAGTACATGTATGCACCTGGTGAATGTACACAACCGCCAGCACATGTATATACCTGGTGAATGTACACAACCGCCAGTACATGTATATACCTGGTGAATGTACACAACCGCCAGTACATGTATATACCTGGTGAATGTACACAACCGCCAGTACATGTATGCACCTGGTGAATGTACACAACCGCCAGTACATGTATGCACCTGGTGAATGTACACAACCGCCAACACATGTATGCACCTGGTGAATGTACACAACCGCCAGTACATGTATGCTCCTGGTGAATGTACACAACCGCCAGTACATGTATATACCTGGTGAATGTACACAACCGCCAGTACATGTATGCACCTGGTGAATGTACACAACCGCCAGCACATGTATGCACTTGGTGAATGTACACAACCGCCAGTACATGTATGCACCTGGTGAATGTACACAACCGCCAGTACATGTATGCACCTGGTGAATGTACACAACCGCCAGTACATGTATGCACCTGGTGAATGTACACAACCGCTAGCACATGTATGCCCCTGGTGAATGTACACAACCGCCAGTACATGTATGCACCTGGTGAATGTACACAACCGCCAACACATGTATGCACCTGGTGAATGTACACAACCGCCAGTACATGTATGCACCTGGTGAATGTTCACAACCGCCAGTACATGTATACACCTGGTGAATGTACACAACCGCCAGCACATGTATACAAGGCCTCAACCGCTGTCGTATTGAAAGTATCGTTTGTACCTACTACTCAGCCATTTCTGAATGTATCGTTCCTTTATGAATTATAGTATGTGCTATTCGGAACAGCTTATAACCATTTTTGTAGATTTTAACTTCACGTACATTAATTAATCTGAATTTTGTATATATACTGTACTATAACTAGGTTTAAAATGTTGAAGCTTGCTCATATGATCCCGGCAACGGTGTCTCTAAAATGCTCTCAGATTTCCGATCGCAGTAATATTGGAACAATCATTCTGCCCACCACCCAGGTATTCCTACATGTATCATTGTTAGATGCATTGGGCTTGTGGTATACCAAGAAACATGTGATACGTTTAAATGTGTATATTTGTGTGATCCCAGCACATGCCGCCACTGTATCACCACCATACAGTCACTCACGTCGACCTTACGCTCACTGGCCCGTGTATCTGGATTCTGGAACGTTACACGTGATCAGCGTCCATTCCCATGTGCTCATGTTGTCTGCACTATGGCGTCGGGTTGCAGTGTGGCGATCATTCAAACGTGGGATTAAACGTGGCCGTCGTGCACTCGGTTTAGCTGCATGAAGTAGATTTAAAATGGTTAGCAAGGTGACTCCAACCACAGTAGTCCCGGGTAGATGGTTGGCGATTTGATTGGGCTTGTGTCCTTTATTCCGTAGAGCAAGGGTCCCGATGAGGGTCGTGTACGGATGAGGGCCTTGGGCGTCCAGATTGTGGTCGATCGTCAACGTTTTGTGTCTGGTGAAATCTGTTCAACAGTCTGCTTATAACAAAGTGTGGCCCATTATTAACTCTGTCGGGGATACCCTCAAGTCAGACTAGCCATACGTTTAGCTGCAGTACGTCTAAGTAATATTCAAAATTTAGACAATAATTTTAATGATACCACTATATATTGTATCTGGTAAAGATGTATCTTTTCCACTTGTCCAACACTGTAGGTTAACGTCATTTATTTTTTCCTGGACTAAAATGTTTAGGATAAAGTTTTGAAATTTTGTGAAAATCATTTGTAACTAATTCCAACTTCGTCAAAAGTTCGTTTGATGCATGTAGTACATTAATGTTTGAACTTTCCAAATAGATTGCCATTAAATAATAACTTGTATAAAAGGAAGGATAATTTAGAAGATTTCCCGGAGATTTTCCCCAAACCATATCATTTTTCATTTTAACTAAGTTTGATTGATGGAACCTTACAAGTTCTTTATGTACCACGTTGGAGTTCATTTTCTTTATGCTCATAGAGAAACGTTCTATAGTGGCGATGTTGCCAAATCCCCCTACTTTGCATCCGTAGATAAGAACTGGTATTACCATACTGCCCAGAAGCCGCAATTGACATCAACCGTTTGCTTTGTTATATTAACATCAAGGTATTCACAGGAATCAACTTTTATCCAAAACAACAACACCATACAATAACACGAATACTGTGATAATATAGAATCATAGAATTCATCTGGTTTCAGTTGGACACCTGTACATGAATCCTGTACGGGTACCGCCTCGAAGTCATTTAAACATATTGCAAACAAGACAGGCGACATGTTTTCTCCTTGTCAAACTCCAGATGTACATTAAGTAATTTTTTTTACAAAACCATTACACGAAACACGTGATTTCATATTCTGGTTCATACATTGCATTATAAATAACTTTAAAACATTTTCCAGATATGTTTCTTTGTAATAGGTTGGGTTTTTTTCAAAACTTCTAATCGCCGAACTGTTTCCAAATACTTTTTAAAAATCCACAAACGCACAACAATTATTTTTCAAAGCTTTTAATAATTCCGAGAGATAATAAACTGACGTCCAAAAGAAACTTTACCAGAGTTTGAAATCACTCTTGCTCAAAAACAACAAAACATACATGCATGAAGTAAAGTGTATTGAGAAGATCAATATATCAACATAATCAACACTGAAACTGACAATCATACCGCGGCCGAGAATGACGTCAGCGCCACCCAAAGTTGGGTGTGCTGCAAAGCTAGAGCTTTCAGAATCATAGACAATAGGCAGAGTACATAAACAATCGCCCACGTTCAATAACAAATCATTAGTAGCGTGTGTGACCACCAAATGCCTCAATACACGCAAAAACTCTTCGACGCACAGAAAAAGTCAGTCGTCTGATGAGGTCACGTGGGATTTGACGCCATTCTTCTTGGAGGGCCAAGATCAGTTCTTGCCGGTTGGCTGGAGAGTGTGGTCGTTGTCGAACACGACGATCCATCAAGTCCCAGAGGTGTTCTATGGGGGACATGTCGGGTGAGCGTGCAGGCCACGGCAGGACGTTGACGTTGTTGGCTGCGAGGAAGTTAGTGACAATTCTGGCTGTATGGGCTCTAACGTTGTCATGCTGATAAATGACACCACGTGGCTGCTGTTGGAGAAATGGTAGGACAACTGGACGAAGAATGTTATCCATGTAACGCTGAGCTGTCAAGTTTCCGTCAACGATGACCAGCGGTGTCCTCTCCTTCCCACAGACCCCCCCCCCCCCACACACACACACACCATGACACTCCCTCCACCATATGGTACGACCTCATGCACGCAACACGCCGCCGTTCGTTCACCCCTTCGGCGGTAAACACGTTGTTTTCCATCAGCCCTAAATATACAGAATCGACTTTCGTCAGTGAAGACAACCCTCTGCCAGTCACGTCGTTGCCAACGTCGTACAGTCCGACCCCATCTCAATCGCAGACAACGGTGCCAATAGCTGTCCTCTGTATGGTCTAAAAGCCCTGAGTCTCCTGGCCACTGTCTGTCGACTAACCCTGTGACCTAAGGCATTTGTCTCCGATGACGTCACTGTCAGGAAGCGATTTCGGAGGTGCAAGGTACGCAAGTACCGGTCATCATGGGGCGTGGTCACCCTGGGTCTGCCTGTTCTTGGCCTGTCAGCGGTACGCCCTGTCTGTCTGTAACGTTGCATCAAGTTGGTAACGGCAACACGGGAGCAACCGAAGGTTCGTGCAATATGGGCGTGGGTGGCTCCATTCTGTACCATACCCAAGGCTCGTTCACGTTGTTCGACTGTGATTCATGGCATTTCTTTTGTGTGTTTTTTTATCACTGTGGATGTCTGACTTGCCGTTGCAATCGTTTTTTCCCCTTACCCGCTCGTATATTTGCAGTTGTCCGTGGTGCACGTGTTTTTCACTTTTTCGCGTGTTATCTCGCAAACATGTAACAGACGATTAACATTTTCTGCATACACAATTGTTGTATTTAGGTTATGTGTTTTAGATAGACTTCATCGAAAAACAAATTATACTTTGTCTGAAATTTATATTTTCAGTTGGTAAAGTTTCTTTTGGGCGTCAGTTTATAAAGCAAATGTGATCACTGGTAGAATATCCTTATCTGAAACCTATCTGAGTTTCGATGAATGTTTGTAAACAATTATTTAAAACTGCAGGGAAAAGTTTACCAAAACAACCTAGGGGGTCTAAAGTTTTTGTTTTGGTTTTGTGGATCCACGTTTTTTAAGATTTGTCCTATGAGATGTTACCGTCTATGTGTTTCACACATTTGCGTTATTCACTATTGCATTTGAGGGGTGTTTGTTGGCGTTTAATTATCACTAAGTGGTCACATATTCAGTGTTATTATTTCTAAACTGAAACCGCTCTGCTTTCTGATACGTTTTATACATTGGTCCTGTTCTGTTTTTAGGAACAAACAATGTTGGTTGGTAACGTTTCTTTTGCTCGTCAGTTTAGGTAATTGCTATAATCTATTTTTATTAATATATATGTTTATGTTGTATATTTTGTTCCGATTCGGGGTAACTGATGCTTAATGGTCATTTCACATCACAGTCAACAACTGTTTCAGTCATATCACAGTCAACAACTGTTTCAGTCATATCACAGTCAACAACTGTTTCAGTCATATCACAGTCAACAACTGTTTCAGTCATATCACAGTCAACAACTGTTTCAGTCATATCACAGTCAACAACTGTTTCAGTCATATCACAGCGGGACATGCAGAGTCAATAACATTGTCCAAGGATACAACACAGTGACTTGCATGATATGGCCTCTTGAAATGGAAGATTTGAAATGATTATAAATATATATAGGGTTACAGACATATTTACTCCAATGGTCATATATATCTGTCAAAGATTATGGGTTAAAGAGGCTGAGCTATATTTTTCAAGCAGATGAAGGTTGATTATTAAGACAAAATTATGAGCTATGCCTGCCTATGTTTCTAAAAGTAGTCAAATGCAGGAACAATTCAATCTGCCTATTTACAGCTATAGTTAACTGCAAACCACCTGGTCGTCATTTTGACAATGACACCACAAACAAGCTCAGAGCCAGTGAGCCAGTGCCCTAGCACCGTGCCTGAATCACGTCCGTGATAGCATATGGGAGTAGTGGGTATGACCCTGTGGAACAACTGTTCCCAGACAGGACATAGCAACGTACGTTTTTCTGCCGAGACACTCCGTGTGGACTGATTAGAGAGTGAAAGTTACCGGGAAAGGGTTCATGGCTGAACTATCTACTTATTAGACAAGAACAAGCTCTGGATAGTACTTTCCAAACGCTCGTGGTCGAACATATCGGATTTCTCATTTGTACAAGTAGAAGTTTCATTATTGGAACTTTTAGCGGGAGTAGTCGACTATTTTCAGGATGGCCGGTCTTGTGACCTAACTCCATTATTGGGCATGACTTGATGGCGCGGTGTGACGTCAGATCACACAGGATAACATTGTCGGAGTTACGTTAACATCTACTGCCGATACAAGGTTTATTTCACATATATACTCAACAACAAAAGTTCCTGTGACACCAATATTTTAGTGTATTTTATGCAAGCCCCATGCATTTCACTACCCAAGAATGGGTATAAAAACATGTGCGTTAATGGGATTCCATATGCATTGTTTAGCATCGTGTTGACAACAAACACTCAGAAAAACAACAAAATTATGCAATTATTCAACATTACGAAATGCCACGCCTGTCCGAAAATGAACGTCTGCGAGCCATTGGTATGCTTGAAGCAGGATCGAGTCAACGTGATGTTGCAAGACAATTTAAAGTCCACAGAAACACCATTTGGTGTTTATGGCAACGTTGGCAACAGACAAATGCAGTCACAGACCATCCTCGGAGTGGCAGGCCACGCGCAACCAATAATCGACAAGACAACTGGATTCGAACAACACACCTATGAAATCGATTCCGGCCAGCAACAGTGACTGCAAAGAAGCATCCCTGGCCTTCGACGAATATCTTCACAAACCGTACGTCGTTGGCTCAGATGTGCAGGGATTGTCGCCAGAAGACCCGCCAGGCGTCCCATTTTGACAGGAAACCACCGTCAAGCACGTCTACAGTGGTGAAGACAGCGTCTACGCTGAACGGCCATGCAGTGGGGACAAGTTCTATTCACTGACGAGTCTCGTTTTCACCTCAGCCACAGCGATGGACGGATTCGAGTGTACCGACGTCGAGGTGAACGTTACGTCAATCATTGTGTCATGGAAGAAGATCGGTTCGGGGGCGGCAACATGATGGTATGGGATGGGATTACAGCAAGACAGAGGACCCGTTTGATAGTGGTAGGGGGAAATCTCAATGGACAGCGCTATCGCGACGAGATCATCGGCCCTGTTGTTCTACCGTTTTTGCGTCGTCATGGCCCAGGCATTACCTTTCAAAATGACAACGCCCGGCCTCATATTGCTCGACTTGTTCAGGATTCTCTTCAACAAAACAACGTGAATGTCATCCCCTGGCCGACTCGCTCCCTTGATCTCTCACCAATCGAGCACATGTGGGTTGAGATGGATCGGCGCCTTTTGGCGTCAACCACGTGTTACACAGACACTCCAGGAACTTCGAAACATGCTCCAGCAGATATGGACAGATATCCCACAGAACTTTGTGCGACGCCTGGTCCATTCCATGAGATGAAAGATGTGTTGCTTGCATCGCAACCAGAGGTGGACACACACGCTATTGATTTGTAAATCAATGACATTTTGGCATGTTCATAGTTTTTTTTATGAAATCACGCATTTTCTGAAGTCAGTATGGCAAATTAAACCATTTGAACACTTACAGGAGTCTTTTATCTGTTTCAAACCGAAATTGTTTCAGATTTGGTAAAATACATAAATTTGCATCAAATCATATTCAATGTCACAGGAACTTTTGTTGTTCAGTATATATGGTATACACAGCTTGGTGGCCTCTCTACATGACTGGTGTTTGCTGAACAAGACGGTACTCACATGTTCTGTGTATTCTTTGTGTGTTTGTTTTTTAAACACAACACTCAGCAATATTCCAGCTCTATGACGACGGTCTGTAAATAATCGAGTCTGGATCAGAAAATCCAGTGATTGACATCATGAGCATCGATCTACGCAATCGGGATACGATGACATTCATCAACCAAGTCAGCGAGCCTGACCACCCGATCCCGTTAGAAGCTGCTGTAACTGTATATAACTGTAGCCATGTGTACTGTATGTGACAGTATTCAGGTGTACTATATGTGACTGTAGTCAGGTGTACTATATGTGACTGTAGTCAGGTGTACTATATGTGACTGTAGTCAGGTGTACTATATGTGACAGTAGTCAGGTGTACTGTATGTGACTGTAGTCAGGTGTACTGTATGTGGCTGAAGTGAGGTGTACTATATGTGGCTGAAGTGAGGTGTATTGTATGCGACTGTAGTCAGGTGTGCTGCATGTGACTGTAACCAGGTGTACTATATGTGGCTGAAGTCAGGTGTACTATATGTGACTGAAGTCAGGTGTACTGTATGTGACTGAAGTCAGGTGTACTGTATGTGACTGAAGTCAGGTGTATTGTATGCGACTGTAGTCAGGTGTACTATATGTGACTGTAGTCAGGTGTACTATATGTGGCTGAAGTCAGGTGTACTGTATGTGACTGAAGTCAGGTGTACTGTATGTGACAGTAGTCAGGTGTACTGCATGTGACTGTAGTCAGGTGTACTGTATGTGACTGTAGTCAGGTGTACTGTATGTGACAGTAGTCAGGTGTACTGTATGTGACAGTAGTCAGGTGTACTGTATGTGGCTGAAGTCAGGTGTACTGTATGTGACTGTAACCAGGTGTACTGTATGTGACTGTAGTCAGGTGTACTGTATGTGACTGTAGTCAGGTGTACTGTATGTGACTGTAGTCAGGTGTACTGCATGTGACTGGAGTCAGGTGTACTGTATGTGACTGTAGTCAGGTGTACTGTATGTGACTGTAACCAGGTGTACTGTATGTGACTGTAGTCAGGTGTACTGTATGTGACAGTAGTCAGGTGTACTGTATGTGACAGTAGTCAGGTGTACTGTATGTGACTGTAGTCAGGTGTACTGTATGTGACTGTAGTCAGGTGTACTATATGTGACTGTAGTCAGGTGTACTGTATGTGACTGTAACCAGGTGTACTGTATGTGACTGTAACCAGGTGTACTGTATGTGACTGTAACCAGGTGTACTGTATGTGACAGTATTCAGGTGTACTGTATGTGACTGTAACCAGGTGTACTATATGTGACTGTAGTCAGGTGTACTGTATGTGACTGTAACCAGGTGTACTATATGTGACTGTAGTCAGGTGTACTGTATGTGACACTAGTCAGGTGTACTGTATGTGACTGTAACCAGGTGTACTATATGTGACAGTAGTCAGGTGTACTGTATGTGACAGTAGTCAGGTGTACTGTATGTGACTGTAGTCAGGTGTACTGTATGTGACTGTAGTCAGGTGTACTGTATGTGACAGTAGTCAGGTGTACTGTATGTGACTGTAACCAGGTGTACTATATGTGACAGTAGTCAGGTGTACTGTATGTGACTGTAGTCAGGTGTGCTGCATGTGACTGTAACCAGGTGTACTATATGTGACTGTAGTCAGGTGTACTATATGTGGCTGTAGTCAGGTGTACTGTATGTGACTGTAGTCAGGTGTACTGTATGTGACTGTAGTCAGGTGTACTATATGTGGCTGTAGTCAGGTGTACTATATGTGAATGTAGTCAGGTGTACTGTATGTGACTGTAGTCAGGTGTACTGTATGTGACTGTAGTCAGGTGTACTATATGTGACAGTAGTCAGGTGTACTGTATATGACTGTAGTCAGGTGTACTATATGTGGCTGAAGTCAGGTGTACTGTATGTGACTGTAGTCAGGTGTACTATATGTGACTGTAGTCAGGTGTACTATATGTGACAGTAGTCAGGTGTACTGTATGTGACTGTAGTCAGGTGTACTATATGTGACTGTAGTCAGGTGTACTGTATGTGACTGTAGTCAGGTGTACTATATGTGACAGTATTTAGGTGTACTGTATGTGACTGTAGTCAGGTGTACTATATGTGACTGTAGTCAGGTGTACTATATGTGACAGTAGTCAGGTGTACTGTATGTGACTGTAGTCAGGTGTACTGTATGTGGCTGAAGTGAGGTGTACTATATGTGGCTGAAGTGAGGTGTATTGTATGCGACTGTAGTCAGGTGTGCTGCATGTGACTGAAACCAGGTGTACTATATGTGACTGTAGTCAGGTGTACTATATGTGGCTGAAGTCAGGTGTACTGTATGTGACTGTAGTCAGGTGTACTGTATGTGACACTAGTCAGGTGTACTGTATGTGACAGTAGTCAGGTGTACTGTATGTGACTGTAACCAGGTGTACTATATGTGACAGTTGTCAGGTGTACTGTATGTGGCTGAAGTCAGGTGTACTGTATGTGACTGTAGTCAGGTGTACTATATGTGATTGTAACCAGGTGTACTGTATGTGACAGTAGTCAGGTGTACTATATGTGACTGTAGTCAGGTGTACTGTATGTGGCTGAAGTGAGGTGTACTATATGTGACAGTAGTCAGGTGTACTGTATGTGGCTGAAGTCAGGTGTACTGTATGTGACTGTAGTCAGGTGTACTATATGTGACTGTAGTCAGGACTACTGTATGCGACTGTAGTCAGGTGTACTGTATGTGACTGTAGTCAGGTGTACTATATGTGACTGTAGTCAGGTGTACTGTATGTGACTGTAGTCAGGTGTACTGTATGTGACTGTAGTCAGGACTACTGCATGTGACTGTAGTCAGGTGTACTGTATTTGACTGTAGCCAGGGCTACTGTATGTACTCCTGAAGGCTTTGCATGGCCTTCACACAACATCAGATCCCGATGGCGCACCAACCTGTGTCCATCGGCTTTGCCTGTACTCCACAAAGCGTAGGATCCCGATGGCACAGCTTCCTGTGTCTGTCGGCTTTGCCTGTACTCCACAAAGCGTAGGATCCCGATGGCACAGCTTCATGTGTCTGTCGGCTTTGCCTGTACTCCACAAAGCGTAGTATCCCGATGGCGCACCTTCCTGTGTCTGTCGGCTTTGCCTGTACTCCACAAAGCGTAGTATCCCGATGGCGCACCTTCCTGTGTCTGTCGGCTTTGCCTCTACTCCACAAAGCGTTGTATCCCGATGGCGCACCTTCCTGTGTCTGTCGGCTTTGCCTGTACTCCACAAAGCGTTGTATCCCGATGGCGCACCTTCCTGTGTCTGTCGGCTTTGCCTGTACCGCACACAACATCAGATCCCGATGACGTACCTTCCTGTGTCTGTCGGCTTTGCCTGTACTCCACAAAGCGTAGGATCCCGATGGCGCACCTTCATGTGTCTGTCGGCTTTGTCTGTACTCCACAAAGCGTAGGATCCCGATGACGCACCAACCTGTGACTGTCGGCTTTGCCTCTACTCCACAAAGCGTAGAGTCCCGATGGCGCACCTCCATGTGTCTGTCGGCTTTGCCTGTACTCCACAAAGCGTAGTATCCCGATGACGCACCTTCCTGTGTCTGTCGGCTTTGCCTGTACTCCACAAAGCGTAGTATCCCGATGACGCACCAACCTGTGTCTGTCGGCTTTGTCTGTGCTCCACAAAGCGTAGGATCCCGATGGCGCACCTTCATGTGTCTGTCGGCTTTGCCTGTACCGCACACAACATCAGATCCCGATGACGCACCAACCTGTGTCTGTCGGCTTTGCCTGTACTCCACAAAGCGTAGGATCCCGATGGCGCACCTTCCTGTGTCTGTCGGCTTTGTCTGTACCGCACACATCAGATCCCGATGGCGCACCAACCTGTGTCTGTCGGCTTTGCCTGTACTCCACAAAGCGTAGGATCCCGATGGCGCACCAACCTGTGTCTGTCGGCTTTGTCTGTACCGCACACATCAGATCCCGATGGCGCACCTTCCTGTGTCTGTCGGCTTTGCCTGTACAGCATACATTGATCAAATGCCGGTCACAGTTTTATCTTCAAATTGTAAGGAGGTGTTGAGGATTCTAAAAGAGAAATACTTGTGTATATTCTTAATTGAATGTTTACAAAGTGTGCTATATATTACAGGGGGACCATTGGAGCCACCAATGAAATCTGTATTACAAGACATTACATAAAAAAAACGGTTCTTATGATGTTGGTTCTATTACATGTGTAGCCAGAAATTGCGGTTGTCAATGGGCTAGATATTGATTTCATCCACACCGACTGTATGTTTGACTCGGCGATCGTGGCTGATGAATCTGGTGGAGGAATACGTTATTACCATACGCCAAGTGCAACGCAGTCAACACACTCATGACCAACGCGTTACCTGCTGTCATAAAGTTGGGGCTGCTGTTTTTCGCCTGAGAAGTTGAAACAAATCCGTGGTGATCATTCACATACAGTGTCCTTGGCCAGCTGACAACCAGCAGCAAGATGTCACACAGTTACAACGTAGGAATTTTCACACTGATTATAGGATACCTAAGTACTGGGGAAAACTTACATTTTCAGTAAAGAAATAAAGCAATAAATTTCAACTCGCCTATTGTTTTCTTGAGTATTTTGCAACAATAGATACAAGGAGTGGTACATTTGCAGACACAAACATAACGGGGTGTACATAAAAGTACATATTGATACATTACAGTGGAAGGACTAGTTATAACACGAGATTAATCATGCCTAACATAATCCTACCTTTGTGTGTTTGAAATTTCAAATGACATCATGGTTGAAGGACATTGTGAAGCTAGATTATGTTAGGACACACGGGAAGATATCAGGGGTGTGTTTGTGAGGCTCGGGGTGGTTGGTAAACGTGGAGCTACGTGACATCATAATGATTGGAATCTTCTAGGAAGTTATACCAGCAATAATGTTTCGATATATTCCAACGAAACAAATATAGACTGAGGGGCAAAATAAACTATGCCAATTTTTATTATAATGTAATTTATATAACATATTGTTTCAATGAAGACTGGGGTATGAAATGAATTTGCAACCGCGTGACACCTACCATGTTTGATATGTTGTAAATTTGTTCATTTTCCAATATAGGATGACTAAGAGACCCATCAGCAGTGAAAAAAAGACGTAGCTATTTTCAATTGAAAATCGAACATATGATAAAATCAACTGAGAGGTATAGTTTCTTTTGCTTCAATTTATTTAATAAAGGGACGACCACCGATGTGAAATTAGACGTTATCAATAGGCTCTTTTTGTGTGGCTAATTCAAGCATTGGCAATAATGTGCCTTTGTGAGCAGCAGAAAGTGTATATCTTGTCATTTCAATAAACATGTTTTGTTTTGTTTTATATTTAGACATATTTAACTATTTCATCCTGCATTTCATACAAAATGCTCAAACTCCGCCTCTTTCTCGGTACGTATATTTTTGTGTTAGTCATAAGTATCATGTATATAAACGCTAGTCATATATCATGAATATAAACGCTAGTCATATATCATGAATATCAACGTCAGTCATATATCATGAATATGGACAGAGCTGTGACTAGCCAGTTGTTGCACTACACAGTCCGTCCAGGCTTACCAGTTGTCTCACTATCCCCAAACACAGCTCCGTCCAGGCTTACCAGTTGTCTCACTATCCCCCAACACAACTCCGTCCAGGCTTACCAGTTGTCTCACTATCCCCCAACACAGCTCCGTCCAGGCTTACCAGTTGTCTCACTATCCCCCAACACAGCTCCGTCCAGGCTTACCAGTTGTCTCACTATCCCCCAACACAGCTCCGTCCCATGTGACTTGACTGACTGCATCTTATCTTGACCTGGTGGAACAGATAAGGTGGTGTGGCTTGGTGACTTGGCTGACTGCATCTTATCGTGCTCTGGTGGAACAGATAAGGTGGTGTGGCTTGGTGACTTGACTGACTGCATCTTATCGTGCCCTGGTGGACAGATAAGGTGGTGTGGCTTGGTGACTTGACTGACTGCATCTTATCGTGCCCTGATGGTGTGCATGAGGTGGTGTGGCTTGGTGACTTGGCTGACTGCATCTTATCGTGCTCTGGTGGAACAGATAAGGTGGTGTGGCTTGGTGACTTGACTGACTGCATCTTATCGTGCCCTGGTGGACAGATAAGGTGGTGTGGCTTGGTGACTTGGCTGACTGCATCTTATCGTGCCCTGGTTGTGTGGATGAGGTGGTGTGGCTTGGTGACTTGGCTGACTGCATGTTATCGTGCCCTGGTTGTGTGGATGAGGTGGTGTGGCTTGGTGACGCGGCTGACTGCATCTTATCGTGCCCTGGTTGTGTGGATGAGGTGGTGTGGCTTGGAGACGCGGCTGACTGCATCTTATCGTGCCCTGGTTGTGTGGATGAGGTGGTGTGGCTTGGTGACGCGGCTGACTGCATCTTATCGTGCCCTGGTGGTGTGGATGAGGTGGTGTGGTTTTGTGACTTGGCTGACTGCATCTTATCATGTCCTTGTGGTGTGGATGAGGTGGTGTGGCTTGGTGACGCGGCTGGCTGCATGTTATCGTGCCCTGGTGGTGTGGATGAGGTGGTGTGGATGAGGTGGTGTGGCTTGGTGACGCGGCTGACTGCATGTTATCGTGCCCTGGTGGAGTGGATGAGGTGGTGTGGATGAGGTGGTGTGGCTTGGTGACTTGGCTGACTGCATGTTATCATGTCCTGGTGGTGTGGATGAGGTGGTGTGGATGAGGTGTTGTGGCTTGGTGACTTGGCTGACTGCATGTTATGTCCTGGTGGTGTGGATGAGGTGTTGTGGCTTGGTGACTTGGCTGACTGCATGTTATCATGTCCTGGTGGTGTGGATGAGGTGTTGTGGTTTGGTGACTTGGCTGACTGCATGTTATCATGTCCTGGTGGTGTGGATGAGGTGTTGTGGCTTGGTGATGTGGCTGACTGCATGTTATCGTGCCCTGGTGGTGTGGATGGGGTGGTACGGATGAGGTGGTGTGGATGAGGTGGTGAGGCTTGGTGACGCAGTTGACTGCATGTTATCGTGGCGCCCTGATGGAATGGATGAAGTGGCTCTGCAACCAGTCACACTTCCACAATCCATCCGTTAGCCTGAATGACACAGCAATCAGCGTTACGGGTCATAACGGCAACGCCTAACATGTCATGACTGTCAGCATGATAAAGATGGTAGCAAGACTTCTTCAAAAAGACAACTTGACAGCACTGAGCACATCGCCAATGCTGATGTTGCCGGGCCAACTGAAAACATCATTGTCAGTTTCAAACTTGGTCCCACATACAGTGGAGTTGAGCAGCGAGGAGACATTGTTGAATTGTGTCTGATAATGCTCCCTTTGGCCCCTGTGTTTATCTTGGATCACTTCACCATTTTCCGATCAAGTCAGACAACATGGAATTGCTACAGTAAGAATATATCATAAAATTTGGAACTGACTTTTTTTTATGTTGAGTACATTCACAAGCAACAAACCCCACTGTTTATCTCAACTGGTTTATGTACATTATGGTACAGAGCATGACAAATAAATACAAAACAGAAATGTCTGCAGATACAGTCTGTCTGCTATTCCTCCCATAATCAGCTCAGATAAATCCTTCACACTAACAAACTATTCTCTGAGAAACTTGGCAATATAACCTGCCAGCTGTATTGTTTTCATCCCCTTTTCATCTGCAAGAGAATACGAATGTAAATAATGATTTGGGCTAAACAAACTGACTGCCTTGCTTCACCGATTTTCTGGATCAAAAAACCGAGAGGCAGGAGAAAACAAACAATAATATCTGGTCAGCTTACACTCCTACATGTAGTCTTCAAATAAGAGATTAACAAAAACACAAAGCAAAAGTTGTTGAACACATTTTCACTCAAACAAGAGTTTTTGGTTTTATTTTTTTGTTTACAAGGGCAAAATAGGTCTGGCAATAAACAGCAAACAATAACTCCATAAAAAAATGAGTTCTTATTCCTACTTCTGATTTTTTCATAAAATATGATGGTCTCATATTCATTTCTTGGCATACCTCTGTGATGCTGCAACAGAAAACCTCAAATTACTCAAAAGCAAGCAGCTCTACAACATCCGACCAATCGAGACTCTATATTTCACACAATGGACTCCAGGAATCTTGATAGCCACCAAACAACAGCCAAATGCCAACTGGTTTATGAAATGGTCAATATGTCTGTTGTGGCTCATGACACTTGTCTGGACTTGAACTGAACTTCTGATCTGGCTAACACAATTTGTATCCCATGTAAAACTTGTTAATATACATACTCAATCACGCAGCTGGTAATCTAAACATCAAGGGTACCATTACCATACTGATCTGTTACAGTGTAAGTGATTAACTTCTTAGATATGATGAAATTGTCAGTGATTAGATGAAATCATTGGAAAGACCAATCAAAACTGTCTGTGTCTTTATTTGATCATTACCATGTTCTGGTTTCATAGCCTTATTTGAGCATTTCTTAGCTTTCAGCTGGTGAAAAATGTGGTTTGTTCTCGTGAGAGAAAGTGTTAGAAAATTTTTTTTAGACCACTCAGACCCATACTGCTGAGACAGTCATCTGGAGAATGCTTGTGATGATCCAATAAATACCTGATGCTAGCAACTGAATTGTATCTATCTCAATTCTTATAGTTCAAACAAAAAAACCCTCCTATGTGAGATACAAAGAGATATAAAGAGACAACTTAATTTATTTCTTGGTCTTTCAGCTGAATATCAGAGCAGTTCCTACACAATCTCTGAGTAAACAAACACTGCAACATACATAGATATAAGATAAAGGCAACAGACTGCAACAAGCAATTGGCCTTCCAGAAAGTGTCCTCTTGTTTATCATCTTAGTTCTCTGAGCAATGCCACAATGTTCCTAACCTTGACCTAGACAGAAGGTCATCTGACAGACAGGCTCTTGAGTTCTTCCAGAAGGGTTTCCTCAGTCTTCAGTTTCTCCAGCTGTAACAAAGAAAGGCAGTTTGTGAGTCAAAAACATCAACAGCCTTCCCTCGAATGTCAAACAGAAATCTAGGTAGTATAGCCTTGTGCCCACTAAGCATACCCATTCCATTAAATTGACACATACATTTGAAAGTACAAATAAGTAAACAGCAATACTATCCTTGCCATGGGGCACATTAAGTTAAGTTTGTTCATATAGTAGCCAATATACATGGAGAAGGGGAGGTAAACTCCAGAAAAACAAGCAGGACATACTCACATCCCCCGCCAATATGACATGTCCATTGTGTGCAAGGCATTAGCTCCTGTGAACTATGTTCACTGGACCTTTTCGTAAATGGCATAATTGCAGCACTAAAAAAGTTATTACTGGTGGGTTTTTTGCCATCTGCAGTTTATGACAGAATATGCAACTGTATTTGTAAGGAGTTGTGTTATTACAATAATGAGAGAAATAAGGGAGTTCTTACTTTACTTAGAGAGCATTGAGAGCAGGGGTTATCATGAGGTGTACTGAGAAGTACAGCACCAATCATCTGATGATCTGAGTAGTAGACTGGAGTCTGGAATGCTACAGCACTGGCATAATCAGTAAACAACAAGTCCAGTGTAGCTCCAAGACAGTGAGTGAGTTGAGTCATTTTCTGCACATTAAAGAAATCTTCCAAGTTTCACAGTTGAAATCCCCAGAAACTAGGGCATGTTCGCATTTAGGCTGCTTGGAGAGTTCCTGAAGTTTCTGCATGAAACCAGTAAGTGAATGTGACAACCGTGTCCATGACACTTTGGGAGGAACATACACACAAGCAATCCTGAACTTGAGAACAAGAAAGGAAATGTAATCAATACTGCGAGATGACATTACATCACATAGCTGTACACTGTCCTTGAAACAGCAATACCATGTAGTGTCTCCTGTATATACTTGATATCCTTGTCTTTTTCGATGTAATCATTGATGTGAACCACACCCACAAACTTATCATTCTTCACATCTTCGAAATAAGCATTGAGTGATCGAACATTCAAGTGTGCCACCTTGAGCCACCATCGCCATGACTGTTCTCTACAGGGTGTGTCCAAGTGGACACAGTCTTTCATTCCGCATTCTTGTCATCTCATCCAATGCTTTTTCGTTTACTTCAATTTTGTGTTCCTACAAGTTTTAGGCGTTTCCTTGATTTGACTCTACTGAGCATTGAATACACTTGACCAGGCTGGGCTTTAAATTTACTTCCTATTGTAATTGTCACGTTTTCCAATCGAAAAAAGAAATTTTCCAAAAATCCAAACTATCAAAATGAACCAGTTCACCACTAGAACTATCTATGTGCCAAGTTTGGTTAAGATATCTCTCATTTTCTGCTCCGGAAATGAAACATGACGGACAAATGGATGGACAGATTGACAGTCGGACAGACGGACAGAACCCATTCCTATTCCCCTTCCACTTCGTGGTGGGGGACAATAAAGGCAATAATTTAAACCTCAAATAATTAATTTTAAGTGTAACATGGTTGTCTGTCACACCTCCACCCATTGCTCACCACATCAACATGGTTGTCTGTCACACCTCCACCCGCTGCTCACCACATCAACATGGTTGTCTGTCACACCTCCACCCGTTGCTCACCACATCAACATGGTTGTCGGTCATACCTCCACCCGTTGCTCACCACATCAACATGGTTGTCGGTCATACCTCCACCCGTTGCTCACCACATCAACTTGGTTGTCGGTCATACCTCCACCCGTTGCTCACCACATCAACATGGTTGTCGGTCACACCTCCATCCGCTGCTCACCACATCAACATGGTTGTCGGTCACACCTCCATCCGCTGCTCACCACATCAACATGGTTGTCGGTCATACCTCCACCCGTTGCTCACCACATCAACATGGTTGTCGGTCACACCTCCATCCGCTGCTCACCACATCAACATGGTTGTCGGTCATACCTCCACCCGCTGCTCACCACATCAACATGGTTGTCGGTCACACCTCCATCCGCTGCTCACCACATCAACATGGTTGTCTGTCACACCTCCACCCGCTGCTCACCACATCAACATGGTTGTCGGTCATACCTCCACCCGCTGCTCACCACATCAACATGGTTGTCGGTCACACCTCCATCCGCTGCTCACCACATCAACATGGTTGTCGGTCACACCTCCACCCGCTGCTCACCACATCAACATGGTTGTCTGTCACACCTCCACCCGCTGCTCACCACATCAACATGGTTGTCTGTCACACCTCCACCCGCTGCTCACCACATCAACATGGTTGTCTGTCACACCTCCACCCGCTGCTCACCACATCAACATGGTTGTCTGTCACACCTCCACCCGCTGCTCACCACATCAACATGGTTGTCTGTCACTCCTCCACCCATTGCTCACCACATCAACATGGTTGTCTGTCACTCCTCCACCCGCTGCTCACCACATCAACATGGTTGTCTGTCACTCCTCCACCCGCTGCTCACCACATCAACATTGGGACACGTTCTCTATCCATGCTCTTTTCATACCCATCATAACATAGGCAGGCACAAAAACGCGAACACAAAAAGTGAGTTACTTTGTTATGTCGTGACTTCATTTCAGTGCATGAAGCAGAGCCAGTACATTTAGCATTGTAATCTCGGGACCATTGCATGAAGCAGAGCCTGTAAATTTAGTTTAGTAATCTCAAGACCATTGCATGAAACTGAGCCAGTACATTTAGTTTAGTAATTTCGGGACCATTGCATGAAGCAGAGCCAGTACATTTAGTATAGTAATTTCGGGACCATTGCATGAAACTGAGCCAGTACATTTAGTATAGTAATCTTGGGACCATTGCATGAAGCAGAGCCAGGACATTTAGTTTAGTAATTTCGGGACCATTGCATGAAACTGAGCCAGTACATTTAGTATAGTAATTTCGGGACCATTGCATGAAACTGAGCCAGTACATTTAGTTTAGTAATCTTGGGACCATTGCATGAAGCAAAGCCAGTACATTTAGTTTAGTAATCTTGGGACCATTGCATAAAGCAGAGCCAGGACATTTAGTATAGTAATTTCGGGAATATTGCATGAAGCAGAGCCAGTACATTTAGTATAGTAATTTCGGGACAATTGCATGAAGCAAAGCCAGTACATCTAGTTTAGTAATCTCAAGACCATTGCATGAAGCAAAGCCAGTACATTTAGTATAGTAATTTCGGGACAATTGCATGAAGCAGAGCCAGTACATTTAGTATAGTAATTTCGGGACAATTGCATGAAGCAGAGCCAGTACATCTAGTTTAGTAATCTTGGGACCATTGCATGAAGCAAAGCCAGTACATTTAGTATAGTAATCTTGGGACCATTGCATGAAGCAGAGCCAGTACATTTAGTATAGTAATTTCGGGAATATTGCATGAAGCAGAGCCAGTACATTTAGTTTAGTAATCTTGGGACCATTGCATGAAGCAGAGCCAGTACATTTAGTATAGTAATTTCGTGAATATTGCATGAAGCAGAGCCAGTACATTTAGTATAGTAATCTTGGGACCATTGCATGAAGCAGAGCCAGGACATTTAGTAAAGTAATTTTGGGACAATTGCATGAAGCAGAGCCAGTACATTTAGTATAGTAGATTTACTTCCAAGTTGTATCTACAGTGGGTCAAAAGTTTACAGATTTTGAATGGGCCACTTTTCGTCATTGTGCACTAAAACAATATCTGTGTCAGTTTCCCCGAGGACATATGATCAAGGCCTAAGGATATTTGTGAATCTTGAACCTAGTGACCAAACAGCAATCTTTGTAGTCACAGATTCGTGATTGCTATTTTGAAATGTGATCTAGTTTTGACAAAGTCAGCAACCCCTCTGTCCCTGATACTACACATCAGCACCCCCTTCTGTCCCTGATACTACACAACAGCACACACACAAACCCCTCTGTCCCTGATACCACACATCAGCACCACCCTCTGTCCCTGATACAACACACCAGCCCCACCCTCTGTCCCTGATACAACACATCAGCACCCCCTTCTGTCCCTGATACAACACACCAGCCCCACCCTCTGTCCCTGATACAACACATCAGCACCACCCTCTGTCCCTGATACCAAAGATCAGCACCCCCTTCTGTCCCTGATACAACACACCAGCCCCACCCTCTGTCCCTGATACAACACATCAGCCCCACCCTCTGTCCCTGATACCACACATCAGCACCCCCTTCTGTCCCTGATACAACACACCAGCCCCACCCTCTGTCCCTGATACAACACACCAGCCCCACCCTCTGTCCCTGATACAACACATCAGCACCACCCTCTGTCCCTGGGACTACACATCAGCACCACCCTCTGTCCCTGATACAACACATCAGCACCACCGTCTGTCCCTGATACTACACATCAGCACCACCCTCTGTCCCTGATACCACACATCAGCACCACCCTCTGTCCCTGATACAACACACCAGCCCCACCCTCTGTCCCTGATACAACATATCAGCCCCAGCCCCAGCACCACCCTCTGTCCCTGGGACTACACATCAGCACCACCCTCTGTCCCTGATACCACACATCAGCACCACCCTCTGTCCCTGATACAACACACCAGCCCCACCCTCTGTCCCTGATACTACACATCAGCACCCCCTTCTGTCCCTGATACTACACAACAGCAACACCATCTGTCCCTGATACCACACATCAGCACCCCCTCTGTCCCTGATACAACACACCAGCCCCACCCTCTGTCCCTGATACAACACATCAGCACCACTCTGTCCCTGATACAACACATCAGCACCACTCTCTGTCCCTGATACTACACATCACCACCCCCTTCTGTCCCTGATACTACACAACAGCAACACCATCTGTCCCTGATACCACACATCAGCACCCCCCTCTGTCCCTGATACAACACACCAGCCCCACCCTCTGTCCCTGATACAACACATCAGCACCACTCTGTCCCTGATACCACACATCAGCACCCCCCTCTGTCCCTGATACAACACATCAGCACGACCCTCTGTCCCTGATACAACACATCAGCACCACTCTCTGTCCCTGATACAACACATCAGCCCCACCCTCTGTCCCTGATACTACACATCAGCACCCCCTTCTGTCCCTGATACTACACACCAGCAACACCCTCTGTCCCTGGGACTACACAACAGCAACACCCTCTGTTCCTGATACTACACACCAGCACCACCATCTGTCCCTGATACCACACATCAGCACCCCCCTCTGTCCCTGATACAACACACCAGCCCCACCCTCTGTCCCTGATACAACACATCAGCACCACTCTGTCCCTGATACCACACATCAGCACCCCCCTCTGTCCCTGATACAACACATCAGCACGACCCTCTGTCCCTGATACAACACATCAGCACCACTCTCTGTCCCTGATACAACACATCAGCCCCACCCTCTGTCCCTGATACTACACATCAGCACCCCCTTCTGTCCCTGATACTACACACCAGCAACACCCTCTGTCCCTGGGACTACACACCAGCAACACCCTCTGTTCCTGATACTACACACCAGCACCACCCTCTGTTCCTGATACTACACAAAAGCACCCCACTCTGTTCCTGATACTACACACCAGCCCCACCCTCTGTCCCTGATACTACACAACAGCACCACCCTCTGTCCCTGATACTACACACCAGCAACACCCTCTGTTCCTGATACTACACACCAGCACCACCCTCTGTTCCTGATACTACACAAAAGCACCCCACTCTGTTCCTGATACTACACACCAGCCCCACCCTCTGTCCCTGATACTACACACCAGCAACACCCTCTGTCCCTGGGACTACACACCAGCACCACCCTCTGTCCCTGATACAACACATCAGCACCACCCTCTGTCCCTGATACAACACATCAGCACCACTCTCTGTCCCTGATACAACACATCAGCCCCACCCTCTGTCCCTGATACTACACATCACCACCCCCTTCTGTCCCTGATACTACACAACAGCAACACCATCTGTCCCTGATACCACACATCAGCACCCCCCTCTGTCCCTGATACAACACATCAGCACCACTCTCTGACCCTGATACAACACATCAGCCCCACCCTCTGTCCCTGATACTACACATCAGCACCCCCTTCTGTCCCTGATACTACACAACAGCAACACCATCTGTCCCTGATACCACACATCAGCACCCCCCTCTGTCCCTGATACAACACATCAGCCCCACCCTCTGTCCCTGATACAACATATCAGCCCCACCCTCTGTCCCTGATACTACACATCAGCACCACTCTCTGTCCCTGATACAACACATCAGCACCCCCCTCTGTCCCTGATACAACACATCAGCCCCACCCTCTGTCCCTGATACAACACATCAGCACCACTCTGTCCCTGATACAACACATCAGCACCCCCTTCTGTCCCTGATACTACACAACAGCACACACACAAACCCTCTGTCCCTGATACTACACACCAGCACCACCCTCTGTCCCTGATACTACACACCAGCAACACCCTCTGTCCCTGATACTACACACCAGCACCATACATCTGTCCCTGGGACTACACAACAGCACCACCTTCTGTTCCTGATACTACACACCAGCAACACCCTCTGTCCCTGATACTACACACCAGCACCATACCTCTGTCCCTGGGACTACACAACAGCACCACCTTCTGTTCCTGATACTACACACCAGCAACACCCTCTGTCCCTGATACTACACACCAGCACCACCCTCTGTCCCTGATACCACACACCAGAACCACCCTCTGTTCCTGATACTACACAACAGCACCACCCTCTGTCCCTGATACTACACACCAGCACCACCCTCTGTCCCTGATACAACACATCAGCACCACCCTCTGTCCCTGGGACTACACACCAGCACCACCCTCTGTCCCTGGGACTACACAACAGCACCACCCTCTGTTCCTGATACTACACACCAGCACCACCCTCTGTCCCTGATACTACACACCAGCACCACCCTCTGTCCCTGGGACTACACACCAGCACCACCATCTGTCCCTGGGACTACACAACAGCACCACCCTCTGTTCCTGATACTACACAACAGCACCACCCTCTGTTCCTGATACTACACACCAGCACCACCCTCGGTCCCTGATACTACACACCAGCACCACCCTCTGTCCCTGATACTACACACCAGCACCCCCCTCTGTCCCTGATACTACACACCAGCACCACCCTCTGTTCCTGATACTACACAACAGCACCACCCTCTGTTCCTGATACTACACACCAGCACCACCCTCTGTCCCTGATACTACACACCAGCACCACCCTCTGTCCCTGATACTACACAACAGCACCACCCTCTGTCCCTGATAATACACATTAGCCCCACCCTCTGTCCCTGATACTACACACAAGCACCCCCCTCTGTCTCTGATACTACACAACAGCAACACCCTCTGTCCCTGATACTACACACCAGCACCCCTCTCTGTTCCTGGGACTACACACAAGCACCCCCCTCTGTCTCTGATACTACACACCAGCAACACCCTCTGTCCCTGATACTACACACCAGAACCACCCTCTGTCCCTGGGACTACACACCAGCACCCCTCTCTGTTCCTGGGACTACACACCAGCACCACCCTCTGTTCCTGATACTACACATTTTCAGTTCCAGGTGAACAGGTCAAATGTTCCTTCACTATTTAGTAACAACATATTTTTGACAATTCCTCAGTACATTCAAGTAACATTTCAGGATTATGCCTGCTAAAAACAAATGACGCATACCCAAACAAGCTTGTGGTGGTCTCTCCCTCTTCACACCAGAACACATGTGAAGCAGATCACCTCAGTGGGAATCTTGTCAGTATCATTTGACGCTATTGTTCCTTTGAAACCTCCGGAAGTGCTTCAGTACATCTGCACTCATCTCCAGTGGTTTCTTAGTGATGATGCATAGTTTTGTTTAGCAAATTTGCTCTTTGTGCACCATCAGACATGGCTGTGCCATGAGTCATTCCACATGACCTGGATCAATACATAATCACATTTAAATAAAGTGAGGCCTTTTGTAGCAAGACAAAGTGATGCACTTTAAACAGTTCTCATGAAACCTTTTCCACCCTGCCTTTATTAATGAAATCAATCTGAATAGTCACAATTTCAAATGTATTGTTAAAATTTAAACAACATCTTAACCAAATCAGAACCTCAGCCTTAACATCCCTGTCTGAACTTCTCAGTAGCAGCTCAACAGAACACGGTCCAGGTATTGTATGGTCCATGTAAGATACCTCTCAGTTGCAGCCAAATAGAACACGGTCCAGGTATTGTATGGTCCATGTTAGATACCACCTCTCAGTTGCAGCCCAACAGAACACGGTCCAGGTATTGTATGGTCCATGTTAGATACCACCTCTCAGTTGCAGCCCAACAGAACACGGTCCAGGTATTGTATGGTCCATGTAAGATACCTCTCAGTTGCAGCTCAACAGAACATGGTCCAGGTATTGTATGGTCCATGTAAGATACCTCTCAGTTGCAGCTCAACAGAACACGGTCCAGGTATTGTATGGTCCATGTAAGATACCTCTTAGTTGCAGCTCAACAGAACACGGTCCAGGTATTGTATGGTCCATGTAAGATGCCACCTCTCAGTTGCAGCTCAACAGAACACGGTCCAGGTATTGTATGGTCCATGTAAGATACCTCTCAGTTGCAGCTCAACAGAACACGGTCCAGGTATTGTATGGTCCATGTAAGATGCCACCTCTCAGTTGCAGCTCAACAGAACACGGTCCAGGTATTGTATGGTCCATGTAAGATACCTCTCAATTGCAGCTCAACAGAACACGGTCCAGGTATTGTATGGTCCAGGTAAGATACCTCTCAGTTGCAGCTCAACAGAACACGGTCCAGGTATTGTATGGTCCATGTAAGATGCCACCTCTCAGTTGCAGCTCAACAGAACACGGTCAAGGTATTGTATGGTCCATGTAAGATACCTCTCAGTTGCAGCTCAACAGAACACGGTCCAGGTATTGTATGGTCCATGTAAGATGCCACCTCTCAGTTGCAGCTCAACAGAACACGGTCCAGGTATTGTATGGTCCATGTAAGATACCTCTCAATTGCAGCTCAACAGAACACGGTCCAGGTATTGTATGGTCCAGGTAAGATACCTCTCAGTTGCAGCTCAACAGAACACGGTCCAGGTATTGTATGGTCCATGTAAGATACCTCTCAGTTGCAGCTCAACAGAACACGGTCCAGGTATTGTATGGTCCATGTAAGATGCCTCTCAGTTGCAGCTCAACAGAACACGGTCCAGGTATTGTATGGTCCATGTAAGATACCTCTCAGTTGCAGCTCAACAGAACACGGTCCAGGTATTGTATGGTCCATGTAAGATACCTCTCAGTTGCAGCTCAACAGAACACGGTCCAGGTATTGTATGGTCCATGTAAGATACCTCTCAGTTGCAGCTCAACAGAACACGGTCCAGGTATTGTATGGTCCATGTAAGATACCTCTCAGTTGCAGCTCAACAGAACACGGTCCAGGTATTGTATGGTCCATGTAAGATGCCACCTCTCAGTTGCAGCTCAACAGAACACGGTCCAGGTATTGTATGGTCCATGTAAGATACCTCTCAGTTGCAGCTCAACAGAACACGGTCCAGGTATTGTATGGTCCATGTAAGATGCCACCTCTCAGTTGCAGCTCAACAGAACATGGTCCAGGTATTGTATGGTCCATGTAAGATACCTCTCAGTTGCAGCTCAACAGAACACGGTCCAGGTATTGTATGGTCCATGTAAGATGCCTCTCAGTTGCAGCTCAACAGAACACGGTCCAGGTATTGTATGGTCCATGTAAGATACCTCTCAGTTGCATCTCAACAGAACACGGTCCAGGTATTGTATGGTCCATGTGAGATGCCACCTCTCAGTACTCAGTTGTCAGTGAAAACATGAAGTCACATGGACCACTTTAAATAGAATTGTGTGTAGATTTAACGCTTCATCCTTCGAGGTTAAAAATAGTGACATAACAAATTCTAAGAACTGACTTTCACTTTGTATGAGTTCTCCAATGAACGTCCACCATGCCAGGCTTCTAATGAAAATTCAGCCATGTGAAGGGAGAAAACTCATCATGTCAGCATTTGCTGGTTGCAGAGTGATTGCAGAAGATTCTAGGTTCTACTACACCAAATCAGAATCAGTTGTTCAGATTGTGTCAGATTTTTATGTTTTTTAAATATCCATCCATCCATCCAGTAATTAAACTTGACCTTGTTTTTCAATATGTAGTGATGTCTGTTTTAACATGATGAATTAGGCCGCCCCTACAGATAAACCTCCGGTCAAAGCAATAAATAAACATAAAAACATTTATTTTTATTATGGTTCCCGCCAGTAAAATAGTCCCTCTTAAGGACTAAAACATATTATAACATATTTTCTTGAGTAAAGAGCACACGTCTTTAAAAAACTTACAGCTGTGTAGAGGGAAGTATGCAAAATACACAACAACAACGAGTTGTGATGTTTTGCCCCAACGCGAAGACATTACTATGAGCACTTAACACCGGACATACCATGTCAACAAGTCCTACTGAAGTACGTAAGACATTACTATGAGCACATAACACCGGACATACCATGTCAACAAATCCTACTGAAGTACGTAAGACATTACTATGAGCACATAACACCGGACATACCATGTCAACAAATCCTACTGAAGTACGTAAGACATTACTATGAGCACATAACACCGGACATACCATGTCAACAAATCCTACTGAAGTACGTAAGACATTACTATGAGCACATAACACCGGACATACCATGTCAACAAATCCTACTGAAGTACGTAAGACATTACTATGAGCACATAACACCGGACATACCATGTCAACAAATCCTACTGAAGTACGTAAGACATTACTATGAGCACATAACACCGGACATACCATGTCAACAAATCCTGCTGAAGTACGTAAGACATCACTATGAGCACATAACACCGGACATACCATGTCAACAAATCCTACTGAAGTACGTAAGACATTACTATGAGCACATAACACCGGACATACCATGTCAACAAATCCTACTGAAGTACGTAAGACATCACTATGAGCACATAACACCGGACATACCATGTCAACAAATCCTACTGAAGTACGTAAGACATTACTATGAGCACATAACACCGGACATACCATGTCAACAAATCCTACTGAAGTACGTAAGACATCACTATGAGCACATAACACCGGACATACCATGTCAACAAATCCTACTGAAGTACGTAAGACATTACTATGAGCACATAACACCGGACATACCATGTCAACAAATCCTACTGAAGTACGTAAGACATTACTATGAGCACATAACACCGGACATACCATGTCAACAAATCCTACTGAAGTACGTAAGACATTACTATGAGCACATAACACCGGACATACCATGTCAACAAATCCTACTGAAGTACGTAAGACATTACTATGAGCACATAACACCGGACATACCATGTCAACAAATCCTACTGAAGTACGTAAGACATTACTATGAGCACATAACACCGGACATACCATGTCAACAAATCCTACTGAAGTACGTAAGACATTACTATGAGCACATAACACCGGACATACCATGTCAACAAATCCTACTGAAGTACGTAAGACATTACTATGAGCACATAACACCGGACATACCATGTCAACAAATCCTACTGAAGTACGTAAGACATTACTATGAGCACATAACACCGGACATACCATGTCAACAAATCCTACTGAAGTACGTAAGACATTACTATGAGCACATAACACCGGACATACC
Organism: Haliotis rufescens; assembly: GCF_023055435.1. Lineage (NCBI taxonomy): Eukaryota > Metazoa > Mollusca > Gastropoda > Lepetellida > Haliotidae > Haliotis > Haliotis rufescens. Next base: position 1,700,264 of record NW_025964383.1, read on the forward strand.
ATGTCAACAAGTCCTACTGAAGTACGTAAGACATTACTATGAGCACATAACACAGGACATACCATGTCAACAAAACCTACTGAAGTACGTAAGACATTACTATGAGCACATAACACCGGACATACCATGTCAACAAATCCTACTGAAGTACGTAAGACATTACTATGAGCACATAACACCGGACATACCATGTCAACAAATCCTACTGAAGTACGTAAGACATTACTATGAGCACATAACACCGGACATACCATGTCAACAAATCCTACTGAAGTACGTAAGACATCACTATGAGCACATAACACCGGACATACCATGTCAACAAATCCTACTGAAGTACGTAAGACATCACTATGAGCACATAACACCGGACATACCATGTCAACAAGTCCTACTGAAGTACGTAAGACATCACTATGAGCACATAACACCGGACATACCATGTCAACAAGTCCTACTGAAGTACGTAAGACATTACTATGAGCACATAACACCGGACATACCATGTCAACAAATCCTACTGAAGTACGTAAGACATTACTATGAGCACATAACACCGGACATACCATGTCAACAAATCCTACTGAAGTACGTAAGACATCACTATGAGCACATAACACCGGACATACCATGTCAACAAATCCTACTGAAGTACGTAAGACATCACTATGAGCACCTAACACCGGACATACCATGTCAACAAGTCCTACTGAAGTACGTAAGACATTACTATGAGCACATAACACCGGACATACCATGTCAACAAGTCCTACTGAAGTACGTAAGACATTACTATGAGCACATAACACCGGACATACCATGTCAACAAGTCCTACTGAAGTACGTAAGACATTACTATGAGCACATAACACCGGACATACCATGTCAACAAATCCTACTGAAATACGTAAGACATTACTATGAGCACATAACACCGGACATACCATGTCAACAAATCCTACTGAAGTACGTAAGACATTACTATGAGCACATAACACCGGACATACCATGTCAACAAATCCTACTGAAGTACGTAAGACATTACTATGAGCACATAACACCGGACATACCATGTCAACAAATCCTCCTGAAGTACGTAAGACATTACTATGAGCACATAACACCGGACATACCATGTCAACAAATCCTGCTGAAGTACGTAAGACATTACTATGAGCACATAACACCGGACATACCATGTCAACAAATCCTACTGAAGTACGTAAGACATCACCATGAGCACATAACACCGGACATACCATGTCAACAAATCCTACTGAAGTACGTAAGACATTACTATGAGCACATAACACCGGACATACCATGTCAACAAATCCTACTGAAGTACGTAAGACATCACTATGAGCACATAACACCGCACATACCATGTCAACAAATCCTACTGAAGTACTTAAGACATTACTATGAGCACATAACACCGGACATACCATGTCAACAAATCCTACTGAAGTACGTAAGACATTACTATGAGCACATAACACCGGACATACCATGTCAACAAATCCTACTGAAGTACGTAAGACATTACTATGAGCACATAACACCGCACATACCATGTCATCAAATCCTACTGAAGTACGTAAGACATTACTATGAGCACATAACACCGGACATACCATGTCAACAAGTCCTACTGAAGTACGTAAGACATTACTATGAGCACATAACACCGGACATACCATGTCAACAAATCCTACTGAAGTACGTAAGACATTACTATGAGCACATAACACCGGACATGCCATGTCAACAAGTCCTACTGAAGTACGTAAGACATTACTATGAGCACATAACACCGGACATACCATGTCAACAAATCCTACTGAAGTACGTAAGACATTACTATGAGCACATAACACCGGACATACCATGTCAACAAATCCTACTGAAGTACGTAAGACATCACTATGAGCACATAACACCGGACATACCATGTCAACAAGTCCTACTGAAGTACGTAAGACATCACTATGAGCACATAAAACCGGACATACCATGTCAACAAGTCCTACTGAAGTACGTAAGACATTACTATGAGCACATAACACCGGACATACCATGTCAACAAATCCTGCTGAAGTACGTAAGACATTACTATGAGCACATAACACCGGACATACCATGTCAACAAATCCTACTGAAGTACGTAAGACATCACTATGAGCACATAACACCGGACATACCATGTCAACAAATCCTACTGAAGTACGTAAGACATTACTATGAGCACATAACACCGGACATACCATGTCAACAAATCCTACTGAAGTACGTAAGACATCACTATGAGCACATAACACCGGACATACCATGTCAACAAATCCTACTGAAGTACGTAAGACATTACTATGAGCACATAACACCGGACATACCATGTCAACAAATATACTGAAGTACGTAAGACATTACTATGAGCACATAACACCGGACATACTATGTCAACAAATCCTACTGAAGTACGTAAGACATTACTATGAGCACATAACACCGGACATACCATGTCAACAAATCCTACTGAAGTACGTAAGACATTACTATGAGCACATAACACCGGACATACCATGTCAACAAATCCTACTGAAGTACGTAAGACATCACTATGAGCACATAACACCGGACATACCATGTCAACAAGTCCTACTGAAGTACGTAAGACATCACTATGAGCACATAACACCGGACATACCATGTCAACAAGTCCTACTGAAGTACGTAAGACATTACTATGAGCACATAACACCGGACATACCATGTCAACAAATCCTACTGAAGTACGTAAGACATTACTATGAGCACATAACACCGGACATACCATGTCAACAAATCCTACTGAAGTACGTAAGACATTACTATGAGCACATAACACCGGACATACCATGTCAACAAATCCTACTGAAGTACGTAAGACATCACTATGAGCACCTAACACCGGACATACCATGTCAACAAGTCCTACTGAAGTACGTAAGACATTACTATGAGCACATAACACCGGACATACCATGTCAACAAGTCCTACTGAAGTACGTAAGACATTACTATGAGCACATAACACCGGACATACCATGTCAACAAGTCCTACTGAAGTACGTAAGACATTACTATGAGCACATAACACCGGACATACCATGTCAACAAATCCTACTGAAGTACGTAAGACATTACTATGAGCACATAACACCGGACATACCATGTCAACAAATCCTACTGAAGTACGTAAGACATTACTATGAGCACATAACACCGGACAAACCATGTCAACAAATCCTACTGAAGTACGTAAGACATTACTATGAGCACATAACACCGGACATACCATGTCAACAAATCCTACTGAAGTACGTAAGACATTACTATGAGCACATAACACCGGACAAACCATGTCAACAAATCCTGCTGAAGTACGTAAGACATTACTATGAGCACATAACACCGGACATACCATGTCAACAAATCCTGCTGAAGTACGTAAGACATCACTATGAGCACATAACACCGGACATACCATGTCAACAAATCCTACTGAAGTACGTAAGACATTACTATGAGCACATAACACCGGACATACCATGTCAACAAATCCTACTGAAATACGTAAGACATCACTATGAGCACATAACACCGGACATACCATGTCAACAAATCCTACTGAAGTACGTAAGACATCACTATGAGCACATAACACCGGACATACCATGTCAACAAATCCTACTGAAGTACGTAAGTTAGACCTTTTATTACATTATCTTGTCATAAATAGTGGTCACTGGTTTTCTAGACTTATGCTTGTAATCAATTATTAATTTTATTCAAAATTTCATTCAATATGTTTTACATTAGTTTTGGTGAAATGATCATCAGCTCACATCGACTCACTGTTATTTACAGCAATCATGATCAGATTAGCACTATTGATGCCTTGAAACGAACCTTAGTTGGCAGAGAATGGATACATACTGTAAAGCTTGAAATTAACGCGAGCATGAATTAAACGCAAAAAATGCTAGTGGTCTTTGCTCGCATTAATTAACTTCACATATATATGTCTCTAAATGACTATCAACAATAAGACAGACACACTGCACACTTTGGATAGCGGAAATACCAACTTGAATATAAACACAAACACGGTTTATTGAGCAGCAGTTGTAACAAGTATATAACAATGTCATTCAAAGAATAGGAATTGCACAATGGGCATCCAGTGAGTTTTCACTGCTGGGGTCAAGAGTTCTACCCACTCGTGCCAAGCTTGTTGACACCTTCTCCGCATACCAATCAGTGAACTGTTGTTGGTTCAATTATTATATTGCCTTTGAACTTCCTTAATGCCAGTCAACAGAGTAAACATATTAACTGTTTGTTGTTTTTAGGAAATCACTGTTGATTGTTTTTACGGAAGTGCTCTACTCAGCCTTGATAAGCGGTGTATTTGTATTTGCTGTTTGAATTGATTAAGGATAGGTTGCATTAAGGTAAGGATATGTATCATTCCACCCAGGGGATGGGGTGGGGGGAGACGCATTGATATTGAGTCGCATTTTTGGCTAGGGGTCAGCAGTCGTATTGATTTGGAGACGCATTAATTTCCAGATAAACAGTATTTAATAATTGCCATACATGACTCGTTAAAAGCCATATATACTGAACAACAAAAGTTCCTGTGACATTGAATAAGATTTAATGCAGAGTTATGTTTTTTACCAAATCTGAGACAATTTCGGTTTGCAACAGATAAAAGCCTCCCATAAGTGTTCAAATGGTTTAATTTGCCATACTGACTTCAGACAATATGCGTGATTTCATAAAAAAACAAGAACATGCCAAAATGTCAATTTACAAATCAATAGCGTGTGTGTCCATCTCTGGTTGCGATGCAAGCTACACATCTTTGTCTCATGGAATGGACCAGGCGTCGCACAAAGTCCTGTGGGATATCTGTCCATATCTGCTGGAGCATGTTTCGAAGTTCCTGGAGTGTCTGTGGACGACGTGGTTGACGTCGAAGTCACATGTGCTCGATTGGTGAGAGATCAGGGGAGCGAGCCGACCAGGGGATGACATTCACGTTGTTTTGCTGAAGAGAATCCTGAACAAGTCGAGCAATATGAGGTCGGGCGTTGTCATGTTGAAAGTGTGGGCCTGGGCCATGACGACGCAAAAACGGTAGAACAACAGGGCTGATGATCTCGTCGCGGTAGCGCTGTCCATTGAGATTTCCCCCTTACACTATCAAACGCGCCTCTGTCTTGCTGTAATCCCACCCCATACCATCATGTTGCCGCCCCCGAACCAATCTTCTTCCATGACACAATGATTGACGTAACGTTCACTTCGACGTCGGTACACTTGAATCTGTCCAATGCTGTGGCTGAGGTGAAAACGAGACTCGTCAGTGAATAGAACTTGTCCCCACTGCATGGCCGTCCAGCGTAGATGCTGTCTGCACCACTGTAGACGTGCTTGACGGTATTCCTGTCAAAATGGGACGTCTGGCGGGTCTTCTGGCGACAATCCCTGCACATCTGAGGCTACGATGTACGGTTTGTGAAGATATTCGTCGAAGGCCAGGGATGCTTCTTGCAGTCACTGTTGCTGGCTAGAATCGATTTCATAGGTGTGTTGTTCGAATCCAGTTGTCTTGTTGAATATTGGTTACGCTTGGCCTGCCACTCCGAGGATGGTCTGTGACTGCATTCGTCTGTTGCCAACGTTGCCATAAACACCAAATGGTGTTTCTGTGGACGTTACATTGTCTTTCAACATCACATTGACTCGATCCTTCTTCAAGCATACCAATAGCTCGCAGACGCTCATTTTCGGACGGGCGTTGCATTTCGGAATGTTGAATAATTGCATAATTTTGTTGTTTTTCTGAGTGGTTGTTGTCAGCACGATGCTAAAAATGCATATTGAATCCCGTTAACGCCCATGTTTTTATACCCATTCTTGGGTAGTGAAATGCATGGGGCTTGCATAAAAGTCAACTTTTGCATGGAATGCATGCTTTTCTGTAGCAGTTGTGACTTGATTCCATACATGTACTACAATATTGAAAACCAAACTTAACTTGTTTGAAAAATACACTAAAATATTGGTGTGACAGGAACTTTTGTTGTTGAGTATATGTCATGGTTTGATTATTATATATGTCAACATGTTTTCGCAGGAAGATTCAAACGTGCCTGGCCAAACTGAAAGAAGTAAGTGCAATCAGCAGTGTCTAAGAGCTCTGCTTACGGCTATTATTATTTGAAATATAGAAAAAATGACGCAACTAAAAGAAAACAATATTCGAAAATATTATTCCAGGTAAAATACTAGTTTCTGAAATAATTGCTTAATATTATTGCATTAAAATTCTGTGAAAATGTATGTTAAAGGGTAAAAATATCATTTATACTTATCCCGACTCACACTTATTGCTTATTTCATCTCATTCCGCAAAGGTAGTGGAAACTCCTGTGCTGTGTTCCCAAGAACAGAGATCAAAATCTCACCAGAACACACCCCTCAGCCACACCGGAAGCACCTGACCAAGCCAGTACACTCATCACTCTCTCATTTGGCTTACCCGTAACAGCCAAAACATGTATACTGAAAGTGAGGATGGCTGGGAGGGCGCTTTAGTGTATGAGTCATGATCAGTATAAGTGATACTTCTACCCTAAAAAATACATATTTTACCTTTTCCTGACTAATACTAATTGCCTGAATCCCACGGTTGGTGGTGGGATCCATCTTATACTTGATTCAGATTATGATCCGTTCAATAAGAAAAAGAACATGGTTTCTTTTTAATCTTCTTGGATATCAGTCTGCAGTGGGGCACCACCTCCGTGATTGAGAGTAAATCAAGAGATTTCATGGATTTTGTCAGTGTGCATAAAATTCTATTCCAGCTTACTTAGAAGGGTTCTCGTGTTAAGAAAAGGTCATAATCTTGACACAATCATTATCACCCATTTTCTGAACTATATAGTTCAACTGGAAAGCATGGACTCTCAAATGGTGGTTATGGGTCAGTAACCTGACGTCTACAAATCTGCCTGATTTTGGGTGAGTTTGATTTTAGTTACCTTTGGTAATGTACTGTCAACTGTTCAGCAACCAGTAAGGGTCACGAATCTAGTGCGGCTGAAATCTATGGCATGGACTTGTGACATTCTGGCAGCTGTAGCTAAGGAGAGTAAAAACAAAGTTTTCTGTGTCAGATGTTCAAATGTCTCTCCTAAGGGTTTCGTAAGTGTCACTGGTAAGATGCTAGAGGGTCTGGAACTTGGGAAACGAGGGTACTCATTTAATTGTTGAATCTGGTTGTGAATAGGTCCACTGATGGGCAACCTCCTTGTCTTATCGCCAGCTGGAATGCTTCTGGGTAAAGATTGGAGATTGTTTTGATGGCGTTGGCTAGTACGTTTGAACTTCCAGGTATGTGTCATGCCTTTATGTTTAGATTTAGACTGTCTGTGGGCTGAAATAGTTAAAAGGTAAACCTCAGCAGCATAGCTGTCCCTTGGGGATTTATGTAGAAGGCCACTGTTGAGATGTCCGGTCTGATCATGAGAAACTGGTATCTCAATAGAGGGTTGATAGCCTGGATCACTGCCTCTTCTCCAGAGAGGGTGCCGTAGGTACCGACAGACTGTAGCCTTTCTTTAGAATGTTTGTAACAAATGGGTTGAGTAGGATGTCCCAATTTCTCATATATGTTTGTAGCCTTCCACCTATGGATGATTGTTGTACTTGAATGATTGGGGGTGGGAGAACCCAATTGCCCAAAAGTACCTCTTCATCAGCGGTAGTGACGGCCTCCTCTGGAGTCGCGGCCACAACCAAACAGATCTCATGATGACGACTTACCTCCTCTGTAGGCGGAGAATTTCTTGTCCTCAGCCTACCGTATTCAGGAGAACCAGCTCTCTAAGGTGGTCTTTTGAATGTACTGTTTGAACATAGAGTTCATAGTTTGGACAGATTTAATTAGCATCTGGTCCTTGGAATGCTGTACAAATTCTATATTGATGCCACAGATCTGAACGTTGAAGATAGTAGGTGAATCCCAAGGTTGATGTGAGAAAGGCTTTGTGTAGAGGTCCGACCACTTAGACCAAGTGATTTAACAGTGTAAGTCCGGCTGAAGCGGAACTGATTTGGTCAGAAATGGATCCTAACACTTCTGCTGGCTAGCCATAGCTGACAGTAGCATACCCTCGCAGTTGGATTTTGGGTTCTTGAGGTGAGAGAGCATCGCTTAATTAATAGAACGCAACATGGTCAATCCCAGGACAGCTTGTCTGATTGTTGTGTCCAGTTGTATGACTCTGAAGGTCATAATAAATCATAGTCTTTCTCCAACTCCTGAGCCCGTAAGAACAGTGTCATGCTGTGTAAGGGAATATATGCTGTGTAAGGGGTTGATATGGGGTTGGTAAACACTGAGTCCTAGTAGCCTTGGTGAAGGATGTGTTAATATTCTTTGTGAAAAGTCGACATAGATAGAAGGTATTTCCTCATGAAATGTATGTATCAGCAACTACTGGTCGGCATAGATAGAAGGTATTTCCTCATGATGTGAGGATGTATCAGCAACTTCTGGTCGGCATAGATAGAAGGTATTTCCTCATGATGTGAGGATGTATCAGCAACTTCTGGTCGGCATAGATAGAAGATATTTCCTCATGACGTGTGGATGTATCAGCAACTTCTGGTTGGTGTAGATAGAAGGTATTTCCTCGTGACGTGAGGATGTATCAGCAACTCCTCGTCGGCATAGATAGAAGGTATTTCCTCATGACGTGTGGATGTATCAGCAACTTCTGGTTGGTGTAGATAGAAGGTATTTCCTCATGACGTGTGGATGTATCAGCAACTTCTGGTTGGTGTAGATAGAAGGTATTTCCTCATGACATGTATGTATCAGCAACTCCTGGTCGGCATAGACAGAAGGTATTTCCTCATGATGTGAGGATGTATCAGCAACTCCTGGTCGGCATAGATAGTAGGTATTTCCTCATGATGTTAGGATGTATCAGCAACTCCTGGTCGGCATAGATAGTAGGTATTTCCTCATGATGTGAGTATGTATCAGCAACTCCTGGTCGGCATAGATAGAAGGTATTTCCTCATTACGTGAGGATGTATCAGAAACTCCTGGTCGGCATAGATAGAAGATATTTCCTCATGATGTGAGGATGTATCAGCAACTTCTGGTCGGCAAAGATAGAAGATATTTCCTCATGATGTGAGGATGTATCAGCAACTCCTGGTCGGCATAGATAGAAGATATTTCCTCATGATGTGAGGATGTATCAGCAACTCCTGGTCGGTTTAGATAAAAGGTATTTCCTCATGATGTTAGTATGTATCAGCAACTCCTGGTCGGCAGAGAACGAAGGTATTTCCTCATGATGTGAGGATGTATCAGCAACTTCTGGTCGGTGTAGATAAAAGGTATTTCCTCATGATGTGAGTCTGTATCAGCAACTCCTGGTCGGCAGATATAGAAGTTATTTCCTCATGACGTGAGGATGTATCAGCAACTCCTGGTCGGCAGAGACAGAAGGTATTTCCTCATGATGTGAGAATGGATCAGCAACTTCTGGTCGGCATAGATAAGATGTATCAGCAACTCCTGGTCGGCACAGATAGAAGATATTTCCTCATGACGTGAGGATGTATCAGCAACTTCTGGTCGGTGTAGATAAAAGGTATTTCCTCATGATGTGAGTCTGTATCAGCAACTCCTGGTCGGTTTAGATAAAAGGTATTTCCTCATGATGTTAGTATGTATCAGCAACTTCTGGTCAGCATAGATAAAAGATATTTCCTCATGACGTGAGTATGTATCAGCAACTCCTGGCCGGCATAGATAGGATGTATCAGCAACTCCTGGTCGGCATAGAACGAAGGTTTTTCCTCATGACGTGAGGATGTATCAGCAACTTCTGGTCGGCATAGACAGAAGATATTTCCTCATGACGTGAGGATGTATCAGCAACTTCTGGTCAGCATAGATAGAAGATATTTCCTTATGATGTGAGTATGTATCAGCAACTTCTGGTCGGTGTAGATAGTAGGTATTTCCTCATGACGTGAGGATGTATCAGCAACTTCTGGTCGGCATAGATAGTAGGTATTTCCTCATGACGTGAGTATGTATCAGCAACTTCTGGTCAGCATAGATAAAAGATATTTCCTCATGACGTGAGGATGTATCAGCAACTCCTGGTCAGCATAGATAAAAGATATTTCCTCATGACGTGAGTATGTATCAGCAACTTCTGGTCAGCATAGATAAAAGATATTTCCTCATGACGTGAGGATGTATCAGCAACTCCTGGTCAGCATAGATAAAAGATATTTCCTCATGACGTGAGGATGTATCAGCAACTCCTGGTCAGCATAGATAAAAGATATTTCCTCATGACGTGAGGATGTATCAGCAACTCCTGGTCGGCATAGATAAAAGATATTTCCTCATGACGTGAGTATGTATCAGCAACTTCTGGTCAGCATAGATAAAAGATATTTCCTCATGACGTGAGGATGTATCAGCAACTTCTGGTCAGCATAGATAAAAGATATTTCCTCATGACGTGAGTATGTATCAGCAACTCCTGGCCGGCATAGATAGGATGTATCAGCAACTCCTGGTCGGCATAGAACGAAGGTTTTTCCTCATGACGTGAGGATGTATCAGCAACTCCTGGTCGGCAGAGATAGAAGGTATTTCCTCATGACGTGAGGATGTATCAGCAACTCCTGGTCGGCATAGTTAGGATGTATCAGCAACTCCTGGCCGGCATAGTTAGGATGTATCAGCAACTACTGGTCAGCATAGATAAAAGATATTTCCTCATGATGTGAGGATGTATCAGCAACTCCTGGTCAGCATTGATAGGATGTATCAGCAACTCCTGGTCGGCATAGTTAGGATGTATCAGCAACTCCTGGTCGGCATAGATAGAAGATATTTCCTCATGATGTGAGGATGTATCAGCAACTCCTGGTCGGCATAGATAGAAGGTATTTCCTCATGATGTGAGGATGTATCAGCAACTCCTGGTCGGCATAGATAGAAGATATTTCCTCATGATGTGAGGATGTATCAGCAACTTCTGGTCGGTGTAGATAGAAGGTATTTCCTCATGACGTGAGGATGTATCAGCAACTTCTGGTCGGTGTAGATAGAAGGTATTTCCTCATGACGTGAGGATGTATCAGCAACTTCTGGTCGGTGTAGATAGAAGGTATTTCCTCATGACGTGAGGATGTATCAGCAACTCCTGGTCAGCATAGATAGAAGGTATTTCCTCATGACGCGAGTATGTATCAGCAACTTCTGGTCGGTGTAGATAGAAGGTATTTCCTCATGACGCGAGTATGTATCAGCATCTCCTGGTCGGCATAGATAGAAGGTATTTCCTCATGATGTGAGGATGTATCAGCAACTCCTGGTTGGCATAGATAGTAGGTATTTCCTCATGACGCGAGTATGTATCAGCAACTTCTGGTCGGTGTAGATAGAAGATATTTCCTCATGACGTGAGGATGTATCAGCAACTTCTGGTCGGTGTAGATAGAAGGTATTTCCTCATGATGTGAGTATGTATCAGCAACTTCTGGTCGGCATAGATAGAAGGTATTTCCTCATGATGTGAGTATGTATCAGCAAAAGATTGCTCAAATACATCCTCCTCACTGTACAAAGAAGGGGTTGTGCGGGTTTGGAGCCGTAGTAGAATGGTGTGAGACACTCAAGTAGATGCAGTAGACAGTGTAGGTGGTTTGCTGAGAGTGTGTTGTTGCTGCATAGCAAGGATCACTTGCAGATTAACATTAGCTACGAAATCGGTGGACAAAGGAGGCCTGGTACCTTGCTGATAAAAGGCAGGTTGCATGAATGTAGCAGGCTGTACAAACATCTGCGCCTGTGTAAACACTGAGGCCTGCGTGAACACTGTGTTTTGCATGAACGGGAGGGGTTTAGTGAAGGTATGGGGCTGCACGAAGGCTTGCATCTGTGCAATTGCCTGAGGCTGCGTGCAACACTTTAAGATGGATTTAACCAGTCCCTTGTTTTATCCACTTTTCTGCCGGGCACCAGGCAGGTTGACAACAAGTAACATCCTCTCCCATATTTTGGTATGATGCACACAGGGATCGAACCACCACCCTTTCACTCCATCCACTTGACCACGGAGGAAGTATCTCGGAAGTAAAATGAGTTAGGAACTTTGTTCAAACTTAGTCTTCATTTCTCATATATATATCTTGAGGTATTTCATATTTTCTTTGACAAATTAAATACTTTCACACCCAGCTACTTAGCTTATCAGTTTGCTGCAAGATGTATTTGTGACTGGGCTGCCTGCTTTATCACTGTGGGCACAATTACAACTATCACATAACACTTGGTGGGCGAAGTACATCAGCTCTACTACAGGGAAACAATCAACAAACCTGGTTCATCTCTAACTGTTTTCCATCGCGCTGCTGCTCCTTGATCTTCTCTATCTGCTGCAACTTCTGCAACACAAGAACCATCGGATACACATAAGACACAACCACACAACACCATATACACACCAGACACAACTACACCACATCATATACACACCAGACACAACCACACAACACAAACAGATACACATCAGACACAACCACACAACACCATATACACACCAGACACAACCACACAACACCATATACACACCAGACACAACTACACCACATCATCAGATACACACCAGACACAACCACACACAACACAATCAGATACACATCAGACACAACCACACAACACCATATACACACCAGACACAACCACACCACATCATCAGATACACACCAGACACAACCACACACAACACCATATACACACCAGACACAACTACACAACATCATCAGATACACACCAGACACAACCACACAACACCATATACACACCAGACACAACTACACCACATCATCAGATACACACCAGACACAACCACACACAACACCATATACACACCAGACACAACTACACAACATCATCAGATACACACCAGACACAACCACACAACACCATATACACACCAGACACAACCACACCACATCATCAGATACACACCAGACACAACCACACACAACACCATATACACACCAGACACAACTACACAACATCATCAGATACACACCAGACACAACCACACAACACCATATACACACCAGACACAACCACACCACATCATCAGATACACACCAGACACAACCACACACAACACCATATACACACCAGACACAACCACACAACACCATCAGATACACATCAGACACAACCACACAACACCATATACACACCAGACACAACTACACCACATCATCAGATACACACCAGACACAACCACACACAACACAATCAGATACACATCAGACACAACCATACAACACCATCAGATACACACCAGACACAACTACACAACACCATCAGATACACACCAGACACTACACAACACCATCAGATACACACCAGACACAACGTCATCAGAGACACACCAGACACAACATCATCAGATACACACCAGACACAACCACACAACACCATAAGATACAAACCAGACACAACCACACAACATCATCAGATACACACCAGACACACCAGACACAACATCATAAGATACACACCAGACACAACATCATCAGATACACACCAGACACAACACCATCATATACACACCAGACACAACCACACAACAACATCAGATACACACCAGACACAACTACACAACACCATAAGATACACACCAGACACAACATCATCAGATACACACCAGACACAACCACACACAACACCATCAGATACACACCAGACACAGCACCATCATATACACACCAGACACAACCACACAACACCATCTGATACACACCAGACACAACCACACAACACCATATACACTAGACACAACTAAACAACATCATCAGATACACACCAGACACAACTATACAACACCATCAGATACACACCAGACACAACCACACAACACCATCAGACACAACATCATCAGATACACACCAGACACATCATCAGATACACACTAGCCACAACACCATCAGATACACACCAGACACAAGCACATAACACCATAAGATACACACCAGACACAACTACACAACATCATCAGATACACACCAGACACAACATCATCAGATACACTGACTTACTGAGTATGGTTTTACGCCGCTTTTAGCAATATTCAAGCAATATCACGGCGGGGGACACCAGAAATGGGCTTCACACATTGTACCCATGTCGGGAATCGAACCCGGGTCTTCGGCGTGACAAGCGAACGCTTTAACCACTAGGCTACCCGACCGCCCCATCAGATACACATCAGACACAACTACACAACACCATCAGATACACACCAGACACAACATCATCAGATACACACCAGACACCACACACCAGACACAACCACACAACATCATCTGATACACACCAGACACAACCACACAACACCATCAGATACACACCAGACACAACTACACAACATCATCAGATACACACCAGACACAACTATACAACACCATCAGATACACACCAGACACAACCACACAACACTATCAGATACACACCAGACACAACCATACAACACCATCAGATACACACCAGACACTACACAACACCATCAGATACAAACCAGACACAACATCATCAGATTCACACCAGACACAACATCATCAGATACACACCAGACACAACTACACAACACCATCAGATACACACCAGACACAACATCATCAGATACACACTAGCCACAACACCATCAGATGCACACCAGACACAACCACATAACACCATAAGATACACACCAGACACAACTACACAACACCATCAGATACACACCAGACACAACATCATCAGATACACACCAGACACAACTACACAACACCATCAGATACACACCAGACACAACATCATCAGATACACACCAGACACAACATCATCAGATACACACCAGACACAACTACACAACATCATCAGATACACACCAGACACAACATTATCAGATACACACCAGACACAATTACACAACATCATCAGATACACACCAGACACAACTACACATCATCAGATACACACCAGACACAACATCATCAGATACACACCAGACACAACTACACAACACCATAAGATACACACCAGACACAACTACACAACACCATCATATACACACCAGACACAACATGATCCGATACACACCAGACACAACCACACACAACACCATCAGATACACACCAGACACAACACCATCATATACACACCAGACACAACCGAACAACAACATCTAATACACACCAGACACAACCACACAACACCATCAGATACACACCAGACACAACACCATCAGATACACACCAGACACAACTACACAACATCATCAGATACACACCAGACACAACTATACAACACCATCAGATACACATCAGACACAACCACACAACAGCATCAT
The DNA here is from genome assembly GCF_023055435.1 of Haliotis rufescens. Taxonomy (NCBI): domain Eukaryota; kingdom Metazoa; phylum Mollusca; class Gastropoda; order Lepetellida; family Haliotidae; genus Haliotis; species Haliotis rufescens. Next base: position 1,715,785 of record NW_025964383.1, read on the forward strand.
ATACACACCAGACACAACCACACAACACCATCAGATACACACCAGACACAACCATACAACACCATCAGAAACAAACCAGACACTACACAACACCATCAGATACAAACCAGACACAACATCATCAGATACACACCAGACACAACATCATCAGATACACACCAGACACAACATCATCAGATACACATCAGATACACACCAGACACAACATCATCAGATACACACCAGACACAACTACACTACACCATCAGATACACACCAGACACAACCACACAACACCATAAGATACACACCAGCCACTACACAACACCATCAGATACACACCAGACACAACTACACAACACCATAAGATACACACCAGACACAACATCATCAGATACACACTAGCCACAACATCATCAGATACACACTAGCCACAACACCATCAGAAACACACCAGACACAACTACACAACACCATTAGATACACACCAGACACAACCACACAACACCATCAGATACACACTAGACACAACATGATCAGATACACACCAGACACAACCACACAACACCATCAGATACACACAAGACACAACCACACAACACCATCAGATACACACCAGACACAACATAATCAGATACACACAAGACACAAGACACAACCACACAACACCATCAGATACACACCAGACACAACATCATCAGATACACACTAGCCACAACACCATCAGATACACACCAGACACAACCACACAACATCATCAGATACACACCAGACACAACACCATCAGATTCACACCAGGCAACTACACAACACCATCATATACACAACAACACAGACTAACAGTTGGGTATTGTTTTTAGATGTAATTATTTGCATATATTGAATGTAACGAGTAGCCACTTAAAAAAACAGTTCCACTCAGTGAAATGTTAATTGGAGTACTGGCATGTACCTAAGTGACTGTAGATGCTGATATTATATTGTAGTGTCCCGGAACTGGGCGGTCATCCTTATAATAATGAAAGGAGGAAGGATACCATGTAAGCAGAGAAGTATCTCCATGTGAGTGTGAGCATCATACAGCATACAGCATACCTCTGCAGGATTACATAATGTAGGATGGACACAGACTAGAAATCCATATCAACCTAGCACCCTCAACTCCTTAGAGAAACCATCGCCTGGATGTGAGAATGAACACAACACTGTACAGAGGAAGTGTCCTCTAGTGAACTGTCATAGTGCAGTGACATTATGTATACAGAAGAAAGTGAAATTTTATGTACATGTATATCATTGATTTGAAAAAGACAGTGGAGTGGGATTGCTGTTTTTTTATATATGTATTAGTATTGGTAGGCCAGGAATGTAAGTTAAGCTAGTTCAGTTAGCTGTGTTAGTTAATTTGGAATTAGTTTAGATTTAAGTATTGTTACTGGGGTATCTTAAGGGAGGGAATAAAATCTTCAAAAACATAATCTGTGTTTGTTGTTGCTTCAGTACGTGACAAACACCATAAGACACAACAATACAATCATGCAGTCAACCAGTCAGCTATTCTACCTAGTTCCTGGTGTGTGTGAGAGGCAGTCACCTAACCAGCACATACCTTTTTGATTTTCCTCCTCTGTTTGTCCACCTCTGGGTCAGCAGGTGCATGCGCTGGTCCTGCCCCACCTACTCCCGCCTGGCCCCCCTGCTGTGCTGGCTGAGGGGGGCATGATGTCTGCACAGTGGCCCCACCCTCTTCTTCGTCTTTTCTTTTCTGGCAAATTGCAAGAAAGATACTTTAGTTGCTGAGAGGCATCAAAATTTAAACCCATCAGTCTCAATTAGCAGTTAACTCAACAGGCATTGTGTCCACACAATCCACTGTCTAGGCAGCTCTTACAACAAACATAAGGTGCTGAGCACCTGTTCTGCACCAGTCACACAGTCCACTGTCTAGGCAGCTCTTACAGTGAGTGAGTGAGTGAGTTTAGCAATATTCCAGCAAAATCATGGCCGGGGACATCAGAAATGGGCGGCAGCTCATACAACAAACATAAGGTGCTGAGCACAAGTTCTGCACAAGAGTCTGTATGGAAGGATTCTAACTCTAATGGTACTGAAATACTGTTTTCGGTTGTCATGGAAACAGGGATAACACACCTGCTCTGCCTTTGCCTTCTTTGCATCGCGTTTTTTCTTGTTTTTCAGAGACTGACCCACAGGTTTATCTGCAGAGGAAATGATGAACAATCAGTACACATCTTCACACCTGACTCCCTCTCTGCTGGATATTGCATAGCTCTCTGGCAAGGTGGTTTGATGGCAACTGGCCCATCACACCTTTCTTAACCGTCTCAAATCAGTTAAGCGCTAACATTTATAATTCAAACCCACACATTCTCCCCTTCCCACTGTTCAAACTAGAAATGCAAACACAGAGGCTCCCCCATCCCCAACCTTTTCCTGAATACCCCAAAACTTTCCTACCAGTAACATATAGCATGAACCAGTATGTCTTCACCAAATCATGTGACAGCTGACCTCACCAATATCTGTCAATATCCACCTTTGAAGACAATCCACTGGACCATCTACACCTATCCATTTCAGGATATGTACATATGTGTCCCCGCATCCCCATCGATCCCAGATTTGTTCGGATAGTGATGCATGTGTTGCTGTAGTTGACAAGGAAGACTGGAGTGGTGTGTTTGTCTGACACTCCAAACTGGCTGGTGTATGTCTGGACTACTCAGTGTTATGTTTTTTGTTGATCTACAAATATAATTGTGTCGTGAAACTATTGCGAGTGTGTGTCACTCAGTTTTCACAGTACTTTCCTCATAAAAAAAAATCTGGTTCTGAAATGAAGTCCAACTATTTTCCGGATGGGATAAGTTCACCCAGTGTTAGTCCCAATGAATTTACACACAAGTTGAAACAAGCTATCTTTCACATCCTACCCTGTCCACTGTCAGTCTTGGCATTCGTCGGGGCCTCAAACTCATGCAGCTTGAAGCTGGCAGCCTCTCCCCTGGCTCCGGGTGGACGATATACACCAACCTTGGCTGCAGAAGACGAAACAAAGTGATGCAAGGGAAACAACTCTCATTTCCGGCCATGCTTATTTGGTTTACACATGAAGCAGATTGACGTTATTAAAAGTATGATAATGTGTAGTTGTGGGAATGTGTGAAAGTTATCAGAATGATGTGGGTCAGTTAAATTAATGGATGCTCATGACAAACAACAGCGAGTCCTGTTGTCTATCATTTGTGGGATAACATATTTCCACATGGAAGAGGCAAGTGCTGGTGATACTGAGAGTCATTTGAGGCAACTGTAAAGGTAATTAGAAACATCTCCGAGAAGGTCAAGAAAGTAGCACGCGTTCATTTAGCGCTGAGGTGGGAAGCCAACAGATTTTTCGACAGATTTTTCACGACATTATCTGAGGAAATTTAAAGCAGCAGTCATACTCGGATGTGAAACAGGCGTTTCTAGACAGATTCAAGTTGGTACAAACAGCAGTTTCTCACCCCCTGGATGTTGCTCACCCCCTGGAAGAGCACTAAACACACCAGTGAGACACACATTACCCTGGATAACATCAGACACAAGAAAAGCTAGTCAAGGAGAGGAAATGTATTTTGGTAGAATGTAGTGAAGAGTTTCAAATGCAGTAAGCCAGGCAACATTGCAAAAACTTGCGAACAAACTCAACGACGAAAGGGTTCACAGGGACAGTGGAGGCATCTTGACAGGTGTGGCAGACAGGGACAGTGGAGGCATCTTGACAGGTGTGGCAGACAGGGACAGTGGAGGCATCTTGACAGGTGTGGCAGACAGGGACAGTGGAGGCATCTTGACAGGTGTGGCAGACAGGGACAGTGGAGGCATCTTGACAGGTGTGGCAGAAAGGGACAGTGGAGGCATCTTGACAGGTGTGGCAGACAGGGACAGTGGAGGCATCTTGACAGGTGTGGCAGACAGGGACATTGGAGGCATCTTGACAGGTGTGGCAGAAAGGGACAGTGGAGGCATCTTGACAGGTGTGGCAGACAGGGACAGTGGAGGCATCTTGACAGGTGTGGCAGAAAGGGACAGTGGAGGCATCTTGACAGGTGTGGCAGACAGGGACAGTGGAGGCATCTTGACAGGTGTGGCAGACAGGGACAGTGGAGGCATCTTGACAGGTGTGGCAGAAAGGGACAGTGGAGGCATCTTGACAGGTGTGGCGGACAGGGACAGTGGAGGCATCTTGACAGGTGTGGCAGACAGAGACAGTGGAGGCATCTTGACAGGTGTGGCAGACAGGGACAGTGGAGGCATTTTGACAGGTGTGGCAGACAGGGACAGTGGAGGCATCTTGACAGGTGTGGCAGACAGGGACAGTGGAGGCATCTTGACAGGTGTGGCGGACAGGGACAGTGGAGGCATCTTGACAGGTGTGGCAGACAGGGACAGTGGAGGCATCTTGACAGGTGTGGCAGACAGGGACAGTGGAGGCATCTTGACAGGTGTGGCAGACAGAGACAATGGAGGCATTTTGACAGGTGTGGCAGACAGGGACAGTGGAGGCATCTTGACAGGTGTGGCAGACAGAGACAGTGGAGGCATCTTGACAGGTGTGGCAGACAGGGACAGTGGAGGCATCTTGACAGGTGTGGCAGACAGGGACAGTGGAGGCATCTTGACAGGTGTGGCAGACAGGGACAGTGGAGGCATCTTGACAGGTGTGGCAGACAGGGACAGTGGAGGCATCTTGACAGGTTTGGCAGACAGGGACAGTGGAGGCATCTTGACAGGTGTGGCAGACAGGGACAGTGGAGGCATCTTGACAGGTGTGGCAGACAGGGACAGTGGAGGCATCTTGACAGGTGTGGCAGACAGGGACACATGGCAAGGAACTACCAGGCAGAGTTTCCAGGTTCAAACCAGGGAGACTAGATGTGGCTGAAGAGTGAGCAGAAACTCCGTAGCAGGAAAAGCTGTGTCAGCAATAACAGTAGGAACTGATTTGTGTAGAATTAAAGTACAAGGGGAGGATGGAGGGCAGAATTCTTGGAGTGAGTTGATACTGGGTCTCATAATAGTACCAAAACTGAAGATCTAGACAGGAGTTGGGGGACAAAGAGTGAGAGAGGTTTACAGTGGTGAGGAATTCAACATATCCAGCAATTCTTGGCATGGATTTATTTCCCAAATGAGGATTGAAAGTGACAATGGGGGATGCTGTGTGTTATGATTCAAATACAAAAGACAAGAATGTGTTTTTACTATAAAAAAAACATGTCTCCCCCTCCCTTCTTTTTTCTTGGTACGTTAGTTCAAGTTGTTACTATAAATGTATTCGCAAATCCGAAAAGCAATAATAGCAAGAAAATACAGATTGTAGATGAAGTACCTGCTGGCTGCTCTATCTCTGCAGATGACTCCACAGCCTTGTAGCGGACAGCCTTCTCTTTGTATAAACCAGGGGGCGCTGGTTTCCACAGAACTTCCCATAATTCTTGGCCAGCTTTGGTGGGTTCGTGGGCCAGTAACGTCCCTGTGTAGTGCCAGATCTTGTAGCTGGACAAATAAACAGCATAACATACTTCACTAATCTCACAGTACGAATCATGCAGCAAGCTTATATTACAACTGAAATAGAGTAAGTGCAAGTCCTGGAGACCATCTAACTCATGATGAGTTCACTGTAGTATGAGTGTCTATATATCAAGGTAATGGATTTCTCTGCTTCCTGCAACTACATGGATCAAATGGCTGCTCAAGTCCACTGCCGTAGATGCTAACTTACCAGTTGCCGACTCGTAACCGTGGGGACGTGGTGGCTGTGACAAAATGTTCTCCGTCAGGGCACCAATTGAAGGTGGTTGTGTCTTGGGCCTTCATCTGACAAATCAGTTTCTTCTGCTTCAGGTCCCAGAATTCCAAATTTCCATTCAAGTTTCCGAATCCAGCCAGACAAAGAAGTACAGCAAAGTCAAGGTCCATGTACAGAGCTAATGAAGACAGCTTTGGACAATCAATGCAAGTAGGTATACAGGGAAAACTCATGGTTTAATAGTCTACAAATCTCATCTTGGTACTTACACTGCCCACTGCAGACACATGAACTCCCTCTTACATTACAATCATAAGTAAGAAGCAGCCTGGAGGTAGGCTGACAAAGTACTGGGTAGTTTACACACAATCACTTGTCTAATCAATAGTCTGCGGATGTACAGCAGTCTTGTTATTCTTGGTACAACTGTTCAGCACAGGTAAAGGATATTGTTTCCTTGATCGTTGTAGTAGCAAAGATTGCGTGGTCCGGTGCCAAAGTCGAATAATGGCTCACACTTTATGTTGTAGAGAGTCACCTTGGAGGGCATGTCTGGGAGGGTTGAGGAACTACAACTGCTTACAATGTACTCAACTGGTGTTACAAGTATGGATCTCCAGTGATGAACGTAATCAATGAAACAGTAGAAACAAAATGGTATGAATAATTTATCATCACTCACTGATTTTTACAATTTCTCATGAATGAAAATCAAAATACCTGAGATTTGTGCCATGTGACTTGAAGTTTGGTTACATCGAGCTGTAGTGCCAGACCCATTTGATGCCTATTTCATGTGTGACCTTGACCTTGTCATATAACAACAGCAAGTTAACCTCTTGCTTTGCTTCGGCAACTGCTGCAGGTTGTTGGGTCTGCAGCTAATGACAGACAGCCAGCTATCTTAAAGAACCCAAAGTGAAACAAACAGATGGACTGCCTGCTGCGACTCTACCTCTGGGGTTCCAGCTGATGAAGTGACATCGTCCCCTACTATTACTGCTGACTACAGCAGCCCACGGCCTCTACCTCTGGCGTCACAGCTGATGAAGGGACATCGTCCCCAACTATTACTGCTGACTACAGCAGACCAAGGCTTCTACCTCTGGGGTCACAGCTGATGGAGTGACATCGTCCCTAACTATTACTGCTGACTACAGCAGCCCGAGGCTTCTACCTCTGGGGTCACAGCTGATGGAGTGACATCGTCCCTAACTATTACTGCTGACTACAGCAGCCCAAGGCCTCTACCTCTGGGGTCACAGCAGATGGAGTGACATCGTCCCTAACTATTACTGCTGACTACAGCAGTCCGAGGCCTCTACCTCTGGGGTTCCAGCTGATGGAGTGACATCGTCCCTAACTATTACTGCTGACTACAGTAGCCCAAGGCCTCTACCTCTGGGGTCACAGCTGATGGAGTGACATCGTCCCTAACTATTACTGCTGACTACAGCAGCCCGAGGCCTCTACCTCTGGGGTCACAGCTGATGGAGTGACATCGTCCCTACCTATTACTGCTGACTACAGCAGCCCAAGGCCTCTACCTCTGGGGTCACAGCTGATGGAGTGACATCGTCCCTACCTATTACTGCTGACTACAGCAGCCCGAGGCCTCTACCTCTGGGGTTCCAGCTGATGAAGTGACATCATCCCCAACTATTACTGCTGACTACAGCAGCCCAAGGCCACTGCATCATGGTCAGGAAGGATACAGCCATAAACCACACAAAACTCCTGGGACTTCAGATTTGGGTTCCATGTAATGTTGTAGATAGGTCCATTTTTGCCTGAAACATGAACAAAGAGGAAAACTAATCAACACAATGGACAGCGGTCTGCATGTTAGTTAGATCCCAATGTAGAGGCAAACCCAATTTTGTAGAATTTTCCTATTCGGAATATTCTATAAGTAATACGTTACCACTGTTATACCGAGGCTGTTGTCTCCCACAACTGCTGCTATAGCGAAATCTACCACAGAGATCTCAATAACCTCATGCAGCACGTGCGTAGCCACCTAGCTGCCATGTGACACCCTTCACTCTTGTCTCTTGCGAGAGCAAGTGCTCAGGGGACGGACGGGCGGGCAGCAGCCCAGTGGTAACGTATTACTTATAGAATATTCCGAATAGGAAAATTCTACAAATTACAAGTAATACGTTACCACTGTTATACCGAGGCTGACTACCACAGTAGGCGGTGGGGAGCACCTACAACCCGAATCCTGACTGCTAGCGTTCCTTCCGACCAGCGGAAGTAAACACCAAGGCGGAAGCACTCGATGCGCATGCACCTAGCTAGGCGTTACCCTATAGGAATACCAAAGCACTGTCAAGCGCATACCGTAAGGCTCACTCGTCATTGCCAAAACGATTGGTGACTCCAAACGGCCCCACTGGATAGGTATTTCATCGCCTCAGCGGATGAGAACACTGTATCCGCGTGAGCTAAATCTTAGATCAGGTTAAACAGTCGAAAAGAGGGAAATTAATTTCATTCGGACCGTATATCACAGAGCAAGCCTACTTAAAGTATGTATTAGGCGCGTGACCTAATTCCAGTATTTGTAAGCATGCATCACAAGGTTGGGATACACGACAGACAATTAAATACATAATTGTCAAAATACAAATGCGGACAAAGCACACAAAAAGCCGCCCTCACCTGTGGTGTGAGTGCGCTGGTTTGCGGGACCCCAACTCCTGTACCCACGGCAGTGGGAACATTGGAGTCGACCCAGATTGACCACCGTACAAGGTCTGACGCCTGAGGAGGTCGGAATTGCGCTGGGCACACCCCTTAGGTGACCTCTTGCACCACGATCAGCAGCCCAAGACGGTGCACACTCTCCACGTCGTCATCAGCGACCTGTTTGAGGTAATGATGGCAAAAACTGAGTCAGAACGCCAGTAACAACCTCGTAATATTCTGCGAACAGAGATATTCGAGTGTAGGGCAAATGTTGCCGCTAGCGCCCTGACCCCGCTACCAGTAACCCCGCGCCAGATTGACGACAGAACGAAGCCATAACGCAATCGAGTTGCGAGTTATGTCAGCAGTGCGATTAGGGTTACACGATATGAACAGACAGTCACGCCCTTGTCTGCGTTCATTCGAAGCCTTAAGATAATACTTAAGGGCCCTAACCGGACACAGCGATCTGTCCTCAGTATCAGCAGGATGTAAGATTTCCTTGAGTGATCTTACAGTGAATTCTCTCTCCGTTTGGCCCATGTCACATGCCGGAACGAAGCACTACTCAAGACATAGTTGGCAATGGAACCCCCGGAGAGTTTCCGGGTCTCTCGCAAGTGAGACATGAAACGAGCAATATCCTGCACAGATACCTTATCTGGCGAATGAATGTGATGTTTTCAACACCACTTCGTGAAAATAACCCAACGTGCATGATACACCTTCTGGGTGGAATCACGATGCATACTAACGTATGCCCGAGACGCCCGACGAGAAAAACCTTTACTCCTCAGACGCTCGGTGACAACATCCACGCGTGCAGATTGAACTGCCCTGCGTTTGGATGAAGCTGACGGGTGTGAGGGTGGATCAGGAGATCCGGTCTCACAGGCAGTGGGAGTGGCGACTGCGTGATCAGGGTCAGCAAGTCGGGATACCACGATCTGTTCGGCCACATGGGCGCGATCAGTAACATTCGACAGCGAACTCCTCGGACACGGCTTAGAATGAGTGGTATCAACGCCGTCGGTGGGTAAGCATAAGCGTCCATGCCCATCCAGTCTAACGCGAGAGCATCGTGATCGATGGCCCTCGGGTCCGGGACTGGTGATACAAACAACGGGAGTTGATTGTTGAACCCGGTTGCGAACAGGTCGACCATCAGACCACCCAAACGTTCGCACAGCCACTGAAACACTCCTGGGTTGAGCATCCTCTGTGGGGCTCGGATCCCGAGGCCTCGATAGAGCGTCGGCCAGTACGTTCCGCACACCTGGGATGTGACGGGCGCGTACCTGGCACGGGACACTGTCCTCGAACGTGAGATCGAGTAGCGAGTGACTGTGGGTTCCCCCCAGTTTGTTCACATAGGACACTACCGTTGTGTTGTCAGTCGCCAGCATGAGCCGGGCGTCGACGAGACGATGCTTCCAGTGATTGATTGCGTTTATCACTGCCTTGAACTCGAGACAATTGATGTGAAGACCTAGTTCGTCTACGCACCACAGCCCTGAGCTCACCTCCCCCTCTAGATGGGCGCCCCAGCCCACTAGAGAGGCGTCTGTATACAGGTTCAACGTGGCCCGGTAGGGCCGCATAGAGACTCCTGATAAGACATTGTAAGGGACCGTCCACCACTCCAGATGCAGGCGGAGCCGATCTACGAGGGCGACGGTCGTTCTGGTCTCCTCCTGTGCTAACAACTGGATTGGAAACCGTTGCAGCGGGCGGAGTTGGAGACGACCCCGATCGGTGCAGTCCAGGGCGGACACAAGTAGCCCTAACAGCTGTTCCCAAAAGTGAACAATCTGTGGCACCGATAAGACTTTGGCAATCATCGCCTGAATCTTGTGCCACCAGTCTGGGGGGACAAAGAGGCGATGGGTCACCGTGTCGAACCGACCTCCGAAGAACTTCAAGTTCTGTGAGGGGGTTAACTCGCTCTTGGGGAGATTGACAATCCACCCCAATTGCTCCAAGAGCCAAAGTGCAAAATCGAGCTGACGTGACAGCACGTCCGTCATTCAATTTGCAACTAGCGAGTCGTCCAGGTACGCGAAGTACCTGACACCCCTCCTGTGGAGGAACCCCACTATGGGGGTGGTGAACCGGGTGAACAGCCAGGGAGCGGACGTGTGAATCATTCTGAGTTCGGCACTGTCCTACTTGGGAACGAGAAATATCCTGGAGTAAAACCCCGGTGTTATTTCTGGTAGAGCTAACTCCCGTACTGCCCCTTCTCCACCAACCTGCCGATGGCATCGGCGAGGATGGGAAAATCGGTTTCCGAATCGAAACCTGCCAACGGGGCAACGGTGAGCGGCGGATTCGATCTGAGATCAAGCTGATAGCCGTACCGAATCGTGTTGACCACCCATGGGTCGTCGAACACTTGTTCCCAATTCTCCCAGTAAGTCTGGAGTCTGGCTCCCACTGGGGAAGGAGAGGGGGCCCTGACAGGCTGCGGCAGGCGCAACTGTCCAGGGCAAAGTGACTCGGGTTCGCCTAAGGGCCAACCGAAGTTAGCGCTGTCGGCATACGAACCCCTCCAATGAGAGTCACCTGGAGGGGCCCTTGCCGTCCTTAGACGACTTGGGATTCCCCAAGTTCCCAGTCTTCCCGCGAAAGGGCAGCTGATTGCCCATACCGGAGCCCTCAGGGCGGGGCTTCTTCCCAGAGGAAGAAGAACCCGACCCCTTAGACCTACAGGCCGCAGCAGCCTGGGACGCGCTCCGTTTAGGAGCGGTACCCAGGCGCCTATGCAGGGACACAACAAGAGCAAGTGTGTGCCGAGAGTCCTTGGCAACGTACTCCAGGGAAGCATTTAAACTGAGCAGGCAGTTGTAAATGCGCTGGTCACGGTCCGTGGGAGAACCTTCGACCAGACAGGCCGCTGCAGCCAAGTAAGTGTCTCCGTGAGACATGGCAAGCATGGAGTGCCGAGCGAGGGTGTTACGCAGTGTTTTTCGAACTGACTTTATTTTCACAAAGCTTGTCTATACATAGGCAATTTCACGTGCCGCACGATTTACATGAACAACAAAATCCGCGAAGCACTCAGCGTTCGCACGAATGCTCCCAGTTAACTCCCAGTGGTATTCCCAGCGAACATTTCATGTTCCTGGCTGTAGTTCTCCAGAACATTCCCCCCTACAAATGATAGATCCCAGTCTATCATTTCAAATAGTAGCTATCGATCACAACATAGTATACATGAAATAATATGCGAATTAATTGTTCATAAAAAGTCCACACATGTCCTGAAAAACAAAGCAGTCATTTCAACGTTCACATGTCTGTAAATAAGAAATATTCCACTTGAAAGCATGTCAATTCACTGGTAAGTATAATGTTCATTGTTAAAAAGAAAGAACACATCCTGTTTCATAAAATGAAAAATATTAATGTTTCAGTCACTCGAAATACTTCCTTGAATGTTCATCCTTGAATAACATCTTCTATCCATGAACTCTTCTGTCAATCCTCCATTCACGAATTCTTCTATCCGTTCCTCGAATCCTTCTGCTGTTCTTTGAATCCTCCATTCACGAACTCTTCTATCCGTTCCTCGGAATCCTTCAGCTGTCCTTTTGAATCCTCCATTCACGAATTCTATCCGTTCCTCGAATCCTTCTGCTGTTCCGTTCTGTTCTTGAAGTCTTCTCCAGCTGCAGTTCCTGAAACATTCCATTCCAGTGGACACACTTTTGTCACTGGTCTTGTGACAACACCCTTACTGGTCTGTATGTCAACGACTCGAACGTGTCCATCTCTTCCAGGATGTGTCTTTATGATTCGTCCGGTGATCCAACTGCCTCTAGGTGACTGAGGGGAGACAACCAGAACGACGTCATCTACTTCAAGATCACGGTTTGGTATAAACCATTTCTTCCTTGCTTGTAGAGAAGGAAGCCATTCAGACATCCACCGTTTCCAAAAGTGGCGTACAAGTTCTTGCACTCTTCGCCAACGTTTTTTCGGATTGAAACCTGTCTTATCAACCGACTCAGGGGCAAATATTCCACCCATCTGACCATGAAGAAAGTGATTAGGAGTTAGTGGAACGTCATCATGTGGATGTGTACTTTGGTAAGTTAAAGGCCTTGAATTGATCAGTGATTCAGCTCCGGTGAAGGCAGTCACAAGTTCTTCATCAGTGATGTCGCCATTGCCAAGGATTGCATATATAGCTCGTTTGGAAGACTTTATCATTGCTTCAAAAGCACCCCCAAAATGTGGTGAATATGGTGGGTTAAACTTCCAAGTAACTCCACGATTGGCCAAGGAGGTTTTAATGTAATCCTCATCAAGTTTGTCTCTAAGTTGTTTCAGCTCTTTAACGGCTCCTGTGAAATTTGTCCCGTTATCTGAAACCACTACACTTGGCAAGCCTCGACGGTTGACCATTCTGTAAAAGGCATTCATGAACGAGTCGCTATCAAGACCATATGCCATTTCCAAGTGCACCGCTCTAGTTGCCAGGCAAGTAAAGAGACAAAGGTAGCGTTTAATTCGTTGCTTTCCTCTACCTTGTATTGTGATGAAAGGTCCTGCAAAATCAACACCAGTTTGATCAAATGCTCTCAATGAGTATTTCAGTCTAACTTGTGGTAGTGGAGCCATGATTTGTACACCAGGCTTTGCCTTAAGTCTGCGACACCAAGAACATTCCTTTTCATATTCACGGATCTCTTCACGAGCAGAAACGATCCAGAAACGTGAAGATAGTACAGCAAGTATCTGATTTGTACCAAGGATGTGTTTTCCATCCTCATGATATTTCTTCACGATTAGCTTTGTTACCCAATTTCTTCTGGGCAATACTATCGGGAACCGTGCATCAAATGGGAGAAAATTTGCATACTGCAGTCTACCTCCACATCTAATCAACCCATCTTCATCAAGTATGGGATCAAGTCCAGTGAGTTTACTATTTGATGGCAATTGTTTCCTATATTCAAGTGCCGATACCTCCTTGGTGAATCCCTCCTTTTGTGCACTACCTAAATGATACATCTCTGCATCACTAAGCTCTTCGTGGCTTAGCCCCCCAGTGATTCTCAAACCTAATTCAGAACGACTGTTGTTCACAAATCTATAAACCCATGCTGTAACCCTAAGTAGTTTTTGCCAATCAGAGTGTCTTCTCGGATCTAATCTCCAACACCGGTCAGGTGTTACCATTGCAAAGAACTGCTTTGTCGACATAACAGGTTTCCTGGCTTCAGAATCATCCATTGTTTGGTTGTTCACCATCTGTAAAGGCCATTCGGTCACATCTTTTTCCAGAAAGTCAGGTCCAGAAGTCCATGCTTTGTTCAAATTAGCAACTGTTGTACCCCTAGACAGGATATCTGCTGGATTCTGAACAGAAGGAACGTAGTTCCACTGACTAGGAACAGTATTTTCTTGGATAAAAGCTATCCGATTAGCTACAAATGTTTTGAATGTGCGGCTATGGTTTTTTATCCAATACAGCACATTTTGACTGTCTGACCAAAGAATCACACCAGCAATTGGTATTTCAAGAGCTTTGACTACAGTCAAGATCAACTTAACGCCTAATACTGCTGCCATTAACTCCATTCTAGGAATGCTGACCGATTTCAGAGGTGCTACTCGACATTTTGATGCCACCAAGCGACTAGACACCATCCCATTTTGATAGGTAGTCACGTTGTAGACTACTGCCCCATATGCATTTTCAGATGCATCAACGAAAACATGTAATTTCCTGTTCTCAATTTTGAAGTTGAGTTGCAAGCATCTCGGGAATCTAACAGTCTCCAACTCTTTCATTTGATTGAGCCAAAGCAATGCTTTCTGTTTCAAATCATTATCAAGCTCTTCATCCCAATCTAAACCCTTGAGCCAGACTTCCTGCATGATGATTTTAGCTTTGATGATGAAAGGAGCAAGGAATCCTAACGGATCGAATACCCTAGCCATTTCTCTAAGAAAACCCCTCTTTGTAAGTATCCAACTGTTTTGTGCACTAGTACTTCGGAAGCTAAACTCATCATCCTTTGCCACCCACGTCAGACCAAGTGTTTTTGTAGTTGGCAACTCATCCCTACCAAGATCAACCTCAGTAGCCCTATTTTCTATGGGAATTTTCTGTAAGACTTCAGGTGAATTGCTTAACCACTTTCGTGCACACATGCCTGCCTTTCCCCACAACTCTGTAAGCTGCTCATACAGCTCTATGGCTTCGATCTCATTTGGAAGCGAGTCTATGTTGTCATCCATATAGGTCGACTTTAATACAGTCTCAGCAGCTTTTGGTAGAGTATCTTGAAACCTTCTAGCATGTTCTTGTGATATGTACTGTGCCAAAAACGGAGAGGCATTAACACCGAAGACTACTCTTGAGAATTGGTAAACCTGTGTCATGTCATTCTGATTGTTTGACCTCCAAAGAAATCGAAAGAATGACCTGTCCTTTGGCAACATTTCTATCTGAAGATACATTTCTGCAATGTCACATACTATGGCTACCGAGTACCTTCTAAACCTGAGCAATATCTGAAATAGGTCACCTTGTAACTTTGGACCTTGATGGATACTGTCATTCAATGATACACCTTCACATTTTGCTGATGCATCAAAGACAATGCGAACCTTGGTAGTTTCCCTATCGGGACGCACTACAGGGAAATGAGGTAAGTACCATCCACAGGGTACATCTGTTTCATCAATGGACACCTTTTCAATGTAACCTTTTTCAAGATACCGAGATATGATACCATCATAAGTATCAGCAACCTTTTTGTCTTTTGATAATTTCTTCTCTGTGCAACAGAGACGTTTGTAAGCTACTTCCCAATTGCCCGGTAAAGGACTTGCATTTTCCTTCCATGGAATGCCAATTTGGTACCGACCATTCTGGTATCTGATTGTATCTTTTACAGATTCAATCACAAATTCATCATCCTTGGAAAGGATAGATGTCACAGGGGGAACTTCATCAACTTCCCAGAATTTCTGTAATATTGAACTTAATTCAACTTCCCTACTGTCAGTGAAGAATGTGCCCGAATTCTGACAATCACTTAATCCTGGTATCCTACCAACACAGGTCCAACCCAATGGAGTTAACCGTGCTGTTGGCTCACCTTCCTGACCTGGGATATCCTGATAGGATCTATGCAGTTCAAGATAATCCATTCCAATAAGAAGATCTATTATATGAGGAGATTTGACTTTTGGAAACTCAATGCTGTCAAGGTGTTTCCATCTTCCTGCCAACTTCTGCCAATCAACAACCTGCATCTGTCCCGTAACCCGAGTAGTTGTTAAGGCAGATATTGTAGTATTGACTGAACCATCCAAACTCTCTAGTCCAACTTGAACTGACATAGTTTCCAATGTTTCATGTTGTCCATTGAGGACATTAACTGAAACTTTCTCTGTAGGACCCCATAACCCTAATTCTGAGGCAACATCTTGATTAATATAAGTCTGTGTGCTGGCATCATCCAATAGTGCATTAAC
Organism: Haliotis rufescens; assembly: GCF_023055435.1. Classification (NCBI taxonomy): domain Eukaryota; kingdom Metazoa; phylum Mollusca; class Gastropoda; order Lepetellida; family Haliotidae; genus Haliotis; species Haliotis rufescens. Next base: position 1,731,776 of record NW_025964383.1, read on the forward strand.
AACAATTCTGTTCTTTCCATTCTTTAGAACTACTGGCACCGTTCTCAATGATACTAGCGTTGACTTGCTAGATTTAGTGGAAGACATTGTAACTACAGATGGACCATGACTTCCATGTTGCTTTTCAGTTTCAGGAGTTTCAGCTTTAGAAACATTGTCACAAGTTCTCTTTGTTGAGTGAAGAAATCTACTATGAGTTGCGGTACAGTTATCTATTCCACAGGTGATTCTGCGTCTGCAACTATTACCTCGATGGTTAGTGCCCAAACACCTGAAGCAAAGGTTCAATTGTTTAGCAGTTTCCCATCTTGTGGGAACAGTCATTGTCTAGAACTGTTTACAGTTCCAAATATGATGACCACTTTTACAGAGCACACACTGAGCGTTCGTGTTAGTCTGTCGATCGCCAAAGTATGAACCCGATTTGCTTTGACCTCTAACTGTAATCCTTCCCTTTTGGGAAACGCCATGCAAAGTTTCTGATGCTACAACATTAAACTCAGTTTCTTGCAACACCCACTCACGCAATGTGTCTACCGATTCTTGACGCTCTCAATCAAAGACCCATCTTTGATAGTCAGTTAACATAGATTCTGTCATTTTCTTCAGTAACTGATTATATAATGCTCCATTGCCCAACTCTTCTAGTCTGTCAGTATCTCTAAGATTGACCACGACAGTGTCTAACATGTCAGCATACCGCTCAATATCCTTGACATTGCCAGGACGAATTGGCCTAAAGTTACACACTTCCTCCAACTGTAATGTAATTTGGCGTCTCTTGCCCCCATACTTCCTCTCTAATCTATCTAGTGCTACATCATATGCAGCCGCACTATGACCTAAATCTTGTATGACTTTCATTGCATCCCCAGCTAAGTACTGACGCAACTGTAAAAGCTTGTACTCGGGTGTAGCTGGAGCCTTATGAACACAAGCCATAAAAGCCGCTTTCCAACCCTCATATGATTTGGCATCACCCGAGAAAGTAGGAATGGAAACACGTCGCAACTGCTTCCACATATCATTTCCCAAATTGTAATTTCTCGAATTTCCAACAGTTTCTGGGGAAATTGTATGTCTAACATTCTTCTGTGTGATGGGTTCTGGCCTATTCATATGACTAAATTCATCTGCATTGGTCTGCTGCCGCCGACCTAACCCAATGACATTTGTTTGTGACCTCTGACCGAAACTAGCAACATCTAACCCCAACTGTGGTTCCGCTTGCTCGACGTGAGAAGCAGTGACAACAGTAACATGCTTTTCTTTTTCAGCCGTAAATAATCTGGATAATCCTGTTCTAACGCTGCTGAACGATCTCGTATCTGCCCTGTTTCGCAAATATTCTTGAGCTCGCTCTTGTATCTCATTCCCTATCTCCTCTATCTGTGTTATCTCGCCAGTAACTTTCGTCATGCTATCTTGATCACCTATTGTGTGAAATGTTTCAGACAATGCTATAACTATCTCGATAGCCTTCAGCTGACAATCATTAACTTTGTCAATCGCGTCTCGGATTTCTGTCCGAGTGGAACGATTCTCGTCATCAATAAGTCTTTCAAGTCTATTCGTTGCTTTAGTGAAGGCTGATTTGACTATAGCCTTCTTGCGTCTAAGTTCTGCTATTTCTGCCACATAGTCAGGAAAGTCATGAGCTGACTTTTTAGACCCTGTTTGCGACATGACTTGGTGCACGAGATTTAAAGAAACAGTCAACAAATAAGTTCAAAATCTATTTGTTCTATAAACTGTGACTAACTCCATTATAACCCTAACTAATGTCAACACACGACATAACATGCAACTATTCCACAAACGTGCACACTACTCTAAACTATTCAAAACCACGCTCTGCTACCATTTGTTACGCAGTGTTTTTCGAACTGACTTTATTTTCACAAAGCTTGTCTATACATAGGCAATTTCACGTGCCGCACGATTTACATGAACAACAAAATCCGCGAAGCACTCAGCGTTCGCACGAATGCTCCCAGTTAACTCCCAGTGGTATTCCCAGCGAACATTTCATGTTCCTGGCTGTAGTTCTCCAGAACAGAGGGCGTCCAGCTGGTGCAAGGTAGCTTGTGTTACCGTAGCAGCCGGTGGGGCACGGACACCCAACCGCTCAACATGGGCCTCCGCGGTAGGACCAGCCTCGGGAAAGGCAGGGTCTTGTACCAGGAATAAACCCTTTCTCCACGCCGTCGGAGGCAACGGGAGACCCCGACCGGAGGCCGCCGCGAAGGCGTTCTCCAAGGAAGGCTTGATACCGCGCAGCCAGGTTGATGCGGGGAAAGTCGTGTCGGAAGACTCATCGTATACCTCGGAGGAACCCACAGAGCCGTGGATTCCCCGCGGTACCGGCCAGGGTCGTGGCATGTCCTCAAAGAGGTCATAAACCATGGCCACGCGGTCCTTAACCGATAGCGGGAGCAAAGGTTCGGGGGAAGGACCGGTGACCACGGTAGCCGCCGCCGTACCAGTGGACCCCGCATCCACCGAAGTGGCCGGGGACGGAACAGCCAGCGGCCTATCCTGAGATAAGGCCGCCAGCTTGGAGTCCACAAGTTTTGCAAGTAATGCAGCAACGGAATCCCCGGACAGCCCACGGGCCACCAAGGGATCCGCCGCAGCTGTGGTGGTGGTACCCGCAAGGGGACCCCGACCGGACGAGCCGGCCACCACAGGGGTGGAAACGGACTGCACATACAGCCGGTAGCGCTCGCTTGCGGCACACCCCGCAGCTCCTGGTTGCGGGGGTAGAGGGGGTGGAGGACGGCGAAACATCCAGACATTTTGTTTGTACTATGAACAAAGAGCAAAACATGGTTACAACACACGCACCACAAATAGTCACAAACGAGTATTTTCACCAGAAAATAAACGAGCAATGCGAATAGAGAAGATACACATATAACATATAGAGAAATAAGTGATGTAAAAACCCCAAGATATACTAGAACAGGGGAACGTAAGACGCAACGTGCATACGAGACACCCCGCAAGTATATAGAAAAAAAGGGCGGGAAAAATATTTCCAAGAGTAGTTACAGCAAACGCCCCGTAAAAGCACAGTTTATTAGAGAGAATAAACAGTAATAAATATCACCGAATGGTCGGAGAAACAGGAACGCTCGAGCAGTTTATTGTACGTCTTGCTAGAGCAAGCAAAGAGACAAGAGTGAAGGGTGTCACATGGCAGCTAGGTGGCTACGCACGTGCTGCATGAGGTAATTGAGATCTCTGTGGTAGATTTCGCTATAGCAGCAGTTGTGGGAGACAACAGCCTTGGTATAACAGTGGTAACGTATTACTTAATGTAATTAACTAGGTCATACTCATTTACCATTTTGGTGAAACCCACAGACACTGACACAGTGCTGACAAACCTAAAATATAATCAGAGCCAATCTGGGCTTCGAACCCAACATCTTAGGGACACAACAATTACAACAGCTTATCCGACTGGCCAAACCACAACCACGACAACACACATGAAGTAAACTGGGAAACCCATGTGGATCCCCGTTACCTAGCAGAAGACTCATCCACTAATGGCGTATTCTGAGCTTCTATCATGTCTGATGCTCTGATTGGTCAATCGTGTGGTACAATTGACAGTCTCAACATGCTTAATGGAGAATCATCAAGTGAGCAAGTTAGGTTCAAATGAATTAAAACTGCTTTCAACGGAACATCAGGAATGTGTACAAGCTCAATGTCCCAAGTGATGCACATCCTAAATAATGGCCATTTTGGTCAGACACAAGCTAAGGTAAGGTATGGTGCTGACAAACCAAGCTTCATATTAGGGTGAATGGACCAGTGACTGGCACTGGGCTATCTCTTACTGTTTACTGTTTGTTGTTCAAAACCACACTCAGCAATATTCCAGCTACAATAAAGTGGCCTGTAAATAATCCAGTGGGGACCAGACATTGTGAGCATGATCCAAGCCATTTGGGTATGATGAAATACAATCAACAAAGTCCCTGTGCCGGACCAGCCTCTCTCCACTTGGTCCACATCCAACCAGCACAGGAAGCTGGGGACCTACTACAACCCAGAATCCCCATGGGGCTACGGAACTATCAGAGCTGCTGACAAAGTGATCATCTAAATAGTAAACCATACAGGCTGTTCACAGAAGTAAGAATACAAGCAGGGGTAGTTCAGCCTGTAGTGACTCCTTGAACAAATTATTATTTCAGCTATATGACCGCGGTCTGTAAATAATCAATTCACATCATGAGCGTCTATCTACGCAATTGGGATATGATGCCATGCATCAACCAGTTCAGCAAGCCTGACCACCCGATCCCATTACTCGTCTCATACGACAAGCAAAGTTGCCTTTCACAGCAAGCATGGGTTGCTGAAGACCTATTCTAACTCGGATCTTCATGGGTGTGTTGAACAAGTACATGATGAAAGTGCATTGGCTGCAGTGATCACAATACTGGTAGGGATGGCATACCGTATATAGCTGTGTATAAGGCGAGTTTTTCGTACCTAAAATGAGGGGGTTAAGAAGGGGGGTCGTCTTATACACGGAGTCGAAGATCTCACATTTTTTACCACTGGCGATGTCAACCGGCGTCTGATAGCCAGCCCAGCATTTGACAATAAAACTTCGCATTTCTTCCTAAATAACTGTTCCAATAACTATTTCCATACATAAACATGATTTGTATCTCTTTTCCTTGAATAAAGTTTTATAATTTCTGCAAATAAAGTTGAAATGACCCTCTCCTCGATGCAGATTGTCAAACCAGCTGACACGATAAAACAATCAACATCCGTGAGTAGAGAGCCGGAAGTACCGGTAAGCATTTGCATATTGCACATGTGACCTAACATGTGATAACCGGTGAAGCTGAAATCAATTCCCGCTGTTTTTACAGTTGTATTAACAAGTGTTGGAGACTGTGTGTACAAGTGATTGTGGAATAAACACGCTGAATGTGAAGCAAACATAAGCCTAGTTAGTTACAACATAGTTAATTGGCGATTAAATTACTCACCATTGTCTCTTATATGTTATTACTTCATAAATGAATTTTATTTTACGGGCACCAATTTGGTGTCGTACCGTGTAAACACAAAATGGCGACGTGTGCTGGAGTTACACACCTATCACTGTAGAAAAAACAATGCAAGATAAACATATTTTTATTGCATATATAAGGTTTGTGTGCGCACTTGTGATGTGCTTCATTCCAGGTCGCCTTATACACGGAGTATAGGATTTCGGGTTGATTTTGAAGGCGTGTACAGGGGGGTCGTCTTATACGTGGGGTCGCCTTATACAAAGCGATATACGGTACTCCAATTTCATCTCTCCACTGCTTACGGGTGAGGGAGCATCACTTCTATCAGCACTAGCAACAACCCTTACTTGCTTCCCCTCATGGGCAACAACAGGGGGCAGCACCCACAAAGGATGCATGTCACTTGCCCAGGGATGGTCAAAAGTAGTCCTAATCAAGTTATCTCCCTTATACAGAAACGTTGACTTTTCCATTGGTGCTATGCTGGAACAAATGCCCTGTTCAGCCCTAAGCCTTACTTAGAGGCACCAAGCAGCTCTCCCCTTTTGTGCTGATGTAGTGCAGGCCCTGTTCCCCGTAGTAGGAGGAGTCGGACACCTCCGTGGATGTCAGGATCAACACAGCAGTGCCTGCAACATGTCAATACAAGACAGTTAATACCAGATAACCTCTCAAAAATAAAACATACTTAGTGTTTGCTAAATCTGGTTATGGAAGTGGCTCAGGTGCAAATGTATTTAATGTTGAAGGTTAAGTGTTACTGTGCTGTGAGAGATGAACTTTACCCTGTTTGTTCCAGACCATGTAGACCCGATCGGCCTTTAAGGTTAAGTGTTACTGTGCTGTGAGAGATGTACTTTACCCTGTTTGTTCCAGACCTTGTTGACCCGATCGGCCTTGAAGGTTAAGTGTTACTGTGCTGTGAGAGATGTACTTTACCCTGTTTGTTCCAGACCATGTAGACCCGATCGGCCTTTAAGGTTAAGTGTTACTGTGCTGTGAGAGATGTACTTTACCCTGTTTGTTCCAGACCATGTAGACCCGATCGGCCTTGAAGGTTAAGTGTTACTGTGCTGTGAGAGATGTACTTTACCCTGTTTGTTCCAGACCATGTTAACCCGCTCGGCCTTGAAGGTTAAGTGTTACTGTGCTGTGAGAGATGAACTTTACCCTGTTTGTTCCAGACCATGTTGACCCGATCGGCATTGAAGGTTAAGTGTTACTGTGCCGGGAGAGATGTACTTTACCCTGTTTGTTCCAGACCATGTTAACCCGCTCGGCCTTGAAGAAGCTCTTGTTGGCCAGAGCAGCAGATGGGCCTCCGAAGTTTGGGTACTGGTACACACGCACAAATGATGGCTGACCCTGCAGAAAACTATGAATGTACAGAATCTCACAGATAGTAAAGTACATGTATCAGATTCATTTAACTACAGTGCACAGTGAAACACATAACATGCCCTGTGTTATTAGTGTATCAGTGTACCCCAACACAAGTCACTCATTCATCAGCCTTGTGTCAGTGTACCCCAACAGAAGTCACTCATTCATCAGCCTTGTGTCAGTGTACCCCAACACAAGTCGCCCATTCATCAACCTTGTGTCAGTGCACCACGACACAAGTCACTCATTCATCAGCCTTGTGTCAGTGTACCTCAACACAAGTCACTCATTCATCAGCCTTGTGTAACTGTACCCCGACACAAGTCACTCATTCATCAGCCTTGTGTCAGTGTTCCCCAACACAAGTCACTCATTCATCAGCCTTGTGTCAGTGTACCTGCACACAAGTCACTCATTCATCAGCCTTGTGTCAGTGTACCTCAACACAAGTCACTCATTCATCAGCCTTGTGTCATTGTACCTCCACACAAGTCACTCATTCATCAGCCTTGTGTCAGTGTACCTCAACACAAGTCACTCATTCATCAGCCTTGTGTCAGTGTACCTGCACACAAGTCACTCATTCATCAGCCTTGTGTCAGTGTACCCCAACACAAGTCACTCATTCATCAGCCTTGTGTCAGTGTACCTGCACACAAGTCACTCATTCATCAGCCTTGTGTCATTGTACCTCAACACAAGTCACTCATTCATCAGCCTTGTGTCAGTGTACCTCAACACAAGTCACTCATTCATCAGCCTTGTGTCAGTGTACCTCCACACAAGTCACTCATTCATCAGCCTTGTGTCAGTGTACCTCAACACAAGTCACTCATTCATCAGCCTTGTGTCAGTGTACCTGCACACAAGTCACTCATTCATCAGCCTTGTGTCAGTGTACCCCAACACAAGTCACTCATTCATCAGCCTTGTGTCAGTGTACCTGCACACAAGTCACTCATTCATCAGCCTTGTGTCATTGTACCTCAACACAAGTCACTCATTCATCAGCCTTGTGTCAGTGTACCTGCACACAAGTCACTCATTCATCAGCCTTGTGTCAGTGTACCTGCACACAAGTCACTCAATCATCAGCCTTGTGTCAGTGTTCCCAAACACAAGTCACTCATTCATCAGCCTTGTGTCAGTGTACCCCAACACAAGTCACTCATTCATCAGCCTTGTGTCAGTGTACCCAAACACAAGTCACTCATTCATCAGCCTTGTGTCAGTGTACCCCAACACAAGTCACTCATTCATCAGCCTTGTGTCAGTGTACCCAAACACAAGTCACTCATTCATCAGCCTTGTGTCAGTGTACCCCAACACAAGTCACTCATTCATCAGCCTTGTGTCAGTGTACCCCGACACAAGTCACTCATTCATCAGCCTTGTGTCAGTGTACCCAAACACAAGTCACTCATTCATCAGCCTTGTGTAACTGTACCCCGACATACAATAAGAGGCTCATTCGTCAGCCTTGTGTCAGTGTACCCCAACACAAGTCACTCATTCATCAGCCTTGTGTAACTGTACCCCGACACACAAGAAGAGGTTCATTCGTCAGACCATAAAAACAACACACTGCTTTGCCTGTAGACTAATGCTTAGTTTCTGAAAATTTATAATTTTGATAGAAACAAGTAACATCATTGAAATTGAGATGGGAGATGAACCTGAAAAACTCTAGACTTGCTTCATTTAGAGCTTTTGCATTACAGAAAGGGCTGGTCATAAGGGAAAATAATATGGTTCAGGGACTGTGAGACACATTCCTGGTTTAGTTTTTGTTGTCTTTCCAAACACCATAATCAGAGGTGGTTAGATCTCACCTTGGCCCCCGGCACATAGGCAGACAGTGTGTAGGGTGCAAGACTTGGGGCCACCTCATACTCCGATACTTTCTGTAAATGCAGCTTTGTCTTGATGCTTTCTGAAGAAAACATACACATATTAACAGCAATTTTGAGCAAGTTAAGATTTTCTACACAGCTGATTCAACCTTATATAGATAAGTGGCTCTCTGATCCTGCACACAACCATTGCATGTGCTCTAATAGACAGTTTCCTTCATTGTGACACACATGTAGTTGCAGGTGAGGCCAAATGCAGCTGGACAATTCCGGCCATAGTTAATGGATAACACTGTCTCCTGACAAATAGCTGTCATCAGCTGATTACCATGCTAGTAAGGCCTAGTGCAGCTGGACAATTCCGGCCATAGTAAATGGATAACACTGTCTCCTGACAAATAGCTGTCATCAGCTGATTACCATACTAGTAAGGCCTAGTGCAGCTGGACAATTCCGGCCATAGTTAATGGATAACACTGTCTCCTGACAAATAGCTGTCATCAGCTGATTACCATACTAGTAAGGCCTAGTGCAGCTGGACAATTCCGGCCATAGTTAATGGATAACACTGTCTCCTGACAAATAGCTGTCATCAGCTGATTACCATGCTAGTAAGGCCTAGTGCAGCTGGACAATTCCGGCCATAGTTAATGGATAACACTGTCTCCTGACAAATAGCTGTCATCAGCTGATTACCATACTAGTAAGGCCTAGTGCAGCTGGACAATTCCGGCCATAGTTAATGGATAACACTGTCTCCTGACAAATAGCTGTCATCAGCTGATTACCATACTAGTAAGGCCTAGTGCAGCTGGACAATTCCGGCCATAGTTAATGGATAACACTGTCTCCTGACAAATAGCTGTCATCAGCTGATTACCATACTAGTAAGGCCTAGTGCAGCTGGACAATTCCGGCCATAGTAAATGGATAACACTGTCTCCTGACAAACAGCTGTCATCAGCTGTAAATAGAGTGTGGACCAGACAATCCAGTGATTGATATCATGAGCATCGATCCATTGGGATCGATGACATGCTTCAACCAAGTCAGCAAGCCTGACCACCCGATCCTGTTAGTAGCCTCTTACGACAAGCATAGTCACCTTTTACAGCAAGAATGGGTTGCTGAAGACGTATTCTACCCGGATCTTCACAGGTCAGCTCGCTAAAGAAAGTATTATTTGGTTATACTAAATAACGCACTAAATACTACTAGGTTTACTTATTTCTGCATAGCAGACATAGGGCTATTCAAAGAAGCTGCCATACAAGCAGTCTTACACCTATCAAAACTTTACTACTTTAACACAAATCTTGTGAAAGAAATTGGTGTTTCCCAAAGATGTCATTGATTATATAGGGAATTCCCTAAATTGAAATTTATGCATGCATTTATATATCTAAATATATATTTAAAAAAATAATAGATAACAATTATCTACAATCAGTTGTCAAGTGTCAGTTCTGTTTCAAAGAGGGCAGTTTTCCTCATATTATTATGTACAACTGATCAATGATGGATATTATTGAACAGCTGTTGTCCTTTTATAGATAGATCTAGCAAGCTTTGAAGATGAAAATATAGAACTCGAAAAAAAGAGAATGTGACAAAATCTTCATTCGAATCTGAGCCCAAAGCCTTAATACCACGCCATTCAGTAGTATGAAATTTCCAACATATACAATGGTGTTGTTTACTTCATTTTGTTCAGATCGTCTGGGAACAGACACAGCCAATACACACCAACATTGACAAGGTACATGCCCTTAGGCATGTTTACATAAATGTTCCTACCATAACCACACAACAGCGGGGGATATTGTTGACAGTGGTAGTTTCATATTAATGCAGATAAAATGAAGATTATTATCTTATTCGGATCTAGGAAGAACAGTGGTGTTTTAAATATAAATAATAATATTACTGAAGTAGTATTTCATTAGTAATATTGTCAAAATAACTATTTAGCACAGAAATATCACTACCATTAAAAAATACTTCTAATTAGAACTTACAAAAGAAACATAAAGTATCTTCAGGCGTCATACAACACATCTTTACAAATGATTGAATGCTAATAGAAACACAACCTCTACACTTAAAACAAACCTAAACAAACCTTAAAATACCTTGAATTTGATAGAGAATATTCTATTTCCCAAACACCTATGTATTAGACTAAGAAAGTAACACCTCAATGCATGTAGATGCATGCGTCCCAGGTGAATCCCTTGAGGTGCATGCATTGACAAGTCTCCCTCCCACTGTTTGTCTGGTGATGAGTGAGCCAGTTGAGGCGGCCTCTGATATTCACCTTTACAGCATGTATGTGGCTCTCTTTGCAACAATTAGAACAATTGTTCTCACCAAATGACACAATACTTAATCACAGTATTGAGTTTTAAATCAAATACAAAAACAACTATTAATTTCCTCTGTAGGTTAACGAAGGAAAATACTATTGCCACTGTTACAACTTGCCAGTTGTGAGGATTGTAAACATTTGACTTCAATCTGAAAATACATAAGGTTGTTTTGCAATCTACAAAAAACACTACTGTATGCTTTCTGTCTTCAAATGACATTAAGTGTTTTACACACAATGCTGAGAGAACACACATTGCTTTCTTTTATTATAAACTGGCAGAAACTTTTATGGAATGATAATGTTTATACTGGTACAAGCAGGATTTTTAAAGATTGTTATTGCTGTGAAGACTATGTCAAGAGCTTTATGCCCCGGAGTTACAGATCTGCCTTTACAAAACTTAGATGTGGCATTGCACCTTTAAGGATCGAGGCAGGCAGATATACTAATTTATAGGTTGAAGACAGAGTGTGCTTTAATTGTAATGATCATCTTGAAGATGAAGATGAATGTCAACTATTCGATGATCTAAGATCTAGATTATTTACGGGTATAGCGGCTAAAATGTCCAACGTTTTAAACCTATCAAACAATGAGAAATTGTGTGTCCTTTTTAAACATGAGGTTTATGTCACTGCCAAAACCTGCTTTTTAATATTACAACACAGAAAACTATTGCTATATGGGTAAAACATTTTTTATCTGTATATATCATCAAGTTCTGTGTATCGTCTCTCATAACTTCATATGAGTGGCGCTGTATTATTATTTTTATGTATAAACATCTATTTTATGCATGTTTTTTTAAGATGTACAGCAGTGAAACGAAAATAAAATATCTGTCTGTCTGTAACAAAATATTAGTTGATGGAGTTAATGTGTTTCCAGCAACATGTCAACCAGCTGAACATAAACAATAAGGTGCCCATTGGACACTACATACTGATACTACATACTGATACTACATACTGATACTACATACTGACACTACATACTGACACTTCATACTGATACTACATACTGACACTACATACTGATACTACATACTGACACTACATACTGACACTACATACTGACACTACATACTGATACTACATACTGACACTACATACTGACACTACATACTGACACTACATACTGACACTACATACTGACACTACATACTGATACTACATACTGACACTACATACTGACACTACATACTGACACTACATACTGACACTACATACTGATACTACATACTGATACTACATACTGACACTACATACTGACACTACATACTGATACTACATACTGATACTACATACTGACACTACATACTGATACTACATACTGACACTACATACTGACACTACATACTGATACTACATACTGATACTACATACTGACACTACATACTGACACTACATACTGATACTACATACTGATACTACATACTGATACTACATACTGACACTACATACTGATACTACATACTGATACTACATACTGATACTACTTACTGACACTACATACTGATACTACATACTGACACTACATACTGACACTACATACTGATACTACATACTGATACTACATACTGATACTACATACTGACACTACATACTGATACTACATACTGATACTACTTACTGACACTACATACTGATACTACATACTGACACTACATACTGACACTACATACTGATACTACATGGTCCACACTGTCAAAGGGAAACAACTTTCATGTTTCAGATAAATGAAAGGTCATGGTCATTGCGACAGCATGCAAACATGCTGCTCTCTCACAACTGAGATAAATAAAAGAGGTATGTTTGAATAATTGTGAAGCTTTCGTGTGTTATCGACTCATAGCTGGGCATAATTCCTAATCCTCGCGCCTAAAGTCAGGAAACAGAGCTGCTAGTGATTCACCAGTTTCAAGTGGACCAATAGCATTACATTCAGCATTATCAGACATTCACCATGAAACCTGGGATACATTCCATGACTGGCATGTGCAAACTGCTTTTCACCTTCCCAAGAAAACAAATCATACTAATGTCAAAAGTCATCAATGTTAACTCTATCAAAAACAATAAAACCATTTTGCAACACTATCAGTCAAAAAACATTTATATTATATTTGCCTGTTGAATACTGTTTAAATCAGAAAAAAACAAGAGGAAAACTTCTACTTTTCAAACAAGTGTCCTGGAGAATCAGCAGTGTACATAGTGAACTGTGTATTGGGAGGCAGGGGATTCAGTGACGGGACAGTGACAGCTGTGTTCATTATGTTGATGTCTTTAACCTCTCAGATGTCATCAACATGCACACTATTCATTGATAATCCTAGTTTTAGACGCTTTAGTTTCAAGAGTGACATAATTCTCCTGGTATACATTTCATTGGCAAACGGTGATGACGAAGTAGTTTTGTGTAAACATTGTCTTGTCATCCAAGGTATTATGCATGTTTTATTGTGCTCATTATGGAAGGCACCAAGCATTTTCCTCCTGCAATACATTGCCATCATTACACCGAGGCTGTCATTCCCCGACCACCAATGTTCCTGCTGCCTATGTATCAGGCAGATAACTGTGATAGTCTTGACCCTGAGGACCCTCCATTACCGGACAATCAGATGGGTCAGATGGTCACCATGCACACAAACTGTCTGACGGCATGTGTAGATGCTACGTGCTATGGGGTACACTACACACTAAACTTCCTATGGCCCATGAATGTGTATCTTGTCAACAATTTGTTTCTCAATACATATAGGTCACAGGCTGGTTGTATTGTGTTACAGGTTGTTAAACTTTGGATAATATGTTTCTTATAACATGAGCATTATAAATGTATTTAGCTAAATTAACTACTGTGTTAAGATCTTGCGGTGATATAAGAAGGCTGAATTTGTGATACTTTGGATAGAGATAAAGCTTGGTCTAATCTAAGTTATTGTAAATTAGTGTACTTATCCTGAAAGCCCAGTTCTCCAGTTTAAGAGATCAATGAGTAAGTTTACAGTGTGCCACACTGACAATGCCTGGGGCACGGCTTAACTGAAGGGGCTGGAGTAATAAACACTATAGTGCTTCCTAGTTAGATTCCTGAATCACAAGCTGTTGACATGAGCCTGTAGCACTAGCCCCAGGCAGGTCCCCCAGCAGGTCCCCCAATCCCGATGTACAGCCAACCACTGTCTTCATCATGAAGCTCCAGGCTACTGCACAATCTAAACACACAAAGCTCCTGGTTTTATTGATACCATTCAATAATAATCCCATTTATCATTTTAATCAAGATTTCCCCAGGCTGAACATGTTGTGTCTAATACAGACCAGAATTAAGAATGGGTGCAAATAATTTTCAAAAAGAGCTTATGATCATTATTATTCCCCAGGACTCACCAACAGTGAGATCCAGGCAAACCCTCAACACCAGTAATTAGCAGTTCTATTGTTTCCTGCACATGTGTGGGCCAGCTAAACAACATTGTGTTACTACTTAGCTGCATTATGTAAAGTGGACATTAATCTTAATTGTGTGTCCAAATAACGATATATACTGGATTAAACTGAAAGCTGTAGATATAAGACAATAGGCCTGTAACAAACAGATCTCTTCACTTGAGATGAAGGCTGAGATAAACACATCCTAAGCACAGAGGACTTGTGTTACATGAGACCTGCACCAGATCATCCACATCACAAACATCACCCATGAGACTGTCATCATTCATTAGTCATTAGGCTATGCATTTCACATGTTGCTACCAAATAGGCTTCAGAATCCAATGATTCGAGGGTGATCTAAAGCAGTTGAGAAAAATATTATGAAAAATAACATTAGGTGACTAGTGAAAACTGACCAAAATCATTATGTTCAAAGAAGTGCAGTTCATTGTTGACATTACGGCAACATATCCCTTCATCCTGACTCCACTGCGGGCACCTGCAACACAGTGATACATCACTCAGCAACAATAACATGGGGCACCTGCAACACACTAATACATCACTCAGCAACAATAACATGGGGCATCTGTAACACACTGATACATCACTCAGCAACAATAACATGGGGCATCTGTAACACACTGATACATCACTCAGCAACAATAACATGGGGCACCTGCAACACACTGATACATCACTCAGCAACAATAACATGGGGCACCTGCAACACACTGATACATCACTCAGCAGCAATAACATGGGACACCTGCAACACACTGATACATCACTCGGCAACAATTACATAGGGCACCTGCAACACACTGATACATCACTCAGCAACAATAACATGAGGCACCTGCAACACACTGATACATCACTCAGCAACAATAACATGGGACACCTGTAACACACTGATACATCACTCAGCAGCAATAACATGGGACACCTGCAACACACTGATACATCACTCAGCAACGATATCATGGGGCACTTGCAACACAGTGATACATCACTCAGCAACAATAACATGGGGCACCTGTAACACACTGATACATCACTCAGAAACAATAACATAGGACACCTGCAACACACTGATACATCACTCAGCAACAATAACATGGGACACCTGTAACACACTGATACATCACTCAGCAACAATAACATGGGGCACCTGCAACACACTGATACATCACTCAGAAACAATAACATGGGACACCTGCAACACACTGATACATCACTCAGCAACAATAACATGGGACACCTGTAACACACTGATACATCACTCAGCAACAATAACATGGGGCACCTGCAACACACTGATACATCACTCAGCAGCAATTACATGGGACACCTGCAACACACTGATACATCACTCAGCAACAATATCATGGGGCACTTGCAACACAGTGATACATCACTCAGCAACAATAGTGAGTGAGTTGGGTTTAACGCCGCTTTTAACAGTATTCCAGTTATATCACTGCGTGTCAGCTTAATGTGGGAGGAAAGCCCAAAGTGATGCAGGTCTTTGACGTTTACCACTTTGGTGAACCCAACGAGCACGGGTATGGTGCTGACAAACCTAGAAACATAATCAGGGCAAACCAGGATTGGAACCCACAATCATAGGTTTCTGGCATGCCAAAGACAACTTGGCCACCCAAGCTCCCCTCAGCAACAATAACATAAGGCACCTGCAACACAGCGATACATCACTCAGCAACAATAACATAGGACCATACATGTAGAGGGCGTCTAGGTAGAGGTACTAGCATGAAGTGACTTGCCAGTTGGTCTGTTTCTTCTGGTTGAACTCCTTCATACACTCTCCTGTCTTGGTGTTGTACAGCAACAGGTTGGGTGAACCCTGCTTTGTCTCTGGGTCCACTGAAACACATTGCACCATTGACACTCAAGGTGTGCACTGAACATTCACCAGACACCACGCTCAGTGACCTGAACATTCACAAGACACTACACTCAGTCAACTCAACATTCACCAGACACCACACTCAGTGACCTGAACATTCACCACACACCACACTCAGTGACCTGAACATTCACCACACACCACACTCAGTCAACTCAACATTCACCACACACCACACTCAGTGACCTGAACATTCACCACACACCACACTTAGTGACCTGAACATTCACAAGACACTACACTCAGTCAGCTCAACATTCACAAGACACTACACTCAGTGACCTGAACATTCACCAGACACCACACTCAGTGACCTGAACATTCACAAGACACTACACTCAGTGACCTGAACACTCACCAGACACTACACTCAGTGACCTGAACATTCACCAGACACCACACTCAGTGACCTGAACATTCACCAGACACTACACTCAGTGACCTGAACATTCACCAGACACTACACTAAGTGACCTGAACATTCACAAGACACCATACTCAGTGACCTGAACATTCACCAGACACTACACTCAGTGACCTGAACATTCACCAGACACTACACTCAGTGACCTGAACATTCACCAGACACCACACTCAGTGACCTGAACATTCACCAGACACCACACTCAGTGACCTGAACATTCACCAGACACCACACTAAGTGACCTGAACATTCAGAAGACACTACACTCAGTGACCTGAACATTCACCAGACACCACACTCAGTGACCTGAACATTCACAAGACACTACACTCAGTGACCTGAACATTCACCAGACACCACATTCAGTGACCTGAACATTCACCAGACACCACACTCAGTGACCTGAACATTCACCAGACACCACACTAAGTGACCTGAACATTCACCAGACACCACATTCAGTGACCTGAACATTCACAAGACACTACACTCAGTGACCTGAACATTCACCAGACACCACACTAAGTGACCTGAACATTCACAAGACACCACACTCAGTGACCTGAACATTCACCAGACACTACACTCAGTGACCTGAACATTCACCAGACACCACTCAGTCAGCTCAACATTCACCAGACACCACACTCAGTGACCTGAACATTCACCAGACACTACACTCAGTGACCTGAACATTCACCAGACACCACTCAGTCAGCTCAACATTCACCAGACACCACACTCAGTGACCTGAACATTCACAAGACACTACACTAAGTGACCTGAACATTCACAAGACACTACACTAAGTGACCTGAACATTCACCAGAACCACACTCAGTGACCTGAACATTCACCAGACACCACACTCAGTGACCTGAACATTCACCAGACACCACACTCAGTGACCTGAACATTCACCAGACACCACACTCAGTGACCTGAACATTCACCAGACACCACACTCAGTGACCTGAACATTCACCAGACACCACACTCAGTGACCTGAACATTCACAAGACACCACACTCAGTGACCTGAACATTCACAAGACACCACACTCAGTGACCTGAACATTCACCAGACACCACACTCAGTGACCTGAACATTCACAAGACACCACACTCAGTGACCTGAACATTCACAAGACACCACACTCAGTGACCTGAACATTCACCAGACACCACACTCAGTGACCTGAACATTCACCAGACACCACATTCAGTGACCTGAACATTCACCAGACACCACACTCAGTGACCTGAACATTCACCAGACACTACACTCAGTGACCTGAACATTCACCAGACACTACACTCAGTGACCTGAACATTCACCAGACACCACACTCAGTCAGCTCAACATTCACCAGACACCACACTAAGTGACCTGAACATTCACCAGACACCACACTCAGTGACCTGAACATTCACCAGACACCACACTAAGTGACCTGAACATTCACCAGACACCACACTCAGTCAGCTCAACATTCACCAGACACCACACTAAGTGACCTGAACATTCACCACACACCACACTAAGTGACCTGAACATTCACCACACACCATACTCAGTGACCTGAACATTCACCAGACACAACACTTAGTGACCTGAACATTCACCACACACCACACTCAGTGACCTGAACATTTACCAGACACCACACTCAGTGACCTGAACATTTACCAGACACCACACTTAGTGACCTGAACATTCACCAGACACCACACTCAGTGACCTGAACATTCACCAGACACCACACTCAGTGACCTGAACATTCACCACACACCACACTCAGTGACCTGAACATTTACCAGACACCATACTCAGTGACCTGAACATTCACCAGACACTACACTAAGTGACCTGAACATTCACAAGACACTACACTTAGTGACCTGAACATTCACAAGACACTACACTCAGTGACCTGAACATTCACCAGACACCACTCAGTCAGCTCAACATTTACCAGAGACCACACTCAGCGACCTGAGTGAGTGAGTGAGTGAGTGAGTGAGTATATTTTTACACCACACCACATTCAGTGTATGCTGAACATTCAACGGATATCACACTTCACTCAGTTGGTGCCAAACATTCATCAGACATGACATTTCAGTCATGGTGTGCAGAACATTTAACAGATGTCATATCACACTTAGTGTGTGCTGAATGTTAACTAGCCATCTGATAGTGTGAATCCTGTTTTAACGCCACAGGCAGTAGTATTTCAGCATTATTACAACACCCTGCAAATATTCCAGTCTTAGGACAGGTCACGAGGGGTCAACTTGGGAGCCCTCATAAGCTGCAAGTAGTTTCAAGTCAAGCTATATGAAGCAGTGAGATTCAGAGTGAAATGTCAGTGTACAAACCTGAGTAGTGTTTCCAGGCAGCCACTATGTTGCCTTGGGGAGACAGTTGGAGTTGAACCACCTTCGGGGTGTCAATCTTCTGCATAAGTCGATCACTCGCTGTCTCCACAATGTAGATGCTGAAAACATTTCATGTTTATTTAGCAACGGATGATGGCAGTCTTCGGCAAAGTGTTTACAGTTCTTTGCATGTCTCCGTCAACCACCACAGTGAAGTACACCTTCACCACAGTGAAGGAGTACTTCACCACAGTGAAGGTGTACTTCACCACAGTGAAGGTGTACTTCACCACAGTGAAGGTGTACTTTACCACACCTCAAATACAACAGAACCGTTATTCTGACCTAATGTCTAAATGATAATCTATTAATAAATAACCAATGAAAGTTTGATAGTCAGATGGTGGTAACACATAGCACTGGTTAACATGGGAGTGATGGTAACACAGGGAAACATGGGAGTGATGGTAACACGGGATAACATGGGAGTGATGTAACACTGGGTAACATGGGAGTGATGTAACACGGGGTAACATGAGAGTGATGTAACACGGGGTAACATGGGAGTGATGTAACACTGGATAACATGGGAGTGATGTAACACGGGGTAACATGGGAGTGATGTAACACTGGGTAACATGGGAGTGATGTAACATTGGGTAACACGGGAGTGATGTAACCCGGGGTAACATGGGAGTGATGTAACACGGGGTAACATGGGAGTGATGTAACACAGGGTAACATGGGAGTGATGTAGTGCTGGGTAACATGGGAGTGATGTAGTGCTGGGTAACATGGGAGTGATGTAACACTGGGTAACATGGGAGTGATGTAACACGGGTGACATGGGAGTGATGTAACACGAGGTAACATTGGAGTGATGTAACACGGGGTAACATGGGAGTGATGTAACACGGGGTAACATGGGAGTGATGTAGTGCTGGGTAACACGGGAGTGATGTAACACTGTGTAACATGGGAGTGATGTAGTGCTGGGAAACATGGGAGATATGTAACACTGGGTAACATGGGAGTGATGTAACACTGGGTAACATGGGAGTGATGTAACACAGGGTGACATGGGAGTGATGTAACACAGGGTAACATGGAAGTGATGTAACATGGGGTAACATGGGAGTGATGTAACACAGGGTAACATGGGAGTGATGTAACACTGGGTAACACGGGAGTGATGTAACACGGGGTAACATGGGAGTGATGTTACACAGGGTAACATGGGAGTGATGTAGTGCTGGGTAACACGGGAGTGATGTAACACTGTGTAACATGGGAGTGATGTAGTGCTGGGAAACATGGGAGATATGTAACACTGGGTAACATGGGAGTGATGTAACACTGGATAACATGAGAGTGATGGTAACACAGGGTAACACGGGATTGATGTAACACAGGGTAACATGGAAGTGATGTAACACTGGATAACATGGGAGTGGTGTAACACTGGGTAACACGGGAGTGATGTAACACTGGGTAACGTGGTAGTGATGTAACACTGGGTAACATGGGATTGATGTAACACAGGGTAACATGGAAGTGATGTAACACTGGGTAACATGGGAGTGATGTAACACTGGATAACATGGGAGTGATGTAACACTGGATAACATGGGAGTGATGAAACACTGGGTAACACGGGATTGATGTAACACAGGGTAACATGGAAGTGATGTAACACTGGGTAACATGGAAGTGATGTAACACTGGGTAACACGGGAGTGATGTAACACTGGATAACATGGGAGTGATGTAACACTGAGTAACACGGGATTGATGTAACACAGGGTAACATGGAAGTGATGTAACACTGGGTAACATGGAAGTGATGTAACACTGGGTAACATGGGAGTGATGTAGTGCTGGGTAACACGGGAGTGATGTAACACTGGGTAACATGGAAGTGATGTAACACTGGGTAACATGGGAGTGATGTAACACTGGATAACATGGGAGTGATGTAACACAGGGTAACATGGAAGTGATGTAACACTGGGTAACACGGGAGTGATGTAACACTGGGTAACATGGGAGTGATGTAACACTGGGTAACATGGGAGTGATGTAACACTGGGTAACACGGGAGTGATGTAACACAGGGTAACATGGAAGTGATGTAACACTGGGTAACATGGAAGTGATGTAACACTGGGTAACACGGGAGTGATGTAACACTGGGTAACATGGAAGTGATGTAACACTGGGTAACACTGGAGTGATGTAGTGCTTGGTAACATGGGAGTGATGTAGTGCTGGGTAACATGGGAGTGATGTAACACAGGGTAACATGGAAGTGATGTAACACGGGGTAACATGGGAGTGATGTAACACAGGGTAACATGGGAGTGATGTAGTGCTGGGTAACATGGGAGTGATGTAACACGGGGTAACATGGGAGTGATGTAACACAGGGTAACATGGGAGTGATGTAACACAGGGTAACATGGGAGTGATGTAGTGCTGGGTAACACGGGAGTGATGTAACACAGGGTAACATGGGAGTGATGTAGTGCTGGGTAACATGGGAGTGATGTAGTGCTGGGTAACACGGGAGTGATGTAACACAGGGTAACATGGGAGTGATGTAACACAGGGTAACATGGGAGGGATGTAGTGCTGGGTAACATGGGAGTGATGTAACACTGTGTAACATGGGAGTGATGTAGTGCTGGGTAACATGGGAGTGATGTAGTGCTGGGTAACACGGGAGTGATGTAACACAGGGTAACATGGGAGTGATGTAACACAGGGTAACATGGGAGTGATGTAGTGCTGGGTAACATGGGAGTGATGTAACACTGTGTAACATGGGAGTGATGTAGTGCTGGGTAACATGGGAGTGATGTAGTGCTGGGTAACACGGGAGTGATGTAGTGCTGGGTAACATGGGAGTGATGTAACACTGGGTAACATGGGCATGATGTAACACTGGGTAACATGGGAGTGATGTAGTGCTGGGTAACATGGGAGTGATTGGTAATGCACAGCACTGGGTAACAGAAAGTAACCAACCTTTCTGCAGTACACCAAGCAAACTGGGAGCCATCCAAGCTGAAGGTCATCGCTCGGCATGTCTTGGACTGATCTCTGAAATCAAGAGTTGACAGTTATTTACATACAGCATGTACAGTAGCACTTTTAAAGGAAACACAACAGCCATTAGGTCTTCAACATCAACTTATTCAGTTGTCTTTGATGAAGAGTGAACACAACCAGTTCACAGACTTGGAGTATTGTCTTAGATTTTATGAAAATACGGAAGACAGTGTCATAATATATTCAATGATGAGGTGACTCCATGACAAGGTGACACAATGATGTGGTGACTCAATGATGTGGTGACTCCATGACTAGGTGACTCCATGGCGAGGTGACTCCATGACAAGGTGACTCCATGATGAGGTGACTCCATGACAAGGTGACTCAATGACAAGGTGACTCCATGACAAGGCGACTCCATGACAAGGTGACTCCATGACGAGGTGACTCCATGACAAGGTGACACAATGATGTGGTGACTCAATGATGTGGTGACTCCATGACTAGGTGACTCCATGGCGAGGTGACAAGGTGACTCCATGATGAGGTGACTCCATGACAAGGTGACTCAATGACAAGGTGACTCCATGACAAGGCGACTCCATGACAAGGTGACTCCATGACGAGGTGACTCCATGACAAGGTGACTCCATGACAAGGTGACTCCATGACAAGGCGACTCCATGACAAGGTGACTCAATGACAAGGTGACTCCATGACAAGGTGACTCCATGACGAGGTGACTCAATGACAAGGTGACTCCATGACAAGGCGACTCCATGACCAGGTGACTCAATGATAAGGTGACTCCATGACAGGGTGACTCCATGACAAGGTGACTCAATGACGAGGTGCCTGCATGACAAGGTGACTCCATGACAAGGTGACTCCATGACAAGGTGACTACATGACAAGGCGACTCCATGAAAAGGCGACTCAATGACAAGGTGACTCAATAACAAGG
Organism: Haliotis rufescens; assembly: GCF_023055435.1. Classification (NCBI taxonomy): domain Eukaryota; kingdom Metazoa; phylum Mollusca; class Gastropoda; order Lepetellida; family Haliotidae; genus Haliotis; species Haliotis rufescens. Next base: position 1,754,636 of record NW_025964383.1, read on the forward strand.
TGACTCAATGATGTGGTGACTCAATGACAAGGTGACTCAATGACGAGGTGAGTCCATGACGAGGTGATTCCATGACAAGGTGACTCAATGACATGGTGACTCCATGACAAGGTGACTCTATGACAAGTTGACTCAATGATGTGGTGACTCAATGATGTGGTGACTTCATGACAAGGTGACTCCATGACGAGGTGACTCCATGAGGAGGTGACACAAGGATGAGGTGACTCCATGACAAGGTGACTAGATGATGTGGTGACTCAATGATGTGGTGACTCCATGACAAGGTGACTCAATGATGTGGTGACTCAATGATGTGGTGACTCCATGACAAGGTGACTAGATGATGTGGTGACTCAATGATGAGGTGACTCCATGACAAGGTGACTCTATGACAAGTTGACTCAATGATGTGGTGACTCCATGACAAGGCGACTCCATGACAAGGTGACTCCATGACGAGGTGACTATGACAAGTTGACTCAATGATGTGGTGACTCCATGACAAGTTGACTCCATGACAAGGTGACTCAATGATGTGGTGACTCCATGAGAAGGCGACTCCATGACAAGGTGACTCCATGACAAGTTGACTCCATGACAAGGTGACTCCATGACAAGTTGACTCCATGACAAGTTGACTCCATGACGAGGTGACTCCATGACAAGGTGACTCCATGACAAGGTGACTCCATGACAAGTTGACTCCATGACAAGGTGACTCCATGACAAGGTGACTCCATGACAAGGTGACTCCATGACGAGGTGACTCCATGACAAGTTGACTCAATGATGTGGTGACTCCATGAGAAGGCGACTCCATGACAAGGTGACTCCATGACAAGGTGACTCCATGACGAGGTGACTCCATGACAAGTTGACTCCATGACAAGGTGACTCCATGACAAGGTGACTCCATGACAAGGTGACTCCATGACAAGTTGACTCCATGACAAGGTGACTCCATGACAAGTTGACTCCATGACAAGTTGACTCCATGACAAGGTGACTCCATGACAAGTTGACTCAATGATGTGGTGACTCCATGACAAGTTGACTCCATGACAAGGTGACTCCATGACAAGTTGACTCCATGACGAGGTGACTCCATGACAAGGTGACTCCATGACAAGTTGACTCCATGACAAGTTGACTCCATGACAAGTTGACTCCATGACAAGGTGACTCCATGAGAAGGCTACTCCATGACAAGGTGACTCCATGACGAGGTGACTCCATGACAAGTTGACTCAATGATGTGGTGACTCAATGATGTGGTGACTAGATGATGTGGTGACTCAATGATGTGGTGACTCAATGATGTGGTGACTCCATGACAAGGTGACTCCATGACAAGTTGACTCAATGACGAGGTGACTTGATGATGTGGTGACTCGATGACATGGTGACTTGATGACATGGAGTCTGGATTATTGATCATGATTTCAGCCACTTGTTTGCCTGGTACAGGTTCAACTATTTTCAGGCTGCTGTGACATTACTGACTGGGACATTAAACAACATTCACGCATCACTCTAGACTATACTATGTGACAATTGTACAGTACACGATGGTTGTAACCAACTCAAAGGGACCACTGATTTTAGTTTGTACTAGCCGTAGGTCGTTGTAAACCTATAAACAGCATATGTACAACAAATGGCCAGGACTAAAAAATAAGTTTATTATATCTGTCAGTTCGTTATAAGTGTGTTTGTTATAAACATAGTTTCCTGTAAATCATTATATGTACATAGACAAGGTGGGTGAGGGTGAAATAGTGTCAGTGTGTGGTGTGGTGTGGTGTTGTGTGCTGTGGTGGTGGGGCTCCTTGTACTAGACCCCAAGCCCATCAGTCCCTGTTTTATCCCCATAATGCCAAGTACCAGGCAGGGTAACAACAAGTACAAATTAACAAATCTTTTGGTATGATGCGGACATGAACAAACCACCTAAACTTCCGCTTTCCGGGCAGACTCTATATGCACTAGACATTGGAGGCAGGTCCCCGTAGATCATGTAGGTAAGGTCAGCTCTTCATTTTGCATACTCATTTGGTTTTACAGAACAACACAAAAAGAGTTCTCCAAGTTGCCTCATAACTTCCTGGTATTGTGCATGTACACTCACCCACTGAAGGCTGGAGCAGAGCCCATGTTTGGTGGCCCATAAGTCATCCATATTCCTTCAGACCCTCGTACTGAAAGGGGAAATTAAAAGAAGCCTGATTATGTTTATTATTCACAGTCAAATATTCAGAGATGATTTTGTTTTCAAAAATTATTTTAAAATTACTTTAATTTCTACTTCAACGACAAGCAGTCAGTCTTGTTTCAAAAACACAAAGAGTTTACATGCATGATGCAATAATAAGATGTTCAAATGTCTTTTGGGCCTCTATAGATCCTCAGCAGAATATATGCTGCATGTATTTACAATATTTTGACAAATTTGTTATCAGGTGCTTGACAACAATTTCACTGACATAGGGTTGATCAATACTTGATGTTTCTGTAATCTAACTGGATCAAAATATATGAAAAAAGTTCAGCTTTGGACATCTTAACACTAACTTGTTTGATAGGCATTACTTAGAAGTTGACGGGTGACAAGGTAGACACAATTTTATTGATAACAACTTCTTTAATACTGTAAAAAGTGACATTTCAGTATAGATACATGCTTGACAATGGTATAAGGATCTATACCGAAACGTCGCTTTTTACAGTATTAAAGAAGTTGTTATCCATAAAATTGTGTCTACCTTGTCATCTTAACACTGCAGCGCAATTAACAAATAAAGAACCAGTAGCTTTATACATTGTCGTGTTAGTCCAAGGTTAGTAGCTAAGGCATCAGTGACTGCACGACCTGTATACTAAATACACTGACAACCCTGTGGGCAAAATTGAGGCTTTTTAAATGAATAAAGACCATCAACCATCTGTCTAGTGCCTACTCATGGCTACAGCTGTACACAAGGAATTTAAAGCACAGTTTGATCTGTTAAAAATTTTGACATATATTCATATATCATTGATATGAAACAGTTTCCACATTTCTGTAACTCTAGAATTCTGAAACTTAAAAACTATAAAAAGATTATTAAAAGATTATCATGTTTTCTCTGATGACTTCAAAGGCAAAGACAGGAAACGTCCAAATAAATTAAAGACAATGGTATGACGCTGGAATATTGTGGATAAGGGTCTCAAATGTAACACCTTCAAAAATTAATAATCATATAACAAATAGTATAGGCCTAACACTGACAACCTGCTAATACAATATTGAATATCACCATTATCAGAAATTTGATCCTGACCACAACTTTTCTTAATAGCACCTTTGACGTCAACATTTCGCACAAGTCTGAGGGCAGTCAATTTGTACATTTGGAGTGTGGTTTTTAAACTTGGCTATTTGACTAAATCGTTCAAATTGAGATGGATTCACTAGTGTCTGTTTTCTACAAATGCAATGTTGGCATCAAAGTGTTTAACAAAACTACAACTATTTTATTCTGAAAATGATGCTTAATGTAGAAATCATGTTGCTTGATTTGCGAGTACATGTACCAAATCGTGTGTTTGTGTGAGCATAATACATATTTTTTAGTGACGTAAATTGTAAGTACACTGAATTCATCAATCACTGACACTGGGTGAACAGAATCATGAATAGACTCCGAAGCATTTACACCAAAACAGCCGGCTTAGTTATCTATGCAACCTGTAATGGCTATGCCATGTTTGAACGTGCGACCTTTCATGTTACAAAATGTTGCGACTCACTGGCTGTTATGTCAGGAGTAAATTGTTTTATTTATGTCAACATTGTATTCTTTTCGAGGCCTATGACCACGTACGGCACATGGGTATCATTTTCATAAGGAAAATCATGAAATGTGTTTAAGCATCCCCATTAATTGCAATTTATTTCAAAACGTCCATTCCAATTGTTCATCCAAGTGAAACATTTCTGCGAAGAAAACATATTTTGCAGCCCAACGTGGACTCACGTGTTAAGGGCGCTGCCATCTTGAACGGTGAGTTCTCGCGTGTTCTCGTTACACGTCACATCAGCCTCATCACAATGCCATGAGTACATATATATGCGCCTTCTAAGTATAGTGCTTATAAGAATTTCGTTAATTAAATTTTCAGTACCGTACAAAAACACGTTCATCAGTTAATTGGCTAATTAAATCACATTGAGATATTGTTTTATGGGGATTTGGAAAGTTATTTATCTTTATTTGAGCTTTGTTTTCATTCGAGTATAACATTCAAAATATTACTACGCAGAACGGCCTCTTTTGCATAAAGTAGGGGACGAAAACGACGTGGAAAGGGTTGTCGTCTTCAGTTGTAGTTATTGGATTACAGGGTGGAAACCGTTCTTTTAAAAGTATAAATAATAATGGCTGGTAAACAGAGAATGCGACTTGCCAACGAGAAGCACAGCAAGAACGTCTTAACAAGAGGAAATGTGCCTAAATCTTTGGTATGAATTTGTCTACGTGTCAACCGTTTCATGAAGTCGCTTTTCAGATGTTGTTTTGGTGCCAATGTCAGCTGTGTTGTGTCTTAATCGTCTATATATACATATATTTTCTGGTGAATTTCAGAAACCCACAGAAGAGAAATACCCAGTTGGGCCTTGGTTATTGGGACTCTTTATTTTTGTCGTCTGCGGATCAGGTATGTTTGAACGTCTGTTTTAAAAGAGAGATTTGTAAGTAACTAATAAGCACGACTTCTCGAAACATATGTTCCATCACTTATATCCAAATATTGTTTTGCTGTGTGTCATTTCAGAGGATTTGTCCTTTAAGAAGTGAAGCAGTTCATATCTTTTAAAGCTTTACATATCTTTGTCTATTTTGATCGATCTGTGTAGCTTATATCTGTCGAATAGGCCTATAAACTTGCTTTGTTAGAAAATGAGACCTCTGCAAAAATATAAACAGTTTGTATTATAAAATAAAGACTAGTTCCATTAGTGTCCATAGGGCTAGTAACTGTTCATGGCTGCTAGCCTGCACACCTGATGTAGCTGTCATGTTCCCTTTTAGAACATATCGAACCTTACAGGACAATTTAAACTGGTTTGTGATCTAACTGTAAGATTGTTCAAATGGTGTTTTTTTCCAACTCTCTCTATCGGTATGTCATAATCTGTCTTTTATGTGATAGTTTTCACTACCTTGAAAATTAGAAATATGTTTTATCTAAATTCATGTCTGTTTTATTATATAATCATGGTAACACTGTATGTTGTCCCTTATCTTAAAAATGTTAAAGTAGTCTTATCATATGGTAGTTACCACATTTTGATTTAGATTGTCTTACAGAAACAGATGAAGTAAACACATGTTTGCATTTTTGGTCGAAACATATCTTGCCACAGTTCTATGAAAGTTCTATGAAAGTTCCTTGTCAGAGTAGTATGGTGTTCATAATTAACAATGAAAGTTAGTGGTCATCCTAAAGTATTGCAGATTAAGGTGGTCCAGCTCCTTAGATTAAAATTATAACCCCCAAACCTTAATTTTTTACATTCATAATGGTGGGGTATGTTCCCAAATGAACCTCACTACACAAGTACTACTAACTTGTGATGCCTGCATCATGGGATAGCGTCAGAGCTATAGATAAGCTTTTAGTTATTTGTGTACCAGTATTTTACCCATTTTTGCCATACATGGTGACCAAAAAGTCAGATTGTCAAAATAGCATTGGGAGTCAGAGGAAACCTATTTTTAATAGATCACCTTGTACATTCTTTTTTTAAAGGGTACTTGCTGTATATCATTTATCTTCTGATAGGAAAGATATCCATTTTAAGTGTGCTTTTTGTGTTTCAGCTGTTTTCCAGATCATCCAGAGCATCAGGATGACATAGCTCAATCATGAATGAACTTCTTTGGTAACGACTGGTGTTATGGGAACAAGACAGCGATTTTGACATGTGACGGCAACATGAACGCAAAAACTGCTACCTGAGATGCAATCCTTACCTTTGGATCCACAAATGATGTGAATTTTGACACGGAACTGCCATTCAGACAGCTTATTTGGTCCCTTTAGTCAGTACCATCAGTCCGTTAACTTTCATTGTTATTTGTGGGTTATTTGGTGACGATCTTTCCAAATCTTCATGCTTTAGCATGAATGTTATGTATATTTTATTTACAAAACTGTATTAAATGTCTAAATATTTAAATCAGCCTGTTTTTGTGGTATGTTTATGAGTGTTGGTCAACCTGATTGTCGTTGATGATGTGGTCATACAGTTGATGCAAATGGCTTGTTCTTGGATAGCTGGAGAAACTGATGTCCATAAATGGTCTTGATACTGGCTTGTTGCTGCTAAGAGCGACAAGCTGTTCCATAGTGTTTTCCTGATAGTGATGTATTTTCTGAATTGGGAATCTTAACAACCCTGCCACAATGAACATCAGTCGTAAGCCCACAAAACTGCAACAAGGTACGCTTCCTAAAATAAGACACTTGCCATCAAATTTGTACTTATAATTTAATCATTCAACTTTGTATGTACTGATCATGTTGGCATCGAAGGTCCAGATTTGTTTCCCGCCATCCATGAACGCAATTGCAGATAATAGGTCTTTACTGGTCTCCAAGTCGATGTATTGATGCACACTCTAAAATACAAGTACTCATATTTGAAAGCAGGTGTCTTAGGAATCGATTCATCAATCATGACGCATGCACTTTGCATATAAAGTGCAATGCAGATTTGGATCTTTTAGAAAAACACAATATAGCACCACAAGGTACATTAACCGTTGGTAAATGGGCAAAACTTTCCACACTTGGAATACTTAATATGAAATCTACAGATCCAACTCTGGTATCAGTATCTCTTGGATGAGATAAGACTGGCTAACTTTGCCAGTCGCCTGGCGACTGGCAATACCACAGTGCAGCATGACTGATGTTATGCCGTTGGAGTACATTGACATGCAACTATCAAAATGTCCTCGTCTGATCCACTCAACAAGAAACCTTGTGACAAGACTGCAACTATGTTCCTAGCAATGGTGACCGAAAAATCAGTGACTTGCACCACCAGACCTTTCAAATGTGCAAGGTGAACGTGCCATCGGCATGTTGCAGACAGGGATGTCCGTAGCTGAAGTCGCAAGGACGATGGGTTGTAGTCGACGGGCTGTTTATGATTTACAGACACGTCTACAGCAAACAGGTACCACCGCTGATCGCCCTCGGCCAGGTCGACCACGTGTGACGTCACATGCAGAGGATCGTCAGATTGTCTTATGTCACCTCCGTAACCGATTTTTGGCGGCTACATCAACCAGAAATGAACTGTTTAGGGGTAGACTGAGTGCGCAAACAGTTCGAAACTGTCTGAGAACTGCTCACCTTCAAGCACGACGGTCATACTGCGGGTCGATTCTGACTCAATTACACAGATGTCAACGTCAATTGTGGGCACAGCGACACTTACGGTGGACTCAGAGGAATTGGAATCATGTCGCCTTCAGAATGCGGGAGTCAACGTCATGGACTGGCCATCAAGGTCTCATGACCTCAATCCCATCGAACACTTCTGGGATGCTCTTGGCAGAAGTCTGCGCGCTCTCCAGAACCAACCACAGAATTTGCAAGATCTTGGCACCATTTTGCAGCAACAATGACGTCGTCTTCCCAAGCATGTGTTCACTAGGTCCATGCGGAGGCAGTTGTCAACGCACATGCTGGCCATACACGCTACTGAACTTGTGTGCCATCAGATTCTCGTGCTTGGGACTTATGATTTAAACTGTTGATGTTATTACCGAATACCGTAGGTGCTTGGAACAAATTAAGGTTACCACCGTTAATAAAATCCTTCTTTGGACATTAATGATTAAAAATTACCTTCTCTGATACATTTGTCCGTTGTATATCATATATGGGATTACTTTTAAAAATGTGAAGTTTTTAATTTGACTCAGTATATTTAATACAGGCACCCCTTATGGAAAATACTGCTACTGATCAAAAGTTGTTGAAATGACAACAAAACAGTGATTTGTGTATATCCCATTTAATGGGTGAATATCTACACATGAATTGATTCTGTTGGCGACAATAAATACAATGTGTATGGCATCATGTCACATGACATTAATAAGACAATTACACATTCATTCAATAAATTATGACACTGTTAAATGCAGCACTCGTTGACCCTATAAAATATATACAAGGTGAACACCCTTACTAAAAGCTGATAACATCCTACTGATTCATGCAATATGTAAGATCCTAGTGTTACCATGGTTACAGGTATACTTACTGCTTAGTACATACTGTATGTGTTCCATGACAACTTGGTGATCAATAGCAAAATTGAGTGTTTGTAGATCTTTCAGTGTTACTTGAGGGAAGGATATACACTTATACCTGATGTACTTCATGTAAACAATACTCTTGAATGGTTAAAGTTAAACAAGCACGAAACAGGTATTTGTGTCAGCTTGAACAGGTTTTAAATGGATGCAATGCACCTCCCCTTTCTTGGAACTGCTGTTGTACTTAGCCATGTGTAATATGGAAACCACAACAGATGGCTACTGAACAGTTAATACCTGGGAATTCATTCCTTGGCTATTGAACATATTGACCATTCACTTCAGTGTGAACCACAAGCTGCCAGCCTCTACTCCTGCCTCCCACTTTCTATGTGCATCATGTTGTCTATATGTGCTACCTGCTGAAAAAAGCCATAGCTCTGGAGATTTCTGTGAACAAGTTGAGCTAAAAAACCACTTCAGACAAGCTAACTTTTTAAAAGATACTTTTTTTTAACAAATAAAATCATTTTCATAATAATTTGAGCTAACGTTATTGCCAAACTCCATATTTAGCATAGAATGCAGCAGAATACACATTTAATAATTGTTATGAAGTAGATGATGTGTTATATGTTTGACCCACTGAACTAGACACTGCAAAACTGGTGCACCCACTAACTGCGTAGTGAGGGGTTGTGTCAAAGCTTTAGAGTAAGTAATAAGTAAACATGCTCCAGACACATGAGGCGATCCCCACAATGTCATGTGAAAGTGTCTCAGTCAGCAGCTGTGACATTAACTGTACCACCAAAACATCCACTTTAACCGTTTCGACTGTCTTATCTGATTACAGCTGGCTGAATACTCATAGCAAACAAAATTCACAGACTAATCCATATCTGTACACCAATATTTGAAAGGATTTTGAAAATCACATTAGAAAAAGAGAACTTGAAACAACAAATCTGTAATGTCTATAACAATTATGCTAATAAAAATTAATGCTTTGAAATATTAGTAACAATATATTCCACAATGCAATCGGATCAGAAACAGTCAGGGGTAAATATATTTTCATTACCAGCTGTACCAAAGGCCTGACGCAGGAACTACAACACACACATGACACAAGACAAGGCATGCTCCACATCACACTCTCCCTGAGATATGAATGATTTCTGGTCTTCATGATGATACTCCTCACTTACAGGGGGATGGAGGAGTCTGCACTGCAGCTAATATTAGCAACTGGGACATAACCTCATATCATCCCTGTGGGCCAGGACGGTGGTGGACAAACACTGGCTACAGGGGGATAACCTCATATTATCCCTGTGGGCCAGGACGGTGGTGGACAAACACTGGCTACTGGGACATAACCTCATATCATCCCTGTGGGCCAGGACGGTGGTGGACAAACACTGGCTACCGGGGGGTAACCTCATATCATCCCTGTGGGCCAGGACGGTGGTGGACAAACACTGGCTACTGGGACATAACCTCATATCATCCCTGTGGGTCAGGACGGTGGTGGACAAACACTGGCTACCGGGGGGTAACCTCATATCATCCCTCTGGGCCAGGACGGTGGTGGACAAACACTGGCTAATGGGACATAACCTCATATCATCCCTGTGGGTCAGGACGGTGGTGGACAAACACTGGCTACCGGGGGGTAACCTCATATCATCCCTCTGGGCCAGGACGGTGGTGGACAAATACTGCCTACCGGGGGGTAACCTCATATCATCCCTGTGGGTCAGGACGGTCTTGGACAAACACTGGCTACCAGGGGGTAACCTCATATCATCCCTGTTGGCCAGGACGGTGGTGGACAAACACTGTCTGCTGTGGGCCAGGACAGTGGTGGACAAACACTGGCTACCGGGGGATAACCTCATATCATCCCTGTGGGCCAGGACGGTGGTGGACAAACACTGGCTACCGGGGGGTAACCTCATATTATCCCTGTGGGCCAGGACGGTGGTGGACAAACACTGGCTGTTGTGGGCCAGGACGGTGGTGAACAAACACTGGCTACTGGGGGGTAACCTCATATGATACCTGTGGGCCAGGACGGTGGTGGACAAATACTGGCTACCGGGGGATAACCTCATATGATCCCTGTGGGCCAGGACGGTGGTGGACAAACACTGGCTACTGGGACATAGCCTCATATCAACCCTGTGGGCCAGGACGGTGGTGGACAAACACTGGCTACCGGGGGGAAACCTCATATCATCCCTGTGGGCCAGGACGGTGGTGGACAAACACTGGCTACTGGGACATAACCTCATATCATCCCTGTGGGGCAGGACGGTGGTGGACAAACACTGGCTACCGGGGGGTAACCTCATATCATCCCTGTGGGCCAGGACGGTGGTGGACAAATACTGGCTACTGGGGTATAACCTCATATCATCCCTGTTGGCCCGGATGGAGTTGGACAAACACTGGCTACCGGGGGAGTAACCTCATTTCATCCCTGTGGGCCAGGACGGTGGTGGACAAACACTGGCTACTGGGAAATAACCTCATATCATCCCTGTGGGCCAGGACGGTGGTGGACAAACACTAGCTACCGGGGGGTAACCTCAAATCATCCCTGTGGGCCAGGATAGTGGTGGACAAACACTGGCTACTGGGACATAACCTCATATCATCCTTCTGGGGCAGGACGGTGGTGGACAAACACTGGCTACCGGGGGGTAACCTCATATCATCCCTGTGGGTCAGGACGGTGGTGGACAAACACTGGTTGCTGTGGGCCAGGACGGTGGTGGACAAACACTAGCTACCGGGGGGTAACCTCATATCATCCCTGTGGGCCAGGACGGTGGTGGACAAATACTGGCTACCGGGGTATAACCTCATATCATCGCTGTTAGCCAGGATGTCGGTGGACAAACACTGGTTACCGGGGGGTAACCTCATATCATCCCTGTGGGCCAGGACAGTGGTTGTCAAACACTGGCTGCTGTGGGCCAGGACGGTGGTGGACAAACACTGGCTACCGGGGGGTAACCTCATTTAATCCCTGTGGGCCAGGACGGTGGTGGACAAACACTGGCTACTGGGACATAACCTCATATCATCCCTGTGGGGGAGGACGGTGGTGGACAAACACTTGCTACCGGGGGGTAACCTCATATTATCCCTGTGGGCCAGGACGGTGGTGGACAAACTCTGGCTGTTGTGGGCCAGGACGGTGGTGAACAAACACTGGCTACTGGGGGGTAACCTCATATGATACCTGTGGGCCAGGACGGTGGTGGACAAATACTGGCTACCGGGGTATAACCTCATATCATCCCTGTTAGCCAGGATGTCGGTGGACAAACACTGGTTACCGGGGGGTAACCTCATATCATCCCTGTGGGTCAGAACGGTCGTGGACAAACACTGGCTACCGGGGGGTAACCTCATATCATCCCTGTGGGCCAGGACGGTGGTGGACAAACACTGGCTGCTGTGGACCAGGACAGTGGTGGACAAACACTGGCTACCGGGGGGTAACCTCATATCATCCCTGTGGGCCAGGACGGTGGTGGACAAACACTGGCTGCTGTGGACCAGGACGGTGGTGGACAAACACTGGCTACCGGGGGGTAACCTCATATCATCCCTGTGGGCCAGGACAGTGGTTGTCAAACACTGGCTGCTGTGGGCCAGGACGGTGGTGGACAAACACTGGCTACCGGGGGGTAACCTCATATCATCCCTGTGGGCCAGGACGGTGGTGGAGAAATACTTGCTACCGGGGGATAACCTCATATCATCCCTGTGGGCCAGGATGGTGATGGATAAACACTTGCTACCGGGGGGTAACCTCATATCCTCCCTGTGGGCCAGGACGGTGGTGGACAAACACTGGCTACTGGGACATAACCTCATATCATTCCTGTGGGGCAGGACGGTGGTGGACAAACACTGGCTACCGGGGGGTAACCTCATATCCCTGTAGGCCAGGACGGTGGTGGACAAACACTAGCTACTTGGACATAACCTCATATGAACCCTGTGGGGCAGGACGGTGATGGACAAACACTGGCTACCGGGGGGGTAACCTCATATCATCCCTGTGGGCCTGGACGGTGGTGGACAAACATTGGCTGCTGTGGGCCAGGACAGTGGTGGACAAACACTGGCTACGGGGGGTAACCTCAAATCATCCCTGTGGGCCAGGACGGTGGTGGACAAACACTGGCTACTGGGACATAACCTCATATCATCCCTGTTGGCCAGGATGTCGGTGGACAAACACTGGTTACCGGGGGGTAACCTCATATCATCCCTGTGGGTCAGGACGGTCGTGGACAACCACTGGCTACCGGGGGGTAACCTCATATCATCCCTGTGGGCCAGGACGGTGGTGGACAAACACTGGCTGCTGTGGACCAGGACAGTGGTGGACAAACACTGGCTACCGGGGGATAACCTCATATCATCCCTGTGGGCCAGGACAGACACTGGTTGCTGTGGGCCAGGACGGTGGTGGACAAACACTTGCTACCGGGGTGTAACCTCATATCATCCCTGTGGGCCAGGACGGTGGTGGACAAACACTGGCTACTGGGACATAGCCTCATATCATCCCTGTGGGTCAGGACGGTGATGAACAAACACTTGCTACTGGGGTGTAACCTCATATCATCCCTGTGGGGCAGGACGGTGGTGGACAAACACTGGCTACAGGGGGGTTACCTCATATCCCTGTGGGCCAGGACGGTGGTGGACAAACACTGGCTACTGGGACATAACCTCATATCATCCCTGTGGGTCAGGACGGTGATGAACAAACACTTGCTACCGGGGTGTAACCTCATATCATCCCTGTGGGGCAGGACGGTGGTGGACAAACACTGGCTACAGGGGGGTTACCTCATATCCCTGTGGGCCAGGACGGTGGTGGACAAACACTGGCTACTGGGACATAACCTCATATCATCCCTGTGGGTCAGGACGGTGATGGAGAAACACTGGCTGCTGTGGGCCAGGACAGTGGTGGACAAACACTGGCTACCGGGGGGTAACCTCATATCATCCTTGTGGGCCAGGACGGTGGTGGACAAACACTGGCTACCGGGGGTTAACCTCATATCATCCCTGTGGGCCAGGATGGTGGTGGACAAACACTGGCTACCGGGGGGTAACCTCATATCATTCTTCCATATGTAAATTTTAACTTGGCAGCATACATCATGATTAAAAAGTATATCATTGGGGTGTCTTGATGACTATTGTCTGTGAGGAAGACGTCACAATGATTCTGGTCAGAACATTAAATGAAGAACATGAATAAGCTATAACTGACAATATTTTTATAACATGACTAACAGCCTAAGGGATGGCATGCATGGCTGTGACCTAGGTCTTCAATGACATTGTTAATTACCATATTCTGTTGGAGATATGTAATGTGTATTTCATCTCACAACCTATGAAGTGTGGAGCATGTACGACTTGCCAACAAGGGAATGATTCTCCACCTGCTGAGTGTACTTTATACACTACACTGGAATATTAACTCAAAGAACACAGTAGAGACATGCCACATGCCCACAGAACAATTTCCCACTTATACTCAACAATACCTCGTGTGGAAGGTGTAATGGATCCTGTTTCGTTTACAGATTCGAGTTTTATATGTATTGTTGATTGGAGATTGCCCGACCAAGTTTTTGTACTTATTGTCACATGGCCGAAGTAAAGTTGGCTCGTATTGAGCTCGAGTTTTGTCATTAATACAAAGGTATTACATGGTGTCAGAAGTCATGGCAGGTCGAATTGACATTTCGCCCATGAATTTCGATGCCGCTATTGTGGCAGAAAGTTGGAAAAAGATGAAACAGACGATAGAATTGCTGTTCAGTGGACCACTCCCTGCGAAACATGAAAAGGAAAAGTGTAGCTATTTTCTGTTGTACATTGGTCAGGAGGGTCAAGATGTATTTAATACTTGGACATTGACAAATGAAGAAAAGGATAAATTGCAACCTCTGTACACAAAATTTGAAAACTATTGTATTCCTAAAACGAATGTGACAATCATGCGCTTTCGCTTTAATACACGTGTTCAGGGCCAAAATGAGACAGTGGATTCATATGTGACAGAAATCAAAACCCTCGCAAAAGATTGTGCCTTTGGTGCAATTGCTGATGACAAGGTTCGTGATAGAATAGTTTGTGGAACAAGTAAAAAACAAGTACAAGAAAGACTGTTACAAGAAGCAGATTTGACAGTAAATAAGGCCCTTGAAATAGCAAGAAGTTTTGAAGTGAGTAAAAAACAGATGAAAGAAATTCAGTCAGAGGCAGTTTGTAGCATTCAGAAGAGGAAGTTAGGGGACAGTAGCGATCAGCAAGTGCACAGGCTAGTGTGAAAACAAGTATTGATATGTGTGAAAGATGTGGAAAATCACTTTCAAAGAATGACATGTGTCCTGCGAGAAGTGCTGAGTGTTTGAAGTGTCACAAATTTGGACATTATGCATCAGTTTGTAATTCCAGAACAGTAGCGAGGAATCCACCTAAAACACAGAACTCAAGAGGGTCCGGAAGATGGAAACAAGGTCAAAGCAACCCAAAAGTCCACAGTTTAGAGACTGATGCACTCTTTATTGGGACAATAGAGGATAGGAAGGGTGAAAGTGGTGAAGACTATTCAGAACAATATGCAGATATTCTAGTGAACAAGAAGTTCATAGTAGCTATGAAGATAGATACAGGAGCACAAGTCAACAAGTCAATGCTATGTCAGAGAGAGACTTTCTACAAGTCTGCAAGTTTGCAGGTCCTCTTTAGAAACCGGACACAAGGCTTTACGGCTATGGACAGAAGTAGTTGAAAATTGCAGGTATGACTAAGCTGGATTGTAGTTACAGAAATGTGTCTGTACGCCTAAAATTCTATATAGTGCAAGAAGATGCACCCTCAGTGTTAGGACTTCGAGCCTGTGAGGACTTAAACCTGATAAAAGTCCTGTTGAACATTGATCGCCTGATTACTGATGCAAGTAGTTCTGAGAAAATACTCAGGCTGTTTCCAGATATCTTCCAAGGCTTAGGATGTCTTGAAGACAAGTACAGCATTCAGCTTGACCCAGAAGCGAAACCAGTAGCACATGCTCCACGAAAAGTTACGATTGCCCTACATGAGAAAGTTCAAGTGGAACTTCAGCGAATGGAGGACTTGGGAGTGATCATGAAAGTGGAAGAGCCCTCAGAGTGGGTAAATACTATGGTAGTCGTCCCTAAAGCAAGTGGTGAAATTAGGTTGTGCCTTGACCCAGCTGACCTAAATAAGGCGATACAACGTGAGCACTACAGAATGCCCACGATACAAGATGTGACCTCAAAGATTGCTGACCACAAGTACTTCACAGTTCTAGATGCGAAATCGTCATACTGGCAAGTACAACTTGACCATGACTCCTCCATGTTGACCACGTTCAACACTCCATGTGGTAGATATAGGTTCTTACGTCTTCCATTTGGAATTAAAAGTGCCAGTGAAGTGTTCCAAAAGCGCATGGACAAAATCTTCGAAAAACTGAACTATACTAACCCAATAGTAGATGATATTCTCATCAGTGGCAGAACCATTGATGAACATAACAAGACCCTCATGGACACTCTTGAGACTGCAAAAGAAAGTGGTATCAAGTTAAATGCAGGCAAGACTCAACTGTGTTCGCAGGAAGTGAAATTCTTTGGTGAAATACTTACCTCTGATGGCATGAAACCAGACCCGGATAAAGTTGAAGCAGTACGCACAATGACAACTCCAACAAGCAAGGAGCTTGAAGGTTATCTGGGAATGTTCACTTATCTTGCACAGTATTCCCCTTGTCTTTCTGAGAGAACTCACATCCTGCGTGATCTGATTAAGCAAGACAAGTCAGTGGAATTGGACTCCAAACCATGAACAAACATTCCAAGAGATCAAGGATCTCATCACAAGATCACCAGGTCCTGTTCTGCGATATTTTGATTCCCAGAAAGAAGTCGTTCTGCAAGTGGATGCATCCCAGAATGGTGTTGGGGCTGTTCTGTTACAGGAAGGACACCCTGTAGCATTTGCATCCAAGTCTATGACGTCATCTCAGCGCAATTATGCACAGATAGAAAAGGAGATGATGGCCATAGTATTTGGCTGTGAGAAATTTCATCATTATTTGATGGGTAGAAGATTTGTTGTCATGTCAGATCACAAACTATTGGAGAGCATTTTCATGAAGCCACTCCACGCTGTACCACTACGTCTCCAGAGGAGGAGAATCAGACTGCAAAGGTATGATTTTGTTGTCAAGAACATTCCAGGAAAAGACATTCCTGTGGCAGATATGCTGTCCAGACACTTTATAGAAGAAAAGCTGACAGACTTGAACTCTTTTGATGAGGAAGTTAGCGCATATGTTCATATGGTGACAACAGGCTTACCTATTTCAGATAGGAAGATGTCTGAGATAAAATCCGCTACAGTTGAAGATGAACAGCTGCAGGCAGTGATTAGTGCAGGGCGAAATGGTTGGGCAGCTACACATGTAGACTGTTCCGCTCAAGTCAAGGACTTTTGGACATTTCGAGAGGAACTCTCCTGTGTTGATGGAATTGTGTACAAGGGGAGTAAAGGAGTCATTCCCTCGAAACTCAGAGTTGAAATGCTTCAATGCATTCATAGTGGTCATCAAGGCATGACCAAGTCAAAAGAAAGAGCTAGAGAGATACTCTTTTGGCCGTGTATGAACAAAGATATTGAGAGAACAGTAGAGCAGTGTGCAGTATGTCAAGAGCACAGGAAAAGTCCTTGTAAGGAACCCATGATCTCCAGTGAAGTACCTACCCTCCCGTGGCAAGTAGTAGCTACAGATCTATTCCATATGGATGGAAGAGAGTATTTAGTAGTAGTAGACTACTACAGCAGGTATTTTGAAGTAGCCCTGTTAACCAACACAAAGGCTTCTACAGTCATCACACATATCAAGTCCATCTTTGGACGACATGGCGTGCCTATGCGTGTTGTCTCTGATAATGGGCCACAGTATGCCTGCACTGAGTTTAAGACCTTTAGTGACAAGTGGAAGTTTGAACAAATAACGTTGTCACCACTGTATCCACAGGCCAATGGTCTTGCTGAAAAGACAGTCCAAACTCTCAAACAGCTGTTACGAAAGTCTAGGCAGTCATGCAGATCTATATCTGGCAATGTTGGCTTATAGGAATACGCCTATAAATGGACTCGCCTCACCAGCGCAACTGCTGATGGGACGCAGGTTGAGAAGTGACTTACCGGTGCAATATGAAACGCTCAGACCTGAAGTTGTTGACTGTGATGCAGTGAAACAAGCAATCTCACAGTCACGAGAGACCCAGAAAGTCGACTATGATCAGAGTGCTCATCCAAGACCACCAATACAGGTGAATGACAGTGTGCGATTGAGGCAAGGGAAGGACTGGATCCTGGCTAAAGTTGTGAAATCTGCAAGCACTCCATGTTCTTTGGTAGTAAGAACTCAAGGTGGCTCAGAGTACCAACGGGACAAGCATGACCTGATTCCAACAAAGGAAAATCTTCCTGACGACTGCAGTACTATCCAAAGTCCTGATGGAACCACTCAAGGAGCAACTAATGCTACTCCAGAGAATGTTCCTGTACAGTCTCCAGACACTCCGTCAGACAAAAATGGATTGCAAAGCCTTGCTCCATCGAGGAACCCCATTGCATTCTCATCCAGTGGTCGACCAATCTTCAGACCACAGCGATTCTCTGAGTGACTCTAAAAGTGCAATAATGATTTTGTTTGTGTTAAAGTTTATTGTGCTCAGAGAGACAGACATTTCATTTAACAGTGTGACACTTAAAGTAGTGTTATCTTTATTTTTAGCTTTTGGAAAAAAGGGGATGTAATGGATCCTGTTTCGTTTACAGATTCGAGTTTTATATGTATTGTTGATTGGAGATTGCCAGACCAAGTTTTTGTAGTTATCGTCACATGGCCGAAGTAAAGTTGGCTCGTATTGAGCTCGAGTTTTGTCTTTAATACAAAGGTAGTACAGAAGGAAGTAAACCATACATTGGCCACCACTCAAGAAATATTTTACACAAGATATACAATGGCCTTTTTGAGAGAACAAAATACAGCTTCAAATAGTATTAGTACTCTATTGCAAGATGAAAAAACAGCTTCTTTGATTTGTGACAGTATGACAACAGGCGGATAGCATCATGGGATTAAAGAACAAGAATCAAACCTGTATCTTCAGATATTCAAACAATGTGCTGACACAATTCGTCCACACAGCTTGCAGTGTACCTACATCACATCCGTGACAATGTGGTACATCTAAGCCTGTATACTTCACATAAAAAGGAACCCCAAACAAAAGAACTACAATGCTCCAGCTTAAAATAATGAGAACTAACAAAAATAAATTGTCACCTAACATCCACAAATACCAACAAATAGAATGTCTTGTTACAGTAATCTGTCATGAGTTATGTCCCTTGACATTATCACATTGCTTCAGTTGCTGGTTACTGGCTAATATGACATATTTACACATACTCCATGTCAAACCAGCTTGTACCAGGTACAGGTTATCATCCTGGACTACTGTCTGTAGGCAGCCCTGGTGCCTCCCACTTCATAGCAAGGTTTTGCAGCACCTCTGTACGGGACGGATTTCTGGATTGCCTTAACTCAGTCGTTACATACAAAATAACATAACATGGTAACAGTGAAATCTTTCATATCTTTCACATTAGTGCCTACACATAATTCATGGGTGTGTGTGTTCTCAAGTAAACTGCCTTTACATTGTGTTCCAGTAAGACTAGGATACAGACACAGGGATGGAAATTAACCAAGAATGTCTACTAACCCACCAACGATAATGAAAGCAACATCCCCTAAAATGTTTGCAATTCTCCTAGCCCTTGGTTTAACTTTAACAAAACAGGTCCGAGCTAGTGCTAATTTCCATACCCGCAAACATTCAGGACACCGTCATGGTCTGTCCTTGCCATCTACAATATGCTACATTTGTTAAAGCTTTCCAATCTTTTGCTAAATGTGCAAGGATAAAGCTGGAATCTCTCCAGAATAGCAATGGACCGTCTGTGTATCATGTGTGCACCTTTAAAAGGTGGTGCAATCAATATATTCTTATTCTACATGCAGGGACAATGTATGCCTTGATTATCACATGCTTCAATATAGATCTCTGAAGCAGAAATTGTTGATTCTCTGTACAAATAAAGATCACTGAAAATGCATTTTAGACCAGAAGTATCCACATCATAATACAAACATTGTGACATTGACTGGACTAGGATCAGTGATGAGTTGCCCCCCTTTGATTGTGCTGTGACTTCATGTATGCCATAAACAAGAGTCATCTCCCTTGGACTGTCAATATCCAAGGTTTTTAGTACTAAAATCATAAATATCATCTGCTGGGCTTTGTCTAACGACCGGTGAGGTTTTACGTTGTGGTACATCAGCCAGACGAATTATTTCCTCTCCAAGACTGTCATCATCCTCTGGTTCAAAGTCGTCTTCATAATGTCTGCAAAAAATATGTCGTCTTCCCAAGCATGTGTTCACAAGCATCACCAGGTCCATGTGGAGGCGTTGTGTGGCAGTTGTCAACGCACATGCTGGCCATACACGCTTCTGAACTTGTGTGCCATCAGATTCTCGTGCTTGGGACTTATGAATTATACTGTTGATGTTATTACCGAATACCGTAGGTGCTTGGAACAAATTAAGGTTACCACTGTTAATAAAATCCTTCTTTAGACATTAATGATTAAAAATTACCTTCTCTGATACATTTTTCCGTTGTATATCATATATGGGATTACTTTTAAAAATGTGAAGTTTTTAATTTGACTCCGTATATTTAATACAGGCACCCCTTATGGAAAATACTGCTACTGATCAAAAGTTGTTGAAATGACAACAAAACAGTGATTTGTGTATATCCCATTTAATGGGTGAATATCTACACATGAATTGATTCTGTTGGCGACAATAAATACAATGTGTATGGCATCATGTCACATGACATTAATAAGACAATTACACATTCATTCAATAAATTATGACACTGTTAAATGCAGCACTCGTTGACCCTATAAAATATATACAAGGTGAACACCCTTACTATAAGCTGATAACATCCTACTGATTCATGCAATATGTAAGATCCTAGTGTTACCATGGTTACAGGTATACTTACTGCTTAGTACATACTGTATGTGTTCCATGACAACTTGGTGATCAATAGCAAAATTGAGTGTTTGTAGATCTTTCAGTGTTACTTGAGGGAAGGATATACACTTATACCTGATGTACTTCATGTAAACAATACTCTTGAATGGTTAAAGTTAAACAAGCACGAAACAGGTATTTGTGTCAGCTTGAACAGGTTTTAAATGGATGCAATGCACCTCCCCTTTCTTGGAACTGCTGTTGTACTTAGCCATGTGTAATATGGAAACCACAACAGATGGCTACTGAACAGTTAATACCTGGGAATTCATTCCTTGGCTATTGAACATATTGACCATTCACTTCAGTGTGAACCACAAGCTGCCAGCCTCTACTCCTGCCTCCCACTTTCTATGTGCATCATGTTGTCTATATGTGCTACCTGCTGAAAAAAGCCATAGCTCTGGAGATTTCTGTGAACAAGTTGAGCTAAAAAACCACTTCAGACAAGCTAACTTTTTAAAAGATACTTTTTTTTAACAAATAAAATCATTTTCATAATAATTTGAGCTAACGTTATTGCCAAACTCCATATTTAGCATAGAATGCAGCAGAATAAACATTTAATAATTGTTATGAAGTAGATGATGTGTTATATGTTTGACCCACTGAACTAGACACTGCAAAACTGGTGCACCCACAGACAAACTGCGTAGTGAGGGGTTGTGTCAAAGCTTTAGAGTAAGTAATAAGTAAACATGCTCCAGACACATGAGGCGATCCCCACAATGTCATGTGAAAGTGTCTCAGTCAGCAGCTGTGACATTAACTGTACCACCAAAACATCCACTTTAACCGTTTCGACTGTCTTATCTGATTACAGCTGGCTGAATACTCATAGCAAACAAAAGAACATTGAGAAATAGTTTAGTCAAAGCAAACTCAAGCCATTCATCCAAATTTGAAGAGAGGATTCTGCATAGATAAATGACAGACTAATCCATATCTGTACACCAATATTTGAACAGATTTTGAAAATCACATTAGAAAAAGAGAACTTGAAACAACAAATCTGTAATGTCTATAACAATTATGCTAATAAAAATTAATGCTTTGAAATATTAGTAACAATATATTCCACAATGCAATTAAATCAGAAACAGTCAGGGGTAAATATATTTTCATTACCAGCTGTACCAAAGGCCTGACGCAGGAACTACAACACACACATGACACAAGACAAGGCATGCTCCACATCACACTCTCCCTGAGATATGAATGATTTCTGGTCTTCATGATGATACTCCTCACTTACAGGGGGATGGAGGAGTCTGCACTGCAGCTAATATTGGCAACTGGGACATAACCTCATATCATCCCTGTGGGCCAGGACGGTGGTGGACAAACACTGGCTACAGGGGGATAACCTCATATTATCCCTGTGGGCCAGGACGGTGGTGGACAAACACTGGCTACTGGGACATAACCTCATATCATCCCTGTGGGTCAGGACGGTGGTGGACAAACACTGGCTACCGGGGGATAACCTCATATCATCCCTGTGGGCCAGGGCGGTGGTGGACAAACACTGGCTATTGGGGGGTAACTTTATATCATCCCTGTGGGCCAGGACGGTGGTGGATAAACACTGGCTACCGGGGGTTAACCTCATATCATCCTTGTGGGCCAGGACGGTGGTGGACAAACACTGGCTACCGGGGGTTAACCTCATATCATCCCTGTGGGCCAGGATGGTGGTGGACAAACACTGGCTACCGGGGGGTAACCTCATATCATTCTTCCATATGTAAATTTTAACTTGGCAGCATACATCATGATTAAAAAGTATATCATTGGGGTGTCTTGATGACTATTGTCTGTGAGGAAGACGTCACAATGATTCTAGTCAGAACATTAAATGAAGAACATGAATAAGCTATAACTGACAATATTTTTATAACATGACTAACAGCCTAAGGGATGGCATGCATTGCTGTGACCTAGGTCTTCAATGACATTGTTGATTACCATATTCTGTTGGAGATATGTAATGTGTATTTCATCTCACAATCTATGAAGTGTGGAGCATGTACAACTTGCCAACAAGGGAATGATTCTCCACCTGCTGAGTGTACTTTATACACTACACTGGAATATTAACTCAAAGAACACAGTAGAGACATGCCACATGCCCACAGAACAATTTCCCACTTATACTCAACAATACCTCGTGTGGAAGGAAGTAAACCATACATTGGCCACCACTCAAGAAATATTTTACACAAGATATAAAATGGACATTCTTGAGAGAACAAAATACAGCTTCAAATAGTTTTACAACTCTATTGCAAGATGAAAAAACAGCTTCTTTGATTTGTGACAGTATGACAACAGGCGGATAGCATCATGGGATTAAAGAACAAGAATCAAACCTGTATCTTCAGATATTCAAACAATGTGCTGACACAATTCGTCCACACAGCTTGCAGTGTACCTACATCACATCCGTGACAATGTGGTACATCTAAGCCTGTATACTTCACATAAAAAGGAACCCCAAACAAAAGAACTACAATGCTCCAGCTTAAAATAATGAGAACTAACAAAAATAAATTGTCACCTAACATCCACAAATACCAACAAATAGAATGTCTTGTTACAGTAATCTGTCATGAGTTATGTCCCTTGACATTATCACATTGCTTCAGTTGCTGGTTACTGGCTAATATGACATATTTACACATACTCCATGTCAAACCAGCTTGTACCAGGTACAGGTTATCATCCTGGACTACTGTCTGTAGGCAGCCCTGGTGCCTCCCACTTCATAGCAAGGTTTTGCAGCACCTCTGTACGGGACGGATTTCTGGATTGCCTTAACTCAGTCGTTACATACAAAATAACATAACATGGTAACAGTGAAATCTTTCATATCTTTCACATTAGTGCCTACACATAATTCATGGGTGTGTGTGTTCTCAAGTAAACTGCCTTTACATTGTGTTCCAGTAAGACTAGGATACAGACACAGGGATGGAAATTAACCAAGAATGTCTACTAACCCACCAACGATAATGTAAAGCAACATCCCCTAAAATGTTTGCAATTCTCCTAGCCCTTGGTTTAACTTTAACAAAACAGGTCCGAGCTAGTGCTAATTTCCATACCCGCAAACATTCAGGACACCGTCATGGTCTGTCCTTGCCATCTACAATATGCTACATTTGTTAAAGCTTTCCAATCTTTTGCTAAATGTGCAAGGATAAAGCTGGAATCTCTCCAGAATAGCAATGGACCGTCTGTGTATCATGTGTGCACCTTTAAAAGGTGGTGCAATCAATATATTCTTATTCTACATGCAGGGACAATGTATGCCTTGATTATCACATGCTTCAATATAGATCTCTGAAGCAGAAATTGTTGATTCTCTGTACAAATAAAGATCACTGAAAATGCATTTTAGACCAGAAGTATCCACATCATAATACAAACATTGTGACATTGACTGGACTAGGATCAGTGATGAGTTGCCCCCCTTTGATTGTGCTGTGACTTCATGTATGCCATAAACAAGAGTCATCTCCCTTGGACTGTCAATATCCAAGGTTTTTAGTACTAAAATCATAAATATCATCTGCTGGGCTTTGTCTAACGACCGGTGAGGTTTTACGTTGTGGTACATCAGCCAGACGAATTATTTCCTCTCCAAGACTGTCATCATCCTCTGGTTCAAAGTCGTCTTCATAATGTCT
Organism: Haliotis rufescens; assembly: GCF_023055435.1. Lineage (NCBI taxonomy): Eukaryota > Metazoa > Mollusca > Gastropoda > Lepetellida > Haliotidae > Haliotis > Haliotis rufescens. The sequence continues at coordinate 1,778,935 of NW_025964383.1, forward strand.
GCAAAAAATACAGGAAAGGGTAAATACTTTCTATTCAAAAAGTTAAAAAAACAAGTGAAACTTCATATTCACACATGATGCTTACTAGCATGATATGTCTCCATGCTAACACAGACAGCATCTATTATGTAATGTGTTTTGACACTTTGTGTTACTAAGACTCCAGAAGTGTACACGAATGATGCACTGAGAGACCTCATGATTCCATACTTGGTGCTAGGCTGCATACAAACTACATGTACATAAAACGTCTTAACTTTTCTGCCTGCCCATGCTGTCTTACAATAACTTGTTATGGAGCTTTCTGTCAAATATGAAGGATGCCATTGAGAAATGCAAATATCACATACCCCTTGTCTGGACCTGCTTTATATTCAAAATGGGATTTGAGATACTTTAATGAGAGACAACCTATAAACTGAAAAATCAATCCACATCTCTTCAAGTTGCAGATCACCATTATATAAACACAAATGGTCTTTGACCAGTTGGGCTGGAGATGTGTACACTGAGATCTACTGTATTGGACAAATTCTACAAAGCTTTAGTAGTAAAGGAAACAAAAACCTCTAAATATACAAAGACAAGTTCAGGATAGATAAATAGAAAAGACTGAGTGAGTGAATTCCTGCTGCAGTCAGCAATGTTACAGCCACAGATCTGGCTTGTAATTGTTGACCATGTCTGGGCCAGCCAAACCAGTGGTTGAAAGTATGAGTAACGATTCTTGGCAAAAGGTTAAGTGGACACAACAGCAGTCTCGTCAAATGAGGATTTAGCTTTGGGCCTACTTTATTTTTGTCAATGTCAAAGAAAATGTGTGCTTAGTTTGTTCATTGGACTAGGTACAGCTGTGTGAGAGTGGGAAGAGAATCAGAACTGGGTGTGCATAATATGTGACGAATGTATGTGAACAGACAGTTTCCTAAGATCACCTACCTGTGCTGAAATTCCCTACACCAGCTGCATGGGGTAAATGTGATATAACTTGTGGAAAATAACAGGCCACATAGATTAGTCTACTGCCCCCTACAAGTGATTGTGACATAAGTATCAACGTATCAACGGCATGCATGGTGAATACAATGCAACACAGCGCTTCATGTCTGACTATACCAGATTCTGTATGATAACTGTGACGATAAAAATGACGAATCTCAGCTTAGTACTTGCTATACAAAATTCAATCATAAGGAAGTGTAATTTACCCCACTTGTAAAATTACTGACATCACAGTGATGGCGCAAGGACACACAAACTGGGTTGTATACATTGTACTCATTCAGGCAAATGAACCCAGGTCCTTGACATGACAAGGATATTTTTAACCACATGGCTTCTCAACCAACTGTTTCCAATCAAATTGATTACAATTACAAACTCTAAAACATTGAAAATATCATAAGAACATCACATACGTTATTATATGCCAAATGTTAGTACATACATTTCTTCTTGCTCATTGGCCCCTTCCTCTGCTACAAGAATCTCATATTCCTCAGCAGCGTACTTCTCCCAGTCTGACGGTTCCGGCCCATCTGTCTCAGGGTCCTACAACAGATCAAACTCAATACACAGGACACCTTCACTAACAACACACAGGACACCTTCACCAACAACACACAGGACACCTTCACCAACAACACACAGGACACCTTCACCAACAACACACAGGACACCTTCACTAACAACACACAGGACACCTTCACTAAGAGCACACAGGACACCTTCACTAACAACACACAGGACACCTTCACCAACAACACACAGGACACCTTCACTAACAACACACAGGACACCTTCACTAACAACACACAGGACACCTTCACTAACAGCACACAGGACACCTTCACCAACAACACACAGGCTGCCTTTACTAACAGCACACAGGACACCTTCACCAACAACACACAGGACACCTTCACCAACAACACACAGGCTGCCTTTACTAACAGCACACAGGACACCTTCACCAACAACACACAGGACACCTTTACTAACAACACACAGGACACCTTCACCAAGAACACACAGGACACCTTCACCAACAACACACAGGACACCTTCACCAACAACACACAGGACACCTTCACCAACAACACACAGGACACCTTCACTAACAGCACACAGGACACCTTCACTAACAACACACAGGACACCTTCACCAACAACACACAGGCTGCCTTTACTAACAATACACGGACATCTTTCCGTGTGTTTTAAAAATGATAAGAGTATTTAATTTATTTGTTTGGTGTAAATAATCAAGTCTGGGCCAGATAAACCAATGACAAGACATGTCAGTGGTATCAGCAAGAGAATGAGACCAGTACATCCTCCACCCTGCAGTGCCATCCTCCGATCCACCAGCACCCACAAATGTAACATAAACACTGTCCCAACCAAGAGACAATGCAAGTTATATACGTCTCCTCATTAAACTGTGTGAGACATCGTCCAGGCAACGAGGGACAACCTGGGCGAAACTTACCCTCACATTAGCAAACGGATCTCTTTGCTCATGTTCCAGGAACTTGTCTAGGTTGAAGAATGTGTCAAAGAAAATGTTTGTCATCTTGCAAGACTTGAGGTCTCTCAGGGTTATCTGCTCTTTGTGTTTTGGTCGAACTAGATCCAGCATCTGTTGGGTACAAGAAACAGCGTACACGTCTCTCATCTAAAAGAATTGCTGATAAGCAACACACATTATAAAGGAGCTGTACAGTCACATAGCTTTGTCAAAGGACTGCATGCACTTCCAACATCATATCTGCTTCACCATTCTTCCATGTCATGCACTAAGTAATGATAAACGCCACTCTCCAGGTCGGTGGCCGGAGTCCATGATGTTGTTAGTGGTCACAAGCAATCATCTAACAGAAAACAACATTCGATGTGAAACGGTGTTCTTGAGCCTGGAAACTTATATATGAGCATGTTTGATTAAAAGAAATGTTTTTTCATACTTACCTTACACTACACATTGCTTTAGCTTCCCTATCTTATACAAACAGACAGTACTGGAACGAAGAGTTAGTTGAAACAGACTATGGCTATTGCCAGACAGCGCACGGATCTCATGTGGATTGTAGGCCACTAGAGGTGGTAAGTCAGCACGACAATAAGCCCCCAGGATAGCAGAACAAAGCCAAAGGGAGACTGTACTACGTGATACCTCGGCTGAGACATGGCTGGAAACAGGAATGACAAGCCGAACCGGGAAGAGGGCGAGTTGATCACTGAACGAGCGGGCCGTGAAACTGCCCATCAGGTTGGCATGTCAGTTGATTTTTGGCGACAAAGTCCAAGCAAAGACCAAGGTGAACAAGGCCGTGAGGTCGCTGTTCGAACCGGACCTGGGTCACATTGGGGCATGAAGCTCACTAACCCAGGCCACCATGGCAAGGGCCAGGAGCAAGCAAGTCTTTATGGTGAGATCTCCAGATAGCAAGATACGTAGACACAGCATCAGTCAAGTGCCTAGTCCATGCATTTGTAACATCAAGACTTGACTATTGTAACAGTCTTCTGTATGGTATCCAGCAGCAGCATCTGGATAGACTACAGCGTGTGCAAAACACTGCTGCCAGACTCATCACACGGAAGTCAATGCGTGAACACATTACACCCGTCCTGAAAGAGCTGCACAAGCTGATCATGTTTGTCTACAAATCGATCCATGGGCTATCCCCAGTATACCTCCAGGAATTCACTGCCCTTTACCAACCTGGCCGAACACTGAGATCTGCAAACAAACTACAGCTTACTGTTCCACCAACCAGCAGAACAACATATGGCGACAGAACCTTCCGAATAGCAGGTGCAACTCTATGGAATGCACTGCCCATTGATGTCAGTGGATCTGAAGATGTAAACACCTTTAGATTAAAACTCAAGACCATCCTCTTTAAAAGAGCATACGACTGAGCGCTCTTGAGCAGGCAGTATGTCTGGATAAGTACACTATATAAATGCGTAATTTCATTTATTTTTTTAAAATTTAATCTCCAAACGAGGCAGACGCAAGGGGTTCATAGAGAGCCTGGCGTAAGTAACGCAAAACAATACTGAGATCCCACGGTGATCGACGGCGACTTTCCGGAGACAGCAGGTGACAGCACTTGCCGAATGCATCAAGGATGTCGTCAGGTGTACATGAATGGCGATTTAACAATAGTTAAGAAAAGAAACATATTGCAAAAACTACATTAACACGAGAGGCACGAAAAAGTCACAATGGCGACCAAGTGCGAAAGGTACGTCTGTTGGCAAGGGAGACAGTAGGGGCCAAAGGGCCAATAACTCCTGGATGCCGGGGCACTGGCTATAGTCTGTTTCGACTGTCTCTTCTTTCCAGTACTGTCTGTTTGCATAAGGTAGGGAAGCTAAAGCACTGTGTAGCGTCAGGTAAGGTAAAACATGACATGTTTGTGCTGGTGTGCTGGTGTACTTCTTGACACTGTGTCACTTGTTTATTGCAGTCTGTGGTAAAAGAGCCACATACACTAGGGTGGTAATCATAGCTATATCATGTAAGCTCACCTGTAATATATCCCTTTGGTCACCACTTACAATTAGATGATCACAAAGTGTTCCCAAACACATAGTGAAAGAACAAACAGCGAAACACACATGTAAGGCCTAAAAAAATATAAGAATTGGTTCTCAGGCAATGGCTTTTGAAGATATAGTGTGGGCAAGGTAGCCTTTTTTTAGGTCGTTGTTCAAAGTAATAACCAAATAAACAGTTGTGGGCAATCAACCTGGGAAAGGTCCTTGTGTTCGAGATGTGGAATATTTAAGGATTTTTGTTATCATTTGAAAATGGAAACAACAACGAAATGTGTGGTGCACTTGGTGATGGAGCGGTGGTGCCTGAGAACCAAGACTAGTTTGTTTTTAGCCTAAGCAATGTTGTCTGATAAGACAGAAAGGTGTGAAGCAGGATCAACTGAACTGCTAATGTGATTTTCAAATATGGATTACTGAATGTCAAATATTCTGTTCAAGGCTGAGCAAACAATGTACAAATTGTCAAATTGTTGTGACAAGTTTGTTATCTCCCTTGCAACAGTGAGCTTTCCAGTTCACACGCAACAACACTGACACATTAGTACATACCTGACACAAACAGTCTTCAAATGGTAGTTTCTCAATTCCTATTGCCTCCATCTTCTGCATCTGTTCCTCATAGAAGTACTCCATCTCATACATGGAGATAACACCATCCCCATCCAGGTCCATGCAGCGGAACCAGTACTCCACACTGCAACACCAGAGGGACATCATGAAGCCTGCAGTTCATCATTGTTTACATGGTTACAGGACATGAAAACAGACTATTACCTCATCAAAGCCCCATAAGAGGTGATGTGAAATGGGGTCTTACATTGAATTCAAGGTTATTTCACTTATATAGCAACATGCCTGCAATACATGTGTGGATGATTGTAATAGCCCAGACTAATGTTGGTTTTATAGTGCTAGGACACTGAGATAACATGAATACTCAGACCTCACTAAGACTGACTCTGAGCCGACCAGTCCTTGTTTTATCACCTTAATGCTGAGTGCCAGGCAGGGTAAACACTAGCTGCGGCCAACTTTCTCAGTTCTGCTCCCTATGAACGATTCTGTTATTGACTACAAGATGTCCCATAGTGTTTTCCTTATAGATTCCCCTTTTGGATATACCGCACAAACAACCCTGCCACACGTACATGAACTATAAACTCATGAAAACTGCATCAGGATTCCCTCCCTCAAACACTTACCTTCAAATATGTGTACTTAAATGTTTGATCATGTAACTTTCTTTGTTATTGTCAGGTTGGAATCATCAAATCTTTATCGGTCAGGTTTCCAGCTTGATAAACTGTACATTATCTGAATGTAAGTATTCGTATTTGAAGGAGGCATGTGTCTTAAGGAAGGGAATCCAGTTGGATTTGACATTTGATCACGGCGCATCCTCTTTTCTGGAGCATATAAAGTGCGATGCAGATTTGGGGATCTATGGTAAATACTATGGAACAACCAGTAGCTCATATTCCAAGACTTCAGTAGTGTGCCAGTAGGTTAAGAATTGACTGTCACTTTGTGTGGGTTCATCAGAGTATGAACCTTCAAAGAGTGAGGGACAAACTGTATGAACAGAGCTTACAAGTTTTTATACCTCAATTTTATACCTCGAAGGATGTACACACAATTTTTATTTGACTTCATGTTTACACTGACAGCTCTACATCAACCTGCTGTATGAGAGGTGACATGAACATGTCTTGGCTTTGTTCAGACAACACTTCTATATTTATTTGTGATAGGTAATTCCCAGAGGTTTCCCAAGAAATGTGTAAGTAGTCCGTCAGTGTTTACGTTATTTCACCAAAACAATCTCATGAAAAACGTAAGAACATCAAAATGTCTTATGAACACCCCTGTTTCACAGTCATGTGACTGGCCTCTTTTTCACTGGAAAAAGGAGGGTGTATGACCCTATAAGAAGCAGAGAGTGAAGGCTGTACCTGGTTGGGTTTCTCTTGTCTTCCTCCGCTATCAAGAACCACACAAACTCTGGGTAACTCATTCGACCAACCTTGAAGTTCTCACCCCTGCAACATACATGGTTGTCCATCATCACCAACTCACTCTACCTACATCTCATGTCACATCAATGGGTCTTCAAATGCAACAATTCTGGTACTACTGTTGAATAGCAACACTGAAGAAAAGATTGATATTAGCCACTTTTAGAAGTTACAAGCTAGAGAACGTGTGAAAATATTATGTCTTGAATCAGAATGTGATGACCGGCCTTGAAGTTTTGTTTCAGGAGTTTTCTCCTTGTCCGTAGTACTGACTACTCACCGCGTCACTGCCCCTGAGAATATCCTTTCTATCACCCGTGATGACAACGCTGTGAAAGGAAGGTAGGTTCAGAGTTACACCTCAGACATATCTTTATAGTTTACAGTTTCAGATGTACCAGAATAGAAAATAGACAATGTGCAATACAACATAAATTACAAGATATCTTTGGTGACCAAGTCCAAATTGTTTCCATGGAAATCAAGAAAAACAAAAATGCCAAAAATCCGTAAAAAGCAAAAGGCACCACGTCAGGATCTATTTGATATATCAGTCACATTTTGTTGAAAAATATTGAACAGTTTTTGAGTTACGCTCTGGAAATGAAATGATTTCTGACTGACTGACTGACCAGAATAACCAACTAGAAAGTGTTTTTACTCGTAAAAACATATGTCTCCCCCCACTCCCCTAACCCCCATTCATTCGTTTACTTCACGTTAAACCCCATCTCTTCATTCCCACCCTCCATTACTAAATAACAGAGACAAAAATAGAACTCCTAGAAATTTCAAACAACTAATGGGCACCACTTCAGGACTTGGTTAATATGTTACAACTTCATGAAATAATATTGAACAGTTTTTGAGTTATGGTCCGGAAACAAAGCTTACCCCCATTCAGAGTCTATGTTCAACTTATCTCCATGGAACCGAGAAAAAATAAAAATGTCAAAAATCTCTAAATAGCAAAAGGCACCACTTCAGTGCTGGGTTAATGTGTATACAAAGTTTCGCGAAAAAATATTAAACGGTTTCCGAGTTATGGTCAGGAAACAAAGCTTACCCTCATTCAGAGCCTATGTTCAACTTATCTCCATGGAAACGAGAAAAAATAAAAATGTCAAAAATCTCTAAATAGCAAAAGGCACCACTTCAGTGCTGGGTTAATGTGTATAGAAAGTTTGGCGAAAAAATATTAAACGGTTTCTGAGTTATGGTCCGGAAACGGTGGGAACGCCGACGCCGACGCCGATGCCGACGGGAACCGTGCCAAAAACAATATGTCTCCCTCCATTCTGGGGGAGACATAATGACTGATATTAGCAGCAATGAAATCCACCAAGTCACAGCTGAGGAGTAGGAGGAGCAAAGGCAGAGGGACATACCATGTTCATTGTGTCTGGCCAGATCTCCCCGGTCTATGAACAAGTCATGGTCCTTGTCCAGCTCCCAGAACTTACAGTAGATCACATAGAAATGTTCATAGGAGAAGTACTCCGTTATCTGGTTGATGTCCTCCTCGTCTTCAAGTAACGCTAAAGTCTGAAACAAAATTGAACACACTCTGTCATATCTTTTTATATAGTTTCTTCTTTGGCAGAAGAAGTAGAGACACAATTGCTAGGACATACAATCACAAGCATCATAGATGCAGAAAATTCTGTATCACTAGATTTATGCGGTTAACTGGAGGTCAAGAGAACTAAAAATATACAGTGTATCATAATTACAACAGACATAACCTTGACTTTCAGTTCAAGTCTGACCTAAGCAAAATAATGTATGTGTATGTGAAAGAGTGAGTGAGCATGGTTTAACGCCGCTTTTAGCAATATTCCAGCAATAGCACGGCAGGGGACACCAGAAATTGCCATAAATCCTGTATTTTGGCTGCAGACAGATGATTTGGGTAGGCGGGAGGGAGTACTTCTGATAATTGTTCAATAATTCTTGCAAATACTCTACCTCTATTACATCTTTGCCAGAATCTACGGAAAGAAGGTGGCTCCTGCCTCCAGTACTCTCCCTGTATACCGTATATCGCTGTGTATAAGGTGAGCCCACGTATAAGACGACCCCCCTGTACACGCCTTCAAAATCCACCCAAAATCCTATAATCTGTGTATAAGGCGACCTAGAATGAAGCACATCACAAGTGCGCACACAAACCTTATAATTGCAATAAAGTATGTTTATCTTGCGTTGTTTTTTCTACGATGATTGGACGCATGTGTAACTCCAGCACATGTTGCCATTTTTGTGTTTACACGGTACGACACCAAATTGGTGCCCGTAAAATAAAATTCATTTATGAAGTAATAACATATAAGAGACAATGGTGAGTAATTTAATCGCCAATTAACTATGTCGTAACTTACTAGGCTTATGTTTGCTTCGCATTCAGCGTGTTTATTCCACAATCACTTATACACACCGTCTCCAACAGTTGTTAATACAACTGTAAAAAACAGCGGGAATTGATTTCAGCTTCACCAGTTATCACATGTTAGGTCACATGTGCGATATGCAAATGCTTACCGGTACTTCCGGCTCTCTACTCACGGATGTTGATTGTTTTACTGTGTCAGCTGGTTTGACAATCTGCATCGAGGCGAGGGTCATTTCAACTTTATTTGCAGAAATTATGAAACTTTATTCAAGGAAAAGAGATACAAATCATGTTTATGTATGGAAATAGTTATTGGAACAGTTATTTAGAAGGAAATGCGAAGTTTTATTGTTGACTCTGTGTATAAGACGACCCCCCTTCCTAACCCCCTCATTCTAGGTACGAAAAACTCACCTTATACACAGCGATATACGGTATATGTAGTTGACAGTACTGTTTCAAATCCCCAAAAGATGTTATGTCTTGAACCATTTCAAGAGGACTTGAAAATCGTGTACAGGAATAATCAGTCAATATGTGATACCTTCTTTAGAACTACTGTTATATTGCTAGCAGCAGTAGCCATGTGTAATAGGAAGGCTGCTTTCTTTGATTTTTGGAGTAATGTAGAGGAAGTGAGAGGTTCAAACAGCTCTGTTAGTCGAGCTGATAAAACCACTAACTGGTTAGATTTCGAGAAGGAATGAATGCATGTTTAAGATAGGAAGATTGCCGATCGAAATGAAGAGCAGATCGATATTCCTCAATTGTCCAATGACGAAGCTTTTTACGATGAAGGAGGAAATCGGCAACCATAGGTATAGTAACAGCAACATTTCCTAATCCAGATCATCGTCGCCACTGGACAAACTTATCCAATTTGTTGTCATAAAGGAGACAGGAAGATGATCCCCATGGTTAAGCGACCGCTGAAGAAGGAGATACAGAGGCGGTGAGATTAAGGTTGGGAAGGTTCTTGTAGACAAGGTCCTATCTGGGTTGACGCAGAAAATCTATGCGGAATGGTATTGGGAGAGGATCTTCCATTAGTAGGGCCATGAGTCTGGAAAACCAAGGTCTTCTGGGCCAGGTCAGGGCGATTAGAATGATGTACAGGCTGTCAGTTTCTATCTTTTGTAGAAGAGACCATGGAGGAAACACATATGCGAACAGGTTGGTCAAGTCCACAGACAGAGCATCGATCTGCAGAGCTCTTGGATCTGGTACCGGACTGGCATAGACTGAGAGCTGATGATTCACACAAGTCACAAACAGATCCGGGTGCGGTGTGTCCCATATCGATGTGACCCAGGTGGAAATATTGTGAGATCCCTTTTTGTCTCCTTCTATGTGCCCTGTATCTGGAGATCTGCCAGATGGGCTCCCCAGCCCGAGTCTGAGGCGTCCGTAAACAGATAATGTTTCGGCGGGGTAAAGGAGAGAGGGATGACCGTCATGACATGCTGTCGATGCGTACAGCACAGGAGGTGGCCTTGGAAGGTGATTGGTAATGTAACATAGTTGTTACATAGCACATTGTTGTAGCCTTCCTCTGTAGGTCAGGTCATGGAGAGATGTTAACCTTCCGAAGAGGGACATCCATCGGCTGATCGTAAGAGTCGGTAACGTCAGAGCATTGTCGATCATGAGGGATGTAAAGCGATCTTCTGGAGGGCAGAGTAGGCCCCTTTGAAGAAGAAAACAGGCCCCGATGTAATTCAGATCCTAGATGGGCGTGAGCTCCGATTTGGAAGGATGAATGAGAAATCCCGGATCAGAAATGTCTGGTTTTAAGATATATAAGACTAAGAAAATTGTCCAGGTATCCATGCAGGCGGATTAAATGCGGATGGGCATAGCTGATCACTGGTGCCATTATTCGGGTGAACGCCATGGATCAATCGAGATTCTGAAAGTAAGGACCTGGAACTCGTAGCGATGCCCAGTCACTCCAAACAGGAGGTATTTCTGAGATAAGGGATGAATTGGCATGTGGAGAAGATCTATGCTGAAGGCCAAAAGATGCAGTGTAGATCTTAGCTTCCAGACAGATTCCATCTGGAATTTTGGAGGAGGTATGAGAAAATCCTTGTCCAGGAATTTCAGATCAATGATCATTCTCATTTCTGTGGTATTCTTTGTCAGTACTAGGAATACTGGAGAATAAAAAGCCCTTGCTGACGTCAAATAATTGCTCCAGCAGGGCGACAGGAAACGCTGGATGTGCCGGGAGCACAGATGACTGTTGAGTGTCGGACGGTTGATCAGGCAGAGGGGTAGGTTGTTTATCAGTCTGGGAGATAATATCATCCTTTCTCATGACCGCATCCTTCCTCTTAGCCTTAGTGAAAGTGTCACTTAGCTTGGAGGAGGCTTTCTTGGTGAGAGGGAGACAGAAGGGATAGCGATCATCCTCTACACAGGTGGATTCTCTGCACTCTGCGAGGGTAGCCCGAGATCATAAAACGGCAACATTTGTGACCCTTATGCAACTAATAATTACGAATCAAAGCCAATAAAACTACTAATACATTAGTGGGAATAAGAAAACTTATACTGTACATATTAGAATAGTATGACTACAGCTATAGTGTGACTAAGTGCTAGAGAAATACGTAGACGGGTCGACTCTAGCACACACAGGAAATAAGAGAGGTTTTCCCGCCTTCACTGCACAGAAGAGCTGTAGGCTGCTAAAGTGCTATGGCGGGGACAACTAATTGTATAGTTGACAGTGAAGAGGACCCCAGTTAAAAAATCTGTTTAGTTTAGTATGGTGTGACTGTAGCCAAAATACAATATTTACGGCAATGATGTAATAGAGGTAGAGTATTCGCAAGAATTCAACACTTTAATGCGGTACATGCTCCTTACAGCATCCCTTGTATACTGTAGAAAAAATATGTTTAAAAATAAAGCTTCAGCAAGATGATAAAGAAATATTTATTGTATTGGACAAAATGTATTCCAATTAAATGATGCATTAATACGACAATACACCACCAGTACTTATCATAGGATTCTTTTGTTGAAAATAAAACTTTACTCTCGTTACCATGATACAAAATGGGGATGAATTCCAGAAATGCTCCTGAGCGGATGTGAGTTACTATGCGGAAGGATACACAATTACTCACTCTAAGTAGATTACTTTGTCGTATCTCCGGCACCGTTAACCGCCCTGTCCACAACCGGTTGATACTGAAGAATATTCTTGCTATCACCTGCAACACAATATTATCTTCATCAATATTCATTGTCAACAAGATTAGAAGCAACCACTAATGTCATACTAATATTGAAAGAAAATATCAGTGTCTGCTCTGGCTTAAATTTTCTTGGGGTCACTTGGACCCCTTCATCATAAAATTAGGGGTCCCAAACAAAAATGGAGGGGTCCAATTTATAGCATCATAATATAACATTAACAACAGAATACAGTGGTTGTGAAAAATAAGAAATCTTTTCGCAACTGCAAAATATCAACAAACAGGCAAAGTGAGAGAAAGGTTCACATCAGGGCACATCCTGCTCTCAGAACCAAGAGGTTTACATGAAGGGACAAACAATTTCTTAAAAGGGACAATTGATATTCATGAATATTATAACACAAAATTATCCATGTTAATATCTAACTTCGTATATGAAAAGGCAGTACACGGGTCAGCCATTGGAAAGGGGTCATTGTGACAGACATTTGTGAATGTTTTTACCGAGATCTACAAATGATTTGAAGTTATGGATTCAGTTAAGTTCAATGGCTGTTCTGATGCTACTGTACTGAGTATTGAGTTCATGTTGTAACTGTGACAATGATCAATGAGTCATAAAATATAATTGGCATATCGAACGTTTTTTTAGTAAGAGTATGTTCAGGATCCAGCATTTCCTTGATAAATAAAGTCAACATGTTTCAGGTGCTATAAATGTTTAAACATGTCAGTTACACCAATAACTGTCCTGGCAAAATGTGTTTTGCAATTCTTAATATGACTCACAAGATATTGAATTATTATCAGCTTGATAAGTCTGTTGTAGAATAACTAAATATTCAGAGTCCGCTAAATAAAAACAATGCTTACATCATTGTACATTCAAGTGTTCGCATCCATTCTTTATCATATACAGTATCGCGGTATTGATAAATCTCATAATCCACACAACCTGTCGACTGTTTACTTATGCAAATCTAAGCACGATATATTTCATCGCATGATCGAATACAGGACTCGTTGCGGTATGTCACGGCTACTTGTACACACGTTAACTTTTTTTATGACAGTTCCTAGGATGTTTTTGAAGTGGAATTACCCCTTCCTCCATTCAAAATTGATTAGAAAAAGAACCCATTTGTTCAAACGAAGTCCCTTGACCAAACCTCGGTCGTATGCAAAATTCAAAACAGGAAGTGATATACCATATAATCCACACAGCCTTACTTACTGCGGTAAGATTCACCAATGACAGGTAGCATACTTTGTTTACCGAACTCGGTAAAGAAAATCAGCATCAATCAATCCAATGAACATCAAACATTTTGTGAATCACATATTTAATAAGTTTGTAAGCGTGCCCCACTACGATCCATTATAAATTAACCACCGCGATAACATAGCGTATCATCCTACACGGTCGCTCGATTTCGCGGGTCACTGTTACCACGTTCTGAAGTATACCCTTGATGTGCCTGGCTATTTTTAGTTTGACACAAGGTCAAGATATTTTCGACCAATCAGCAAGCTAAATTAATTACGACTATATCCGACTTGCTTAATATGTGGCACCTGATTGGCTGAAGCAAAGCTACGGATCATACCGAAAATTAATACATGCAAAACCGACAATAGATATAGGTCAAGAAACCGGTTTGGGTATTTGTCATAAAAAGGGAGAGAATAATGGAACTGGTTTGGTTTAGCAAACGGAAGTGTTAATCAACATGCTTCGCTGTCTTGTTTGGCAACAAATACCTTTACGCAAAGACGTATGTCTTTGATTTACGATAACAGGGCTATATTAATTTCATATCGAATTGACAATTCGATATGAAATTAATATAGCCCCAGTCACTGCGTCCGCGAGACCCACACATGTTACGCAGGTGCATTCAAACTTATTTTTGTGCGTCCAAGACGCAAAAACGCGCTCTTCAGCCAACACTGAATATGCATCATAACTTGTTACCATCAGTGGCATAGTCACTGGACTGAATTGGCGTGTGTGTGTGTGTGTGCGTGCGTGCATCTGTCTGTGTGTGTCTGTGTGTCTGTCTGTCTGTGTGTCTGTGTGTGAGAGAGAGACAGGTATGAGTCACTGCTGAGTCTCTTACCGTATTTATATATCTAGAATGGAATTCTGGAGCTTCTTGGAGGAAACTAAGACCTGGGTGAGATTCTACAACATCCTGAAATGAATTAAAACATGAATAAAAGTAAATGTCTCAAGTATGAATAATTGTCAAAACAATAATAACATTTCAGAAAATACAACACACATCAAAACATGCAAGCCTTTGAAGAAATGTTCATTAGTTCTAAAGCACGACCATCACAACATTGTTTTTGTTTTTTAATGCACTTAAGGCGAGAATTAGACATTAGAATAATTCATTTCACTTATTTTTCCCACCAGTCAGAAGGGGCTCACGGTCATCTTCATCTTGGTAATAAAAACTGTTATTCCCCCCCCTGCAGTACAGAAATCACAAGGTCGTCTTCATTAAAGTAGAAACAACATTTATTCCCCCTACTTGTACAAGAGGCACAAGGTCGTCTTCATTAAAGTAGAAACAACATTTATTCCCCCTACCTGTACAAGAGGCTCAAGGTCGTCTTCATTAAAGTAGAAACAACATTTATTCCCCTACCTGTACAAGAGGCACAAGGTCGTCTTCATTAAAGTGGAAACAACATTTATTCCCCCTACCTGTACAAGAGGCACAAGGTCATCTTCATTAAAGTAGAAACAACATTTATTCCCCTACCTGTACAAGGGGCACAAGGTCGTCTTCATCAAGGTAGTTACAGCTGGGTTTTGCCAGTAGTTTGACAAACCGTGAGGCCTCATCATGGTAACTCTCCATCAACCTGCAACAGTCAAACATGACAGCTTTACTCTGTGTGTTATGTATTTAAACATGTGTGTGTGCGTGCGTGCATATCTGAAGGCGAAGAGTTGATGATAGCGTCCAAAGCACTAGATCAATTCAGCTACTAGAACACCGAGTCACAAACTCATTCAGCATTACTCAAGGTTATCAAATTCAAATGATGGATAAGAATGTTCAAATTTAGGAAACAAAAACATTTCATCATCCATCCACAACTCAGAAATTGGAGTCATATTTTTGGGGGTGGCTAGGATCTTCAGGACCAGGACTTGTGTACGAAGTCATATTTTTTAGAAATTTTTGTGCCTGAGACCCTTCCGCTGGCAGCTGCTGAAGGAAACTTGACACTCGATTCTTCAGGACAACTCTGCTGCAATGCTCCACATGGTATCTTACCAAAACTCCTTCATGCCCAAACTATTTCAGCTTTGTTGTTTTAACAAATTGCACAAGCTTTCGCATGCAGTAGTTGGGGGAGATAACTTTCCACATGTGCAAAACATTTAAAAAATCATGTTGAAATATGTATTTACAAATGTCACTAATTAGTTGAATTTCAGTTTTCAGATGCACTTTTTATACAAGTCCTTTTTCTCATCTGCGTAATAAAAGGTTTTTATTTCTTTTTTGTTTTGCTATTTTTCATCAGCCGTTGTCAGAATCTTTACCAGGCACTCTCTGTGCTGCACCTATATCACAAGACTTATATTCAGACATTTGATATGCAGTCTTAGTGTCTCCTCATCCTATGGTACTAATGTGATAAAACAACTTCCTTGCATTATATGTGTTGATTATGTGCTACTGATAATACCAAAGATTTAACAATTTCTATATAGGCCAACTCTAACTCATTCATTTCATATCTACTTTAATTCACAATTCTTTGGTCCACCCATTACATGTGGATGTTTTTCCCAACAATTTTTAATTCAAGTAACCTACAGTAAGCAAAGTTTTTGGCAGAGTCTTCAAAGCTAGGTCAATTGTAGATTACATAATTTGTGAGAACGTCCTGCTGCCAAGGTGGAATCTGTCCCGACATGCACATGTATGTTCTGTGTAAACTCAGCACCATGTAGCCGGACAAGCTTCTCTTCCCTGCAAGCCGCTCAGCTCCGAATGCTGCTGTAGCGTGGTAGGCTGCAGCATGTTGAGCCAATTACAAATCTCTTTTAGATTACTGCTGACGTCACAAGGAAACAGATGCTCCAAACAGATGCTCATGGAGTGCCATCACATCGATCTGTTTCTGACTATGATGGCAGTAACTTTAAACTAAGCATTACCAAACTGACCACTGACAATGTCACAGTATTTTCATTGTTCATATTGTCATTATCATGTCATCTTTCAGCATCCTAAGATTTAATTTACATAAATTGTCATTACATACACTACAAATTTTTCTTGAGGATGTCTTCCAAAGAGTAGCAACAAATATAGCCAAACAAGGCCCAAAAAGGAAACAAGCATGAAATACTCATATCCCCCACCAGTAAGCTCCGGAAACCAGCACTACCACAATTTTCAGTCTAAGTCAAAGTTGTTGCTATGGAAAGTTGAAAAATAAAAAAAAATTAAATCCAAAACTATCAAAAGGCACCAGTTCACCACTAGACCTATCTATGTGCCAAGATTGGTAAAGATATTTCTCATGGTTTTTGAGTTCTGCTCCGGAAATGAAATGTGACAGACGGACAGATGAAGAGCACCCATTCCTGTATCCCCCTTCCACTTCCTGGCAGGACAATAAATGAAGCATATGTTTGTATTGTCTTCCAGCTAATAGACATTACTAATTCCAAGATTAAAACAACATTTCAGTTGTAAGGTTAACCATTATCAACAATCTACAGAGGTTGATACTGTTGATAATGTTGTTTCATTTCACATATCAAAAAAGCCATTTCAGAACAGAGGTCAGCAGCTAAAGATTGCAAAACATGAATGTACCCAAAATAATCTCTCAGCCAAAACACTTAAAAAGGAGGACAAAAAGAAAGCAGAGAAACTATAATAATAACATTCTCACTTCTTCCACATAGAGGCAAACATCTGGTAGGTAATATATCCCTGCTTATCTCCCCCTGATCCTCGGAACAGCGGGCACTTCCAGTAGAATGGAACACCACAAGCCTGAAAAAAAGCAACAATCGTATCTTTATACATGCAGTCATTCAAGAAACATGAGGACTGCAATTGCACACATAGAAAATCTGATGGATTCAACACACACAGTTTCAAACAAAGGCCATTAAAATACAATTTGGCATGCGTATAGAGGTTTCAACAGCCATTAGAAGACCGCGTCAGAGTGCTGGGGCAAAACAGCTGCTTTTGCAGTTGTCTGGATAGAAGCAAAATTTTTGTGGTCTCAGCTTAAGATGGCAAACACCTCAAGTCACTAGCAAACCATTATAACATCTACACATCAAATGTGAATCTATCCCTTGTAGGAGCAAACACTGCTGTGCATGTGAGAATCTATCCCTTATAGGGCCTAACACTGCTGTGCATGTGAGAATCTATCCCCAATAGGAGCCAACACTGCTGTGCATGTGAGAATCTATCCCTATAGGAGCCAACACTGCTGTGCATGTGAGAATCTATCCCTCATAGGAGCAAACACTGCTGTGCATGTGAGAATCTATCCCCTATAGGAGCAAACACTGCTGTGCATGTGAGAATCTATCCCTTATAAGAGCAAACACTGCTGTGCATGTGAGAATCTATCCCCTATAGGAGCAAACACTGCTCTGCATGTGAGAATCTATCCCTTATAGGAGCAAACACTGCTGTGCATGTGAGAATCTATCCCCTATAGGGCCTAGCACTGCTGTGCATGTGAGAATCTATCCCTTATAGGGACTAACACTGTTGTGCATGTGAGAATGTATCCCCTATAGGAGCAAACACTGCTGTGCATGTGAGAATCTATCCCCCATAGGGACAAACACTGCTGTGCATGTGAGAATCTATCCCTTATAGGAGCAAACACTGCTGTGCATGTGAGAATCTATCCCCTATAGGGCCTAGCACTGCTGTGCATGTTAGAATCTATCCCCTTTAGAAGGAAACTCTGCTGTGCATGTGAGAATCTATCCCTTATAGGGCCTAACACTGCTGTGCATGTGAGAATGTATCCCCTATAGGGCCTTACACTGCTGTGCATGTGAGAATCTATCCCTTATAGGGCCTTACACTGCTGTGCATGTGAGAATCTATCCCCTATAGGGCCAAACAGTCCTGTGCATGTGAGAATCTATCCCCTATAAGGCCTAACACTGCTCTGCATGTGAGAATCTATCCCTTATAGGAGCAAACACTGCTGTGCTTGTGAGAATCTATCCCCTATAGGGCCTAGCACTGCTGTGCATGTGAGAATCTATCCCCTTTAGGAGGAAACTCTGCTGTGCATGTGAGAATGTATCCCCTATAGAGGCCTAACACTGCTGTGCATGTGAGAAGGTATCCCCCATAGGGCCTTACACTGCTGTGCATGTGAGAATCTATCCCTTATAGGGCCTTACACTGCTGTGCATATGAGAATGTACCCCCTATAGGGCCAAACAGTCCTGTGCATGTAAGAATCTATCCCTTATAAGGCCTAACACTGCTGTGCATGTGAGAATCTATCCCTTATAGGAGCAAACACTGCTGCGCATGTGAAAATTTATCCCTTACAGGGACTAACACTGCTGTGCATGTGAGAATCTATCCCTTATAGGAGCAAATAATGCTGTGCATGTGAGAATCTATCCCCCATAGGGGCAACCACTGCTGTGCATGTGAGAATCAATCCTTTATAGGAGCAAACACTGCTGTGCGTGTGAGAATCTATCCCTTATAGGGCCTAACACTGCTCTGCATGTGAGAATCTATCCCCTACAAGAGATAACACTGCTGTGCATATGAGAATGTACCCCCTATAGGGCCAAACAGTCCTGTGCATGTAAGAATCTATCCCTTATAAGGCCTAACACTGCTGTGCATGTGAGAATCTATCCCTTATAGGAGCAAACACTGCTGCGCATGTGAAAATTTATCCCTTACAGGGACTAACACTGCTGTGCATGTGAGAATCTATCCCTTATAGGAGCAAATAATGCTGTGCATGTGAGAATCTATCCCCCATAGGGGCAACCACTGCTGTGCATGTGAGAATCAATCCTTTATAGGAGCAAACACTGCTGTGGATGTGGGAATCTATCCCCTATAGGGGCAATAACTGCTGTGCATGTGGGATTCTATCCCCTACAGGGCTAACACTGCTGTACATGTGAGAATCTATCCCCTATAGGGGCAAACACTGCTGTGCATGTGAGAATCTATCCCCTACAAGAGATAACACTGCTGTACATGTGAGAATCTATACTCTACAGGGGCACACTGATGTGTATATGGGAATCTATCCCCTATAGGGGCAAAAACTGCTGTACATGTGAGAATCTAATCCCTATAGGGGATAACACTGCTGTACATGTGAGAATCTATCCCCTACAGGGGATAACACTGCTGTACATGTGAGAATCTATCTACTCAAGGGGCAAACACTGCTGTGTATGTGAGAATCTATCCTGAAAATGTATGTATAAGTTTAGTCCTGAAAGCAGCTCCATGCTCCAAAACACTCATGCAATACATCAACACAACGAGCTAGACTGTCTAAAGCATTCACTTCCCTGAACCCTACATCTAACACCATGAGCCAGCCAGTCTCCTGAATACTCCTACATCTAACACCAAGAGCCAGACAGCCTCCTGAATACACCTACATCTAACACCAAGAGCCAGACAGTCTCCTGAATACACCTACATCTGACACTAAGAGCCAGACAGTCTCCTGAATACACCTACATCTAACACCAAGAGCCAGACAGTCTCCTGAATACACCTACATCTAACACCATGAGCCAGCCAGTCTCCTGAATACACCTACATCTAACACCATGAGTCAGACAGTCTCCTGAATACACCTACATCTAACACCATGAGCCAGACAGTCTCTTGAATACACCTACATCTAACACCATGAGTCAGACAGTCTCCTGAATACACCTACATCTAACACCAAGAGCCAGCCAGTCTCTTCAATACACCTACATCTAACACTAAGAGCCAGACAGTCTCTTGAATACACCTACATCTAACACCAAGAGCCAGACAGTCTCCTGAATACACCTACATCTAACACCAAGAGCCAGCCAGTCTCTTCAATACACCTACATCTAACACTAAGAGCCAGACAGTCTCTTGAATACACCTACATCTAACACCAAGAGCCAGCCAGTCTCTTCAATACACCTACATCTAACACTAAGAGCCAGACAGTCTCTTGAATACACCTACATCTAACACCATGAGCCAGCCAGTCTCTTGAATACACCTACATCTAACACCATGAGTCAGACAGTCTCCTGAATACTCCTACATCTAACACCAAGAGCCAGACAGCCTCCTGAATACACCTACATCTAACACCAAGAGCCAGACAGTCTCCTGAATACACCTACATCTAACACCAAGAGCCAGACAGTCTCTTGAATACACCTACATCTAACACCATGAGTCAGACAGTCTCCTGAATACACCTACATCTAACACCAAGAGCCAGCCAGTCTCCCGAATACACCTACATCTAACACCAAGAGCCAGACAGTCTCCTGAATACACCTACATCTAACACCAAGAGCCAGACAGTCTCCTGAATACACCTACATCTAACACCAAGAGCCAGACAGTCTCCTGAATACACCTACATCTAACACCAAGAGCCAGACAGTCTCCTGAATACACCTACATCTAACACCATGAGCCAGACAGTCTCCTGAATACACCTACATCTAACATCAAGAGCCAGCCAGTCTCTTGAATACACCTACATCCAACACCATGAGCCAGACAGTCTCCTGAATACACCTACATTTAACACCATGAGCCAGCCAGTCTCCTGAATACACCTACATCTAACACTAAGAGCCAGACAGTCTCCTGAATACACCTACATCTAACACCAAGAGCCAGCCAGTCTCTTCAATACACCTACATCTAACACTAAGAGCCAGACAGTCTTCTGAATACACCTACATCTAACACCATGAGCCAGCCAGTCTCCTGAATACACCTACATCTAACACCAAGAGCCAGACAGTCTCTTGAATACACCTACATCTAACACCATGAGCCAGACAGTCTCTTGAATACACCTACATCTAACACCATGAGCCAGCCAGTCTCCTGAATACACCTACATCTAACACCAAGAGCCAGACAGTCTCTTGAATACACCTACATCTAACACCAAGAGCCAGACAGTCTCCTGAATACACCTACATCTAACACCAAGAGCCAGCCAGTCTCCTGAATACACCTACATCTAACACCAAGAGCCAGACAGTCTCCTGAATACACCTACATCTAACACCAAGAGCCAGACAGTCTCCTGAATACACCTACATTTAACACCAAGCGCCAGACAGTCTCCTGAATACACCTACATCTAACACTAAGAGCCAGACAGTCTCCTGAATACACCTACACCTAACACTAAGAGCCAGACAGTCTCCTGAATACACCTACATCTAACACCATGAGCCAGCCAGTCTCTTGAATACACCTACATCTAACACTAAGAGCCAGACAGTCTCCTGAATACACCTACATCTAACACCAAGAGCCAGACAGTCTCCTGAATACACCTACATCTAACACTAAGAGCCAGACAGTCTCCTGAATACACCTACATCTAACACCATGAGCCAGACAGTCTCCTGAATACACCTACATCTAACACCAAGAGCCAGCCAGTCTCCTGAATACACCTACATCTAACACCAAGAGCCAGCCAGTCTCTTCAATACACCTACATCTAACACCAAGAGCCAGACAGTCTTCTGAATACACCTACATCTAACACCATGAGTCAGACAGTCTCCTGAATACACCTACATCTAACATCAAGAGCCAGACAGTCTCCTGAATACACCTACATCTAACACCAAGAGCCAGCCAGTCTCTTCAATACACCTACATCTAACACCAAGAGCCAGACAGTCTTCTGAATACACCTACATCTAACACCATGAGTCAGACAGTCTCCTGAATACACCTACATCTAACACCAAGAGCCAGACAGTCTTCTGAATACACCTACATCTAACACTAAGAGCCAGACAGTCTCCTGAATACACCTACACCTAACACTAAGAGCCAGACAGTCTCCTGAATACACCTACATCTAACACCATGAGCCAGCCAGTCTCTTGAATACACCTACATCTAACACTAAGAGCCAGACAGTCTCCTGAATACACCTACATCTAACACCAAGAGCCAGACAGTCTCCTGAATACACCTACATCTAACACTAAGAGCCAGACAGTCTCCTGAATACACCTACATCTAACACCATGAGCCAGACAGTCTCCTGAATACACCTACATCTAACACCAAGAGCCAGCCAGTCTCCTGAATACACCTACATCTAACACCAAGAGCCAGCCAGTCTCTTCAATACACCTACATCTAACACCAAGAGCCAGACAGTCTTCTGAATACACCTACATCTAACACCATGAGCCAGCCAGTCTCTTGAATACTCCTACATCTAACACCAAGAGCCAGACAGCCTCTTGAATACACCTACATCTAACACCAAGAGCCAGACAGTCTCCTGAATACACCTACATCTAACACCATGAGCCAGCCAGTCTCCTGAATACACCTACATCTAACACCAAGAGCCAGACAGTCTCCTGAATACACCTACATCTAACACCAAGAGCCAGACAGCCTCTTGAATACACCTACATCTAACACCAAGAGCCAGACAGTCTCTTGAATACACCTACATTTAACGCCAAGCGCCAGACAGTCTCCTGAATACACCTACATCTAACACTAAGAGCCAGACAGTCTCCTGAATACACCTACATCTAACACCAAGAGCCAGCCAGTCTCTTGAATACACCTACATCTAACATTAAGAGCAAGACAGTCTCCTGAATACACCTACATCTAACATCAAGAGCCAGACAGTCTCCTGAATACACCTACATTTAACGCCAAGCGCCAGACAGTCTCCTGAATACACCTACATCTAACACCAAGAGCCAGACAGTCTCTTGAATACACCTACATCTAACATTAAGAGCAAGACAGTCTCCTGAATACACCTACATCTAACATCAAGAGCCAGACAGTCTCCTGAATACACCTACATTTAACGCCAAGCGCCAGACAGTCTCCCGAATACACCTACATCTAACACTAAGAGCCAGACAGTCTCCTGAATACACCTACATCTAATACCAAGAGCCAGCCAGTCTCCTGAATACACCTACATCTAACACTAAGAGCCAGACAGTCTCCTGAATACACCTACATCTAACACCAAGAGCCAGCCAGTCTCTTGAATACACCTACATCTAACACTAAGAGCCAGACAGTCTCCTGAATACACCTACATCTAACACCAAGAGCCAGACAGTCTCCTGAATACACCTACATCTAACACCAAGAGCCAGCCAGTCTCTTGAATACACCTACATCTAACACTAAGAGCCAGACAGTCTCTTGAATACACCTACATCTAACACCAAGAGCCAGACAGTCTCCTGAATAAACCTACATCTAACACCATGAGCCAGCCAGTCTCTTGAATATACCTACATCTAACACCATGAGCCAGCCAGTCTCCTGAATACACCTACATCTAACACCAAGAGCCAGACAGCCTCTTGAATACACCTACATCTAACACCAAGAGCCAGACAGTCTCTTGAATACACCTACATCTAACACCATGAGCCAGCCAGTCTCCTGAATACACCTACATCTAACACCAAGAGCCAGACAGTCTCCTGAATACACCTACATCTAACACCAAGAGCCAGACAGTCTCCTGTATACACCTACATCTAACACCAAGAGCCAGCCAGTCTCTTGAATACACCTACATCTAACACCATGAGCCAGCCAGTCTCTTGAATACACCTACATCTAACACCATGAGCCAGCCAGTCTCTTGAATACACCTACATCTAACACCAAGAGCCAGCCAGTCTCCTGAATACACCTACATCTAACACCAAGAGCCAGACAGTCTCCTGAATACACCTACATCTAACACCAAGAGCCAGCCAGTCTCCTGAATACACCTACATCCAACACCAAGAGCCAGCCAGTCTCCCGAATACACCTACATCTAACACCAAGAGCCAGGGGGGTTGGAGAGAAGGAGCTACATGTTAACTAACTATGCTGGGGGTTAGAGAGAAGGGGCTACATGTTAACTAACTATGCTTGGGGTTGGAGAGAAGGAGCTACATGTTAACTAACTATGCTGGGGGTTAGAGAGAAGGGGCTACATGTTAACTAACTATGCTTGGGGTTGGAGAGAAGGGGCTACATGTTAACTCACTAGGCTGGGGGTTGGGGAGAAGGGGCTACATGTTAACTAACTATGCTGGGGGTTAGAGAGAAGGGGCTACATGTTAACTAACTATGCTTGGGGTTGGAGAGAAGGGGCTACATGTTAACTCACTAGGCTGGGGGTTGGGGAGAAGGGGCTACATGTTAACTAACAAGGCTGGGGGTTGGAGAGAAGGGTCTACATGTTAACTCACTAGGCTGGGGGTTGGAGAGAAGGGTCTACATGTTAACTAACAAGGCTGGGGGTTGGAGAGAAGGGTCTACATGTTAACTCACTAGGCTGGGGGTTAGAGAGAAGGGGCTACATGTTAACTCACTAGGCTGGGGGTTGGAGAGAGGGGGCTACATGTTAACTAACTAGGCTGGGGGTTGGAGAGAAGGGGCTACATGTTAACTCACTAGGCTGGGGGTGGGGAGAAGGGGCTACATGTTAACTAACAAGGCTGGGGGTTGGAGAGAAGGGGCTACATGTTAACTAACTAGGCTGGGGGTTGGAGAGAAGGGGCTACAATTTGGGTTTCCTGTTTTCTGTTGGAAGTTACACACTGTTTATTGCCTGGTAACTTGATACCCATGTCTGGGTACAGGCAGTTAGGACGAGACTACAGACCTACCAACAATACAGGTCTGGTCTACTTGTAATCACAACTTCACTTACACAATGTCACAGGATACCATATCACCTAATTGCTATATTTTCGTAACCGAACTGTCTGCCCTTACTCTTACCTCAAATAAATAAAACACACAAGTAAAGTGAATGTTGTGTCCTGCTGCAGTCAGCTATACTGTGGCCTGTGAAAGCAGTGCTTGACAGCACTAGCAACCAAAGAGTCATCAGGAGATGACATATCTCCTCTCCACACACACACACACACACACACACACACACCCACACCCCAACCCCCAGGTGCAATTCAGAAATGGAGCTTGGCAATATTTACTGGTCAGACCTTCATACAAACACTGTAAGTATGTGCAGGACCACATGTCTGCGTGAGTGCGTGCAGGACCACATGTCTGCGTGCGTGCGTGCAGGACCACATGTCTGCGTGAGTGCGTGCAGGACCACATGTCTGCGTGCGTGCGTGCAGGACCACATGTCTGCGTGAGTGCGTGCAGGACCACATGTCTGCGTGCGTGCGTGCAGGACCACATGTCTGCGTGAGTGCGTGCAGGACCACATGTCTGCGTGAGTGCGTGCAGGACCACATGTCTGCGTGAGTGCGTGCAGGACCACATGTCTGCGTGAGTGCGTGCAGGACCACATGTCTGCGTGAGTGCGTGCAGGACCACATGTCTGCGTGAGTGCGTGCAGGACCACATGTCTGCGTGCGTGCGTGCAGGACCACATGTCTGCGTGAGTGCGTGCAGGACCACATGTCTGCGTGAGTGCGTGCAGGACCACATGTCTGCGTGAGTGCGTGCAGGACCACATGTCTGCGTGAGTGCGTGCAGGACCACATGTCTGCGTGAGTGCGTGCAGGACCACATGTCTGCGTGCGTGCGTGCAGGACCACATGTCTGCGTGAGTGCGTGCAGGACCACATGTCTGCGTGCGTGCGTGCAGGACCACATGTCTGCGTGAGTGCGTGCAGGACCACATGTCTGCGTGAGTGCGTGCAGGACCACATGTCTGCGTGAGTGCGTGCAGGACCACATGTCTGCGTGAGTGCGTGCAGGACCACATGTCTGCGTGAGTGCGTGCAGGACCACATGTCTGCGTGAGTGCGTGCAGGACCACATGTCTGCGTGCGTGCGTGCAGGACCACATGTCTGCGTGAGTGCGTGCAGGACCACATGTCTGCGTGAGTGCGTGCAGGACCACATGTCTGCGTGAGTGCGTGCAGGACCACATGTCTGCGTGAGTGCGTGCAGGACCACATGTCTGCGTGAGTGCGTGCAGGACCACATGTCTGCGTGAGTGCGTGCAGGACCACATGTCTGCGTGCGTGCGTGCAGGACCACATGTCTGCGTGCGTGCGTGCAGGACCACATGTCTGCGTGAGTGCGTGCAGGACCACATGTCTGCGTGAGTGCGTGCAGGACCACATGTCTGCGTGAGTGCGTGCAGGACCACATGTCTGCGTGAGTGCGTGCAGGACCACATGTCTGCGTGAGTGCGTGCAGGACCACATGTCTGCGTGCGTGCGTGCAGGACCACATGTCTGCGTGAGTGCGTGCAGGACCACATGTCTGCGTGAGTGCGTGCAGGACCACATGTCTGCGTGAGTGCGTGCAGGACCACATGTCTGCGTGAGTGCGTGCAGGACCACATGTCTGCGTGAGTGCGTGCAGGACCACATGTCTGCGTGAGTGCGTGCAGGACCACATGTCTGCGTGCGTGCGTGCAGGACCACATGTCTGCGTGCGTGCGTGCAGGACCACATGTCTGCGTGAGTGCGTGCAGGACCACATGTCTGCGTGAGTGCGTGCAGGACCACATGTCTGCGTGCGTGCGTGCAGGACCACATGTCTGCGTGCGTGCGTGCAGGACCACATGTCTGCGTGCGTGCATGCGTGCAGGACCACATGTCTGGGTGAGTGCGTGCAGGACCACATGTCTGCGTGAGTGCGTGCAGGACCACATGTCTGCGTGCATGTGTGCGTGCATGCGTGCGTGCATGGAAATAATATTACATGACTTCTGATGTATGATATCGTACATCAAACATCTTCATGTCTCTTTTAGAGGTGAGCACAATTAGTATTGGCCTTCCACAGCAAAATAAACATGTCTCTGTTTCTCAGTTACTTCCTGGTTTTGATCAAAGAACTGCCAGTTTCTCAGGAAACTTGCACTAAGTGCTGTGTAACCCTCACAAACTTGTTACTTTATACCACCAAATATTCTCTTATTCATTCAGACTTGGACATTAACACCTTTTATTATCATCATGTAAGATTGTCACTCCTCTGTCCTTTACTGAAACCAACTGATTTAAAGCACTGCCACAACCTTAGAAACTGCCCCCATCAATGACACTTAGTAACGCTGAGGCCGCCAACACACTGAAACTCATTACCATTTGAAACCTATGTGTGTAAAAAGTCAGGTCAGCTCTATGGAAGTACTCAAGCATTACAATCTGTAATTAACATGAAATGCCAATACTCTACCATGCAAATTGCTTGAGAACTACCATCTTCAAATGGCTTCTAATCAGCACAAGTGGCTTAGAACCTCAACACTCTCACTGAATTAATTGCCAAGCAAGTCATTGCTCCAACATTAGAAAGCTGTGTGAATCAGAGCACCCCATAGCCCACATCATTCATACCGCTTCTCTGTATTGTCATACATGTATACAATACATGAATACTGCCAAGCATTGATATCACCACTTTCTTTGTAGCAAGTGACATACACATTTAAAAGCCTCCTAACAAAATCAGTACCATATGTGTAAGACATGAATTATGACTTGTTTGTACAGAACATGTCACAGTTGAGTACAGAACACAGTAAGTTTGCTGCTGAGAGGTATATTCACAGCAGTATTTCAAATATGCCATTCGGTATTCACAGAATTTGAGATGGAATGATCAACGATTATGATGGCTGTAATGTGGTGTTCTATGAGATATATATTGCTACTTATAGCTGGTTACAGCATCACCGACATCCTGGGAGAACCTGACCATCTGTACCATCACACAACACAGCAGCAGGCAACCTCACACATTCATAATCAATTGGGTTATTTCTATCCACATAATGACATGAATACATCATACAGCACTGGACTACAGCACTGGACTACAGCACTGGACTACACAGTGGACTACAGCCCACCAGGGTCCGAAAACTATGCTATCCCGTCAGCCCAAGGCTAGTACATCTTTGTAAGGACTAGTAAAAGAGATGGAAAGGTAGCCCGGCTGGCTAGTGTATTTATAATTGAGTGACACAACAAAGTAAATGTAAAGGGTCTTTGGGATCCATCATACACAACACTCACAGCATGGTGCTAGAAGTAAACAGCAGGGTATGTTGCATGAAAATCTTGATTCAACATTCACGTTTCTACAATCAGAGACAACATAATAGGAACAGAATTCAGAACGAGTTAAGCTCTAAGCATTGAATGTGAACTATGCTTGTCGTAAAAGGCGACTAACGGGATCGGGTGGTCAGGCTCGCTGACTTGGTTGATGCATGTCATCGATCCCAATTGCATGGATCGATGCTCATGATATTAATCACTGGACTGTCTGGTCCAGACTCGATTATTTACAGACCGCCATCATATAGCTAAAATATTGCTGAGTGCGACGTTAAACAACAAACCAACAACCATTGAATGTGAATATGTACAACAATCT
The DNA here is from genome assembly GCF_023055435.1 of Haliotis rufescens. Classification (NCBI taxonomy): domain Eukaryota; kingdom Metazoa; phylum Mollusca; class Gastropoda; order Lepetellida; family Haliotidae; genus Haliotis; species Haliotis rufescens. The sequence continues at coordinate 1,807,784 of NW_025964383.1, forward strand.
AAATCTCTTATTTCTCCTAAGTCCAGTTTTCAATCAACAAAAACGGGAAAGTAACATTGTGTTGTTTGGTTATATTACTGGACAGAAATTAATGGCATAGCTACCTGGGATTATTGTTTTTATAATTAGAACTTATCGACTGTCATAGTGTTCAATTAATAATAAAGCTATAAATATTATGTCCGACAATTATTATCATTCCCTACTTGTCATTCAGGTCTATTAGAAACTGTTTGTAGGTGAATGAAAAAACCCACTGTAATTGCTGCAAGATAAGAGGCTCTAAGACTTGTACCTATGCCCAAATTGCAACTAGCATGATTGCATCTGAAAATCATTTTGTGGTGCAATCCCACGATCCCACCTGACCATTCATTTGAAAATATTTATGTTAAAAATCATTATGTCAAAAGGTTTTCATGGCTAGTGTGTCCTAAGACTTGATTATTATGAGTGATTACTAGCCCTTGAGTCTTGTGCCACAAATATCCAGTTGTCTTAACCCCCTGGATGCCACAGGGACATATATGTCCCTCCTCTACAACCCTCACTTTGAAGTCAAATAAAATTCAAAATACATCACCCACACAGATATACTTCAGTTTTGAATAAAGTGGGAAATTCCCTTTTCTGTGATATCATCCACTGGCATTTTGGGCCAAGCAAAAGTACTGAAAATGACCTCTGATCTCATTAAAATAAGATCTTAGTTCTTGCTTCCGCTAAACAAAGATCTGAGGACATCCCATTAGGGGTTACGTCAGAACGACCTTTCATCCAACCAATCACAGCGTCGCTTACCAGATCATGAAAGTGACAGTCAGAATTCGATTTCTAATCATACAGCCTCGAAAACTATAAAACGGGGTATCCGAACGATAGTTACAGGCGTAACGACTGAATCTATACAATCTAGACCATATATATTAGCCAATCAATACTGTTCTTTTGTTCAGGTTTCAAATTTTTAAGCGAGAATTTGTCAAAATATCTTTCGAAGTGCCAATTTGAAATTAGTGCCATAAAGCACAAGAAAGCTGCCTTCTGACTGGTTAATGTCGACTTCTTATCAGTAATTCCTTTGGTCGGTCAGAGTTTGCGAAAGGTCGGTCTGACGTGACCCAAAATGCCATTTTGTAAAAGTCGGTCACCGGTAGTGATGTCATACGTCAACATTGTTGTAAATTATTTGGTAATTCCTTTAAGGTGAAGGTCCTTGAATGAGATCACTGTGCCAAGCTGTTTACAGTTTTACTTACGATGTACATTTTACCTGTCTTTTATAAATTTTTTCACACAATTAATTTCACTTTGGATATTTGTCAATGTTCAAAATGATATCATACGTAAATTTAGGCCACAACACGTATGAACGGACCTTGGATAATCTCCTGTTTGCTTGAACATTGTTTACATAAGAATTGATAGGTTTATAGTGTCAAATACGATATTTCTTTCCTTTGGACAAGTGTTACAAGATGAAGTGTAAATGTAACTGCAGCATGTACGTATTTCTTGGGATGTGTTATAGTCAATATTCAATAGTCATTATTCATTCAAGTTCATATAACCAATGTCCATGAATAGCCGTTTCATTATATTTTACAACTAAAACAGAATATATTACTTTAACAAAATGGATAATATTTTTCGTTAAAATATATGCACCCATTTCTGAAAGAATTGTCTTGGTCTTGAATTGTTTTTTATGTCGTAGGCAACACAGAACTGTGATATCTAACGATTTGCAAGGTGCGCGTTAGTCACAAACAATTTACGAATTATTCCTCTCGTTTTGCATTATATAATCAATGGGTTCATTCTTTTTTCAATATTGTGATCACATGATATTAAACTGTTTACTTTATTTCTCCAGGAATTATAAAATGTATGAAAATAAAACCCATGCCATGTACCCCGTTGGTTCAACCTTATACGATTATACTGATAATTCTTTACCAATAGAGCTTTCTTCACATCTTTTATTGTGTAATTCTGAGACGAGATGAAGAGAAATAATAACATAATAATGAACAAATATATGTCCAATATTGAATATAATTTTGGTTGTTTTGAAATATTCTTTTGGGTATTTCATTATTAAATTGATGCCAAACAGGTGTCTTGTCCAATTAAGATACACGATAAACTATCTAATTGATTATATGTTCAAGACATTATTTACTTGGTGAAAGCAGTCATTTTATGTTGTGTAGAAATAGTGTCAAATTTCGTTTTACACATCGAAATTTTCCACACAATGAACGAAAATTAGGGGAGATATATATTAATCAAAATACCAGTGTCATCTTTCTCCAACGTTATCAAAGACATAAAACCAGCCATGACATCAAACAGAATGGTGTTATTTTTTTTGTATTTCATTACATTTGAGGATAAGGCTAGCCCTCCATAATAATGATGCAACCTTAGTCAAATTACACTTACACATTCAGGAGAATTTTGGATTCTAAGGACTAAGTTATAGGTTAGATTGGGCCATCCATTTCTCTATTACCTATGAAGTACGATTTAATCATTTCTTACGGGTTTCGTTTATAACTAAACGTATACAGTTTCAATATCGATATTTGTGTTGGAATAGTTTGGTTCCTCGTGAATAAAACACCACAAAAATATATTGTCCTTACCCACAGCTAATTCTCACCAAGTGACCTGAGTTACAATAAACTGATGTTAAGCATAGTGGAATTATGCCCCCTTTTCTTTGTACGTGCATAACCTCTCTGTCGCCTTTTGACGTCGTAGAGAAAAATCATTTTTTGCCACTTACGGCATGCTATTTTTGGCATTGAATGTATGTCGTTATAAATATGCATATAACTCCATTTGATATGTGGTTATGTCGTTCAGATATTAGGTTGTATTTTGTTCGCTCACAGTTTCCGTAAAGCTTCTAAATTAAAAAATCGTCTCACAGTACTTTTATCGGTGTAGGATAAAAAGCGGAGAAATATACTGTTTTTCAACGCAGAATAAATTCTTGGACAACATTTAGAAGTGCCTTTTTTTAATACCGGTTTAATATTTGCAGTTTAATTTACACCATCAAATAGGAAATTTAATATTCTCCACCACTGCGTAATTTTATAGCCAGAAGAAGATCCAGTGCCGCATGAGCGCAATTCTCGCACAACCTTCACTTGTCTGATCTTAGAAAAATGTGCGTCAGAAAAAAACTCGGCATCCAGAGGGTTAAGCTGCAGGCCACTGGGGAACCAGGAACACAGTTGTCCCCAGTTCCTATGTTTGTATGTGGCACATGGCCAATCTTTTATCCTCCTTATTCCTACCCTGACCACCTGGTATTGTGTCCAGACTTACAGGACACCATGACATAGCTGGAGTACGGCTGGCTGTGGTGTAACACAACATTCACACACATTCCTCTCAGACGGGGTACAACGGCCTGCCAAGTCAGCAAGTCATTGGCTGGAACTGGACTTACCATGAGTCTCCAAGGAAACAGAAACACTATTCCTCCTTCATTATGTCAACACAACAATAAAATCTTAAAATTTAAACTAACAAGAAAATGGTGTCAAACAGTGACATGTTCAGTAACCAAACTTATGCCACAATGATGACTTTTCCCACCTTTGCTATAAGGCCCATTTGTTGCTTGTAAGCTTTTCCACCTTCCAAGTTAGAGAATTCCTGAGCGACATTCTGTAACACAGAGTCTGTGGTGTCAATTTTGGGTGGTCGTCCCATTGGGAAGTAAAATTTGGGAATATTGGCACTACTGTGAACACTAGTCCTTGGTGTTGGCAAGTCACGCCTCTTGGGCTTATTCTCCTTGTCCTCTGTCGAGTGGGGCACAATGACTGGACGGCTGTTCGACTCTGTGTCTTTCTCGCGTGGATGTTCATCTCGTAATATGCTCTGCAGGCTGTCTTCTTTCGCATTGGACACAGCTGGCTGCAAAAACAAAGCGCCATTTACTTAGTTGTCAATAATTAAATCTTAATCTCAGTTTATCTGGTACAAAGGAAACATTACACCGAGTTGGATGATAACCGTCACTAAAACATGGATATTGTTCAGCACCCAAAGATCCATTTATGATATTCATATGAAGTGGTGCCATTTTATGAAATATACAAATGATAGAATTATAATTCACGAAACATTCATGACCTAGTTTCATTCTCAGGGGGAACAAGGCTCAATTACCGCTCACAATAATGCGATGATTAGTGAGTGAGTTGGGTATAGCGTCGCTTTGAACAGTACTCCAGTTATATCACAGTGTGTCAGCTTGATGTCGGAGGAAAACCCCGAAAGTGATGCAGATATCAGGTGTTGATCACATTGGTGAAAACCACGATATAAACCTAGAAATATAATCAGGGCATACCATGATTTCAAACCCACAATCATAGGTTTCAGGTGTGCCCAACGGACACAACTCTAACGTGATAATTAACCTGTGTTCAGTGATACAATGCCAAAAAGACATGGACACAACTAACCCATAACAGACAGAAGGCAGTCTTTATGTTGTAAGTGATATGAGCTTTGAAACTCCATCAATAATAATTTTCAAAAATAATTTTGTCATATTTTGTGCAGAACTAAGCAAGTATTTATCCAATCTATTCGAACCCTGTATCTTCACATGTTTGGGACAATTCTCTGACAACTAAGGTTCGTTTAAAGGCATCGATAGCGGTAATCTGATCATGGTTGCTGTAAATAACAGTGTCTCAGTGCCCAATTTCTCCGAAATTAATGTAAATGATATTGAATGAAATTTTGAAAATATATAACATATTTTACAACCATAAGTCCAGGTATACAATGAACACATCTTTAAACCCAAATAGGGAAATAATAGGATTAAATTGTCAAAACATCATATCAGTGCAAAACTTGAGTTTATTAAAAATGTATGTAAATGTATGCCATGTAATTGCTTAGGTTTAAACATTTCAGTGATATTTTATGTGAAGCAAACAAGCAACACATCTCGACAATGCCACTTATAGCCTAATGTCTTGGATGACAGTCGCAAAAGGGGACTTGGCAAACTAACATGAGTAACGCTACAGCATGGCTTGCATATATTCCACTTTGCATATCTTGCTTTCATAAATAAACACTCTTTTGATTTATTTCATAAATATTCGATTCCAGTGACCAAAAATAACAAATTCAATTCATAAATGGCTACAGTTTAATTCATCGAATACGAAAGTGAATCGTAACAGCCCTAGTAAATGGTCACAACCTTCTTGTCTGCACGTTAGTGAACAGTGACAACCATCTTGTCTCCACACGTCAGTGAACGGTGACATCCATCTTGTCTGCACACGTCAGTGAACAGTGACAACCATCTTGTCTGCACACGTCAGTGAATGGTGACAACCATCTTGTCTGCACACGTCAGTGAACGGTGACAACCGTCTTGACTGCACGCCAGTGAACTGTGACAACCATCTTGTCTGCACGTATCAGTGGACAGTGACATCCATTTTGTCTGCACGTCAGTGAACTGTGACAACCATCTTGTCTGCACATGTCAGTGAATGGTGACAACCATCTTGTCTGCACATGTCAGTGAACTGTGACAACCATCTTGTCTGCACACGTCAGTGAATAATGACAACCATCTTGTCTGCACGTTAGTGAACAGTGACAACCATCTTGTCTCCACATGTCAGTGAATGGTGACAACGATCTTGTCTGCACACGTCAGTGAACTGTGACAACGATCTTGTCTGCACGTCAGTAAACGGTGACAACCATCTTGTCTGCACATGTCAGTGAATAGTGACAATCATCTTGTCTGCACATCAGTGAACTGTGACAACGATCTTGTCTGCACATGTCAGTGAACTGTCTGCACGTCAGTGAAACGGGACAACCATCTTATCTGCACGTCAGTGAACGTAATTGATCAGTTGTACTGTATTAAGCTTGTGTTTGGGACAGGAATAATTTGTACATAACAGATAGATGGGTTTAAAGCAGAACTATGGTTGTCACTGTTCATTTAAGAATTGACTTTACTATGGTTTATCATTTATGGAGGTATAACTATAAACATAAAACAAGTATGCGCAATTGTACTGAAGTAAAGTTTTATAAGTTAGTCAACAGTAATATTGTCACAGACTGCTTGTTTTTTCATTAACTCAATACACTGTAGACAACACAAAATCAGTGACCTCATTCAGCTCAGGGATGCATCACAAGCCTGGTGTCCACTCTACAGACAGTGAGGATGCAGTAGTCCACCACTGGGACTGTGGCATAATCTTTTTTTTGTTTTATGTGAACATAAACACATAAAGCCTTGCCTAGTTTGCCAATCAAATGCCATGCAATCACTGATAATTTATTTTTTTCACTGTTTCACTTGTCTGATGTGCAGTTCACTGACGTGCATACGAAAGTGAATCGTAACAGCCCTAGTAAATGGTCACAACCTTCTTGTCTGCACGTTAGTGAACAGTGACAACCATCTTGTCTCCACACGTCAGTGAACGGTGACATCCATCTTGTCTGCACACGTCAGTGAACAGTGACAACCATCTTGTCTGCACACGTCAGTGAATGGTGACAACCATCTTGTCTGCACACGTCAGTGAACGGTGACAACCGTCTTGACTGCACGCCAGTGAACTGTGACAACCATCTTGTCTGCACGTATCAGTGGACAGTGACATCCATTTTGTCTGCACGTCAGTGAACTGTGACAACCATCTTGTCTGCACATGTCAGTGAATGGTGACAACCATCTTGTCTGCACACGTCAGTGAACTGTGACAACCATCTTGTCTGCACACGTCAGTGAATAATGACAACCATCTTGTCTGCACGTTAGTGAACAGTGACAACCATCTTGTCTCCACATGTCAGTGAATGGTGACAACGATCTTGTCTGCACGTCAGTAAACGGTGACAACCATCTTGTCTGCACATGTCAGTGAATAGTGACAATCATCTTGTCTGCACATCAGTGAACTGTGACAACCATCTTGTCTGCACATTAGTGACCAGTGACAACCATCTTGTCTGCACATCAGTGAACTGTGACAACCATCTTGTCTGCACACGTCAGTGAATAGTGACAACCATCTTGTCTGCACGTTAGTGAACTGTGACAACGATCTTGTCTGCACGTTAGTGAACTGTGACAACCATCTTGTCTGCACGTCAGTGAACTGTGACAACCATCTTGTCTGCACGTCAGTGAACTGGGACAACCATCTTATCTGCACACGTCAGTGAACTGTGACAACGATCTTGTCTGCACATCAGTAAACTGTGACAACGATCTTGTCTGCACATGTCAGTGAACTGTGACAACGATCTTGTCTGCACGTCAGTGAAATGGGACAACCATCTTATCTGCACGTCAGTGAACTGTGACAACGATCTTGTCTGCACATCAGTAAACTGTGACAAGGATCTTGTCTGCACATGTCAGTGAACTGTGACAACGATCTTGTCTGCACATCAGTAAACTGCGACAACGATCTAGTCTGCACATGTCAGTGAACTGTGACACGATCTTGTCTGCACGTCAGTGAACTGTGACAACGATCTTGTCTGCACATCAGTGAACTGTGACAACGATCTTGTCTGCACATGTCAGTGAACTGTGACGACGATCTTGTCTGCACGTCAGTGAACTGTGACAACCATCATGTCTGCACATGTCAGTGAACTGTGACAACGATCTTGTCTGCATGTCAGTGAACTGTGACAACGATCTTGTCTGCACATCAGTGAACTGTGACAACGATCTTGTCTGCACATGTCAGTGAACTGTGACAACGATCTTGTCTGCACGTCAGTGAACTGCACATCAGACAAGTGAAACAGTGAAAAAAATAAATTATCAGTGATTGCATGGCATTTGATTGGCAAACTAGGCAAGGCTTTATGTGTTTATGTTCACATAAAACAAAAAAAAGATTATGCCACAGTCCCAGTGGTGGACTACTGCATCCTCACTGTCTGTAGAGTGGACACCAGGCTTGTGATGCATCCCTGAGCTGAATGAGGTCACTGATTTTGTGTTGTCTACAGTGTATTGAGTTAATGAAAAAACAAGCAGTCTGTGACAATATTACTGTTGACTAACTTATAAAACTTTACTTCAGTACAATTGCGCATACTTGTTTTATGTTTATAGTTATACCTCCATAAATGATAAACCATAGTAAAGTCAATTCTTAAATGAACAGTGACAACCATAGTTCTGCTTTAAACCCATCTATCTGTTATGTACAAATTATTCCTGTCCCAAACACAAGCTTAATACAGTACAACTGATCAATTAAAGAGACCTGCACTGAAGCTCGAAATGTAAATTCTTATGCACAGCATTAGTGTTCACAAACATTGCTTGAGCTTGCCCCTGCATTGTGCATGAGTCCGATCAGCATGATGATCCAAATAACTGGTCATATTTCATAGCTTTCACAAAAGGATTCCAAAAGTGGACTTGATGGTGATCATTTAAGAATCCCCCATAGAAAACTGTTAAGTTTAACAGCAGAAAAGAACTATGATGACTCATGTAGCTGAATGAGCAAGAAAAGTTCAAAGTTCCACCACACATCTCCTCCTCCTCCTCCTCCCCCTCCTCCACCAGTGCTGGGGCTCCACGCATATCTGGCAGGTCAGTGCTGCAGCATCACAGTCTGGCAGTCACACTTCCAACATTACACACTGGTTACACAACATGAAACGTCAAGCATTTGGATGTTCCACACCAGGAACAACTGAATATACACATGCGGCAATAATAAGGATTGTAATATCTTCCTGAAACAAAGACTGTAAAAACTTCTACGATATACAATTTTACAAAGCAATTAATGAAGTATAAAACTATTAAAGCATAAATGTAATGACAAAAACTTACAATAGGGCTCCAGATAACGTTTTGAGCCATTCATTTACTCACAAGTTATCATTCACATTGGGTATTGATAGTGTTTACTCCGTTGGGTCTTATTGGCTATTTTTACACCAATTAGTTGACATATTTAAAAAATAATTCTGCTAATATACTGTTTCAGGTTACTTTTGTTTTGTGTGCTACCCTAAGTGTGTAACATGTTGCATCAACGCACAACAGGGATATACATATCTTATTAACCATAGGCGAGCCACAGCACTTTGTTTATGCATTACACACTGCAGTAGACTGGGGTTGTTATGTACATGTAGTGTTGTTATACTACTGGGTTGTCTTTTCTAATTTGCATGCATATTTGTATGCAAGCTACTTAAAATTAATTGGGTAATTTTGCAAATTTTAGGCAAATACAAAGCTCATCTGGAGCTCGGTTACAATATAGCCTTCACTATGTCACATGTCAGTTGAACAGGAGGCACCCATGCAGGGTCACATTGGATAAAAACAATCCAATACACAATATGTCTTCTGTGTAAAAAAAACTTTAACATACAAACTAAAGCTTTACTAGTACTAGTACCCTGAATAAAATAGGAACCATACGTCATAATGGCCAATTGGATTTTGGAGAGTGACTCTTACTGACCATGTTGACATAGTGTTGACATAAACTGCAGTACCTACACTCTGATGCACTCTGAATGACTAACTTGAGTGACAGCAACAAGTGGCCAAACATTTGACTGACTTGTGGCCTAAATGTTGGATCAATCAAGTTGAGGGCCCCATTGTGAGTTGGCTTCATCAGCCCAGCTCTTTCTCCTCCACCTCATTATAAGGCTGGCCCCTACAGTCTGGACCTGTCCATTACAGATTGGTGCAACTTTAAGCTGCACAACCTAATTCCCTGCCGATGATGAATCAGACACTTGGTCCCTAACATGGTACCACCAGGAGGAATAGGATTTCAGTTTTCAATAAGACATTATGAATTAATTTTACGTTAATTTTAGCATTACATAAACAACTAAAATTCTCACTGGCCACTTCTGAAGTCCACATAATCAACCTTTACAGGTGGATAAAATTAATGGAGCTGAATAAATATTAAAAGAATTAAAATGTTGAAAGAAAAACTGTAACATGAAACGGTGTATCCTGCTGATATTCATTGTTTCCTTCTTACACCAAACAAGAGCAATAATATATTACAAAGACTTTCACAACGATACTTTTTCATGTGCAGCAAGTAAATGTTTTGATGCAGTCAGAAAGTGAATACAATGTGTTACAACGCCTACAATCACCACCACATCTGGAAAGTGCAGAGGTGAAACAGGCCTCTAATCTCAAAGGTCAGCTAGGGTCAGCCACGGCTACAGTGATGAAGCTGAGGGCAATGTTACAGAAAGTGTTGGCCATCTTACACCAAACACAGCCCCACACCCTGTCCACTGTAATGGCAATATTTACTGGTCAGCCCAGACCTTCATACAAACACTGTAAGTATGTGCAGGACCACCGGATGGCTGTCTATAGGGTAGGGGAGGGGGGTCCTGATGACCACCAACATGTGTGTGTGTGTGTGATATGCAAGATAGTGCACCAATATGTGTGTGTGTGTGTGTGATATGCAAGATAGTGCACCAATATGTGTGTGTGTGTGTGTGTGTGTGTGAGATATGCAAGATAGTGCACCAATATGTGCGTGTGTGGTATGCAAGATAGTGCACCAATATGTGTGTGTGTGTGTGTGTGTGTGTGTGTGTGTGTGTGTGTGTGTGTGTGTGTGTGTGTGTGTGAGATATGCAAGATAGTGCACCAATATGTGTGTGTGTGTGTGTGTGTGTGTGAGAGAGAGATATGCAAGATAGTGCACCAATATGTGTGTGTGTGATATGCAAGATAGTGCACCAATGTGTGTGTGTGTGTGTGTGTGTGCGTGTGTCTGTCTGTGTGTGTGTGTCTGTTTGTGTCTATGTGTTTCTGTCTGTGTGCATGTGTCTGTTCCTGTGTCTGTCTGTGTGCATATGTGTGTGTATGTGTGTCCGTCTGTCTGAGTGTCTGTCTGTTCCTGTGTCTGTCTGTGTGCATGTCTGTGTTCCTGTGTCTGTGTGCATGTATGTGTGGCTGTGTGTTCCTCTGTCTGTCTGTCAGTCTGAGTGCATGTGTGTCTATCTGTCTGTCTCTTTGTGTGATTGTCTGTATGTGTGTGCCTCTCTGTCCGTGTGTGTCCGTGTGTGTCTGTGTGCATGTGTGTGTCTGTCTGTTTGTGTGTTTGTGTGTGAGTGTGTGTGTGTGTGTGTGTGGCTGTGTGTTCGTGTCTGTCTGTGTATATGTGGCTGTGTGTTACTGTGTCCATGTGTGTGTTACTGTGTCCATGTGTGTGTGGCTGTGTGTGTCTTTGTGTTTGTGTCTGAGTGTGTGTGTGTGTTGAACGAGGTTTATTATGTGCAAACTTTCACTGAAGAATAATTATGTTACACAAAATTTTAATTATAAATATTATTGATACACAAACAGGATTATGTAGAATGAAAAGCACAGTGGCAATAGATTACTGCTGCATGTATAAAGCCATGTGTCCTGGTGCGGACTGCTGCTAACAGCTCCCAGTCTGCTGCAGTGAAATATGCACTCTAGATGACACTAACTGATGACTTATTCCTTCATGAAATATGAGAAGTCTGACTTCAAGCTCACAACCTACAATGTCAGAAAACAGTAGAACCAATTACCCCCCTTCCCCTTCAAGCAATATCACCCCTCTGCTCCAATTTCACTTTCTTCACCCCAAAAACACCTCAAACAGTTCAGCTACAGCCAGTGCCAAATACCAAATCTCACCAAACACAAGGTGCGGTGGAAACTAACATAAGTTCCTGCAAGCCTATCCTGTCCAATCACTGATGGTAAACTGAAGACTGCAGGACTAAATTCACATACTACAACAAAACCACACAAACCACAAAACCTAATCCTTACAAGAAAACTCTAGGTATCTGGGAATACATCCAATATAATCACCAATGTTTTCAAATCTGAGGAGAGTGCAAGTCTACTCCAACCTCCTCAAGACTGTATGGCTTTAACAGAGGCTCTAGCACCTAGTGATACCACGGAAGGCAGGCATGTAGACCCACAAGTAACACAACACAGTCACACACACACACACACTCACGCAAGGCTCAAAATAGATGCATGAAGATATTCTTGTCTGCCACCAAACTTTGAACTACAAGACCTCTGTATCAGTAATGTATTACATTCAGTACATGGAAACCATAAAGATCTACAGATATCCAGCTTTAAAATGGATAATAACCATGATAATTACAGCTCAACAATATGAAATCTGGAGCCATGTCCTTTAAATTATCTTGTCAAACATCAAAGAGCCATGATTAAAACTGGGCATTTGGAGTATGTCAAACCGAACACAGGCAGGTGTAATTCTCTTGGAAACTTTGTTTCACTTCACCCTCCAGGAAAGATATTTCAGGACTGTTATCAGTTGGACTTGGGTCACCAAAATGCCATGAAGAGCACGAAGCAATTACAGCACAGGAATCTCAAGACATGCACCCATGATTCACATCACAATAATTAGGTGCAGGCAGGATGCAAAGAACATTATCTGCCTTTTTAAATGAATGGATCCACACAACATGCTCACTAATTCTTGGTAAACCTATTCATGATTTATTCTGGGAGTAAAGCAATCCTGAATATCAAGGGGTTGACTTGATAGTTGGTTTACCATAGTTTCAGATTGGTTCATATTCTTAGAAACTGACTGGGGACAAATCAGTTGACATCTTTATATGACTTTATTGCAAAGGCTTTAGATGAAGGTAAGGAAGTCAGAGCCGTATTTAGTGACGTAAGTAAAGCTTTTGATAAAGTTTGGCACAAAGGAATAATTTATAAGCTACATCATTATGGTATCTGTGGAAATGTATTGAGATGGTTTGATAGTTACTTAGAGAATCAATATCAAAAGGTAGTTATAAATGGCTATAGCTAATATCCAAAATCTGTCTTGGCAGGATTATTGTTTATTATCTATATCAATGACATTTTTGAAGGAATAAATAGTAATATAAGACTTTTTGCTGATGACACATCTTTGCATGTGATCATAGAAGATCCTGATATAGCTGCTCGTGATCTCAATAATGACTAAGGCAGAATTTCAGAATGGGCTGCTAGATGGCAAGTTAAATTTAGTCCCGAAAAAACTGAATCTATTCAATTTACCCGTAAAGTAAACCCTAGTCGCAAACCTAACTTACATATGAATGGTACAGAAATCAAAGATGTACAAAGTCATAAGCACCTTGGTATTACTTTACGAAGTAATTGTACGTAGAAAATGCACATTGATGATATTGCAAGGAAATGTTGTCCTCTGATTAATTGTTTAAGATGTTATAAATATCATCTATCCCGAACTACCTTAGAAAGTTAATAGAAATTATGTACAAATCATTTATTTTACCAATTTTTGATTATTGTTGTCATATTTGGGACAACTGTATGAACAATGAACAAGCAAACTTATTGGAAAAATTACACTTAGATGTTTACCAATCCATTTTTACACTTTTGTGAAAATAAATATGTTAAAACCAAACTGACTGGTTGGGGGACAAATGGTTAATTGGAGCCCTGAGTTGATCAGTAAAAACCTTTTATAACCATTGGTATTTCTTAACATTCTCAGTGAAATTTCATGACTTATAATTGCCTTAAGTATGAAATAAACAAAGGTTCATTTTGAGCAGAGTGGCCCATGCTTCATTGTAACTTCTAAACTATAATTAAACTCCATCCTTCAATTTGTTAGGTAGCCTGACCACCCTATCCAAGTTGGTCTCACCATATGACAAGGTCCTGTCTGGGGACCTATTCTAAGCTTGGTGGACCTGGGGGTCCAATGAAAAACCATGTGCATATCTTTAAAGGAAATAACATGTTCTTTTCTAAAGATACCAACACTAGTAAAGTCATCCCCAGTAAGGAACAGTAAATACTTATTTTACTGCATATTGTGATGACGCCAAACAAGGGTACATGGGTCAGAGTGTCCTGACATGGGCCCACTTGCACAAAGGGATCTTAGCGCTAAGATGATCGTAACTACCATACTTTAACATAGGCTTACAAGAGTCATAGCACTAAGATCCCTTTGTGCAAGGGGGCCCTGGTCAGTACAGGCAAGGGTGGGGTGTTATCACTGTTATACTAGGCCCAGATCCAATGTGCTGACTCCTGCAGGGCACAGGGCACAGGGCACAGGGCACAGTGGCTTGCAAAGGGTGAGATTGGATAGGAAATCTTTTCTTGTAAATCAAGCAGACATTCAGAGACATAAACAACACATGCAGAGGTGATTTTCACACTGACCTAAAATGACCTAGAAACAATGTTATAGGGACTTGGGAGATTTGTGCTTTTGAGATGCTGTGTGCAATATTTTCCCTGTGAGATAGTGTTGTTTTGACAGCAAGCTAATGCGAATGTACAATATGACATATCAGTCTCCATAACACAACAGGCAAACAACAATGAAGAATTGTAGTCCAACTTCCTTATTCCTTCTCAGCATTGGACACAATAATACTTATATGCTGAACCTCAAACTACTCAACTTGTTTACATTTCCCATACATTACTTGTAAGAAGTTACAGAAAAATCAGTTTGACAAGATGTATTGATTAACAATGTGACTAACTAGAGATCTGTGGTCCAGTAGAGTTCAGAGGTGACTGTGTCAACGCACATGGGCACTCCGACTACTTCTTTAAAAACCTGACTTGATCAGGTCCCAAAAAGACAACCAACACTTTCAGGTGAAGAGAATGGGAGAACTTTTGGAGCATATGTGGAATTTTGAACAACGGTACATCCTACAACAAGCAGTATAAACCCCAGGGTGAGGATGAGGGTGAGTGTGCGGGTGAGAGAGCGCCTCCTCTATTCCTAGCCACATCCTGTGTTGTGTATAAACAAGGATAACAGGTGATCTTATCCTCCCATCATTAATTTACAATCTTCAAACATATCTGATTCTGTCTGGAAGGGATATTGCTCAGGGGGTTGTAAAGTTCATTAAAGATTTATGATAGCCATCATGGCTGATATTTGTTGACACAAAGTATTACACTTTCAGATTTAATCTGAAGCAAAGATATGACTCTCTTAATGCATATAGTGTTATGGATATCTGTCATATCCTAATGCACCTATCCGGTTATATATAGTCACTACCATGCCGACAATGCTTTCAAAAACTCAATCCCCATTTCAAAGAACCATGATGACACTGAGCTATGCTTGTTGTTTCTCCTAAACATTTACCCAAATTTGTCATACCTATATACTTACATCTACCCATATTTTAATCTCCAATCTGAAGCCAACATCCCTCAAGTGCTCTTCTCCTGACACTCCCTCTACCACCCAGCACCTTTCTGTTCTCTCCCCTCCCTGACACTTCCTCCTCCCCACCCCCTCCTCCACCACCCAGCCCCTTTCTGTTCTCTCCCCTCCCTGACACTTCCTCCTGCTCAACCCCGACTACACCACCCAGCACCTTTCTGTTCTCTCCCCTCCCTGACAATTCCTCCTCTTCACCCCCAACTACACCACCCAGCACCTTTCTGTTCTCTCCCCTCCCAGACACTCCATCCTCTTCACCCCTAACTACACCACCCAGCACCTTTCTGTTCTCTCCCCTCTCTGACACTTCCTCCTCTTCACCCCCTCCTCCACCACCCAGCACCTTTCTGTTCTCTCCCCTCCCTGACACTCCCTCCTCCTCACCCCCAACTACACCACCCAGCACCTTTCTGTTCTCTCCCCTCCCTGACACTTCCTCCTCCTCACCCCCAACTACACCACCCAGCACGTTTCCGTTCTCTCCCCTCCCTGACACTCCCTCCTCTTCACCCCCAACTACACCACCCAGCACCTTTCTGTTCTCTCCCCTCCCTGACACTTCTTCCTCCTCACCCCCAACTACACCACCCAGCACGTTTCCGTTCTCTCCCCTCCCTGACACTTCCTCCTCCTCACCCCCAACTACACCACCCAGCACCTTTCTGTTCTCTCCCCTCCCTGACACTTCCTCCTCCTCACCCCCAACTACACCACCCAGCACGTTTCCGTTCTCTCCCCTCCCTGACACTTCCTCCTCCTCACCCCCAACTACACCACCCAGCACCTTTCTGTTCTCTCCCCTCCCTGACACTCCCTCCTCTTCACCCCCAACTACACCACCCAGCACCTTTCTGTTCTCTCCCCTCCCTGACACTTCCTCCTCCTCACCCCCAACTACACCACCCAGCACCTTTCCGTTCTCTCCCCTCCCTGACACTCCCTCCTCCTCACCCCCAACTACACCACCCAGCACGTTTCCGTTCTCTCCCCTCCCTGACACTTCCTTCTCCTCACCCCCAACTACACCACCCAGCACCTTTCTGTTCTCTCCCCTCCCTGACACTTCCTCCTCTTCACCCCTTACTACACCACCCAGCACCTTTCTGTTCTCTCCCCTCCCTGACACTTCCTCCTCCTCACCCCCAACTACACCATCCAGCACCTTTCTGTTCTCTCCCCTCCCTGACACTTCCTCCTCCTCACCCCCAACTACACCACCCAGCACGTTTCCGTTCTCTCCCCTCCCTGACACTTCCTCCTCCTCACCCCCAACTACACCACCCAGCACCTTTCTGTTCTCTCCCCTCCCTGACACTTCTTCCTCCTCACCCCCAACTACACCACCCAGCACGTTTCCGTTCTCTCCCCTCCCTGACACTTCCTCCTCCTCACCCCCAACTACACCACCCAGCACCTTTCTGTTCTCTCCCCTCCCTGACACTTCCTCCTCCTCACCCCCAACTACACCACCCAGCACGTTTCCGTTCTCTCCCCTCCCTGACACTTCCTCCTCCTCACCCCCAACTACACCACCCAGCACCTTTCTGTTCTCTCCCCTCCCTGACACTCCCTCCTCTTCACCCCCAACTACACCACCCAGCACGTTTCCGTTCTCTCCCCTCCCTGACACTTCCTTCTCCTCACCCCCAACTACACCACCCAGCACCTTTCTGTTCTCTCCCCTCCCTGACACTTCCTCATCCTCACCCCCAACTACACCACCCAGCACCTTTCTGTTCTCTCCCCTCCCTGACACTCCCTCCTCTTCACCCCCAACTTCACCACCCAGCACCTTTCTGTTCTCTCCCCTCCCTGACACTTCCTCCTCCTCAACCCCAACTACACCACCCAGCACCTTTCTGTTCTCTCCCCTCCCTGACACTTCCTCCTCTTCACCCCCAACTACACCACCCAGCACCTTTCTGTTCTCTCCCCTCCCTGACACTCCCTCCTCTTCACCCCTAACTACACCACCAAGCACCTTTCTGTTCTCTCCCCTCCCTGACACTTCCTCCTCCTCATCCCCAACTACACCACCCAGCACCTTTCTGTAATCTCCCCTCCCTGACACTTCCTCCTCCTCACCCCCAACTACACCACCCAGCACGTTTTCATTCTCTCCCCTCCCTGACACTTCCTCCTCCTCACCCCCAACTACACCACCCAGCACCTTTCTGTTCTCTCCCCTCCCTGACACTTCCTCCTCCTCACCCCCAACTACACCACCCAGTACGTTTCCGTTCTCTCCCCTCCCTGACACTTCCTCCTCCTCACCCCCAACTACACCACCCAGCACCTTTCTGTTCTCTCCCCTCCCTGACACTCCCTCCTCTTCACCCCTTACTACACCACCCAGCACCTTTCTGTTCTCTCCCCTCCCTGACACTTCCTCCTCCTCACCCCCAACTACACCACCCAGCACCTTTCTGTTCTCTCCCCTCCCTGACACTTCCTCCTCCTCACCCCCAACTACACCACCCAGCACGTTTCCGTTCTCTCCCCTCCCTGACACTTCCTCCTCCTCACCCCCAACTACACCACCCAGCACCTTTCTGTTCTCTCCCCTCCCTGACACTTCCTCCTCCTCACCCCAAACTACACCACCCAGCACCTTTCTGTTCTCTCCCCTCCCTGACACTTCCTCCTCCTCACCCCCAACTACACCACCCAGCACCTTTCTGTTCTCTCCCCTCCCTGACACTCCCTCCTCTTCACCCCTTACTACACCACCAAGCACCTTTCTGTTCTCTCCCCTCCCTGACACTTCCTCCTCCTCACCCCCAACTACACCACCCAGCACCTTTCTGTTCTCTCCCCTCCCTGACACTTCCTCCTCCTCAACCCCAACTACACCACCCAGCACCTTTCTGTTCTCTCCCCTCCCTGACACTTCCTCCTCTTCACCCCCAACTACACCACCCAGCACCTTTCTGTTCTCTCCCCTCCCTGACACTCCCTCCTCTTCACCCCTAACTACACCACCAAGCACCTTTCTGTTCTCTCCCCTCCCTGACACTTCCTCCTCCTCATCCCCAACTACACCACCCAGCACCTTTCTGTTCTCTCCCCTCCCTGACACTTCCTCCTCCTCACCCCCAACTACACCACCCAGCACGTTTTCATTCTCTCCCCTCCCTGACACTTCCTCCTCCTCACCCCCAACTACACCACCCAGCACCTTTCTGTTCTCTCCCCTCCCTGACACTTCCTCCTCCTCACCCCCAACTACACCACCCAGTACGTTTCCGTTCTCTCCCCTCCCTGACACTTCCTCCTCCTCACCCCCAACTACACCACCCAGCACCTTTCTGTTCTCTCCCCTCCCTGACACTCCCTCCTCTTCACCCCTTACTACACCACCCAGCACCTTTCTGTTCTCTCCCCTCCCTGACACTTCCTCCTCCTCACCCCCAACTACACCACCCAGCACCTTTCTGTTCTCTCCCCTCCCTGACACTTCCTCCTCCTCACCCCCAACTACACCACCCAGCACGTTTCCGTTCTCTCCCCTCCCTGACACTTCCTCCTCCTCACCCCCAACTACACCACCCAGCACCTTTCTGTTCTCTCCCCTCCCTGACACTTCCTCCTCCTCACCCCCAACTACACCACCCAGCACCTTTCTGTTCTCTCCCCTCCCTGACACTCCCTCCTCTTCACCCCTTACTACACCACCAAGCACCTTTCTGTTCTCTCCCCTCCCTGACACTTCCTCCTCCTCACCCCCAACTACACCACCCAGCACCTTTCTGTTCTCTCCCCTCCCTGACACTTCCTCCTCCTCACCCCCAACTACACCACCCAGCACGTTTCCGTTCTCTCCCCTCCCTGACACTTCCTCCTCCTCACCCCCAACTACACCACCCAGCACCTTTCTGTTCTCTCCCCTCCCTGACACTTCTTCCTCCTCACCCCCAACTACACCACCCAGCACGTTTCCGTTCTCTCCCCTCCCTGACACTTCCTCCTCCTCACCCCCTCCTCCACCACCCAGCACCTTTCTGTTCTCTCCCCTCCCTGACACTCCCTCCTCTTCACCCCCAACTACACCACCCAGCACCTTTCTGTTCTCTCCCCTCCCTGACACTCCCTCCTCTTCACCCCCAACTACACCACCCAGCACCTTTCTGTTCTCTCCCCTCCCTGACACTCCCTCCTCTTCACCCCCAACTACACCACCCAGCACCTTTCTGTTCTCTCCCCTCCCTGACACTCCCTCCTCTTCACCCCCAACTACACCACCCAGCACCTTTCTGTTCTCTCCCCTCCCTGACACTTCCTCCTCCTCACCCCCAACTACACCACCCCGCACCTTTCTGTTCTCTCCCCTCCCTGACACTTCCTCCTCCTCACCCCCAACTACACCACCCAGCACCTATCCGTTCAGCAGACCCTCAGCATTACAGAGTACATTAAGCTGTTGTTTTGTTATTAACCCTCGTGTGAAAGAAATAAAGATTCCAAGTCCCTGCAAAAGGAATACAGATATGAAGTAGTTTATCTTACAACTAGCCAATAAAATATGCATGTCAGCAATAGTCTCAGATACCGTAACAACAGTGTCTGATTCACCTGACTGACATGTATAGCAGAAACAAGGATGACAGTTTCCTGATGCGACAGACAGATAAAACAATTCATGTGAATCATTCCACAAATCGCAGGCATTCCATCACTAGCTAGGTCAGTCTAGTGCCTCTCTCCCCTGGGGCTGAATAGGGCAATCCTTCTGTCAGCCAACTACACTCAACACTTATACAAATTCACACCAGACATCTATCTTATCTGTATTATGCATTTCAGACTTCAACTGAACTTCCAATATGTAAAATCCAAACCCCATACTTATGATTTGGATCGGCCCACAACTTGACACCCTTGAAATTGTCTGAATTCATCATTACAGATACAAAAAGACCCTTCTCTTGATGGAATCAGTGACAAAGGAATTCCTGGTAGGGACTTGAGCAATACCTATGTATGTTTAAGCTAAACACATGCCTAACATATCAGCAACACTATGATTGCTCTGTTGAGCTGGCCTACAACAGGACCTACAACAGTTCACTGACAAGAATGCTGTAAATGAGCCAAGTTAGATGATGTCCTGCCATAGACTACACCTTCTGCACCCCTGGCAGGGGCCTCCTCACCACAAACATCACATGTCACAATCCATGCAGCACATTTTTTGTACCAGGACTCCACTCCGTACCATGGCTAGAATGTATCGGATGTACTGTCTTGTACCAGGTCCCCACCCCCTACCAGGGCCGTAATGTATCAGATGTACTGTCTTGTACCAGATCCCCACCCCCTACCAGGGCCGTAATGTATCAGATGTACTGTCTTGTACCAGGTCCCCCTCCCCTACCAGGGCCGTAATGTATCAGATGTATCGTCTTGTACCAGGTCCCCACCCCCTACCAGGGCCGTAATGTATCAGATGTACTGTCTTGTACCAGATCCCCACCCCCTACCAGGGCCAGAATGTATCAGATGTACTGTCTTGTACCAGGTCCCCCTCCCCTACCAGGGCTGTAATGTATCAGATGTACTGTCTTGTACCAGGTCCCCACCCCCTACCAGGGCCGTAATGTATCAGATGTACTGTCTTGTACCAGGTCCCCCTCCCCTACCAGGGCCGTAATGTATCAGATGTACTGTCTTGTACCAGCTCCCCACCCCCTACCAGGGCCGTAATGTATCAGATGTACCGTCTTGTACCAGCTCCCCACCCCCTACCAGGGCCGTAATGTATCAGATGTATTGTCTTGTACCAGGACTCCACTCCCTACCAGGGCCGTAATGTATCAGATGTACCGTCTTGTACCAGGTCCCCCTCCCCTACCAGGGCCGTAATGTATCAGATGTACTGTCTTGTACCAGCTCCCCACCCCCTACCAGGGCCGTAATGTATCAGATGTACCGTCTTGTACCAGCTCCCCACCCCCTACCAGGGCCGTAATGTATCAGATGTACTGTCTTGTACCAGCTCCCCACCCCCTACCAGGGCCAGAATGTATCAGATGTATCGTCTTGTACCAGGTCCCCCTCCCCTACCAGGGCCGTAATGTATCAGATGTATCGTCTTGTACCAGGACTCCACTCCCTACCAGGGCCGTAATGTATCAGATGTATCGTCTTGTACCAGGTCCCCCTCCCCTACCAGGGCCGTAACGTATCAGATGTATCGTCTTGTACCAGGACTCCACTCCCTACCAGGGCCGTAATGTATCAGATGTATCGTCTTGTACCAGGACTCCACTCCCTACCAGGGCCGTAATGTATCAGATGTACCGTCTTGTACCAGGTCCCCCTCCCCTACCAGGGCCGTAATGTATCAGATGTATTGTCTTGTACCAGGACTCCACTCCCTACCAGGGCCGTAATGTATCAGATGTATCGTCTTGTACCAGGACTCCACTCCCTACCAGGGCCGTAATGTATCAGATGTATTGTCTTGTATCAGGTCCCCCTCCCCTACCAGGGCCGTAATGTATCAGATGTACCGTCTTGTACCAGGTCCCCACCCCCTACCAGGGCCGTAATGTATCAGATGTATTGTCTTGTACCAGGACTCCACTCCCTACCAGGGCCGTAATGTATCAGATGTATCGTCTTGTACCAGGTCCCCCTCCCCTACCAGGGCCGTAATGTATCAGATGTACTGTCTTGTACCAGGACTCCACTCCCTACCAGGGCCGTAATGTATCAGATGTATCGTCTTGTACCAGGTCCCCCTCCCCTACCAGGGCCGTAATGTATCAGATGTACTGTCTTGTACCAGGTCCCCCTCCCCTACCAGGGCCGTAATGTATCAGATGTATCGTCTTGTACAAGGTCCCCACCCCCTACCAGGGCCGTAATGTATCAGATGTACTGTCTTGTACCAGGTCCCCACCCCCTACCAGGGCCGTAATGTATCAGATGTACCGTCTTGTACCAGGTCCCCCTCCCCTACCAGGGCCGTAATGTATCAGATGTATCGTCTTGTACAAGGTCCCCACCCCCTACCAGGGCCGTAATGTATCAGATGTACCGTCTTGTACCAGGACTCCACTCCCTACCAGGGCCGGAATGAATCAGATGTATCGTCTTGTACCATTCCCCATCCCTTACAAGGGCCGGAATGTATCAGATGTACCGTCTTGTACCAGGTCCCCACCTCCTACCAGGGCTGGAATGTATCTGATCTTCAGTGTTGTATCTAGTCCCCCAACCCTGAACAAGGCCAAAATGTTGTATGAAGCCATCACTCAACTCGCCAAGATCTAGGACATAATGTATCAGATCTCTGAGTGTGTAGCATCTGAGCCCACTGTGGTTACGAGGGCAGCATTGACAAGACATGGGTAAACATTTGTCACCTGGTCAACACACCACCCTCACCTTTCAGCTGAGCCCTTGAATATGTGGGTCACTGAGCTACAAGACATGATAAACCAGTGTTTGTGTAGAGTGCTTGTCAGTGGGGTCCTACCCTGGGGCAGCAGGCGCACTGACAGCATCTTTTTGGCTACCTCGGGCTGTCTTGTATGTGTTTAGTTAACTGTATCTCAATATCATAACATGATGGGTCAATAGATAAAAAAGGGGGCTTCCCAATGGAATCTTCTACTTGTTACAAGACTGACTATTTGACATTAGTATTTCCTATACAAACCATATACTGTCGAGTGGACACATGCAGGGGCATGAAAGCATCTGGCAAGTCACGTAAACCACAATCTGTGGACATTAAAGGGGCACTGATCTAAAGCAATTCCCCGGGAATGGTTGTTGCCTTTGTTATTGTTTTTTCCCCGTGAGTAACCAGATGATATAGCAGAAACCTAGACCAGTTCGCGACTTGAGCTGCACAATTCGTAAGCGCATTTGTCACTTTTATTGATAGTATAAAGGCGTATGGTCACATTGATCAACAAAATGAAATACAGTTTTGGAAATAATAAGGAAATGTAGGTATCTTTGTGGGTAGCATCGGTAATGGTGACGAAGTTGTGATAAGTCACTTGCATGGTAATTGTGTGATTTTCATTTACACTATTTTGACTTGCAACACAAAGTTAATATTTCTCCAGAGCATTACTTATTTTATTGTGTTTATATTTTTACAGTCAATATGTGCAAAATTTTCACACAGGAAATTTAGTAAACGTCTGAATATTCAGTTATTTTACAAATTGACTGAAAAATATGTCCACCTGTATTATTATGGCAATGAATTCCAAACATTTTTATGTTTTATATAATCACCAAGAGACTGAAAATATTACGATGAAAAGCCCATTTCTATATTGTTTGGCTTCTAATCCTACATAATAATCTATTGTGATGTTTTAGGCCCTTTTGATCGTCTTAATCATTTTTAGTCAATCTGTTATAGAAATGGACAGATTATTCAGTCAAAATGACTGAAATATTTACACATTTTATAAACTGCCAGAGAGAATCACATTTTACAAATTGACTGTAACATATACACGCTTACAAAGGAAAAGTCTTGTGAAAACAACATCTATCGCGCATCGAAGAATTTCCCAACTAAGACATAGAGGAACAAGAATGAATCTGTCCAATGCTACAGCAAATGAAGGAAAACAATGCAAATATCATAATTACAACCTACCAAATTTATGTGTATAATTGTAGGCAGCTTCCTTGTTCGAGGAATGTATCCGTGAATATCCACACACAAAGGAACACTATCCCACAAGCCTGCAGCTGTACAAAGAAACTTATTCAATGTCACGTGTCTGTAACAATCAAATATTTTAAAATATATATATATCGTTTCGGGATAATATAAGCCTTGTTCGTTTCTCAACTGATCACTTAGTTTGTTTCAGGTGTTTCACATAGGTGTCAAATCTCAAAGGTTGGCTGAGAAAGCCCATGTGACAACTATTTTCATAACGTCCACGGTTCCTAAAAATATCCATTGAGTTAGATAACAATGAGCAATCAATCAACATATTATCGATTAACCCTTTGAACAAAGTATGTTGTTTTACATCGGCACTTCACGCCATGACATAAGTGTATTCCCTTTGTTTTAGTAAACCTAGACATGAAAACACTCACTCTTGACATATCCACTGTGCAAGATAACAGTGATTAATCAATCAATGTATTTTCGGTTAATCCTATGATGACTTGG
This sequence comes from Haliotis rufescens, assembly GCF_023055435.1. Taxonomy (NCBI): domain Eukaryota; kingdom Metazoa; phylum Mollusca; class Gastropoda; order Lepetellida; family Haliotidae; genus Haliotis; species Haliotis rufescens. The sequence continues at coordinate 1,832,294 of NW_025964383.1, forward strand.
AATGATCCGTTGATTTACAAAAAAGTAAATCAACTGATCATTCATCTCTTGCTGGGCTGCCATGTTGACATTACATAACACACATTTCCCCTCACAAACCTGGATTTAGATTGAATAATTACCCCAGACACAATAAATGCCAAATCAGAACCTTTCTCAAATACACAAGTGTAGGGTTATATCAGAAAACGTGGATGACAAGGGAGTAGTAATCATATTATCGACACAATCCGAAATCCGAAAATGCTTTCACTGCATGGATACTGTTTTTTATTATTAAACTATAACAATCAGGGGTATTTCCAAATGACGACATCCGATGAGCTAAGCCGTTCTTTTTGTCTGTTTGTTTAGGCTGAAGAAATTAATTAACATGCGCCTTTTGTAGAAATCACGGTTAACCAATCAGTGTTCAAAAATGAGTAAAACAAATATTGCCTCCAAGTTTATTTAGCCGTCCTTGCAGACGGTAGCCCAGTCTCTTGTCACGCTCAGTTGCGTTGCGTATCATCCAGGTACTCACGGGGTAAACAATAACAAAAGCAACAACCAGTCCCACGGAATTGCTTTAGATCAGTGCCCCTTTAACTTGTTCACAGTGACAGTTATAAGGTCGTACCTTTTATACTTCATGGTTTGAAAACTCACCGATTAGCTCGTGCAAGTCTGAATATGTGTACTTGGCATGACACTTTGTTACTTGGACAGGTTATCAAAATTATATAAATGCTAACCATCTAAAATGTAGGCAACGTATTCTGCTATTCTATACATGAACATGAACTGCATTGGCCAGAAACCACCCCATGGTACTGAACAAATAATCATCCAAATCTGGAAAAATATAGTTTTCTTACATTTTGTTGTGATACCACATGATCCATCAAAAACAGTAAATAGGTGTTTTTTACCTCCAGTTGGTGACAGGTCAATCCATAACACATGAAAAAGAATTACAATCAATGTAGACCAATGAATCTATAATCGAATAGTTTCTCTAGGTTTCTCCAACTCGTCTAGTTTCAGTCCATACAAACACCTCAACATTGCTATACATGACAATATTTGTTACATTGGTGCTACTTGAATGTCGGTCATGTTAAAGATTAGGGGTCAGTTGAATACACATGAAGCTATCAGATGCTCATTACAATACAAAGGAACAATCTCCAGTGAGTGTCACCAACACCCAAAGGTTAATACTGTAATTAACATACATGGGTGGTCAAGGCACATGGTAGCAGTCTTCATACATGTAGATATATGTAAATAATGTTACTGTTTGATGTTTAAGGTACCTCATTTCACCTGTAACAGGCCAAACTGGGTACAGCTGATGCTGTGTGAGTCATCAGCCAGTCAGCTACCCGAAGGGCTAGAAGGGTGAAACATGATCAACAGTAGGGGTAATACCTTCATATGTAACCATAAGTCACCGACGTACAGCAGGTCTTCTGGGGAAGTCAATGATGATTGTACATATTAGCATAGTATGCAACATAAATGGCCATCCATCTCTTGTAGTAATGTACACGACAGTAAGGTAAACATCCTGTCACTCATCTCTTGTAGTAATGTACACCACAGTAAGGTAAACATCCTGTCACTCATCTCTTGTAGTAATGTACACCACAGTAAGGTAAACATCCTGTCACTCATCTCTTGTAGTAATGTACACCACAGTAAGGTAAACATCCTGTCACTCATCTCTTGTAGTAATGTACACCACAGTAAGGTAAACATCCTGTCACTCATCTCTTGTAGTAATGTACACCACAGTAAGGTAAACATCCTGTCACTCATCTCCTGTAGTAATGTACACCACAGTAAGGTAAACATCCTGTCACTCATCTCTTGTAGTAATGTACACGACAGTAAGGTAAACATCCTGTCACTCATCTCCTGTAGTAATGTACACCACAGTAAGGTAAACATCCTGTCACTCATCTCTTGTAGTATTGTACACCACAGTAAGGTAAACATCCTGTCACTCATCTCTTGTAGTAAAGTACACCACAGTAAGGTAAACATCCTGTCACTCATCTCTTGTAGTAATGTACACCACAGTAAGGTAAACATCCTGTCACCCATCTCTTGTAGTAATGTACACCACAGTAAGGTAAACATCCTGTCACTCATCTCTTGTAGTAATGTACACGACAGTAAGGTAAACATCCTGTCACTCATCTCTTGTAGTAATGTACACCACAGTAAGGTAAACATCCTGTCACTCATCTCTTGATGTAATGTACACCACAGTAAGGTGAACATCGTGTCATCCATCTCTTGTACTAATGTTCATCACAGTAAGGTGATGGAACTCTGATGGTCCTGTGATGGATCTCTGATGGTCCTGTGATGGAACTCTTGTGGTAATGTTTGCCAGAATAAGGTCGAAATCATGTCACCCATCATTTGTAGTAATGCAGCATTAGACATTTGCACTAGTCCTATAGTCCTTGCCAAACTGCCCAATAATTAAGGTATGATAAGGACTAGTAGAAATTTGCACTTTTCAAGGGTTCTACTATATGTTATATCATCACAAGGACTAGTGGATAAAAACTGTTAGTTTCTATTGCCTTAATGTTGGCCACAATGAGGTGAAAGTCCTGCCTGTTTTTGCTTTTGATTAACTGGTAGCTAAAGAATCAATTGTTACTTTAATTTTGTACAATTTTGTAACTGTGGCTCCTTATTTTGCTAATCCATCAAATGTGAAATCGTCAGGCAAATGGTAACTAAAGGTCTTTTTTCTCTCTCCCAAATTGTGTGTTTTGGCTCAAATCGGTCAAATAATTATTAAAAGAAGAAAATAAATGTTGCCAAAATACAAAGGACACTGATATCCTCACCATGTAATAAGATATATCTATCATCATTAATCATGTCATTGGTCCTCATAAGAGATGCCTTGCTCAAGTCATTTATTTTCACCCAATTTCGGTCCAATATTTCACTACTGTTGATAAATTCTGTCTGAAGGCTGACACAACTTTAAAGGTTACTTGAAATTACTACTGCAGCTGTTGGAGCATCATGACAATATCAACTCTACACACATTGGTTTGGTATTTCAAGTATCTCCCTGTGTCAACTGGTATGGTCATTAAACTGATTCCTAGGCAAATGATTTGAAATATGCAGCAACTGCAATAACAAATTTAGAGAGTAGCACATGTTGAAGAACTATTTGAACAAGTATTCCTGTTAGCATCAGCTGCTACAACACAAGCTTACATTCCACAAGATTACCAACTGAAGTGACACTACACATGTAACAATGACATCCGTCCCTGTGTATGTTCGTATGGAACACATACTTGACCAGGCCATCCTGAACTGAAAGAGCTGGTCCTGTATTTTCAACATGCAACAATGAAAAGCAAATCATATCATGATTGTAATCAGTATGAGAAGCAAATGCCAAACAAAGAATATGTTGGCATACTGCAAATATCAGCAGAGAATTTACGTACTTGATTCTAGGACATACAGTGGGGTAGGGTAATATTGATTGGCTCTTATTGGTATGTGTGCACAAGGCATATGTATATATATCATGTGTACAATCAGTGATAACAATTTGAGGCAGAAGCAGAAGCAGAAGCAGTCATTAAACAAGTGAAGTTTGTTGTATCTGAAGTATTTGACACTGTCTGTGTGAGCATGGTGAGGTTATCTACAGCATTAATCACCACCACTGAAGAGGTTACTTTGATTCCTGGCACAGTGAGTTAACACTGTTATTGTAACCTACTTTGTATGAAGGAGACCCCAAACAGCAGATGGGCTGGACCACCAGAGTATTGTAAAAAAGGGGAAATCACTGCCATTCACCATGCTGAAAACTCTGACTCATGCGTGTGATAAAAAGCTTCATACATCAAGAAAACAGCACAAAACACCCCAATAGAGACCTTCTTTCCCAGTTACACAATGAATACATCCCCATTTTCTGTTGCTTATGACAATCCTCAACTTAGTTGACACCAAATCTTAACACCTTCTGTCAGCCTTAATACTAATAAATGTGTGACCCAAGTTCAGTTTGTGTCTACCTGGTGTACAACTAAGCTAGGGTTTGTTTGTTTGATATAGACCATACACTCTACCTGTGAGATGACTTTGGGCTGAACTCTTTGGATCGGCTTCTTTGCTGGTGTGCCTGTGGATTTTTTACAGTTGACAAGGCTGAGAGGGAAGGGTAGTGAAACAGCTGTACATATCCCATAATGTATAGCTCCACAGGGTAGGCCCAACTTCTTCAACTGAGCAACATCACACACGGCACAACTATGTAGTGATCTCCGCCACTTAAGCTCGATTTTACTTGTGTAATACACAGTTACCCGTGAGTGTACATACTTAACGCAGGCATACTTCTTCTGCATAATAGGTGACCCTGCTCTTCTTCAGCACAAGAATATCAGAATGAGATATAGATATCCAATTGAAGACATGTGGTTCCGGAACAAACAATATACACATCCACACTTTTACACACCACTAAGAAAACTTTCAGCCAACTTTATATCCTCAGAGATTGAGGACACGCAACATCACACAGAGATCAAAAAGTTGGTGAGCCGATTAAAATATCCTGAGACTCGTTGAAGTGTGTCGGCCTATTCTATCTGCTGCCAGTAAGACTTGTATTGCGTTGAGCCTTTGTTAATGAGAGACAGACAGCATGGCTGAGAGGTGTAGGATTTTCTGCCAGTTACACATTCACTATGAGGCATTCAGCAGCCAGTCTCAACAGTTAGCATCTTCGACAGGCCTAGGGGCAGATTCCTTTTATGGAGAGCCTACGTAGGAAGTGTAATCCCGCCCTTAGTGCCCACAGACTCTTTGAGTGGAAACTAACTTTGGTCACTAGTCACTATTGGCCTCCTGGGTGTGGTAGTTACAGGCTGGGGAGGACATCCTCAGAAAAACTTGTGAGCAGGCTTCTGTTTTTGATGTTATGGAGAGGACTGACTATTCATGTATTGTGCCTTCCTGCCTGAGGCTAGCTCCTCCTACGCCTCAGATGAGGTGGGATATTAATCACTAGATCAGCCAACAAACATCAACACTTTAGTCCTGACTGAACAAGCTTTAGTAACAGTGTGGATAGCAGAATTCCATCAGTGGATATCTACACAAATCCTATGAATAAAATGAAGACATGTTGTCTAAACTTGTTTGTCAGATGAGAGAGTTCCAGTGAACTAAGTCCGTGAGTAAGTATCCCTTTACCCTTAAGCTGAGCCCACTGTTGTGGCAGATGGCCAAATGACTGGAGGTAATTCAAGCTGTAGTTGAAGCAGGCTGACTGCACAAGTCAGCTGTGAGTGATAACTGGCCAGTCTATCTGACCTACACATGTGTGGGGAGTTCACACAGTGGACATGACTGAAACTTCTCCCCACCCCCTCTCAACAAGACACCTCATTAAGTTAGGAACACACTCTAATAGTTGCAATTCACTTCAGGAAATGTACACAACCATATTTCTTCTGTCTTGTTTCAGTTAACTAAGCTACACCCAGTACAGTCAGCACAGAAAGTGTCCACAATGTGTCAATGCCTATGGACGCTGTATATTTACAAATGTGAGAACATCTTCATCTCACACAACTACAGCTACACAATTCCTACCCCCAGGCTAGAAACGATTCAATTACAATCACTATCTAGTAGCAATCTTTGTAACTTTACCACGTTTACAGTCTTATTTGCTGCAACAAATGTTTACAGGCACCTTGCTTACAATTATATTTAATGAAATGAACAGACAAGACGTCAAGTTTTGAGGATGAAGGCACATATTTATGTTTTGTAATATTTTCTACGTGGTACCTAGTTCTCAGTACTAGTCAACACAGCTTCTGTACTTCTATACACAGGGAGAAGCCTCCTGTCATCGGAAGCTACTTCCTGAAACATAGGCTGTTGTGTAATTACCAGCTGACTATTCCAGCTGCCTACAGCCTGTGGGTGATCAGTCTACATTACATGCCCCAGCAATATTTAGCTTACTGTCTCTATGGCACTGGGTGGGGTAGTGTCTGTATCACATGCTACCTCATAATCAACAGATACATCTGTCTTGAAAATCTGCCATAAAACCATTATGTTTCCTTTCAGCATCCATTCAGCAAACCTCTGCTGGAGTAATCTCATATATAGCAGCTTCATCATCAGTGTTCAAGCTACCTTGCTACCTGGAACAAATTCATGTAGCTGTCACCACTACCACCTAGCTGTAGCTGTCACCACCACCACCCAGCTGTAGCTGTCACCACCACCACCCACCTGTAGCTGTCACCCTCTACAACCACCACCCACCTGTAGCTGTCACCCTCTACAACCACCACCCACCTGTAGCTGTCACCCTCTACAACCACCACCCAGCTGTAGCTGTCACCCTCTACAAACACCACCTACCTGTAGCTGTCACCACCACCACCCACCTGTAGCTGTCACCCTCTACAACCACCACCCAGCTGTAGCTGTCACCCTCTACAAACACCACCTACCTGTAGCTGTCACCCTCTACAACCACCACCCAGCTGTAGCTGTCACCCTCTACAAACACCACCTACCTGTAGCTGTCACCCTCTACAACCACCACCCAGCTGTAGCTGTCACCCTCTACAAACACCACCTACCTGTAGCTGTCACCACCACCACCCACCTGTAGCTGTCACCCTCTACAGCCACCACCCACCTGTAGCTGTCACCCTCTACAACCACCACCCAGCTGTACCTGGCACTCTCTACAAACATCAACCAGCTGTACCTGTCACTCTCTACAACCACCGCCCAGCTGTAGCTGTCACCCTCTACAACCACCACCCAGCTGTAGCTGTCACCCTCTACAACCACCACCCACCTGTAGCTGTCACCCTCTACAACCACCACCCACCTGTAGCTGTCACCCTCTACAAACACCACCTACCTGTAGCTGTCACCACCACCACCCAGCTGTAGCTGTCACCCTCTACAACCACCACCCAGCTGTAGCTGTCACCCTCTACAACCACCACCCACCTGTAGCTGTCACCCTCTACAACCACCACCCACCTGTAGCTGTCACCCTCTACAACCACCACCCAGCTGTAGCTGTCACCCTCTACAACCACCACCCACCTGTAGCTGTCACCCTCTACAACCACAAGCCAAAAAGTCCTACTTGTGTTCAAATGTAATTGATCAGTATGTCCATAATATCGTTCGAGTCAGCATTTGAAAAAGAGGGATCGTCAGAATGACAGATCCCATTATCTCTCCGCAATGCTATGGGATAACAAGAACTGATCCCAGAAACAGAGTAATCACAGTTTAAAATTAACACTATAATTTTTCTATGTAAGAAAATAAAAAAAAATTCAAAAAGAAAACAAGAATTGAGACCAAGACTTGAATGCCAAGTTCACTTTTCTCACCAAGATAAATTAGAGTCTACAAAACCCCAGCATGTTTCTAGCCTGACTACACAAGTAGTCAGGAGTTTCTTGCTGAATGTAAGTCAAACTGTCAAGCTGCACATGCTTGCTGCATGTCACATGTGCTTACAGCACAGAGAACACACAGCCAGTGGCATCTGAGTTAAGAGCACACACTTCCTTTAGGAATATGCCCTGCATTATTCCATTCTACAGAAGAGGGGGTATTTACTATTGTGGGAGATTTTACTTACCACCAAACTGTGGAAAATGTTGAATGTACCTCATTTTCTAAGCAGGCTGGGCTATAATTTCACAGTTTTTAAGTGTTTAAGTCATGTGATGCATTACTTGGCTTGCAGTTAAAACATACAAAGTATCATTATGGTAAACTTGCAAGTTTGAATTTGGAGGAAATCAACAGTGCTTTTCAGATAAAACTTGGGTTTCAATTTCATTTTTTAGTGTCAACAGAATCTTTAAACTCTTTAAGAAAAGTCTTGACTACCTTGACTAATGAACAAGTGGGAACAGGGTATGAGGAAGTGTACAGTCATTCTTATCAACAGTCCGCCTCCATGGTCTGCTGCAGGGTTCCCCCCCCCCCCCGCTGTACACTGATACTACCAGCCTGACAGCCTGAATGCCCTGTCTGCACGCTCCACTCAACCGAGGGTGTAACCTGACACTGCATACACCACGCTTAATTCCATAACCTTATCATATATCAAAATAATTTGAAGCATGTCACCTCCTCCAAGAAGATAGACTTGTAGTTGTCATAGCAACGAAGATGTTAAGATTGCAGAATACTGAGGAAGATTCAAGTTTTCATAATATATTCTGAAGAATGAATCCTGTTCTTCCTTCTATACCATATGCTCAAAGGCTGTTTATGACATGTTGACTCAATTGGTTTTACAAATCTTGGAGAACATTTTGACTGTATGACACATGCACTCCTTTAATAATCTCCACATATTTATATACCCACTGACAATAAAAAGCCAGCAGTCCAACATAAACATCAGTTAAAAGTTGACACTGGCATGATCAAAGAAAATTTTTAAAGACATCTAATGGTCTTTCTGTTTTCATCACTACAGGCAGGTTAAGGCAATGGCTACAGGAACTCTGATAACTTTCATGCATGTGTACCCTCCTCCCTGATCAGCTTGGTAATTAGAGACCAGCTGGCACCTCAATCAGTCATGGCCACCTCAACAGCTGTAGGGTTCATGGCCTTGTAGACCAGCTACAACTCTCCTTCATTGCTTATCTACCTGGCCCTCATAGACAACACTGCAACAGTAGACTGTGGGGATATACCCCACTTCACAACACTCATTTTCATGAAGTAAACACAACATTAGAACAAGTAGAAGTAATATGACCTATGGTTTGAATGTAACCATATCAACAGAACTTTGATAAACATTCCTTCACAAAACACAAACATGTAGAAGGGCTACCTACTCCAACAAGAATGATAGTATTGGATAAAAGACATCAAATGAGTTTTTATCGGCACGCTAAGCCAGCAACTGAATTTGACTTGAAACTGGCTAATCCCTTTCAATATCAGGCTTCACTTCACCCTGGTTGTGCTGGGGGAGGTTGTCCTCAATACTCAAAGAACACATCACCTGGGACACTATAACTACCTCATAAATACACAGCATCATACAATTTAATATGTCTGACACAAAATATTCCTTGGTTAAAATGATATCTTGTACACCTGCAATGCCTAAGGTTTGAAAGCCTGTGTCATCATTACAAGAAGGAGAGTTTGACATCACATAGACATCATAAACATGACTAGCATGACAGCCACCTACAGTTCTGTCAGTGTCTTATTTTGTGAGTAACTATCATTAAGGAAGCTATACAGTGGAGTTCTGCATGAAGCTCCCCCTACAAACAGACTCCTCGCAAGTTGAACAGGAGGGTCAGCTTCACTTTGGACAGGCCAAAAACCTTTTCTTTAAACTCTGGTCATACTGGTTGAGTCATGAGCATTCAGAAACACACTTGACTTTGTGCATGCCAACAACAAGTTTGAAGGCATCTATCGCATTCTAGTAATGGATAATTATGTCTTGATGTGTTAAGTTCAAAATTAACATTACTCTGCTATTCTGACACTAGTCTAGTCTTGTAAGGACCAGTGACTTTTCCTTCGTGGACTACCACTTTTACCATTAGGTAGATTTCTGTAGCAGATAATTAATTCACAGGCAAGTGACAATAAAAAAATAATATCTAACCCTGGTCATTAAGTATCCAATATTGATGATCATTCATCACCCAGCCTGTCAAAACTGGGAATCACCTTTGTTTTTGAGAGTCATGAGTATAATGCAGAACATCCTGCATGAGTGGAACTTAGTCTACAATATAATGACATAAATATACAATATGATGAACATGATGCACTGTTGATTGAAACACTTATAATGAAAACATAATTAATTCTGTGGGTGCCTCTACTGACTGAAACAAACAGGTCATGTCAAATGGGACTCAGTGAAAATAGGATTAGGGGTATCACATCAAATGTGTTGGATTCCAACATCATGTTGACATAAAAAATACAAAAAGAAATTGTCAGAACCAAAAATCTGAATTCTTACCACAACAATCCATCCCAAAAAGTTCAACAATGATATCATAATATAACAAAACCTTTGAAGCCAAACGGATGTTTCTAGCGTCAAGATACACAAGGAAGGAGAAATACTCCTAAAATGTGAGTGTCCCTCTGTCATAACCTCAGTGACCATGAATTCAGCTACGCATATCCTGAGTCAGGAACTTAGTAGAAACAGGGAGTCATTTCACAAGAAACGGAAACAGGACAAGCTAATGAGCCTAATTTAGCTGTGGCTAAATATCAGAACTAGGATTATTGAGAAGAAATGTTCATACGAGTCAAACTGTGGAGCTACGCAATTACATGAACTTTTACAGGTTTTTAACACAAGAGAAGCATAGGGATCGGTGGGCAAGTGGATCAGAGGTACCTGCCATAGCAACATCACAGTTTAAAACATGTTTATAAATGTGGCCAACAATATGTAAGTTTGAGTGTGGTGCAGACAAACCAATCAAGCCAGTGTCTACATAAGCCCATGTGGGTATTGATAGTAAGTAGAGATACATACAAGACAGTTATACAGGAACAGTCTGCCTAAATGGCCAGCCACGCCTCCTTCATTGCTGGTCCTTGTTCCCCCACTGGACCCGAACCAGCATGGACTGGTGTCTATTCCAAGTACAACAGTGACTGCAGTATGACTGAATCATGAGGCCGACATGGACTGGTGTCTGTTCCAAGTACAACAGTGACTGCAGTATGACTGAATCATGAGACCGACATGGACTGGTGTCTGTTCCTAGTACAACAGTGACTGCAGTATGACTGAATCACGAGGCTGACATGGACTGGTGTCTGTTCCTAGTACAACAGTGACTGCAGTATGACTGAATCATGAGACCACAATGGACTGGTGTCTGTTCCAAGTACAACAGTGACTGCAGTATGACTGAATCATGAGGCTGACATGGACTGGTGTCTGTTCCTAGTACAACAGTGACTGCAGTATGACTGAATCATGAGGCTGACATGGACTGGTGTCTGTTCCAAGTACAACAGTGACTGCAGTATGACTGAATCATGAGACTGACATTGACTGGTGTCTGTTCCTAGTACAACAGTGACTGCAGTAAGGACTGAATCATGAGGCTGACATGGACTGGTGTCTGTTCCTAGTACAACAGTGACTGCAGTATGACTGAATCATGAGGCTGACATGGACTGGTGTCTGTTCCTAGTACAACAGTGACTGCAGTATGACTGAATCATGAGGCTGACATGGACTGGTGTCTGTTCCTAGTACAACAGTGACTGCAGTATGACTGAATCAGACTGACATGGACTGGTGTCTGTTCCAAGTGCAACAGTGACTGCAGTATGACTGAATCACTAGGCTGACATGGACTGTTGTCTGTTCCTAGTACAACAGTGACTGCAGTATAACTGAATCACGAGGCTGACATGGACTGGTGTCTGTTCCAAGTACAACAGTGACTGCAGTATGACTGAATCATGAGGCTGACATGGACTGGTGTCTGTTCCAAGTACAACAGTGACTGCAGTATGACTGAATCATGAGGCTGACATGGACTGGTGTCTGTTCCAAGTACAACAGTGACTGCAGTATGACTGAATCATGAGACTGACATTGACTGGTGTCTGTTCCTAGTACAACAGTGACTGCAGTATGGACTGAATCATGAGGCTGACATGGACTGGTGTCTGTTCCTAGTACAACAGTGACTGCAGTATGACTGAATCATCAGGCTGACATGGACTGGTGTCTGTTCCTAGTACAACAGTGACTGCAGTATGACTGAATCATGAGGCTGACATGGACTGGTGTCTGTTCCTAGTACAACAGTGACTGCAGTATGACTGAATCAGACTGACATGGACTGGTGTCTCTTCCAAGTGCAACAGTGACTGCAGTATGACTGAATCATGAGACTGACATGGACTGGTGTCTGTTCCTAGTACAACAGTGACTGCAGTATGACTGAATCATGAGGCTGACATGGACTGGTGTCTGTTCCTAGTACAACAGTGACTGCAGTATGACTGAATCATGAGACCACAATGGACTGGTGTCTGTTCCAAGTACAACAGTGACTGCAGTATGACTGAATCATGAGGCTGACATGGACTGGTGTCTGTTCCTAGTACAACAGTGACTGCAGTGTGGACTGAATCATGAGACTGACATGGACTGGTGTCTGTTCCTAGTACAACAGTGACTGCAGTATGACTGAATCATGAGGCTGACATGGACTGGTGTCTGTTCCAAGTACAACAGTGACTGCAGTATGACTGAATCATGGGGCTGACATGGACTGGTGTCTATTCCTAGTACAACAGTGACTGCAGTATGACTGAATCATGAGGCTGACATGGACTGGTGTCTGTTCCAAGTACAACAGTGACTGCAGTATGACTGAATCATGAGGCTGACATGGACTGGTGTCTATTCCAAGTACAACAGTGACTGCAGTATGACTGAATCATGAGGCTGACATGGACTGGTGTCTGTTCCTAGTACAACAGTGACTGCAGTATGACTGAATCATGAGGCTGACATGGACTGGTGTCTGTTCCAAGTACAACAGTGACTGCAGTATGACTGAATCATGAGGCTGACATGGACTGGTGTCTGTTCCAAGTACAACAGTGACTGCAGTATGACTGAATCATGAGACTGACATTGACTGGTGTCTGTTCCTAGTACAACAGTGACTGCAGTATGGACTGAATCATGAGGCTGACATGGACTGGTGTCTGTTCCTAGTACAACAGTGACTGCAGTATGACTGAATCATGAGGCTGACATGGACTGGTGTCTGTTCCTAGTACAACAGTGACTGCAGTATGACTGAATCATGAGGCTGACATGGACTGGTGTCTGTTCCTAGTACAACAGTGACTGCAGTATGACTGAATCAGACTGACATGGACTGGTGTCTGTTCCAAGTGCAACAGTGACTGCAGTATGACTGAATCATGAGACCGACATGGACTGGTGTCTGTTCCTAGTACAACAGTGACTGCAGTATGACTGAATCATGAGGCTGACATGGACTGGTGTCTGTTCCTAGTACAACAGTGACTGCAGTATGACTGAATCATGAGACCACAATGGACTGGTGTCTGTTCCAAGTACAACAGTGACTGCAGTATGACTGAATCATGAGGCTGACATGGACTGGTGTCTGTTCCTAGTACAACAGTGACTGCAGTGTGGACTGAATCATGAGGCTGACATGGACTGGTGTCTGTTCCTAGTACAACAGTGACTGCAGTATGACTGAATCATGAGGCTGACATGGACTGGTGTCTGTTCCAAGTACAACAGTGACTGCAGTATGACTGAATCATGGGGCTGACATGGACTGGTGTCTATTCCTAGTACAACAGTGACTGCAGTATGACTGAATCATGAGGCTGACATGGACTGGTGTCTGTTCCAAGTACAACAGTGACTGCAGTATGACTGAATCATGAGGCTGACATGGACTGGTGTCTGTTCCAAGTACAACAGTGACTGCAGTATGACTGAATCATGAGGCTGACATGGACTGGTGTCTGTTCCTAGTACAACAGTGACTGCAGTATGACTGAATCATGAGGCTGACATGGACTGGTGTCTGCTCCTAGTACAACAGTGACTGCAGTATGACTGAATCATGAGGCTGACATGGACTGGTGTCTGTTCCTAGTACAACAGTGACTGCAGTATGACTGAATCATGAGGCTGACATGGACTGGTGTCTGTTCCTAGTACAACAGTGACTGCAGTATGACTGAATCATGAGGCTGACATGGACTGGTGTCTGTTCCAATTACAACAGTGACTGCAGTATGACTGAATCATGAGGCTGACATGGACTGGTGTCTGTTCCTAGTACAACAGTGACTGCAGTATGACTGAATCATGAGACCGACATGCACTGGTGTCTGTTCCTAGTACAACAGTGACTGCAGTATGACTGAATCATGAGGCTGACATGGACTGGTGTCTGTTTCAAGTACAACAGTGACTGCAGTATGACTGAATCACTAGGCTGACATGGACTGGTGTCTGTTCCTAGTACAACAGTGACTGCAGTATGACTGAATCATGAGACCGACATGGACTGGTGTCTGTTCCTAGTACAACAGTGACTGCAGTATAACTGAATCATGAAGCTGACATGGACTGGTGTCTGTTCCTAGTACAACAGTGACTGCAGTATGACTGAACCATGAGGCTGACATGGACTGGTGTCTGTTTCAAGTACAACAGTGACTGCAGTATGACTGAATCATGAGGCTGACATGGACTGGTGTCTGTTCCAAGTACAACAGTGACTGCAGTATGACTGAATCATGAGACCGACATGGACTGGTGTCTGTTCCAAGTACAACAGTGACTGCAGTATGACTGAATCATGAGGCTGACATGGACTGGTGTCTGTTCCAAGTACAACAGTGACTGCAGTATGACTGAATCATGAGGCTGACATGGACTGGTGTCTGTTCCTAGTACAACAGTGACTGCAGTAAGGACTGAATCATGAGGCTGACATGGACTGGTGTCTGTTCCTAGTACAACAGTGACTGCAGTATGACTGAATCATGAGGCTGACATGGACTGGTGTCTGTTCCTAGTACAACAGTGACTGCAGTATGACTGAATCATGAGGCTGACATGGACTGGTGTCTGTTCCTAGTACAACAGTGACTGCAGTATGACTGAATCAGACTGACATGGACTGGTGTCTGTTCCAAGTGCAACAGTGACTGCAGTATGACTGAATCACTAGGCTGACATGGACTGTTGTCTGTTCCTAGTACAACAGTGACTGCAGTATAACTGAATCACGAGGCTGACATGGACTGGTGTCTGTTCCAAGTACAACAGTGACTGCAGTATGACTGAATCATGAGTCTGACATGGACTGGTGTCTGTTCCAAGTACAACAGTGACTGCAGTATGACTGAATCATGAGGCTGACATGGACTGGTGTCTGTTCCAAGTACAACAGTGACTGCAGTATGACTGAATCATGAGACTGACATTGACTGGTGTCTGTTCCTAGTACAACAGTGACTGCAGTATGGACTGAATCATCAGGCTGACATGGACTGGTGTCTGTTCCTAGTACAACAGTGACTGCAGTATGACTGAATCATGAGGCTGACATGGACTGGTGTCTGTTCCTAGTACAACAGTGACTGCAGTATGACTGAATCATGAGGCTGACATGGACTGGTGTCTGTTCCTAGTACAACAGTGACTGCAGTATGACTGAATCAGACTGACATGGACTGGTGTCTGTTCCAAGTGCAACAGTGACTGCAGTATGACTGAATCATGAGACCGACATGGACTGGTGTCTGTTCCTAGTACAACAGTGACTGCAGTATGACTGAATCATGAGGCTGACATGGACTGGTGTCTGTTCCTAGTACAACAGTGACTGCAGTATAACTGAATCATGAGACCACAATGGACTGGTGTCTGTTCCAAGTACAACAGTGACTGCAGTATGACTGAATCATGAGGCTGACATGGACTGGTGTCTGTTCCTAGTACAACAGTGACTGCAGTGTGGACTGAATCATGAGGCTGACATGGACTGGTGTCTGTTCCTAGTACAACAGTGACTGCAGTATGACTGAATCATGAGGCTGACATGGACTGGTGTCTGTTCCAAGTACAACAGTGACTGCAGTATGACTGAATCATGGGGCTGACATGGACTGGTGTCTATTCCTAGTACAACAGTGACTGCAGTATGACTGAATCATGAGGCTGACATGGACTGGTGTCTGTTCCAAGTACAACAGTGACTGCAGTATGACTGAATCATGAGGCTGACATGGACTGGTGTCTATTCCAAGTACAACAGTGACTGCAGTATGACTGAATCATGAGGCTGACATGGACTGGTGTCTGTTCCTAGTACAACAGTGACTGCAGTATGACTGAATCATGAGGCTGACATGGACTGGTGTCTGTTCCTAGTACAACAGTGACTGCAGTATGACTGAATCATGAGGCTGACATGGACTGGTGTCTGTTCCAAGTACAACAGTGACTGCAGTATGACTGAATCATGAGGCTGACATGGACTGGTGTCTGTTCCAAGTACAACAGTGACTGCAGTATGACTGAATCATGAGACTGACATTGACTGGTGTCTGTTCCTAGTACAACAGTGACTGCAGTATGGACTGAATCATGAGGCTGACATGGACTGGTGTCTGTTCCTAGTACAACAGTGACTGCAGTATGACTGAATCATGAGGCTGACATGGACTGGTGTCTGTTCCTAGTACAACAGTGACTGTAGTATGACTGAATCAGACTGACATGGACTGGTGTCTGTTCCAAGTGCAACAGTGACTGCAGTATGACTGAATCATGAGACCGACATGGACTGGTGTCTGTTCCTAGTACAACAGTGACTGCAGTATGACTGAATCATGAGGCTGACATGGACTGGTGTCTGTTCCTAGTACAACAGTGACTGCAGTATGACTGAATCATGAGACCACAATGGACTGGTGTCTGTTCCAAGTACAACAGTGACTGCAGTATGACTGAATCATGAGGCTGACATGGACTGGTGTCTGTTCCTAGTACAACAGTGACTGCAGTGTGGACTGAATCATGAGGCTGACATGGACTGGTGTCTGTTCCTAGTACAACAGTGACTGCAGTATGACTGAATCATGAGGCTGACATGGACTGGTGTCTGTTCCAAGTACAACAGTGACTGCAGTATGACTGAATCATGGGGCTGACATGGACTGGTGTCTATTCCTAGTACAACAGTGACTGCAGTATGACTGAATCATGAGGCTGACATGGACTGGCGTCTGTTCCAAGTACAACAGTGACTGCAGTATGACTGAATCATGAGGCTGACATGGACTGGTGTCTGTTCCAAGTACAACAGTGACTGCAGTATGACTGAATCATGAGGCTGACATGGACTGGTGTCTGTTCCTAGTACAACAGTGACTGCAGTATGACTGAATCATGAGGCTGACATGGACTGGCGTCTGCTCCTAGTACAACAGTGACTGCAGTATGACTGAATCATGAGGCTGACATGGACTGGTGTCTGTTCCTAGTACAACAGTGACTGCAGTATGACTGAATCATGAGGCTGACATGGACTGGTGTCTGTTCCTAGTACAACAGTGACTGCAGTATGACTGAATCATGAGGCTGACATGGACTGGTGTCTGTTCCAATTACAACAGTGACTGCAGTATGACTGAATCATGAGGCTGACATGGACTGGTGTCTGTTCCTAGTACAACAGTGACTGCAGTATGACTGAATCATGAGACCGACATGCACTGGTGTCTGTTCCTAGTACAAAAGTGACTGCAGTATGACTGAATCATGAGGCTGACATGGACTGGTGTCTGTTTCAAGTACAACAGTGACTGCAGTATGACTGAATCATGAGGCTGACATGGACTGGTGTCTGTTCCTAGTACAACAGTGACTGCAGTATGACTGAATCATGAGACCGACATGGACTGGTGTCTGTTCCTAGTACAACAGTGACTGCAGTATGACTGAATCATGAGGCTGACATGGACTGGTGTCTGTTCCTAGTACAACAGTGACTGCAGTATGACTGAATCATGAGGCTGACATGGACTGGTGTCTGTTTCAAGTACAACAGTGACTGCAGTATGACTGAATCATGAGGCTGACATGGACTGGTGTCTGTTCCAAGTACAACAGTGACTGCAGTATGACTGAATCATGAGACCGACATGGACTGGTGTCTGTTCCTAGTACAACAGTGACTGCAGTATGACTGAATCATGAGGCTGACATGGACTGGTGTCTGTTTCAAGTACAACAGTGACTGCAGTATGACTGAATCATCAGGCTGACATGGACTGGTGTCTGTTCCTAGTACAACAGTGACTGCAGTATGACTGAATCATGAGGCTGACATGGACTGGTGTCTGTTTCAAGTACAACAGTGACTGCAGTATGACTGAATCATCAGGCTGACATGGACTGGTGTCCGTTCCAAGTACAACAGTGACTGCAGTATGACTGAATCATGAGGCTGACATTGACTGGTGTCTGTTCCTAGTACAACAGTGACTGCAGTATGACTGAATCATGAGGCTGACATGGACTGGTGTCTGTTCCTAGTACAACAGTGACTGCAGTATGACTGAATCATGAGGCTGACATGGACTGGTGTCTGTTCCTAGTACAACAGTGACTGCAGTATGACTGAATCATGAGGCTGACATGGACTGGTGTCTGCTCCTAGTACAACAGTGACTGCAGTATGACTGAATCATGAGACCGACATGCACTGGTGTCTGTTCCTAGTACAACAGTGACTGCAGTATGACTGAATCATGAGGCTGACATGGACTGGTGTCTGTTCCTAGTACAACAGTGACTGCAGTATGACTGAATCATGAGGCTGACATGGACTGGTGTCTGCTCCTACTACAACAGTGACTGCAGTATGACTGAATCATGAGGCTGACATGGACTGGTGTCTGTTCCTAGTACAACAGTGACTGCAGTATGACTGAATCATGAGGCTGACATGGACTGGTGTCTGTTCCAATTACAACAGTGACTGCAGTATGACTAAATCATGAGGCTGACATGGACTGGTGTCTATTCCAAGTACAACAGTGACTGCAGTATGACTGAATCATGAGGCTGACATGGACTGGTGTCTGTTCCAAGTACAACAGTGACTGCAGTATGACTGAATCATGAGGCTGACATGGACTGGTGTCTGTTCCTAGTACAACAGTGACTGCAGTATGACTGAATCATGAGGCTGACATGGACTGGTGTCTGTTCCTAGTACAACAGTGACTGCAGTATGACTGAATCATGAGGCTGACATGGACTGGTGTCTGTTCCAATTACAACAGTGACTGCAGTATGACTGAATCATGAGGCTGACATGGACTGGTGTCTGCTCCTAGTACAACAGTGACTGCAGTATGACTGAATCATGAGGCTGACATGGACTGGTGTCTGTTCCTAGTACAACAGTGACTGCAGTATGACTGAATCATGAGGCTGACATGGACTGGTGTCTGTTCCTAGTACAACAGTGACTGCAGTATGACTGAATCATGAGACCGACATGGACTGGTGTCTGTTCCTAGTACAACAGTGACTGCAGTTTGACTGAATCATCAGGCTGACATGGACTGGTGTCTGCTCCTAGTACAACAGTGACTGCAGTATGACTGAATCATGAGGCTGACATGGACTGGTGTCTGTTCCAAGTACAACAGTGACTGCAGTATGACTGAATCATGAGACCGACATGGACTGGTGTCTGTTCCTAGTACAACAGTGACTGCAGTATGACTGAATCATGAGGCTGACATGGACTGGTGTCTGTTCCTAGTACAACAGTGACTGCAGTATGACTGAATCATGAGGCTGACATGGACTGGTGTCTGTTTCAAGTACAACAGTGACTGCAGTATGACTGAATCATCAGGCTGACATGGACTGGTGTCTGTTCCAAGTACAACAGTGACTGCAGTATGACTGAATCATGAGGCCGACATGGACTGGTGTCTGTTCCTAGTACAACAGTGACTGCAGTATGACTGAATCATGAGGCTGACATGGACTGGTGTCTGTTCCTAGTACAACAGTGACTGCAGTATGACTGAATCATGAGGCTGACATGGACTGGTGTCTGTTCCTAGTACAACAGTGACTGCAGTATGACTGAATCATGAGGCTGACATGGACTGGTGTCTGCTCCTAGTACAACAGTGACTGCAGTATGACTGAATCATGAGGCTGACATGGACTGGTGTCTGTTCCTAGTACAACAGTGACTGCAGTATGACTGAATCATGAGGCTGACATGGACTGGTGTCTGTTCCTAGTACAACAGTGACTGCAGTATGACTGAATCATGAGGCTGACATGGACTGGTGTCTGTTCCAATTACAACAGTGACTGCAGTATGACTGAATCATGAGGCTGACATGGACTGGTGTCTGTTCCAAGTACAACAGTGACTGCAGTATGACTGAATCATGAGGCTGACATGGACTGGTGTCTGTTCCTAGTACAACAGTGACTGCAGTATGACTGAATCATGAGGCTGACATGGACTGGTGTCTGTTCCTAGTACAACAGTGACTGCAGTATGACTGAATCATGAGGCTGACATGGACTGGTGTCTGTTCCAATTACAACAGTGACTGCAGTATGACTGAATCATGAGGCTGACATGGACTGGTGTCTGCTCCTAGTACAACAGTGACTGCAGTATGACTGAATCATGAGGCTGACATGGACTGGTGTCTGTTCCTAGTACAACAGTGACTGCAGTATGACTGAATCATGAGGCTGACATGGACTGGTGTCTGTTCCTAGTACAACAGTGACTGCAGTATGACTGAATCATGAGGCTGACATGGACTGGTGTCTGTTCCAAGTACAACAGTGACTGCAGTATGACTGAATCATGAGACCGACATGGACTGGTGTCTGTTCCTAGTACAACAGTGACTGCAGTATGACTGAATCATGAGGCTGACATGGACTGGTGTCTGTTCCAATTACAACAGTGACTGCAGTATGACTGAATCATGAGGCTGACATGGACTGGTGTCTGCTCCTAGTACAACAGTGACTGCAGTATGACTGAATCATGAGGCTGACATGGACTGGTGTCTGTTCCTAGTACAACAGTGACTGCAGTATGACTGAATCATGAGGCTGACATGGACTGGTGTCTGTTCCTAGTACAACAGTGACTGCAGTATGACTGAATCATGAGACCGACATGGACTGGTGTCTGTTCCTAGTACAACAGTGACTGCAGTTTGACTGAATCATGAGGCTGACATGGACTGGTGTCTGCTCCTAGTACAACAGTGACTGCAGTATGACTGAATCATGAGGCTGACATGGACTGGTGTCTGTTCCAAGTACAACAGTGACTGCAGTATGACTGAATCATGAGACCGACATGGACTGGTGTCTGTTCCTAGTACAACAGTGACTGCAGTATGACTGAATCATGAGGCTGACATGGACTGGTGTCTGTTCCTAGTACAACAGTGACTGCAGTTTCACTGAATCATGAGGCTGACATGGACTGGTGTCTGCTCCTAGTACAACAGTGACTGCAGTATGACTGAATCATGAGGCTGACATGGACTGGTGTCTGTTCCAAGTACAACAGTGACTGCAGTATGACTGAATCATGAGACCGACATGGACTGGTGTCTGTTCCTAGTACAACAGTGACTGCAGTATGACTGAATCATGAGGCTGACATGGACTGGTGTCTGTTCCTAGTACAACAGTGACTGCAGTATGACTGAATCATGAGGCTGACATGGACTGGTGTCTGTTTCAAGTACAACAGTGACTGCAGTATGACTGAATCATCAGGCTGACATGGACTGGTGTCTGTTCCAAGTACAACAGTGACTGCAGTATGACTGAATCATGAGGCCGACATGGACTGGTGTCTGTTCCTAGTACAACAGTGACTGCAGTATGACTGAATCATGAGGCTGACATGGACTGGTGTCTGTTCCTAGTACAACAGTGACTGCAGTATGACTGAATCATGAGGCTGACATGGACTGGTGTCTGTTCCTAGTACAACAGTGACTGCAGTATGACTGAATCATGAGGCTGACATGGACTGGTGTCTGCTCCTAGTACAACAGTGACTGCAGTATGACTGAATCATGAGGCTGACATGGACTGGTGTCTGTTCCTAGTACAACAGTGACTGCAGTATGACTGAATCATGAGGCTGACATGGACTGGTGTCTGTTTCAAGTACAACAGTGACTGCAGTATGACTGAATCATGAGGCTGACATGGACTGGTGTCTGTTCCTAGTACAACAGTGACTGCAGTATGACTGAATCATGAGGCTGACATGGACTGGTGTCTGTTCCTAGTACAACAGTGACTGCAGTATGATTGAATCATGAGGCTGACATGGACTGGTGTCTGTTTCAAGTACAACAGTGACTGCAGTATGACTGAATCATGAGGCTGACATGGACTGGTGTCTGTTCCTAGTACAACAGTGACTGCAGTATGACTGAATCATTAGGCTGACATGGACTGGTGTCTGTTCCTAGTACAACAGTGACTGCAGTATGACTGAATCATGAGACCGACATGGACTGGTGTCTGTTCCTAGTACAACAGTGACTGCAGTATGACTGAATCATGAGGCTGACATGGACTGGTGTCTGTTTCAAGTACAACAGTGACTGCAGTATGACTGAATCATCAGGCTGACATGGACTGGTGTCTGTTCCAAGTACAACAGTGACTGCAGTATGACTGAATCATGAGACCGACATGGACTGGTGTCTGTTCCTAGTACAACAGTGACTGCAGTATGACTGAATCATGAGGCTGACATGGACTGGTGTCTGTTCCTAGTACAACAGTGACTGCAGTATGACTGAATCATGAGGCTGACATGGACTGGTGTCTGTTTCAAGTACAACAGTGACTGCAGTATGACTGAATCATGAGGCTGACATGGACTGGTGTCTGTTCCAAGTACAACAGTGACTGCAGTATGACTGAATCATGAGGCTGACATGGACTGGTGTCTGTTTCAAGTACAACAGTGACTGCAGTATGACTGAATCACGAGGCTGACATGGACTGGTGTCTGTTCCTAGTACAACAGTGACTGCAGTATGACTGAATCATGAGGCTGACATGGACTGGTGTCTGTTCCAAGTACAACAGTGACTGCAGTATGACTGAATCATGAGGCTGACATGGACTGGTGTCTGTTCCTAGTACAACAGTGACTGCAGTATGACTGAATCATGAGGCTGACATGGACTGGTGTCTGTTCCTAGTACAACAGTGACTGCAGTATGATTGAATCATGAGGCTGACATGGACTGGTGTCTGTTCCAAGTACAACAGTGACTGCAGTATGACTGAATCATGAGGCTGACATGGACTGGTGTCTGTTTCAAGTACAACAGTGACTGCAGTATGACTGAATCATGAGGCTGACATGGACTGGTGTCTGTTCCAAGTACAAAAGTGACTGCAGTATGACTGAATCATGAGACCGACATGGACTGGTGTCTGTTCCTAGTACAACAGTGACTGCAGTATGACTGAATCATGAGGCTGACATGGACTGGTGTCTGTTCCTAGTACAACAGTGACTGCAGTATGACTGAATCATCAGGCTGACATGGACTGGTGTCCGTTTCAAGTACAACAGTGACTGCAGTATGACTGAATCATGAGGCTGACATGAACTGGTGTCTGTTCCTAGTACAACAGTGACTGCAGTATGACTGAATCATGAGACTGACATGGACTGGTGTCTGTTCCTAGTACAACAGTGACTGCAGTATGACTGAATCATGAGGCTGACATGGACTGGTGTCTGCTCCTAGTACAACAGTGACTGCAGTATGACTGAATCATGAGGCTGACATGGACTGGTGTCTGTTCCTAGTACAACAGTGACTGCAGTATGACTGAATCATGAGGCTGACATGGACTGGTGTCTGCTCCTAGTACAACAGTGACTGCAGTATGACTGAATCATGAGGCTGACATGGACTGGTGTCTGTTTCAAGTACAACAGTGACTGCAGTATGACTGAATCATGAGGCTGACATGGACTGGTGTCTGTTCCAAGTACAACAGTGACTGCAGTATGACTGAATCATCAGACCGACATGGACTGGTGTCTGTTCCTAGTACAACAGTGACTGCAGTATGACTGAATCATGAGGCTGACATGGACTGGTGTCTGTTCCTAGTACAACAGTGACTGCAGTATGACTGAATCATCAGGCTGACATGGACTGGTGTCCGTTTCAAGTACAACAGTGACTGCAGTATGACTGAATCATGAGGCTGACATGAACTGGTGTCTGTTCCTAGTACAACAGTGACTGCAGTATGACTGAATCATGAGACTGACATGGACTGGTGTCTGTTCCTAGTACAACAGTGACTGCAGTATGACTGAATCATGAGGCTGACATGGACTGGTGTCTGCTCCTAGTACAACAGTGACTGCAGTATGACTGAATCATGAGGCTGACATGGACTGGTGTCTGTTCCTAGTACAACAGTGACTGCAGTATGACTGAATCATGAGGCTGACATGGACTGGTGTCTGTTCCTAGTACAACAGTGACTGCAGTATGACTGAATCATGAGGCTGACATGGACTGGTGTCTGTTCCAATTACAACAGTGACTGCAGTATGACTGAATCATGAGGCTGACATGGACTGGTGTCTGTTCCTAGTACAACAGTGACTGCAGTATGACTGAATCATGAGACCGACATGGACTGGTGTCTGTTCCTAGTACAACAGTGACTGCAGTATGACTGAATCATGAGGCTGACATGGACTGGTGTCTGTTCCTAGTACAACAGTGACTGCAGTATGACTGAATCATCAGGCTGACATGGACTGGTGTCCGTTTCAAGTACAACAGTGACTGCAGTATGACTGAATCATGAGGCTGACATGAACTGGTGTCTGTTCCTAGTACAACAGTGACTGCAGTATGACTGAATCATGAGACTGACATGGACTGGTGTCTGTTCCTAGTACAACAGTGACTGCAGTATGACTGAATCATGAGGCTGACATGGACTGGTGTCTGCTCCTAGTACAACAGTGACTGCAGTATGACTGAATCATGAGGCTGACATGGACTGGTGTCTGTTTCAAGTACAACAGTGACTGCAGTATGACTGAATCATGAGGCTGACATGGACTGGTGTCTGTTCCTAGTACAACAGTGACTGCAGTATGACTGAATCATGAGGCTGACATGGACTGGTGTCTGTTCCTAGTACAACAGTGACTGCAGTATGATTGAATCATGAGGCTGACATGGACTGGTGTCTGTTCCAAGTACAACAGTGACTGCAGTATGACTGAATCATGAGGCTGACATGGACTGGTGTCTGTTCCTAGTACAACAGTGACTGCAGTATGACTGAATCATTAGGCTGACATGGACTGGTGTCTGTTCCTAGTACAACAGTGACTGCAGTATGACTGAATCATGAGACCGACATGGACTGGTGTCTGTTCCTAGTACAACAGTGACTGCAGTATGACTGAATCATGAGGCTGACATGGACTGGTGTCTGTTTCAAGTACAACAGTGACTGCAGTATGACTGAATCATGAGGCTGACATGGACTGGTGTCTGTTCCAAGTACAACAGTGACTGCAGTATGACTGAATCATGAGACCGACATGGACTGGTGTCTGTTCCTAGTACAACAGTGACTGCAGTATGACTGAATCATGAGGCTGACATGGACTGGTGTCTGTTCCTAGTACAACAGTGACTGCAGTATGACTGAATCATGAGGCTGACATGGACTGGTGTCTGTTTCAAGTACAACAGTGACTGCAGTATGACTGAATCATGAGGCTGACATGGACTGGTGTCTGTTCCAAGTACAACAGTGACTGCAGTATGACTGAATCATGAGGCTGACATGGACTGGTGTCTGTTCCTAGTACAACAGTGACTGCAGTATGACTGAATCACGAGGCTGACATGGACTGGTGTCTGTTCCTAGTACAACAGTGACTGCAGTATGACTGAATCATGAGGCTGACATGGACTGGTGTCTGTTCCAAGTACAACAGTGAACGCAGTATGACTGAATCATGAGGCTGACATGGACTGGTGTCTGTTCCTAGTACAACAGTGACTGCAGTATGACTGAATCTTTAGGCTGACATGGACTGGTGTCTGTTCCTAGTACAACAGTGACTGCAGTATGACTGAATCATGAGACCGACATGGACTGGTGTCTGTTCCTAGTACAACAGTGACTGCAGTATGACTGAATCATGAGGCTGACATGGACTGGTGTCTGTTCCTAGTACAACAGTGACTGCAGTATGACTGAATCATGAGGCTGACATGGACTGGTGTCTGTTCCTAGTACAACAGTGACTGCAGTATGACTGAATCATGAGACCGACATGGACTGGTGTCTGTTTCAAGTACAACAGTGACTGCAGTATGACTGAATCATGAGGCTGACATGGACTGGTGTCTGTTCCTAGTACAACAGTGACTGCAGTATGACTGAATCATGAGACCGACATGGACTGGTGTCTGTTCCTAGTACAACAGTGACTGCAGTATGACTGAAACATGAGACCGACATGGACTGGTGTCTGTTCCTAGTACAACAGTGACTGCAGTATGACTGAATCATGAGACCACAATGGACTGGTGTCTGTTCCTAGTACAACAGTGACTGCAGTATGACTGAATCATGAGGCTGACATGGACTGGTGTCTGTTCCTAGTACAACAGTGACTGCAGTATGACTGAATCATGAGGCTGACATGAACTGGTGTCTGTTCCAAGTACAACAGTGACTGCAGTATGACTGAATCATGGGGCTGACATGGACTGGTGTCTGTTCCTAGTACAACAGTGACTGCAGTATGACTGAATCTTTAGGCTGACATGGACTTGTGTCTGTTCCTAGTACAACAGTGACTGCAGTATGACTGAATCAGACTGACATGGACTGGTGTCTGTTTCAAGTACAACAGTGACTGCAGTATGACTGAATCATGAGGCTGACATGGACTGGTGTCTGTTCCAATTACAACAGTGACTGCAGTATGACTGAATCATGAGGCTGAAATGGACTGGTGTCTGTTTCAAGTACAACAGTGACTGCAGTATGACTGAATCATGAGGCTGACATGGACTGGTGTCTGTTCCTAGTACAACAGTGACTGCAGTATGACTGAATCATGAGACCGACATGGACTGGTGTCTGTTCCTAGTACAACAGTGACTGCAGTATGACTGAATCATGCGGCTGACATGGACTGGTGTCTGTTCCTAGTACAACAGTGACTGCAGTATGACTGAATCATGAGGCTGACATGGACTGGTGTCTGTTCCTAGTACAACAGTGACTGCAGTATGACTGAATCATGAGGCTGACATGGACTGGTGTCTGTTTCAAGTACAACAGTGACTGCAGTATGACTGAATCATGAGGCTGACATGGACTGGTGTCTGTTCCTAGTACAACAGTGACTGCAGTATGACTGAATCATGAGACCGACATGGACTGGTGTCTGTTCCTAGTACAACAGTGACTGCAGTATGACTGAATCATGAGACCGACATGGACTGGTGTCTGTTCCAAGTACAACAGTGACTGCAGTATGACTGAATCATGAGCTGACATCGACAGGTGTATGTTCCAAGTACAACAGTGACTGCAGTATGACTGAATCATGAGGCTGACATGGTCTGGTGTCTGTTCCTAGTACAACAGTGACTGCAGTATGACTGAATCATGAGGCTGACATGGACTGGTGTCTGTTCCTAGTACAACAGTGACTGCAGTATGACTGAATCATGAGGCTGACATGGACTGGTATCTGTTCCAAGTACAACAGTGACTGCAGTATGACTGAATCATGAGACTGACATGGACTGGTGTCTGTTCCTAGTACAACAGTGACTGCAGTATGACTGAATCATGAGGCTGACATGGACTGGTGTCTGTTCCTAGTACAACAGTGACTGCAGTATGACTGAATCATCAGGCTGACATGGACTGGTGTCTGTTCCTAGTACAACAGTGACTGCAGTATGACTGAATCATGAGGCTGACATGGACTGGTGTCTGTTCCTAGTACAACAGTGACTGCAGTATGACTGAATCATGAGGCTGACATGGACTGGTGTCTGTTCCAAGTACAACAGTGACTGCAGTATGACTGAATCATGAGGCTGACATGGACTGGCATCTGTTCCTAGTACAACAGTGACTGCAGTATGACTGAATCATGAGGCTCACATGGACTGGTGTCTGTTCCTAGTACAAAAGTGACTGCAGTATGACTGAATCATGAGGCTGACATGGACTGGTGTCTGTTCCTAGTACAACAGTGACTGCAGTATGACTGAATCATGAGGCTGACATGGACTGGTGTCTGTTCCTAGTACAACAGTGACTGCAGTATGACTGAATCATGAGACCGACATGGACTGGTGTCTGTTCCTAGTACAACAGTGACTGCAGTATGACTGAATCATGAGACCGACATGGACTGGTGTCTGTTCCTAGTACAACAGTGACTGCAGTATGACTGAATCATGAGACCGACATGGACTGGTGTCTGTTTCAAGTACAACAGTGACTGCAGTATGACTGAATCATGAGGCTGACATGGACTGGTGTCTGTTCCAAGTACAACAGTGACTGCAGTATGACTGAATCATGAGACCGACATGGACTGGTGTCTGTTCAAAGTACAACAGTGACTGCAGTATGACTGAATCATGAGGCCGACATGGACTGGTGTCTGTTCCAAGTACAACAGTGACTGCAGTATGACTGAATCATGAGCTGACATGGACTGGTGTCTGTTCCTAGTACAACAGTGACTGCAGTATGACTGAATCATGAGGCTGACATGGACTGGTGTCTGTTCCAAGTACAACAGTGACTGCAGTATGACTGAATCATGAGGCTGACATGGACTTGTGTCTGTACCTAGTACAAAAGTGACTGCAGTATGACTGAATCATGAGGCTGACATGGTCTGGTGTCTGTTCCTAGTACAACAGTGACTGCAGTATGACTGAATCATGAGGCTGACATGGACTGGTGTCTGTTCCTAGTACAACAGTGACTGCAGTATGACTGAATCATGAGGCTGACATGGACTGGTGTCTGTTCCTAGTACAACAGTGACTGCAGTATGACTGAATCATGAGACTGACATGGACTGGTGTCTGTTCCTAGTACAACAGTGACTGCAGTATGACTGAATCATGGGGCTGACATGGACTGGTGTCTGTTCCTAGTACAACAGTGACTGCAGTATGACTGAATCATGAGGCTGACATGGACTGGTGTCTGTTCCTAGTAAAACAGTGACTGCAGTATGACTGAATCATGAGGCCGACATGGACTGGTGTCTGTTTCAAGTACAACAGTGACTGCAGTATGACTGAATCATGAGACCGACATGGACTGGTGTCTGTTCCTAGTACAACAGTGACTGCAGTATGACTGAATGATGAGGCTGACATGGACTGGTGTCTGTCCCTAGTACAACAGTGACTGCAGTATGACTGAATCATGAGGCTGACATGGACTGGTGTCTGTTCCTAGTACAACAGTGACTGCAGTATGACTGAATCATGAGACCGACATTGACTGGTGTCTGTTCCTAGTACAACAGTGACTGCAGTTTGACTGAATCATGAGGCTGACATGGACTGGTGTCTGTTCCTAGTACAACAGTGACTGCAGTATGACTGAACCATGAGGCTGACATGGACTGGTGTCTGTTTCAAGTACAACAGTGACTGCAGTATGACTGAATCATGAGGCTGACATGGACTGGTGTCTGTTCCAAGTACAACAGTGACTGCAGTATGACTGAATCATGAGACCCACATGGACTGGTGTCTGTTCCTAGTACAACAGTGACTGCAGTATGACTGAATCATGAGGCTGACATGGACTGGTGTCTGTTCCCAGTACAACAGTGACTGCAGTATGACTGAATCATGAGGCTGACATGGACTGGTGTCTGTTTCAAGTACAACAGTGACTGCAGTATGACTGAATCATGAGGCTGACATGGACTGGTGTCTGTTCCAAGTACAACAGTGACTGCAGTATGACTGAATCATGAGGCTGACATGGACTGGTGTCTGTTCCTAGTACAACAGTGACTGCAGTATGACTGAATCACGAGGCTGACATGGACTGGTGTCTGTTCCTAGTACAACAGTGACTGCAGTATGACTGAATCATGAGGCTGACATGGACTGGTGTCTGTTCCAAGTACAACAGTGACTGCAGTATGACTGAATCATGAGGCTGACATGGACTGGTGTCTGTTCCTAGTACAACAGTGACTGCAGTATGACTGAATCATGGGGCTGACATGGACTGGTGTCTGTTCCTAGTACAACAGTGACTGCAGTATGACTGAATCATGAGGCTGACATGGACTGGTGTCTGTTTCAAGTACAACAGTGACTGCAGTATGACTGAATCATGAGGCTGACATGGACTGGTGTCTGTTCCTAGTACAACAGTGACTGCAGTATGACTGAATCATGAGACCGACATGGACTGGTGTCTGTTCCTAGTACAACAGTGACTGCAGTATGACTGAAACATGAGACCGACATGGACTGGTGTCTGTTCCTAGTACAACAGTGACTGCAGTATGACTGAATCATGAGACCACAATGGACTGGTGTCTGTTCCAAGTACAACAGTGACTGCAGTATGACTGAATCATGAGGCTGACATGGACTGGTGTCTGTTCCTAGTACAACAGTGACTGCAGTATGACTGAATCATGAGGCTGACATGAACTGGTGTCTGTTCCAAGTACAACAGTGACTGCAGTATGACTGAATCATGGGGCTGACATGGACTGGTGTCTGTTCCTAGTACAACAGTGACTGCAGTATGACTGAATCTTTAGGCTGACATGGACTTGTGTCTGTTCCTGGTACAACAGTGACTGCAGTATGACTGAATCAGACTGACATGGACTGGTGTCTGTTTCAAGTACAACAGTGACTGCAGTATGACTGAATCATGAGGCTGACATGGACTGGTGTCTGTTCCAATTACAACAGTGACTGCAGTATGACTGAATCATGAGGCTGAAATGGACTGGTGTCTGTTTCAAGTACAACAGTGACTGCAGTATGACTGAATCATGAGGCTGACATGGACTGGTGTCTGTTCCTAGTACAACAGTGACTGCAGTATGACTGAATCATGAGACCGACATGGACTGGTGTCTGTTCCTAGTACAACAGTGACTGCAGTATGACTGAATCATGCGGCTGACATGGACTGGTGTCTGTTCCTAGTACAACAGTGACTGCAGTATGACTGAATCATGAGGCTGACATGGACTGGTGTCTGTTCCTAGTACAACAGTGACTGCAGTATGACTGAATCATGAGGCTGACATGGACTGGTGTCTGTTTCAAGTACAACAGTGACTGCAGTATGACTGAATCATGAGGCTGACATGGACTGGTGTCTGTTCCTAGTACAACAGTGACTGCAGTATGACTGAATCATGAGACCGACATGGACTGGTGTCTGTTCCTAGTACAACAGTGACTGCAGTATGACTGAATCATGAGACCGACATGGACTGGTGTCTGTTCCTAGTACAACAGTGACTGCAGTATGACTGAATCATGAGCTGACATCGACTGGTGTCTGTTCCAAGTACAACAGTGACTGCAGTATGACTGAATCATGAGGCTGACATGGTCTGGTGTCTGTTCCTAGTACAACAGTGACTGCAGTATGACTGAATCATGAGGCTGACATGGACTGGTGTCTGTTCCTAGTACAACAGTGACTGCAGTATGACTGAATCATGAGGCTGACATGGACTGGTGTCTGTTCCAAGTACAACAGTGACTGCAGTATGACTGAATCATGAGACTGACATGGACTGGTGTCTGTTCCTAGTACAACAGTGACTGCAGTATGACTGAATCATGGGGCTGACATGGACTGGTGTCTGTTCCTAGTACAACAGTGACTGCAGTATGACTGAATCATGAGGCTGACATGGACTGGTGTCTGTTCCTAGTACAACAGTGACTGCAGTATGACTGAATCATGAGGCTGACATGGACTGGTGTCTGTTCCTAGTACAACAGTGACTGCAGTATGACTGAATCATGAGGCTGACATGGACTGGTGTCTGTTCCAAGTACAACAGTGACTGCAGTATGACTGAATCATGAGGCTGACATGGACTGGCATCTGTTCCTAGTACAACAGTGACTGCAGTATGACTGAATCATGAGGCTGACATGGACTGGTGTCTGTTCCTAGTACAAAAGTGACTGCAGTATGACTGAATCATGAGGCTGACATGGACTGGTGTCTGTTCCTAGTACAACAGTGACTGCAGTATGACTGAATCATGAGGCCGACATGGACTGGTGTCTGTTCCTAGTACAACAGTGACTGCAGTATGACTGAATCATGAGACCGACATGGACTGGTGTCTGTTCCTAGTACAACAGTGACTGCAGTATGACTGAATCATGAGACCGACATGGACTGGTGTCTGTTCCTAGTACAACAGTGACTGCAGTATGACTGAATCATGAGACCGACATGGACTGGTGTCTGTTTCAAGTACAACAGTGACTGCAGTATGACTGAATCATGAGGCTGACATGGACTGGTGTCTGTTCCAAGTACAACAGTGACTGCAGTATGACTGAATCATGAGACCGACATGGACTGGTGTCTGTTCAAAGTACAACAGTGACTGCAGTATGACTGAATCATGAGGCCGACATGGACTGGTGTCTGTTCCAAGTACAACAGTGACTGCAGTATGACTGAATCATGAGCTGACATGGACTGGTGTCTGTTCCTAGTACAACAGTGACCGCAGTATGACTGAATCATGAGGCTGACATGGACTGGTGTCTGTTCCAAGTACAACAGTGACTGCAGTATGACTGAATCATGAGGCTGACATGGACTGGTGTCTGTACCTAGTACAAAAGTGACTGCAGTATGACTGAATCATGAGGCTGACATGGTCTGGTGTCTGTTCCTAGTACAACAGTGACTGCAGTATGACTGAATCATGAGGCTGACATGGACTGGTGTCTGTTCCTAGTACAACAGTGACTGCAGTATGACTGAATCATGAGGCTGACATGGACTGGTGTCTGTTCCTAATACAACAGTGACTGCAGTATGACTGAATCATGAGACTGACATGGACTGGTGTCTGTTCCTAGTACAACAGTGACTGCAGTATGACTGAATCATGGGGCTGACATGGACTGGTGTCTGTTCCTAGTACAACAGTGACTGCAGTATGACTGAATCATGAGGCTGACATGGACTGGTGTCTGTTCCTAGTAAAACAGTGACTGCAGTATGACTGAATCATGAGGCCGACATGGACTGGTGTCTGTTTCAAGTACAACAGTGACTGCAGTATGACTGAATCATGAGACCGACATGGACTGGTGTCTGTTCCTAGTACAACAGTGACTGCAGTATGACTGAATGATGAGGCTGACATGGACTGGTGTCTGTTCCTAGTACAACAGTGACTGCAGTATGACTGAATCATGAGGCTGACATGGACTGGTGTCTGTTCCAAGTACAACAGTGACTGCAGTATGACTGAATCATGAGGCTGACATGGACTGGTGTCTGTTCCTAGTACAACAGTGACTGCAGTATGACTGAATCATGAGACCGACATTGACTGGTGTCTGTTCCTAGTACAACAGTGACTGCAGTTTGACTGAATCATGAGGCTGACATGGACTGGTGTCTGTTCCTAGTACAACAGTGACTGCAGTATGACTGAACCATGAGGCTGACATGGACTGGTGTCTGTTCCTAGTACAACAGTGACTGCAGTATGACTGAATCATGAGGCTGACATGGACTGGTGTCTGTTTCAAGTACAACAGTGACTGCAGTATGACTGAATCATGAGGCTGACATGGACTGGTGTCTGTTCCTAGTACAAAAGTGACTGCAGTATGACTGAATCATGAGGCTGACATGGACTGGTGTCTGTTCCTAGTACAACAGTGACTGCAGTATGACTGAATCATGAGACCGACATGGACTGGTGTCTGTTCCTAGTACAACAGTGACTGCAGTATGACTGAATCATGGGGCTGACATGGACTGGTGTCTGTTCCTAGTACAACAGTGACTGCAGTATGACTGAATCATGGGGCTGACATGGACTGGTGTCTGTTCCTAGTACAACAGTGACTGCAGTATGACTGAATCATGAGGCTGACATGGACTGGTGTCTGTTCCTAGTACAACAGTGACTGCAGTATGACTGAATCATGAGGCTGACATGGACTGGTGTCTGTTCCTAGTACAACAGTGACTGCAGTATGACTGAATCATGAGGCTGACATGGACTGGTGTCTGTTTCAAGTACAACAGTGACTGCAGTATGACTGAATCATGAGGCTGACATGGACTGGTGTCTGTTTCAAGTACAACAGTGACTGCAGTATGACTGAATCATCAGGCTGACATGGACTGGTGTCTGTTCCAAGTACAACAGTGACTGCAGTATGACTGAATCATGAGACCGACATGGACTGGTGTCTGTTCCTAGTACAAAAGTGAAAGCAGTATGACTGAATCATGAGGCTGACATGGACTGGTGTCTGTTCCTAGTACAACAGTGACTGCAGTATGACTGAATCATGAGGCTGACATGGACTGGTGTCTGTTCCTAGTACAACAGTGACTGCAGTATGACTGAATCATGAGGCTGACATGGACTGGTGTCTGTTCCTAGTACAACAGTGACTGCAGTATGACTGAATCATGAGACCGACATGGACTGGTGTCTGTTCCTAGTACAACAGTGACTGCAGTATGACTGAATCATGAGGCTGACATGGACTGGTGTCTGTTCCTAGTACAACAGTGACTGCAGTATGACTGAACCATGAGGCTGACATGGACTGGTGTCTGTTCCTAGTACAACAGTGACTGCAGTATGACTGAATCATGAGGCTGACATGGACTGGTGTCTGTTCCAAGTACAACAGTGACTGCAGTATGACTGAATCTTTAGGCTGACATGGACTTGTGTCTGTTCCTAGTACAACAGTGACTGCAGTATGACTGAATCAGACTGACATGGACTGGTGTCTGTTCCAAGTACAACAGTGACTGCAGTATGACTGAATCATGAGGCTGACATGGACTGTTGTCTGTTCCTAGTACAACAGTGACTGCAGTATAACTGAATCACGAGGCTGACATGGACTGGTGTCTGTTCCAAGTACAACAGTGACTGCAGTATGACTGAATCATGAGGCTGACATGGACTGGTGTCTGTTCCTAGTACAACAGTGACTGCAGTATGACTGAATCATCAGGCTGACATGGACTGGTGTCTGTTCCAATTAGAACAGTGACTGCAGTATGACTGAATCATGAGGCTGACATGGACTGGTGTCTGTTCCTAGTACAACAGTGACTGCAGTATGAATGAATCATGAGACCGACATGGACTGGTGTCTGTTCCTAGTACAACAGTGACTGCAGTATGACTGAATCATGAGGCTGACATGGACTGGTGTCTGTTCCTAGTACAACAGTGACTGCAGTATGACTGAATCATGAGACCGACATGGACTGGTGTCTGTTCCTAGTACAACAGTGACTGCAGTATGACTGAATCAGACTGACATGGACTGGTGTCTGTTCCAAATACAACAGTGACTGCAGTATAACTGAATCACGAGGCTGACATGGACTGGTGTCTGTTCCAAGTACAACAGTGACTGCAGTATGACTGAATCATGAGGCTGACATGGACTGGTGTCTGTTCCTAGTACAACAGTGACTGCAGTATGACTGAATCATGAGACTGACATGGACTGGTGTCTGTTCCTAGTACAACAGTGACTGCAGTATGACTGAATCATGAGGCTGACATGGACTGGTGTCTGTTCCTAGTACAACAGTGACTGCAGTATGACTGAATCATGAGGCTGACATGGACTGGTGTCTGTTCCAAGTACAACAGTGACTGCAGTATGACTGAATCATGAGGCTGACATGGACTGGTGTCTGTTCCTAGTACAACAGTGACTGCAGTATGACTGAATCATGAGGCTGACATGGACTGGTGTCTGTTCCTAGTACAACAGTGACTGCAGTATGACTGAATCATGAGGCTGACATGAACTGGTGTCTGTTCCAAGTACAACAGTGACTGCAGTATGACTGAATCATGGGGCTGACATGGACTGGTGTCTGTTCCAAGTACAACAGTGACTTCAGTATGACTGAATCTTTAGGCTGACATGGACTTGTGTCTGTTCCTAGTACAACAGTGACTGCAGTATGACTGAATCAGACTGACATGGACTGGTGTCTGTTCCAAGTACAACAGTGACTGCAGTATGACTGAATCACGAGGCTGACATGGACTGTTGTCTGTTCCTAGTACAACAGTGACTGCAGTATAACTGAATCACGAGGCTGACATGGACTGGTGTCTGTTCCAAGTACAACAGTGACTGCAGTATGACTGAATCATGAGGCTGACATGGACTGGTGTCTGTTCCAATTAGAACAGTGACTGCAGTATGACTGAATCATGAGGCTGACATGGACTGGTGTCTGTTCCTAGTACAACAGTGACTGCAGTATGACTGAATCATGAGACCGACATGGATTGGTGTCTGTTCCTAGTACAACAGTGACTGCAGTATGACTGAATCATGAGGCTGACATGGACTGGTGTCTGTTCCTAGTACAACAGTGACTGCAGTATGATTGAATCATCAGGCTGACATGGACTGGTGTCTGTTCCAATAAGAACAGTGACTGCAGTATGACTGAATCATGAGGCTGACATGGACTGGTGTCTGTTCCTAGTACAACAGTGACTGCAGTATGAATGAATCATGAGACCGACATGGACTGGTGTCTGTTCCTAGTACAGCAGTGACTGCAGTATGACTGAATCATGAGGCTGACATGGACTGGTGTCTGTTCCTAGTACAACAGTGACTGCAGTATGACTGAATCATGAGACCGACATGGACTGGTGTCTGTTCCTAGTACAAAAGTGACTGCAGTATGACTGAATCAGACTGACATGGACTGGTGTCTGTTCCAAATACAACAGTGACTGCAGTATAACTGAATCACGAGGCTGACATGGACTGGTGTCTGTTCCAAGTACAACAGTGACTGCAGTATGACTGAATCATGAGGCTGACATGGACTGGTGTCTGTTCCAAGTACAACAGTGACTGCAGTATGACTGAATCATGAGACCGACATGGACAGGTGTCTGTTCCTAGTACAACAGTGACTGCAGTATGACTGAATCATGAGGCTGACATGGACTGGTGTCTGTTCCTAGTACAACAGTGACTGCAGTATGACTGAATCATGAGGCTGACATGGACTGGTGTCTGTTCCTAGTACAACAGTGACTGCAGTATGACTGAATCATGAGGCTGACATGGACTGGTGTCTGTTCCAAGTACAACAGTGACTGCAGTATGACTGAATCATCAGGCTGACATGGACTGGTGTCTGTTCCAAGTACAACAGTGACTGCAGTATGACTGAATCATGAGGCTGACATGGACTGGTGTCTGTTCCTAGTACAACAGTGACTGCAGTATGACTGAATCATCAGGCTGACATGGACTGGTGTCTGTTCCTAGTACAACAGTGACTGCAGTATGACTGAATCATGAGGCTGACATGGACTGGTGTCTGTTCCAATTAGAACAGTGACTGCAGTATGACTGAATCATGAGGCTGACATGGACTGGTGTCTGTTCCTAGTACAACAGTGACTGCAGTATGAATGAATCATGAGACCGACATGGACTGGTGTCTGTTCCTAGTACAACAGTGACTGCAGTATGACTGAATCATGAGGCTGACATGGACTGGTGTCTGTTCCTAGTACAACAGTGACTGCAGTATGACTGAATCATGAGACCGACATGGACTGGTGTCTGTTCCTAGTACAACAGTGACTGCAGTATGACTGAATCAGACTGACATGGACTGGTGTCTGTTCCAAATACAACAGTGACTGCAGTATGACTGAATCACGAGGCTGACATGGACTGTTGTCTGTTCCTAGTACAACAGTGACTGCAGTATGAATGAATCATGAGGCTGACATGGACTGGTGTCTGTTCCTAGTACAACAGTGACTGCAGTATGACTGAATCATGAGACCGACATGGACTGGTGTCTGTTCCTAGTACAACAGTGACTGCAGTATGACTGAATCATGAGGCTGACATGGACTGGTGTCTGTTCCTAGTACAACAGTGACTGCAGTATGACTGAATCATGAGGCTGACATGGACTGGTGTCTGTTCCAAGTACAACAGTGACTGCAGTATGACTGAATCATGAGGCTGACATGGACTGGTGTCTGTTCCAAGTACAACAGTGACTGCAGTATGACTGAATCATGAGGCTGACATGGACTGGTGTCTGTTCCAAGTACAACAGTGACTGCAGTATGACTGAATCATGGGGCTGACATGGACTGGTGTCTGTTCCAAGTACAACAGTGACTGCAGTATGACTGAATCTTTAGGCTGACATGGACTTGTGTCTGTTCCTAGTACAACAGTGACTGCAGTATGACTGAATCAGACTGACATGGACTGGTGTCTGTTCCAAGTACAACAGTGACTGCAGTATGACTGAATCACGAGGCTGACATGGACTGTTGTCTGTTCCTAGTACAACAGTGACTGCAGTATAACTGAATCACGAGGCTGACATGGACTGGTGTCTGTTCCAAGTACAACAGTGACTGCAGTATGACTGAATCATGAGGCTGACATGGACTGGTGTCTGTTCCTAGTACAACAGTGACTGCAGTATGACTGAATCATCAGGCTGACATGGACTGGTGTCTGTTCCTAGTACAACAGTGACTGCAGTATGACTGAATCATCAGGCTGACATGGACTGGTGTCTGTTCCAATTAGAACAGTGACTGCAGTATGACTGAATCATGAGGCTGACATGGACTGGTGTCTGTTCCTAGTACAACAGTGACTGCAGTATGAATGAATCATGAGACCGACATGGACTGGTGTCTGTTCCTAGTACAACAGTGACTGCAGTATGACTGAATCATGAGGCTGACATGGACTGGTGTCTGTTCCTAGTACAACAGTGACTGCAGTATGACTGAATCATGAGACCGACATGGACTGGTGTCTGTTCCTAGTACAACAGTGACTGCAGTATGACTGAATCAGACTGACATGGACTGGTGTCTGTTCCAAATACAACAGTGACTGCAGTATGACTGAATCACGAGGCTGACATGGACTGTTGTCTGTTCCTAGTACAACAGTGACTGCAGTATAACTGAATCACGAGGCTGACATGGACTGGTGTCTGTTCCAAGTACAAAAGTGACTGCAGTATGACTGAATCATGAGGCTGACATGGACTGGTGTCTGTTCCAAGTACAACAGTGACTGCAGTATGACTGAATCATGAGGCTGACATGGACTGGTGTCTGTTCCTAGTACAACAGTGACTGCAGTATGACTGAATCATGGGGCTGACATGGACTGGTGTCTGTTCCTAGTACAACAGTGACTGCAGTATGACTGAATCATGAGGCTGACATGGACTGGTGTCTGTTCCAAGTACAACAGTGACTGCAGTATAACTGAATCATGAGACTGACATTGACTGGTGTCTGTTCCTAGTACAACAGTGACTGCAGTATGGACTGAATCATGAGGCTGACATGGACTGGTGTCTGTTCCAAGTACAACAGTGACTGCAGTATAACTGAATCATGAGACTGACATTGACTGGTGTCTGTTCCAAGTACAACAGTGACTGCAGTATGGACTGAATCATGAGGCTGACATGGACTGGTGTCTGTTCCTAGTACAACAGTGACTGCAGTATGACTGAATCATCAGGCTGACATGGACTGGTGTCTGTTCCTAGTACAACAGTGACTGCAGTATGACTGAATCATGAGGCTGACATGGTCTGGTGTCTGTTCCTAGTACAACAGTGACTGCAGTATGACTGAATCATAAGGCTGACATGGACTGGTGTCTGTTCCTAGTACAACAGTGACTGCAGTATGACTGAATCATGAGGCTGACATGGACTGGTGTCTGTCCCAAGTACAACAGTGACTGCAGTATGACTGAATCATGAGGCTGACATGGACTGGTGTCTGTTCCTAGTACAACAGTGACTGCAGTATGACTGAATCATGAGGCTGACATGGACTGGTGTCTGCTCCTAGTACAACAGTGACTGCAGTATGACTGAATCATGAGGCTGACATGGACTGGTGTCTGCTCCTAGTACAACAGTGACTGCAGTATGACTGAATCATGAGGCAGACATGGACTGGTGTCTGTTCCTAGTACAACAGTGACTGCAGTATGACAAGACTATCTTGAACAAGACTATCACCCCAGAAGTTCCACAAGGTGTCAAAGCTCAGTTATTTTGCTGTTGATTGAATGATTTGAAACACAGTATATTGAATGCATTTACAGATTAAGCAAGAAAGGTGATCGTCCCAAGAAAGTGCATGTAGTGTTGCTTGTAACTCATCAGGTCATCCACAGATCAATCACCTATCCCAAATACCTAATCATTGATCAACTGATCCAACTTCTATAATTACTGATCAAAACTCCCGGTTTTCTCCAGCTTCTAAAACGACTTGCCTGATATGGTCTCAGGGTCAAATCTGACTTATGATAGTCAATGCATGTTTTCCGGAAATTATTGTCTATTGATATTCCTGATTAGTTCCATTTTATTAATATTTAATAATTATATGTAATTATACCTGAGTAATGGTCTCTTGCTATAGTTTCTTTTGTTTTAAACAAGTGTTTTGGCCTCTAGATGTTTGACATGCCTACCCTTTTTTCATGTTGCCTTCTTAAGATTATTTAAATATTAACTTCTTCAGACTTACTCCAAATCAAACTGAAGACAATGTTTAAACTTTCACACCCTGGGGTTAGAACTCCAATCGAAATGACTGCAAGAGTGGGCTTTGAACAGTACTTCAGTTACATCCTGTCATGTCAGCTTGATGCGGGATCACAGCCTGAAGTCATGCAGGTTTTAGCCCACGCAGACCTTAAACAGTTAGGTTAAACCAACGATTATGGTGTAATGGTGATAAGCCTGGACAAGCTGACAAGCCAAGAAACAAAACCAGGAGAATCTCCTGATTGTGGAACCACCAGGCCACCTGGGTTGTGTGTTGTAGCCAGCATTGGAAACTATTCATGATTTAAGGAAAATGCTTTTTTGAAGATTTTATGGCTGTTTCAGTTACTCGTCAGTAAACATGTTTATTATGAGGAACAACGTTTCGGAGTATATGCTAACTGCTTCATCAGGTGAATGAATGATATGAGGCAGCGAGCATATTATTAGTTATGGTGTCTTTAGCTGATGTATATGGCTCACGCCTCGCCCAATATTTTTCTGCTAACCTAATATGACACCGTATACGGTAACTAAAGACACAACCAATTTATCATGCCGAAAAGTTTACACTGTTTGGTATCTTTGACGCATAATTAGCACTGATAAGTAAAGGAATAGAAACAAGTATTTGTCACAGAAGTGACGAAATGTCCCCCGCCTGTATATACACCATAGTACCAAATATGAAGACAATCCAGCGATTAGTTCTTGAGATATCGCGGCAACACCGTTTTCCAACTCCAAAAGCAGATTTGCCTGCTGTGACCTTGAAAATGGGGTCAAGGTCACCAAAACCGACTGGTGTCTGCGGTGTCTGTATATACACCATAGTTCCAAATATGAAGACAATCCAGTGTTTAGTTCTTGAGATATCGCGGCAACAAACAGGTGGGACGTACGGACGGTCGTGAATACTATATCCCCCGCTTCGCGCTTCCGCGCGGCGGGGGACAATAACAATGGGCAAGTGGAAGCCAGCTAGAAAACTGGCACTGGCAAAGATCAAAGCAATAACTCCGAAGCCTGACATTCCCTGGTCACGGTTCATGGCTGGCTGGTGTCTCCTGATGTCAATGGCTACTTGTAGTTTTCTTTGGTGCCAGTTGTTGTTGTTGGCTTCCTACATGATGTCATGGTCTTGGTTCTTGAGGATGTGTTCGGAAACAGCAGTTTCCGGTCTACTTTGTTGACAGAGGTCTGATGTTCTTTGAGTCTGGTGTTGAGGAGTCTGGTATATACATTGTCGGGGGTTGGG
Organism: Haliotis rufescens; assembly: GCF_023055435.1. Taxonomy (NCBI): domain Eukaryota; kingdom Metazoa; phylum Mollusca; class Gastropoda; order Lepetellida; family Haliotidae; genus Haliotis; species Haliotis rufescens. The sequence goes on from NW_025964383.1 coordinate 1,874,203, forward strand.
ACTTACACTGCTTGTGCCTCTGCCATTGGCTTGTAGATGGATCTTGATTAACTTGCCATTTGAAAAGGTGAGATCTTTGTTGGCTTTGTTCTTGATGAGGTGGGACACCTGATGAGTGACAGGGCCTTGGTAGGGTATGGTGATTCTGATGGGCGACAGGGCAGATTTGGGTCTGGGTCATCAAAGATGTCACCTTTTTTAGCAGCCTCCCGTTTACCTATCGGTGCCAAAACTCCCGGCCTTCCGTTTGCCCACTGTCCATTGCCATTTAACCTATCAGTGCTAATTAAGTCCAGGGCCCTGTTCCACAAAGTGATCGTAGCGCTAAGATGATCGTAACTTCCATAATTTTAACACAGTCTTACGACAGTGATGGGAACTGATTAAATCAATGATATTTAGACCCATTAATCTGACAGTCACGCACTCCTTCGCCGCCACAAGCCATCAATCAATAGAGATCAAGGCTATCTAATCCCATCCGCCTACTATGAACTCATTAAGCAATAATCACTACAACTTTACAAACTTATCCTGTTCAATTGGCTTCATGTCCCATTGGCTTCTAGCCATTTGTTCTCTGTCCATCATGTTGTGACCGTATAACCCTTCTGTTGTCATTACTTACTCATGTTATCCCACTCATGTATGCAATTGTTGTTACTGTTAATCCTCCACCTACTATAGATATTCTGTGCAATGTTCCTCATTCAGTCTTGCTTGACAACGGTATACTGACACGTCGCCTTTACAGTATTAAAGAAGTTGTTATCCATACATTGTGTCTACTTAGTCATTCTGGAGGTACACCCACACTTGCCCATACAGCACAATGTTAAAATGCCCCATTGTATTTGAAAATGTGGGCTACACTACACCACACTCATTTTGCTTGGGAATGGATTGTTTATCAATACAAAAATATTCCAAAGGTGTGTAATAGTGAAAATATGCTACCAATAGTGACACTAAAGATGTTGTCAAGCCCTACATAATTCCAAAAAGTTTTACTTCAAAACAAAGTTTGTATCAAACAAAAGTGACATTCTACCAGCTGTATACTAGCAGGCATTCTTAACATTATAAACTGAGTTTACATGGACTTGTTTCATTTTTTCTAGATTCTTTTTCATAATGAGCTGCCTAACAAACTCATCAATGAAAGTCAGAAGTACTCAAAAACACGAGACAGGAGAAATCACTTAATATTTCTTTCTAATATTGAGTAACAAAAATACCATTTACTATCTTATCATAACAAAAAAGTACAGTGATCTTATCTACAGTCTATTTGCCTACAAAATGACATAATGGCAATTCTCTCTACTGACCTGCTCTACTCCATGTAAAGTGACAATCACTGCATTTCAAAGCATCAAAGTTTCTAAACAACTTTCAAGTGACTGTTGTTGAACAAAACAAACTTCATATCTGACAGGGTAAATTTTGTTCATCAACATCTGCAACATTAGTTTTTACCATATATACATGATATATATATTCATCTGTGTCATGTGCAGGCAGACTATAGTTGTAGACATTGAAGACACAGTTAGGCACAAAAGGCCGACACATACCCACAGCATCGATAAGAGGGTCAGAGTTATCTCCCTTCTCCTGTATTTGCTGATTTTCGTGTCAGACAAAAGGTGAATCTTGTGAATGTATGACTATGATGACTTCAGTAAATGAAATATATGTGATATGAAGCGGAAAAAAAGATGCCAGGTGACGAATTCCCCTAGCCTTCACCCCAAGAGTCTCACCAAAAGTCACTTTGCATATATATGGAGGAAATGGCTTCAAAACAGATAGCTAAACCTTCTGGATAAGATTAAGCACCTATCACATCATAAGATGTGAAGTCTGCACCCTCAACAATGCTTACAGTTAAATTGATAAAAGAAAATGATAACCAGTAATATAACCATGACTACAGCCATAGCAGCCCAGCTTGTAGCATCATACACACCAGTTTCCCTGTGATAACCAGCAATATTACCATGACTACTGCCATAGCAGCCCAGCCTGTAGCATCATACACACCAGTTTCCCTGTGATAACCAGCAATATTACCATGACTACAGCCATAGCACTCAGTAATAGTAGCCCAGCTTGTAGCATCATACACACCAGTTTCCCTGTGATAACCAGCAATATTACCATGACTACAGCCATAGTAGCCCATCTTGTAGCATCATACACACCAGTTTCCCTGTGATAACCAGCAATATTACCATGACTACAGCCATAGCAGCCTAGCCTGTAGCATCATACACACCAGTTTCCCTGTGATAACCAGCAATATTGCCATGACTACAGCCATAGTACTCAGTAATAGTAGCCCATCTTGTAGCATCATACACACCAGTTTCCCTGTGATAACCAGCAATATTACTATGACTACAGCCATAGCAGCCCAGCTTGTAACATCATACACACCAGTTTCCCTGTGGGTTTCAGGCAGTCGGAGATACACGTCGGAGGTAACGAACTATCCATACCACAATCAGCACACACAACACTGCTGTCTTGGTGTGTAACAGAGGGGCAGACACATCAAGTGTTCACCTGGAATAGTCTCCACTTGGGGGAGGAGCATTCAACAAACACAGAAGACATGTGACCAAATGTCAGCAATGTCTGCCCTAGCTAGTGTCATGTTTCACCACAAGGAATATGAAAATGATAGCAAAGTATTATCTCATCTTAATACCACCCTATGCTACAGCTGCTAATTCAAGTTTGTGAACTTATAAGCAAGGCATCTATAATATTACTAAACAAACATATCAGTTGAGGACGTCAAGTGAGTTGTGACATTCGAGGTAGTGCTGTTCCCGATTAATCAAATTCAATGACGATAGGTTGGTATCAGTTTCCAACCAAGGATTCTGTTTGTTTGTTTTTTAAAGCCGCAGTCAGCAATATTCCAGCTTATATGATGGCGGTCTGTAAATAATCAAGTCTGGACCAGATAATCCAGTGATTGACATTCTGAGCATCGATCCACGCAATTGGGACACTATGACATGGCATCAAACAAGTCAGCGAGCCTAACCACCCGATCCCGTTAGTTGCCTCTTAGGACAAGCATGGGTTGCTGAAGACCAAGGAATCAATCTTCAACTCTGTAATTGATCATATTTCAATTAACTTATTTTGTTTGAAATAAAATAACTAAACAGCAATAAAGCGACACAGAATGTTTACAAATCTTGAGTCTTTCAAGAGTGTCGAAACAAATGCCAGGTACATCATCCAGTGAAAGACATCCACTGATTGGTTACCCATGTTCCCCCTTGGCAATACAGGTAACGACAACACAACTTATGGGCAACGGAATACTCAAAAAGGGCATCGAACATGTATTTTCTTCTCTGGCATAAAGTCAATGTTTACAGAAATAAGATGACTTGCAAAAATATCATAAATATTATTTTCTGTGCAAAACATTCTGTTGAAGATTTTGTGGAGAAAATACTTTTGTAGAGTGCATTCTGCTTATTTGTATTGAAACAAAAAAAGACTTGGAAAGAATATTTGCTATGCAAGTCTGTTTGAAGATTAAGCATTGTTTTTATTTCCAGGCAACACAACATGGATGATGATTTTTAGTTTAAATATACCAATGAAATATTAAGTGTGTTTATCCTCATCACTGCCCCTTATTTCAATCAAATATAGTGTTTTTCTGTCCATGGTAGTAGGTCCATAGTCTGACTACTTCGTTTCATACATTCGCGTCATTCAATTTCCAAGAAATGTTAACCATAATTGGTAGTGCTATTACATTTTTACTATTATTTATGAATGAAAGTGCCTCATCGTCGATGTTGACCTTTCTGATCCTTGACAAGTATTCCGTAGCTTTTTGCCCACTAATGCTGATTTCATCCATTTTCATATTATGATGACAGGGATCAGTGATGTAGTATGGTAAATAATAGCTTTTGAGCATGTTCAAAAGTCGATGTTGTGAGAACAAGTAAGGGTTAGTCAGGCACAATTTGGTGCATGTGGACATAAATAGTAGGTTGCATTTTTCAATAATAGGTGGCACTGGTTCTGTTCAGTGACATACAGTGAATAACAGTAACATACTAATGAGATGCTATTTGACCCATTGTGGATGACAACTGTCATATTGATTGATAGGCCATGCTGGCTGACTACAAGATGTTTGCAAATGTGGCATTCAGCAGTGTCTTTGTTCAAGACTTTTGAAAAGTTGCAGACTAGATGTATCCTCCAAAATATAGTAACATTGATTGTTACACTATTAATCCAAAAGGAAACATGGACTAGTCTGATGAAACTAATGTCTACCCCCATTTGAACACATTCAAATCTGGACTTTTAAATTGTAATGAGAATACCATTAATGATCTTCTTTCAACATGCTACATATGCCTAAAACATGTAAGTCTGAGGTCAGTGACTTAAGATAATTCTAATTTGATGCACTTAAAAATCACAGTCTGATGACTTGGTGAAATAATATGTTGATATGATCAGACACTTGAACATATTTTCAATTTAAGTCCTTGTATTAACAGATAAATAGATTTAACACTTTTTTCCTCAAATTTACAAATTTTCTACATATTTTCCTTTACCATGTTTACTGGCTGGTCACTTCCACACCCATCTCGGTGATATACCCCCAGTCAATGACCTACTGACAAGGGACTGAAAAGTTCAATCCTGACCCATTCAATTTATAACATTCCAATGTAAAATGTAATCAGTGACTTCCAATGTAAAATTGTGAATTGTGTTATTTCAAGTGTTCCAATGGGCACAGTTATGCCAAATTTAGTGTGCCATCACAGTTTTAGGTGTGCCAGGAAACACATCATAATTCAAATACAAGTCAAGTGACTGTCATAGTGTTTATTCAAGTCAAATTATGCTTAGAATGGATAATCAATCAGAAAATTCAAACACCCTTTACTGTGAAGTTACTCATTTCTACACAATATTAAACTCGACTGGAGTCTTTACATAGCTGTAACGTGCGATTTTATGGCATAAAAATTGATTTCTAATGATGCTTTTTGCCGAAATTTACTACAAAGTTCGTGATTGGTCAAATTTGAGCACATGACCTAAGGCAGCCAATCAAATTACAGCAATGGTACTGTCCTCGTGTTTGATGAATTTCAGATTTTGACGAAAGGTTTTTGTTAAATCATGTTATTCTGAATGTTTTAAGCAGGAAATCGCGATCTATATTAAAAATATGAAACTTCGTGGATATATCATGCTACGTTACGAGCTGTTACAAAGATTTTTCGTGCATATATTTTGGCATTAAACATCTTGTCCAAGTCAAGAAATAGAGGCAACAAAAGCCGAGATGTCATTTGACATATATTACACGAGATCGCACGAAAAGATGGATGTAATAACTTAGATGTAAGTATGACAACTTCCAGATATATTTTTGTTGATTTTATTTTTAACTTTTGTATAATATATTTACAGATTTGATTGACGTGACTACAGCTAGCTTGGCCAGTCTACCGGCCTGCAGTGTCTGGGGACTCGGTGTTGAGTTAAATCGTGCTGATCATCGTTTTCCAAAAAGGAAATTCAGTTTGTTTTTATACTTATTTATAAAATTATTTTCACATACTCGTCAGTCACTTTCATCAATAAATTAAGTGTGCCATAGGGGCTCGCAGGTAAGGTATTCACCGTGACATTACAGTTTTAGATGTGCACTCGGCACGATGGCACTAATAATGTAGAACCCTGGAAGGGCTGTAATGATTTACCAAAATGTCAGTGCATCATTATATTTTGTGGCTTGATACAAGTTACAACTTTCTTACAAGTTTATTGTGAGATTAATGTACAGTAAACTACATTTATAATGAACACACTTATAACGAACTGACAGATATAATAAACTGTTCCAGTGGTCCGAGCCATTGTCCATAATTTATCATATAAAGTTGATGGATATAACGATGGATATATCCTAACGTGTCACCAATCTGCCTTTCAAAAGATCCACAGCCAAGCGCTGCTGTTCAAAGCGTCAATAAACAATTGAAGGCAATTAATTTACTCTTAAGTACTGACACCTTGTCCTCAAATTACTCCCTCAATTAATAATAGTAACACTGATTGAAGTGGATATATTCTGTACATGTACAGTGCACACTTTTGTTATTTATCGAGTAACATGTCACATGACTTGATCTGACGGCCGAAATGTGTGTCATGAAAGACGGATATAGCAAACTAAACTTAGTGGCCCCTTTGAGTTCGTGTTAACAGTAGTTTACTGTATCAATAAGCAAGTATTAACCTTAGCCAATTGTCCAAAGCCGAGTAAACTCAAAATGTTTTGACACACACTAACCAATACAAAACAATACTTTTATTTAGATTTGAGTATTGATATACCAGCGGAAAAAAGTTCCTGTGCATCACAGACGTGCAAGGGAAATATTAAATTAATGCGAACAAAGAATAATTTTGTAACAGAACGATACATTGATTCCATGAAACATGAATTCATCCTGACATTGTCAAACACATGTCCTCTATAAACATCATCTCAAGCTGAAAGTGGCTTGGGGTCAATCGTCAGTTCACATGTCAGTTTCGGTATGATCACCATTAGGAGTGACAGAAGCTGGACAATGGCGCCTCATTGATGACACAACATGGTTAAGGAAGGCTAGTGCGATGTCATTCCATATTTGGACCAAGGCCTGCCGCAGTTGGACCAACATCACTTCTTGGTTTGGGGTCGGCGTCCTTGATGTTTTTATTCATTCCTCACATGTTCGGATGACATGCTCTGGTTATCGATTCATCACAGGAACATAATGACATAAGCCAGGGATGCTGTGGGCTGTAAAAGTTGAAGTCTGAAACTAATTTCGCAGGTGAACCAGGCACATCACATTACTCATGGACACCCCAGAATGTGGTCAGTCCATAGTTTTGCCAATCTTTTGGTTTCAACCACAGGTTGACTGTATGGTGTACAATTCCAGTTATAAGCCTTCCAATTGCACGCAACCGATCATTTTAAGATGGGCATGGTGTAACGTTTACGAGGTTTTGCTGTCAACAAAGTTGCTTTTGACAGTTAAAAACTGTTATGCATGCAATGAGCAGGATGCACATGCAATTTCAGGGTCATCGTGGGTAGTCATGACAAGGTGTTTGTACATCCCATTACATTACAACCCAGAATTGAAAATCAAGGGGGGAATTGTCCCCCCATCATGTAGAAAATAGGAGGGATTTTGAAAAAGTAGGGGGGATAATTGCTTTCTTCAAAAATGTCTTATTTTGTATAATGTACTGGAACATCATCATATAAAAGTGTAACAGATCAGAATAAAGAACTGAAATGAATAACAATGCTTTGTTCTTTTTTCTATTTTGATTAAAAAAGTCTGTAATTCTTTTGTTTTGGCACGACATGGTCATTCACTATTCAAAAGATCGTCTGCTATGACAGTCGGCGATTCATATTGTGTGATTTCAGAAACGAAACTAAAACGAACTAAAATGCTCAAAAAATATTTTCAGAACTATTCAAGATAGAATATTTATTGTCTTTAAACATCTTGTCAAAGGTCTTTGATTACTAAACAACAAAATACAACATAACTTTGATCAAAGTTTTGATACGTTTTCTACTAAAGTAAATCAAATTTTGTTTCCTATGCCAATCCTGTCGATAATTTATTCAGCAACCCAAGGGACTTCACTCGTGTTCGAACTACCGGTTGTTATCAATCGGTCTTCAACAGTTGTTTACAATGTTTGCTGTGAACTGTCTTTCTTCGTTAATTGATTAAAGATTTAGTGAGTATTGAATCTAAAGGTAGGGATAAACAGCTGATAAAGTAAGTGACTGTACAAGAAATTACTGTGCGCGACAGATCGCGCTTTGATTTTTTTATGAGGGGCGATTTGATTTTTTTTAGCGTGAATCGCCCAATCACGCGGCCTGGGTTGGACACTGCATTATCATGCATGATTCTCAAAAATCAAATGTTATTTTAATGTGATTTCTTTTTAGGAAATGTACAGAAAAGAAATTCGACCAGTATATATTGTGAAATATGGAACCTTCATTTTGATTGAGGGAACAAGTTACAAGTTCACTTACCTTGCAGTTTGCATTGATGTTTTTGTGATTTTTAGATGTTAATGGACGACGTGGGCTTCTGGGACTTGGTAGCTTGAAGGCATTAGATCCATACGGAGGTGACCCTGGACGGTGGCGTGGGGACTGTTGTTTCCGTGGTGAAGGCTCAGTCAAAGTCTCCCCCAAGACAAGTTGACGTAGATTCTCTCTCAGAACATGCTGGGTCTCTGTCTCACTCAGCCAACGTAAGAACAGTTCATCTACCTTTGACTTCAGGACTGGCTTCAATGCCATCATGAAAAAACAATGCAGGTCCGTCACCTATTCATGATTTCTAGGACTGCATTGGCATAGCAGATGTATGATGGAACAAGCTGCATGGAATGTTGATCATCAGTATCCTGGATAGATAAAGAAAAGAACATAGCATAAGGAGCAACAAACTTTGGTCTAGAAGAAAACGGTGTGTTTTTAAATGCCAGGCATATCCAGTAGTGCGATAAAACTGCTACCAATATCTACCCCTTTCTGTGCCTAACGTACATGAGCAGCTCTAGTTATTGAAGCAAAACAGATAGACTTGGTTAACTGATTCTTGAAAACCTACATGGGCCTAATGTCAACAAATATTTAGGATCTTATATAGTCAGATAATTTTAACATTTTATTTAGATTGTGTAACACTGTGTTTTGGGTTCATTTTCGTATTTACTGAGCTTCAGTAGTCAACTTCAGTTCAGATACACAACAACTTGCTTGATACTCTGAATGAAAAATGCTCAACAACAACAGAACAACTAATCCCTTAGTATGCTTAGTCTTAGATATCTACAGAACTGTTGGATGTAGTAGCATTTAACAGTACTTCAACACACGTGTAATGATACATAGTGTGCATAGCACTAAGGTTAGCAGGTATAGGCCTATACCCTGTTCAAACCTCCACACAAGCACCATCTATGAGTATGTTTTTTCTCTGATCATCTTGACAACTGTGGTTGGATGCAAATATGTACAAACATGATACTAACCCCAACACTGGTTAAATTAACTCAAATCATGCAAATACGGTCTCAGTTCACTGAAAAAAATGAAATCGTGAAAAGGTACATGTGACAGGATACTGAGAAAATCAAATGTACAATTGGTTCCGCTCTGCAATCAAACAAATTGACTTTCAATTTTCTATCGCTCATTAGGTCACCTAGCTGTTCTGTGTACTAGTGAATACAAATTTGTTTGAACATAACTGGCTAGACTGCTAACATTGATTGACACGACTGAAAGGAGATTACGTGTGGGGCATTATTATATGGTCGGTGAACCAGGACACATGCCTGTGATTACATTGGGGTCAAGCAAGCACAGACCTATCAACTGATCGCAGACCTGTCAAAAGAAACAGGTGAGACGGTTTTCATTCATCGAACATTTCCCAACAATTGACAGTTCATCAGCTATTTCACTTAAAACTTACTGACAAACACACAATATTCATTGAATGATAAAAAGAACTGCTGCCACAAGAGTAGTTCACAAGTTCGAGTTTTTATAATTATTTTGGCAACACAGCTTACCGCTCCTGGCAAAATGGAGAATGTTGATTCGGTAATGAGGCAAAGCGGAAATACGTCACAAGAGGATTTCCCCGTAAAAACATGGAAAAACCCTAGAGCTAAATATAGACAAAGCCCATGAACTGTGTTAAGGGGTGAAAGATCTAGAATGTCACCATCGATATGTATTCTGTTTGGGGTTTTTTTTTCAAATATTTGTTTTTATACATTTGAACATTAATCAGGAACAGGTCATTTATTATTGTTACATGTACTTTGGTTTATTTATTTTTAATTTAATTTCAGCAAAATACCATGATGTCCTAAGATCACCCCCACCCTCCCTCCAATAAATTACCAGTCCCTAAGCTGACACGCCGTGATGCATCTGGAGTACTGTTTCAAGAGGCGTTAAAGCCAACTCACTCTGACTGTTGTATAATACGAAATTAACTTGCCAGTACCGAAGCTCCAGTCTGTATTTTGTAAATGAACTCCTTAACTCTAGGTGTTTATGTAGGATCATAGCTAAACAACCGTTACTTACAAAACAACCTAACGATAATGATAGAATCTATAACTACTATCAAAGCACACTTATCTCTTCAAAACCCCGTCTGATCAATGCGGATAAACCACATATGAGCAGATAACAGTACCTGGATACCTGCGGTATATAAATGTATAATATAATATAATAATAATATACTGTTGTGCAGGCCTACAACGACGTGACTCGTTCAGCATGTACTGTGAGGTGAGACGGCACAGGTGGTGTTGGTGTTAGAAGTCCGGGAGACAGACGGTCGTGATTCCAGCAGGCTGCAGGGTCGCTTCACTCCTATAACGCAGAAAGTAAAATGGCTTCCTCCATGTCTTCTGCACACGCTTGTTGGACTACTCGGTCTATTATTATTATCTAGTTGTTTTTTTATATATGTTATAATACCTGTCGACAATTAAATTAACGCCTTACTAGTACCCTCATGCTCACTGCTTATACAAACAACGTTATTTTATTGACTAGCCATTAGCCTATCTTATATTATTTTATATAATCTGAATGTACAGTGGGATTGAAAAAAACACTTAGTGACACACTTACATGGCCCTCTCCTTACCTCACACAATAATAAAGTATGTTGCAGATGCACAAGATATATACTGTATATACATGAAAATATGCATTAAACACCCTTACATCCAAACATCATCAATGTTACTTAAGATGCAGATGTACGCTATGCTGAATCAATGAACAAAGACAATGGTCATCGATGGCGGTCATTCCTGAATAGTATAATATTTTAGATTCCTTAACATAATAATATACTGCTGTAAAAGGCTTATGTTTCTTTTATAATTACGTTGATTGTCAACATAAAGAAATGTATCTATGTCTAATATTATAATTTAGAATTGATTTTTCTTAAATCATCTGTTAGTTTCTCCCGGATCATAACCGGTCCAGCTAACAACGTGCGCTGTAGATTAGTATCTGTTTGTAACTATGACGTGACAAGACAAGAGAAGAAAATAATGTATTAATATTGAAGCTTAGGCACTCAGGCCACTTGACTACATCGGCAGTGCTCGGCAGTGCTCGGCAGTGTTCATCAAGACTGAAACGAGACTGTACATTTCAGCTAAACATACATTTATATGCCTGGACAGAGTTATCAGCACTCTGTGGGAAGCTGATTGTGAGCTTGTACATACTTGGTCTGGGGACATTGTGTTTTGGACAAATTAACATAAAATGTATGGCATTTATCTCCTACTAAACAGGGCTTACAGAATCTTACTTCATGATAGTATTGTAAGGCCCTACTTCCTCTTCTCCTGGCTGGGGCATGTTATTAACGTTCTTACATGCATCATCAAAAACAGAATCAAGATACATTTCACATGCAAATTTACACTCTACATTTCCATACAAGGGTAGTTTCCTATTTTAAACAAACCATCACTAAATCAATATTGAAGAAATATAATAATAAAGCGTCGCTTATAAATGGTGCAAAATGTACTAGGTTAAAAATGTGGATCTAATCAAAAGTATCCACGACAATGCTGAAAGAAAGTTTCTTTTACATAATATGACAATGTTTCACACAATTATTACAACTCTGTCATGATAATGTATCTTCACATACAATTTGAGATGTTTAATAACTTAACCCTATATTTAATTATCGTGACATATTTTACATAATGGATATCTATCCGGGGTTTTGGTTTCTTTATAGAATACCTTTTCAGAATTTCAAATATAATTTATCACAAGTGAGGTGTGGTGAAATAGGGTTTAACGTCGTGTTCGAGATCATTGCACTTATATATAGCGTGCACGTGTATGTGTGTGCCTGCTTGTACTAGTCCGGACTGATGCCGATTTTATAGTGCTAGCCCACTGATATACCATGCCGCAGTTTAACATGAATACCCCACTGACACACAGTATACTGACTCCGAGCCGACCAGCACTTGTTTTAGCCCCTTAATGCCGAGTGCCAGACTAACAAGGAGTATACCATCTTTTGGTATGACGCGGCCGGGAATTAAACCCCTGACCTTCCGCTCTCCGGGCGGACGCTCTGCCAAGGAGGCGGTCTTATCACATGTTGTATACACACGAGCATGAACATTATTAGGTTTGCTGCTAGTTGACGCTGTATAATACATGTACATGTATAGGCTTGCTGCTAGTTCACGCTGTATAATACATGTACATGTATAGGCTTGCTGCTAGTTCACGCTGTATAATACATGTACATGTATAGGTTTGCTGCTAGTTCACGCTGTATAATACATGTACATGTATAGGTTTGCTGCTAGTTGACGCTGTATAATACATGTACATGTATAGGCTTGCTGCTAGTTCCCGCTGTATAATACATGTACATGTATAGGCTTGCTGCTAGTTCACGCTGTATGTTACATGTACATGTATAGGCTTGCTGCTAGTTCACGCTGTATAATACATGTACATGTATGGGCTTGCTGCTAGTTCACGCTGTATAATACATGTACATGTATAGGCTTGCTGCTAGTTCACGCTGTATAATACATGTACATGTATAGGTTTGCTGCTAGTTCACGCTGTATAATACATGTACATGTATAGGCTTGCTGCTAGTTCACGCTGTATAATACATGTACATGTATAGGTTTGCTGCTAGTTCACGCTGTATAATACATGTACATGTATAGGTTTGCTGCTAGTTCACGCTGTATAATACATGTACATGTATAGGCTTGCTGCTAGTTCACGCTGTATAATACATGTACATGTATAGGCTTGCTGCTAGTTCACGCTGTATAATACATGTACATGTATAGGCTTGCTGCTAGTTCACGCTGTATAATACATGTACATGTATAGGCTTGCTGCTAGTTCACGCTGTATAATACATGTACATGTATAGGCTTGCTGCTAGTTCACGCTGTATAATACATGTACATGTATAGGCTTGCTGCTAGTTCACGCTGTATAATACATGTACATGTATAGGCTTGCTGCTAGTTCACGCTGTATAATACATGTACATGTATAGGTTTGCTGCAAGTTCACGCTGTATAATACATGTACATGTATAGGCTTGCTGCTAGTTCACGCTGTATAATACATGTACATGTATAGGCTTGCTGCTTGTTCACGCTGTATAATACATGTACATGTATAGGTTTGCTGCTAGTTCACGCTGTATAATACATGTACATGTATAGGCTTGCTGCTAGTTCACGCTGTATAATACATGTACATGTATAGGTTTGCTGCTAGTTCACGCTGTATAATACATGTACATGTATAGGTTTGCTGCTAGTTCACGCTGTATAATACATGTACATGTATAGGCTTGCTGCTAGTTGACGCTGTATAATACATGTACATGTATAGGCTTGCTGCTAGTTCACGCTGTATAACACATGTACATGTATAGGTTTGCTGCTAGTTGACGCTGTATAATACATGTACATGTATAGGTTTGCTGCTAGTTCACGCTGTATAATACATGTACATGTATAGGCTTGCTGCTAGTTCACGCTGTATAATACATGTACATGTATAGGCTTGCTGCTAGTTCACGCTGTATAATACATGTACATGTATAGGCTTGCTGCTAGTTCACGCTGTATAATACATGTACATGTATAGGCTTGCTGCTAGTTCACGCTGTATAATACATGTACATGTATAGGCTTGCTGCTAGTTCACGCTGTATAATACATGTACATGTATAGGCTTGCTGCTTGTTCACGCTGTATAATACATGTACATGTATAGGTTTGCTGCTAGTTCACGCTGTATAATACATGTACATGTATAGGCTTGCTGCTAGTTCACGCTGTATAATACATGTACATGTATAGGTTTGCTGCTAGTTCACGCTGTATAATATATGTACATGTATAGGTTTGCTGCTAGTTCACGCTGTATAATACATGTACATGTATAGGCTTGCTGCTAGTTCACGCTGTATAATACATGTACATGTATAGGCTTGCTGCTAGTTCACGCTGTATAATACATGTACATGTATAGGTTTGCTGCTAGTTCACGCTGTATAATACATGTACATGTATAGGTTTGCTGCTAGTTCACGCTGTATAATACATGTACATGTATAGGTTTGCTGCTAGTTCACGCTGTATAATACATGTACATGTATAGGCTTGCTGCTAGTTCACGCTGTATAATACATGTACATGTATAGGCTTGCTGCTAGTTCACGCTGTATAAGACATGTACATGTATAGGCTTGCTGCTAGTTCACGCTGTGTAATACATGTACATGTATAGGTTTGCTGCTAGTTGACGCTGTATAATACATGTACATGTATAGGTTTGCTGCTAGTTCACGCTGTATAATACATGTACATGTATAGGTTTGCTGCTAGTTCACGCTGTGTAATACATGTACATGTATAGGCTTGCTGCTAGTTCACGCTGTATATTACATGTACATGTATAGGTTTGCTGCTAGTTCACGCTGTATAATACATGTACATGTATAGGTTTGCTGCTAGTTCACGCTGTATAACACATGTACATGTATAGGTTTGCTGCTAGTTCACGCTGTATAATACATGTACATGTATAGGTTTGCTGCTAGTTCACGCTGTATAATACATGTACATGTATAGGTTTGCTGCTAGTTTACGCTGTATAATACATGTACATGTATAGGTTTGCTGCTAGTTCACGCTGTATAATACATGTACATGTATAGGTTTGCTGCTAGTTCATGCTGTATAATACATGTACATGTATAGGCTTGCTGCTAGTTCACGCTGTATAATACATGTACATGTATAGGCTTGCTGCTAGTTCACGCTGTATAATACATGTACATGTATAGGTTTGCTGCTAGTTGACGCTGTATATTACATGTACATGTATAGGCTTGCTGCTAGTTCACGCTGTATAATACATGTACATGTATAGGTTTGCTGCTAGTTCACGCTGTATAATACATGTACATGTATAGGCTTGCTGCTAGTTCACGCTGTATAATACATGTACATGTATAGGTTTGCTGCTAGTTCACGCTGTATAATACATGTACATGTATAGGTTTGCTGCTAGTTGACGCTGTATAATACATGTACATGTATAGGCTTGCTGCTAGTTCACGCTGTATAATACATGTACATGTATAGGTTTGCTGCTAGTTGACGCTGTATAATACATGTACATGTATAGGTTTGCTGCTAGTTCACGCTGTATATTACATGTACATGTATAGGTTTGCTGCTAGTTCACGCTGTATAATACATGTACATGTATAGGTTTGCTGCTAGTTCACGCTGTATAACACATGTACATGTATAGGTTTGCTGCTAGTTGACGCTGTATAATACATGTACATGTATAGGTTTGCTGCTAGTTGACGCTGTATAAGACATGTACATGTATAGGTTTGCTGCTAGTTCACGCTGTATAATACATGTACATGTATAGGTTTGCTGCTAGTTCACGCTGTATAATACATGTACATGTATAGGTTTGCTGCTAGTTCACGCTGTATAACACATGTACATGTATAGGATTGCTGCTAGTTCACGCTGTATATTACATGTACATGTATAGGTTTGCTGCTAGTTGACGCTGTATAATACAGGTACATGTATAGGTTTGCTGCTAGTTCACGCTGTATAATACATGTACATGTATAGGTTTGCTGCTAGTTCACGCTGTATAACACATGTACATGTATAGGTTTGCTGCTAGTTCACGCTGTATAATACATGTAAATGTATAGGTTTGCTGCTAGTTCACGCTGTATAATACATGTACATGTATAGGTTTGCTGCTAGTTCACGCTGTATAATACATGTACATGTATAGGTTTGCTGCTAGTTCACGCTGTATAACACATGTACATGTATAGGCTTGCTGCTAGTTCACGCTGTATAATACATGTACATGTATAGGTTTGCTGCAAGTTGACGCTGTATAATGCATGTACATGTATAGGTTTGCTGCTAGTTCACGCTGTATAACACATGTACATGTATAGGCTTGCTGCTAGTTCACGCTGTATAATACATGTACATGTATAGGTTTGCTGCTAGTTCACGCTGTATATTACATGTACATGTATAGGTTTGCTGCTAGTTCACGCTTTATAATACATGTACATGTATAGGCTTGCTGCTAGTTCACGCTGTATAATACATGTACATGTATAGGTTTGCTGCTAGTTCACGCTGTATAACACATGTACATGTATAGGTTTGCTGCTAGTTCACGCTGTATAACACATGTACATGTATAGGTTTGCTGCTAGTTCACGCTGTATAATACATGTACATGTATAGGCTTGCTGCTAGTTCACGCTGTATAACACATGTACATGTATAGGTTTGCTGCTAGTTCACGCTGTATAATACATGTACATGTATAGGTTTGCTGCTAGTTCACGCTGTATATTACATGTACATGTATACATAGGTTTGCTGCTAGTTGACGCTGTATAACACATGTACATGTATAGGTTTGCTGCTAGTTCACGCTGTATAATACATGTACATGTATAGGTTTGCTGCTAGTTCACGCTGTATAATACATGTACATGTATAGGTTTGCTGCTAGTTGACGCTGTATAATACATGTACATGTATAGGTTTGCTGCTAGTTCACGCTGTATAACACATGTACATGTATAGGTTTGCTGCTAGTTCACGCTGTATAATACATGTACATGTATAGGTTTGCTGCTAGTTCACGCTGTATAACACATGTACATGTATAGGCTTGCTGCTAGTTCACGCTGTATAATACATGTACATGTATAGGTTTGCTGCAAGTTGACGCTGTATAATGCATGTACATGTATAGGTTTGCTGCTAGTTCACGCTGTATAACACATGTACATGTATAGGCTTGCTGCTAGTTCACGCTGTATAATACATGTACATGTATAGGTTTGCTGCTAGTTCACGCTGTATATTACATGTACATGTATAGGTTTGCTGCTAGTTCACGCTTTATAATACATGTACATGTATAGGTTTGCTGCTAGTTCACGCTGTATAATACATGTACATGTATAGGTTTGCTGCTAGTTCACGCTGTATAACACATGTACATGTATAGGTTTGCTGCTAGTTCACGCTGTATAACACATGTACATGTATAGGTTTGCTGCTAGTTCACGCTGTATAATACATGTACATGTATAGGCTTGCTGCTAGTTCACGCTGTATAACACATGTACATGTATAGGTTTGCTGCTAGTTCACGCTGTATAATACATGTACATGTATAGGTTTGCTGCTAGTTCACGCTGTATATTACATGTACATGTATACATAGGTTTGCTGCTAGTTGACGCTGTATAACACATGTACATGTATAGGTTTGCTGCTAGTTCACGCTGTATAATACATGTACATGTATAGGTTTGCTGCTAGTTGACGCTGTATAATACATGTACATGTATAGGTTTGCTGCTAGTTGACGCTGTATAATACATGTACATGTATAGGTTTGCTGCTAGTTCACGCTGTATAACACATGTACATGTATAGGTTTGCTGCTAGTTCACGCTGTATAATACATGTACATGTATAGGTTTGCTGCTAGTTCACGCTGTATAATACATGTACATGTATAGGCTTGCTGCTAGTTCACGCTGTATAATACATGTACATGTATAGGCTTGCTGCTAGTTCACGCTGTATAATACATGTACATGTATAGGCTTGCTGCTAGTTCACGCTGTATAATACATGTACATGTATAGGCTTGCTGCTAGTTCACGCTGTATAATACATGTACATGTATAGGCTTGCTGCTAGTTCACGCTGTATAATACATGTACATGTATAGGCTTGCTGCTTGTTCACGCTGTATAATACATGTACATGTATAGGTTTGCTGCTAGTTCACGCTGTATAATACATGTACATGTATAGGCTTGCTGCTAGTTCACGCTGTATAATACATGTACATGTATAGGTTTGCTGCTAGTTCACGCTGTATAATACATGTACATGTATAGGTTTGCTGCTAGTTCACGCTGTATAATACATGTACATGTATAGGTTTGCTGCTAGTTCACGCTGTATAATACATGTACATGTATAGGCTTGCTGCTAGTTCACGCTGTATAATACATGTACATGTATAGGCTTGCTGCTAGTTCACGCTGTATAAGACATGTACATGTATAGGCTTGCTGCTAGTTCACGCTGTGTAATACATGTACATGTATAGGTTTGCTGCTAGTTGACGCTGTATAATACATGTACATGTATAGGTTTGCTGCTAGTTCACGCTGTATAATACATGTACATGTATAGGTTTGCTGCTAGTTCACGCTGTGTAATACATGTACATGTATAGGCTTGCTGCTAGTTCACGCTGTATATTACATGTACATGTATAGGTTTGCTGCTAGTTCACGCTGTATAATACATGTACATGTATAGGTTTGCTGCTAGTTCACGCTGTATAACACATGTACATGTATAGGTTTGCTGCTAGTTCACGCTGTATAATACATGTACATGTATAGGTTTGCTGCTAGTTCACGCTGTATAATACATGTACATGTATAGGTTTGCTGCTAGTTTACGCTGTATAATACATGTACATGTATAGGTTTGCTGCTAGTTCACGCTGTATAATACATGTACATGTATAGGTTTGCTGCTAGTTCATGCTGTATAATACATGTACATGTATAGGCTTGCTGCTAGTTCACGCTGTATAATACATGTACATGTATAGGCTTGCTGCTAGTTCACGCTGTATAATACATGTACATGTATAGGTTTGCTGCTAGTTGACGCTGTATATTACATGTACATGTATAGGCTTGCTGCTAGTTCACGCTGTATAATACATGTACATGTATAGGTTTGCTGCTAGTTCACGCTGTATAATACATGTACATGTATAGGCTTGCTGCTAGTTCACGCTGTATAATACATGTACATGTATAGGTTTGCTGCTAGTTCACGCTGTATAATACATGTACATGTATAGGTTTGCTGCTAGTTGACGCTGTATAATACATGTACATGTATAGGCTTGCTGCTAGTTCACGCTGTATAATACATGTACATGTATAGGTTTGCTGCTAGTTGACGCTGTATAATACATGTACATGTATAGGTTTGCTGCTAGTTCACGCTGTATATTACATGTACATGTATAGGTTTGCTGCTAGTTCACGCTGTATAATACATGTACATGTATAGGTTTGCTGCTAGTTCACGCTGTATAACACATGTACATGTATAGGTTTGCTGCTAGTTGACGCTGTATAATACATGTACATGTATAGGTTTGCTGCTAGTTGACGCTGTATAAGACATGTACATGTATAGGTTTGCTGCTAGTTCACGCTGTATAATACATGTACATGTATAGGTTTGCTGCTAGTTCACGCTGTATAATACATGTACATGTATAGGTTTGCTGCTAGTTCACGCTGTATAACACATGTACATGTATAGGATTGCTGCTAGTTCACGCTGTATATTACATGTACATGTATAGGTTTGCTGCTAGTTGACGCTGTATAATACATGTACATGTATAGGTTTGCTGCTAGTTCACGCTGTATAATACATGTACATGTATAGGTTTGCTGCTAGTTCACGCTGTATAACACATGTACATGTATAGGTTTGCTGCTAGTTCACGCTGTATAATACATGTAAATGTATAGGTTTGCTGCTAGTTCACGCTGTATAATACATGTACATGTATAGGTTTGCTGCTAGTTCACGCTGTATAATACATGTACATGTATAGGTTTGCTGCTAGTTCACGCTGTATAACACATGTACATGTATAGGCTTGCTGCTAGTTCACGCTGTATAATACATGTACATGTATAGGTTTGCTGCAAGTTGACGCTGTATAATGCATGTACATGTATAGGTTTGCTGCTAGTTCACGCTGTATAACACATGTACATGTATAGGCTTGCTGCTAGTTCACGCTGTATAATACATGTACATGTATAGGTTTGCTGCTAGTTCACGCTGTATATTACATGTACATGTATAGGTTTGCTGCTAGTTCACGCTTTATAATACATGTACATGTATAGGTTTGCTGCTAGTTCACGCTGTATAATACATGTTCATGTATAGGTTTGCTGCTAGTTCACGCTGTATAACACATGTACATGTATAGGTTTGCTGCTAGTTCACGCTGTATAACACATGTACATGTATAGGTTTGCTGCTAGTTCACGCTGTATAATACATGTACATGTATAGGCTTGCTGCTAGTTCACGCTGTATAACACATGTACATGTATAGGTTTGCTGCTAGTTCACGCTGTATAATACATGTACATGTATAGGTTTGCTGCTAGTTCACGCTGTATATTACATGTACATGTATACATAGGTTTGCTGCTAGTTGACGCTGTATAACACATGTACATGTATAGGTTTGCTGCTAGTTCACGCTGTATAATACATGTACATGTATAGGTTTGCTGCTAGTTCACGCTGTATAATACATGTACATGTATAGGTTTGCTGCTAGTTGACGCTGTATAATACATGTACATGTATAGGTTTGCTGCTAGTTCACGCTGTATAACACATGTACATGTATAGGTTTGCTGCTAGTTGACGCTGTATAACACATGTACATGTATAGGTTTGCTGCTAGTTCACGCTGTATAATACATGTACATGTATAGGTTTGCTGCTAGTTCACGCTGTATAATACATGTACATGTATAGGCTTGCTGCTAGTTCACGCTGTATAATACATGTACATGTATAGGCTTGCTGCTAGTTCACGCTGTATAACACATGTACATGTATAGGCTTGCTGCTAGTTCACGCTGTATATTACATGTACATGTATAGGCTTGCTGCTAGTTCACGCTGTATAATACATGTACATGTATAGGTTTGCTGCTAGTTCACGCTGTATATTACATGTACATGTATAGGTTTGCTGCTAGTTCACGCTGTATAATACATGTACATATATAGGTTTGCTGCTAGTTCACGCTGTATAATACATGTACATATATAGGTTTGCTGCTAGTTGACGCTGTATAATACATGTACATGTATAGGTTTGCTGCTAGTTGACGCTGTATAATACATGTACATGTATAGGTTTGCTGCTAGTTGACGCTGTATAATACATGTACATGTATAGGCTTGCTGCTAGTTCACGCTGTATAATACATGTACATGTATAGGTTTGCTGCTAGTTGACGCTGTATATTACATGTACATGTATAGGTTTGCTGCAAGTTGACGCTGTATAATGCATGTACATGTATAGGTTTGCTGCTAGTTCACGCTGTATAACACATGTACATGTATAGGCTTGCTGCTAGTTCACGCTGTATAATACATGTACATGTATAGGTTTGCTGCTAGTTCACGCTGTATATTACATGTACATGTATAGGTTTGCTGCTAGTTCACGCTTTATAATACATGTACATGTATAGGTTTGCTGCTAGTTCACGCTGTATAATACATGTTCATGTATAGGTTTGCTGCTAGTTCACGCTGTATAACACATGTACATGTATAGGTTTGCTGCTAGTTCACGCTGTATAACACATGTACATGTATAGGTTTGCTGCTAGTTCACGCTGTATAATACATGTACATGTATAGGTTTGCTGCTAGTTCACGCTGTATAACACATGTACATGTATAGGTTTGCTGCTAGTTCACGCTGTATAATACATGTACATGTATAGGTTTGCTGCTAGTTCACGCTGTATATTACATGTACATGTATACATAGGTTTGCTGCTAGTTGACGCTGTATAACACATGTACATGTATAGGTTTGCTGCTAGTTCACGCTGTATAATACATGTACATGTATAGGTTTGCTGCTAGTTCACGCTGTATAATACATGTACATGTATAGGTTTGCTGCTAGTTGACGCTGTATAATACATGTACATGTATAGGTTTGCTGCTAGTTCACGCTGTATAACACATGTACATGTATAGGTTTGCTGCTAGTTGACGCTGTATAATACATGTACATGTATAGGTTTGCTGCTAGTTCACGCTGTATAATACATGTACATGTATAGGTTTGCTGCTAGTTCACGCTGTATAATACATGTACATGTATAGGCTTGCTGCTAGTTCACGCTGTATAATACATGTACATGTATAGGCTTGCTGCTAGTTCACGCTGTATAACACATGTACATGTATAGGCTTGCTGCTAGTTCACGCTGTATATTACATGTACATGTATAGGCTTGCTGCTAGTTCACGCTGTATAATACATGTACATGTATAGGTTTGCTGCTAGTTCACGCTGTATATTACATGTACATGTATAGGTTTGCTGCTAGTTCACGCTGTATAATACATGTACATATATAGGTTTGCTGCTAGTTCACGCTGTATAATACATGTACATATATAGGTTTGCTGCTAGTTGACGCTGTATAATACATGTACATGTATAGGTTTGCTGCTAGTTGACGCTGTATAATACATGTACATGTATAGGTTTGCTGCTAGTTGACGCTGTATAATACATGTACATGTATAGGCTTGCTGCTAGTTCACGCTGTATAATACATGTACATGTATAGGTTTGCTGCTAGTTGACGCTGTATATTACATGTACATGTAGTTCAATCTTGTGTCCGTTTGATATGGGAGGAAAGCCCGAAGGTGTCCCGTTGTAAACGTTCTTTTCACTTTGATGAAACCTGTATGGCACTGACATGCCATGTCCGGATACTAATTTTGTTATACGACTGGACTGTTTTTGTTTGTTTGTTCGTACAACGTCACACATATCAACATTCCAGCTACTACAGCTGTGTCTGTAAATAATAGAGTCCGGACCAGACAATCTAGTGATTGATATTATGAGCAATGATGAATGCCGACGGGATACGAGTAGGAAACACTCAATCAAGCAAGTCACTGAGTCCCCCGGCCCAGTGTAGTCACCTCCTGCGACCAGCGTACAGTTCCCGTGATGTCAACCCAAAGGAGCTATATCCCCACGAGAGTCTCTACTTGTGACCGCATGACTACCATGTTTACAGATATATCATTATAAAAGTTACATTTTTCTTATTATGTTTTACCAATGTTTTCTCAGCGAGACTTGTGAATTAC